>NC_054606.1:14177176-14782176 GCF_004785595.1 Juglans microcarpa x Juglans regia
AAATAAGAGCAATGAAAGTCGCATTCAGGCATTTTTCAAACTTTCTGAAAGAGTGGAATTCCCCAAAAACCTGCATGACGTCGCATTTATAATATTCCAACATGCTTGAAAAAACCCCATCAAAAAGCCATCTGGGCCCCGTGCTTTTTCCTTGGCCTTGCTAATAATAACCTTATGAATTTCATCTTCTTCAAAAGGTCTTTCCAGCCAACTTGCACTCTGAATCAATGGACTCAAACAAGAAGTTATCAAGCTTCAGCCTCTAACATGCCGGTTCCGTGAGGAGCTCCTCGTAGTAATGCACAATATGATTTTCTAACTCAGAGGGTGAAGTGAGCACTTGAGTACCTGAGTGAAGAGTCTCAATGGCATTGTTATGCCTATGAGAATTAGCCACTTCATGAAAGGATTTCGTACATTTATCTCCTTCTTTCAACCATATGGCCCTAGATTTCTGTCCTCATGAAGTCTTCTCCATCAACAGAACCCTCTCCAAGTCTGTCACTACTGAATTCTTCCTCAATTTTGCCTCCTCCGATGTATCTCCCATCAACTCCCTTCCCTCTAAATCTTGTAATTCCTCCACAAGAGACTCTTTTCGGTTGACAACATTACCAAAAGCTTCCAAGTTCCACTTCTTTTATATATTGTTTCAACGCCTAAAGCTTACCTTCTAGAATGAAACTGGGGGTACCTTCAAATTGGTAAGGGGCCCACCAATGTCGCACCTTCTCCACAAAACCATCATCTACGAACCACATATTTTCGAACTTGAAATACCGACGTCCCCCATGAATGCCTCCACAATCTAATAGGATAGGAAAATGGTCCGAGCAAACACGGGGTAGCCTCTTTTGACACAAATTCGGAAAATGGGCCTCCCATGATGGAGAGGCTAGAAATCTATCCAGTCTCGACCATCCCCGACTATCAGACCATGTGAACTCGCTACCTACCACGGGAACATCCATAAGATCTAGATCAAAAATGAATTCCGAGAACTCTTCCATAGCTAGAAAGAGTCGACAATCCCTCAATCGCTCGCGAGGAAAACGGACGATGTTGAAATCCCCACCCATACACCACAGCACCTCCCATGAAAAGTATAAGCCCACCAATTCCTCCCAAAGTCTTCTTCTATCTCTATCCAAGTTAGGGCCATATATACCTGCTAAAGCCCATTCCCAACCATCTACCACATTTTTAAAATGGCTAGCAACCGAAAAAGAGCAAACACCCTCCTCTACCGCCTCTACCAGCATTTTATCCCACATAAGGAGAATACCACCTGACGCTCCAGACGAAGCCAAATATAACCAACCCACATACGAACACTCCCACAAACTATGAATAATTCTTCTATCAATGACCCGCAACTTTGTTTCTTGTAAACACACCACATCAACCTTCCATGATCGCAATAAAGATTTAATGCGAAGGCGCTTATTGTGATCATTAAGCCCCCGCAAGTTCCAAGAGAGGATCTTAGGCTTCATAAGCAAAAGTGGCTCCCCTCCCCTTGAATCTACCCCTTCCACCACTCTCTCTCTTTGCTGCATAATTAATAGTACTTTTAAGCCTATTAAGTTCCCGATCTCTCTTATTTGCGGACTTCAAACTGTTGTCTTCTTTCAGCCATGAGAAGTCCAAGTTTCCTCCATCCCACTCCATTCTTATCTTCAGGAATGAAGATGCAACTCCGACGACCTCCCCCGCTGTACTCCACTAACGCCATGAAGAAACCTCTGAAGTTCGAACACCGCTGGGCTATATACCCTCTATCTCCTTCTCAGTGTGCAGAATAGAACCCCTTCCTCCCAACCTGCAGGCTATCTTCCAAGGCTTTAGAGAACCAACGAGCTATCGCTAGACCCAAACTCATCTCTGTTGCAACTTTCCAACCCTTCTCAGACAAAGTAACCTGACGTCCATTTCTTACCACCACAAACATTTTCTGTTCTATTGTAATGCCCTTCGGAAGACCCATCCTAAGCTCACCACACCACAAACACCGTCGTTTAAAGCAAACACAGACCACCCAAATTATACAGAGGTAACAGAAGACTGTTTTCCATGGGCAAAACGAAAATGTACGGAGAGCATTTTACAAAACAACAGGCTGTCAGAACTTGGAAGTTACTTATTGCATTTGGAACTTTTTGTTTCTTCACTCGACGCTGTCAGTGTTCTCATAAGCATGTCATGTATCCTTTTTACACTAGTGTGTGTGTGTGTGTTTGTATTTGCATTCCCCCATTCCATTCTGAACAAGTGCATTGCGAAAACTGAGGTGTCTTTAAGATTAGCTCCCCCACCCCCAAACTGTATGTAACAATCACAATGTTTATGCACATATTTTCTGGTGTAGGATTCAGCATCTGCTCCAGCTAATTCTGTTGATAGAACAGTTTGGACCTTCAGTCAGAAAGCTACAATTGAGCTAACACAGTGAGGATAATATTTTCCATAGAAAAATTCTGTTTTTATGTGTTTTTATATGCAGAACCGTCTTTTATGCACCCATCCCCTGATATCTTTACTGGCAAATAATTTTTACAGTAATTGGGGTACTGAAAGTAATCCTGAATTCAAAGGATACCACAATGGCAATTCAGACCCTCGTGGCTTTGGTATGTTACTTTTAGGCCTCGTTTGTTTTCAAAAAACATCTCATCTCATCTCATCTCATCTCATCTAATCATTACAACTTTCCCAACTTTCAATACAAAATAAAATAAACAATTCAACTTTTTCAAATCCCAAAATAAAAATAATATTAAAACATATATTCTAACAATATTTTATTTAACTTTTTAACTTTAATCTCAACTCATCTCATCTCATCTCCGAAAACAAACGTGCCCTTAAAGTTCAATCTGATTACATGTGATTGTCATATATTCTCTGCCCCCACCCCAAAAAAAAATTAGAGATTGATTTATGAGCCCCTCTTACCGAATACATTTTTCCATCTTCTGTGGTATATATGGAGTGTGACTAATGAATCCCATATTACATAATCCATCCGATGAGAATACATTGTTTTAAATATATTTTATATAATTTAGTTTTCTTGGCCAGAAGAATTTGGAAGGGACTCAAAGCTGGCTTAATTGGTATTGAAAAATTGTTAATTGGGCTAGGTTGATTAACTTGAAGAATGGTGCAAGACATGTGAGATATCCCTGTTCATAGGGGTGTTGAGCTAAAGATTCACTAGTCATCATATTGGTCTTCTACTGTTGTAGGTGCAAATAATTTTGAGTATCTGTCAAACATATTTGTTTGTAAGTTTTCCCTGTACCCAAATGGAGCTGTATTGATAAAAATTGTATTTCTATTCAGTGCATTTGCTTAGCATGCATCATAATCAAACTTTTTTTGCATCAATGGTATTACATTGTTTTGGGGTGTGTGTGTGTGTGTGTGTAGAGGAGAGTAGTACATATTCTCTTACATTGATTTTCTCCATCTTTGGGGTAAGAATGATGCCATTTAAATTTTCTCTCCTTATTGTCTTATTGTTTTAAGGACATATTGGCATCACTGTTGATGACACCTACAAGGCATGTGAAAGATTTGAACGGCTGGGTGTGGAGTTTGTAAAGAAACCAGATGGTGGTAAGCCAGCTGTATGATATTATTTAATTCATTTCACAAGATCTGGTTATTCCTTTATGTTCATTATCATCTCAAGTTCAACTTATGGATGGAAGGTGGAAATTACAAGTCATTTGTTAATTTCAAAACTGGTGTAGCCTAAAAAATCTCTTCACAATTCCTCTATCTAAGAAAATAACTTGGATTTTTCTCAAGGGGGAAGATATGAATCAAAATTGTGAAATTTATGCAGGGTATGTTGTTGAGGATAAGCATTTTCATGATTCCTATTTTTTCTGAAAAATGTCTTGAAGGGGATTACTTCGAGGTCCAAATATTCCTATATTTCCAGTGGTTTCTTGGGTATCTGAGGGAAAGCCCTTTAGAGGGTCTATATTTCTAGAGTGCAGTTGTTGAATTTAATATTCTGTATGTGAAGATTATAAATAGATAAATAAATAGATATTTGATTAAGATGGGCATTTAATAGATAAAATGAAAAATGTGATTAAGATAGGCATTTAATAGTTCCTTTGGTTGGAGAAAGAACTTATTGAAGATTATAGCATGTCAGAACTTCCTGATCTGGAGTCAATAACATCATTTTTATAAGTGCTATATTTACTTCTCTTTATATGTTATTCATTCTGCAAATATATTGTTTGATTTCAGTTGTGGGCAGTGTAGTTGTTAATGGGTAATTTTCTTCATGTAAATCATACTTTTTCTTTCTCTTCAAAATGCTTGATTTGATTATGCATAATTATGCTCTGTCTAACAGTTATAAAATTATAGTTGCTTGCTTAAGATCTGTGGGTACTGGGTGCAGGACAAATGAAGGGTATAGCATTTATTAAGGATCCTGATGGCTATTGGATTGAGATCTTTGACCTAAAAACTATTGGAACCGTTACTGCTGCTGCTGCTTAAAATAATGCATCTGAGACTTCAGTTACTTTTTCTTGTAACTACTTTTGATTACTTTTTATTTCCTGTTGGACACCAACCTTATACGCTGGCATTCCAAAATACTGTTTGTGCGTTTTAGTACTTGGAAATCTAACATCGTAGATCATATCCTGCCAATTTAGTCATTTGATGCTTGCACTAAAGGCTTTGTTGATAATGTGAGGCGTTGTTGACAATAAGCTGTTAAGAGGTGAAGGCATGACCTGGTGTAAGGTTTGATCTCTACGGCATATTTCATGTACCAAAATCTTATTTTAGTTCCCCAACCTCTTCATATGTAATTAATTCGAGAGAAATCAAACCACCCTGCTCAAATAGTTTTCCACACCCCAACAACCTTAGATCCATTAACTTTTCATTTGAATACCGTCTTTCCCAATACCATATTTAACTTCCATATTCAACCAACCAATCTCTTTGTCATCTTCTTAATGATCACATTAACAAGGATTTCTTATATTATTTGAGGAAGCCCAGTCTCGTTGCAATAGACTGATGTTATATGTGTAAGATGAATGATGAATCTGCAGATCATTTAGTTTTGCATTACGAAGTACAAGGGCATTATGGGATACGTCTTTTAGTAGAATTGACATTACTTGGGAGATGCTTTTGAGGGTGGTAGATCTCTTAGCTAGTTGGAATGGTCTTCACTGGTGTTCTTAGGTGATTTCGATTTGGAGGATGATTCATTTGAATCTTATATGGTGTATATGGATGAAAAGGAATGATCGATACTTTGATGGATAGGGATTGCAAAGGATAAAATATATCAAGCCAATGGTATTTTCTAGGCCTAGCCCAATAGGAGGGACTCATCAGGAGGGAGGAATAAGAAGAAAGAGGGAAGGGACAAAAGGTTGAGAGAGTGTAGAGTGTCAGAGTGCAGAGAGTGTCAGGAGGAAGAGGGGGGAAGTGACATAAAATAAAGGGAAAGTGACATAAAGCAAGGGGGCCAGGCTTCTCCTTGGGGGAGCTTTTTCAACTTCACGAAATGAGTTTTAGAGATGATATCTCCACCACAAGACAGACCTTCGAGATCTATTGTACAATGAGGATGAGAGACTATAAAACAAGTTTATTATAGTGGATCATTCCCTCCCCGAGCCCCTGTGGATGTAAACCCAGTGCCAAACCACGTAAATCTGTATCTCCCTCTATTTATTTTCTTTACATTTGTTTAGTGTTCACTTGCAAGGATGTACACATAGACACCGTACAGCAGTACCAGACCACCGCCAGGGGCTCTACACAACACTGATCGAGGTCGAGATCATCATCGCTGGCTGAGAATGACACTTTCTCCCATTCTGGCTTGTGCTGATTTTAGGCTTTAAATGTTGGTACCGTTTGTAGAATCTGATTCACTTTCTATACCAAAGGTGGGAGAAGGACGATTTTCCAACGTGTTCAAATCATTAAACGAGCATATGACTTTTTCCAGATAAGTATTCTCAACCTTTTGACTTTTATTTTTATGAAAAACATTACAACGGAAAATGGGCGAGCAAACCTTTCCTCGCCCACTTGGGAACGTAATTTACTCGCCAATTAAATCGCAAATACTTAGTGCACTGTGTAAAAATGGCGAGATAACCCACTGGGCACGAAGGACACAATAGTTGACAATTATGAAAGTGCACTGTGCACCACGTGGAGCATGCACGCTGTGCAGGGCATGCACAATAGTGTATGGGTGCACAATAAGTGCACCCTAGTGGCACAAGGCGGGCAACAAGTGGCCTCGCTGGCAGAGACCGCACTGATGGACGGCCAAGCAAGACCGGCAAGGACCACCCCACTTGATCCACGTTGTGCGAGGCCCATGAGCTGGCAGGATCCATCCCATCGGCCATAAGGGAGGCCCAGGATAGCCACCGGCGGCCACCACTGGGGTCGTCGGTGACTTTTGTCTTCAGTGGAACTCTCGCTTCTCAAATCGCG
Source organism: Juglans microcarpa x Juglans regia (assembly GCF_004785595.1). NCBI lineage: Eukaryota > Viridiplantae > Streptophyta > Magnoliopsida > Fagales > Juglandaceae > Juglans > Juglans microcarpa x Juglans regia. The sequence continues at coordinate 14,183,690 of NC_054606.1, forward strand.
GGGGAGGGGGGCTAGGGTATCGCGTTGTTTTTATTAAACCTAGATACCGAATTAAAAACTGTACTCAGTTTTAAAACTAATACCTGAATGCTAAAATAGTATCTAGCCTAGATAGGCTCGAATTTAAAGATGCGGGTATCAGCTCGGGTTTGTTCCAAGCTGAAATCTATAATTGGAATCCGGTTATTTGAGTTTCAGACCAAGTCAAAAAAAAATTTAGCTCGAATGAATAGTCTTAATTTATATAAAAGTGTAATGAGTTCCGTCTAAATCCTCTCACCTTAAAAAGAAAAATAAAAAAATATCAGTATCTGTTATACCTACCGTCTGGTCAACAACCAGCTAAGCTAGCTAATGAGGTCACAGACAAAAGTCAATCAAACCCACAAATTACATGGTTCTGATATTTAGGTTTGAAATGTGTGCAAATACAATCTTCAACAAATCCAATGTGACCCTCAAAGAACAAAAGCTTGATGTCTACTCTCTACACAAACTTCCAAATTCTGTATATGTTAATCCTCTTTGTTGACAACAGATCATCTCCTTGATAATTTAATTCCATTTAAAAAGACTATTTTGAAAAAATAATTAGGTTAAAATATTTCAACTGTCAGACTGTCAGTAGGTTCCACACCTTTTGACCTTTACACTTCACTAGAAAAGACATTCCTAGAAAAAGCTTTCGCCAATGCTTAAAATATAGTAATGAAATTAAACGAAATTTGTTTAAAAATATGACTGAGCTAGTTAGCTGGCAACCCACTTATTTTAATTAATCTAAACCCATTGAAGATTCAGAGATTTGCATGTAGTAAAGTCGAAAAGGCCTGCAGATTTTTCTTTTATTTTTATTTTTTAATTTCTTTAATTATTAGATCAAGATTAGTGGTTGGAGATTATCTACTAATTTTTAATATAAGCCAAACCAAACAACAAGCCGGAAACAGTGCTTTTCCCTGACAGAGATATTCTTCACCATATAATTTGGAGCGCTTCGGAGTTTAAGTTCTCGTTTATTTTTAGAAATTTTTAAAATTAAAAAATTAAAAAAATTATTATTAAAATATATTTTTTTAATATTATTTATATTTTGAGATTTAAAAAATTGAATTATTTATTTTATTTAATATACAAATTTAAAAAAAAATTATAATGATAAAATAGAAGGTTTTCAAAAATTTTAAAATTATAGATTTTAATCTTAAAAGACTGGTTCCCAATGGGATTCCCTGTTAGTTTGTCGTCTTAAATTTGCTCATCATCTTTCCTTTTTTTCATCTCTCTCCCTCGTTTTGTTTTTTTCCTTTTAATACCTTTCGTCATATGCGTAGGTTTCTGGAGTTCAAAATGTAATTAATCTAATGAAAACAGGAGTTCAATTTAAAAAAATTAAATTATTTATTATATTTTATGTGAAAATTTAAAAGAATTGTAATGATAAAATAAAATGAATAGATAGTGTTTCTCAATACCATTAAGGATGTTGCTCTCTCATGTTCAACCTACAAATAGGGGTCATTCAGTGCGTGATCGTCGGCTGACTCACAATAAGGTAGAAGTTTAAAGTTGCACTTGAATGTTGAGTTGAATTGAGTTGAATTGAATTGAGATGATAAAATATTATTAAAATATTATTTTTTAATATTATTATTATTATGAGATCTAAAAAAATTGAATTATTTATTATATTTTATATTAAAATTTTAAAAAATTATAATAATAAGTTGAAATAAATTAAAGAAGTAAACGAAGCCCAAGTCTTTATTTAAGCATCCCTCCCACCTAAATTAAAATAAAAACAGGGGGCGTGGACAAGTTTGCACCTTGGGTCTCATGACCTGGTTCTTGGAAAATGATTCTGGGTTTTTTTATTATTTCCTCGCAAGCAACGCCAACCATCCAAGGGCTCAAATTGACCTTTGTTGCATGTTACGGAATAATAATTCAGCAGGGGTATGATGGACTTTTCCTTGAGCAGTGCATCTTTTCACCACATAGTCTACATGGTTAGGGTGCTCAATCCCCCAGACAGCCAATTAACTTAAAAATAACAGAAATGCTAAACCTTGGGTTTCGAAAGTGACAATTTTTTTTTATTTAATGATTAAATTTTTTTTTTAATAATATTATGAATTTTTTTATTTTTTAAAAAAATGTAACTTTCTCGATGACTGGAGTGGTCCTCTAAAAAATAATAACTTTAAAATCTTTCGAGAAACAAAACAAAAGAGAGAAAAAGCAACACTAGAGCAGTACTGCAGGCTTGGCTAGGTTTATCATTATGTTTACATCAGATTCTGGTTATTCAATGATATAATCAATCTCTAGTTTTCATAACTTTTTTTTTTTCTGATTGGAGATGGCGCAGTGAGGGCAGGCAGGGCCGTACAAAAATATTAACGTCATCATAGTCCGCTCCCAAAAAGAAATGCACAAAGAAAATGAAGACCTACCATGTACTGTCAAAAAAAAAAAAAAAAAGGAAATATTTCATTTCATCAGAACACAGAACCCCAGAAACTCCCAAGTCTTTTCTGAATCTCCCCCACCACCATGCCCCTTACCCCATCAAATCTTTCTGATTTTACTTACAGTCAGACGTCAGTTTTTCAGTAGAAGTACGTGACCTTCTCTGCTGTCTTGCTTTCATCAATATTGAACAAGTTGCTAGCACCACAATTACTCCTGGTAACAAGTTGCTTAACATCCTCAAGATCACACCCTAATGGGACTTGGTCTCCAAAGTACGCATGCGGCGTCTCAGCCCATTGGCTTACGTTTTCACCTCCATTTCTGCCATAATTAAGCATGAACTTCTGGTTTTCTTCTAACCCATCCGAGATGTAGCCCTGGAAAGCCATCACTTCTTGTTTAATTTCTCTGCCATAGCTGATCTGAGTACAGCTCCCATCAGAAGAACTGCAGCTTCCTTCACCTCCAAACATGAGGTTCTCTTTCACAGGATAATACTGCATGAAACTCGCCCGGCTCTCCTGAGTCTGGAAAACAGATGGATGGGTGGCCAAAGAAGTGCTGCTGCTTAAAAAACTCGATGGGATTGAAGTACTGGGATCCAGGCCAGAGAAAGATTTAGTTGTTGAGGTATAATAAGAGCTGCATTCCTTGTAGAGTGAAGATGATAGTGGTTGAGTCTGAAATGGTGGGGTTTGATGAGAAGATTGGAATGGTCTCTCAGATTGAGGATGCATCCCCATGAAAAGCTTCTTCTTCAGCTTGGTGTTCCAGTAGTTCTTGATATCATTATCAGTCCTGCCTGGCAACTGAGCAGCTATAATTGACCACCTGTAATTGTCAACATATAACCATAAGAAGAAAACTTCCAGCATTCGATCTCTAATTAAGAGCTGAGAGAGCATGTTGATCTTAGATCTAAACTTGTCGTGCATGCAATAGAATTATCCAAAAATAGTAGATTCTTCATAAATGAAAATCACTATAATAAACAGGAGCAAAACCTGAATCTTCTATTTTTCTCCTTTACTATGTTACCCCTTTTGGTTAGGTTCATATATATTTTGATCTCTTAACAGTGGAGTGAAGGGGAAAAGCGGATCATATAACAATGATACCCGCGACAGTTTGGGCAATTTTTCAGGCTAATATTAACTGAAATTATTGCTCAAAACAGCAAAGTTTTACAATAAGAATTATGTAGAGATTACTTTACCTGCTTCCAATGCTAGCAAACAGGGCGCAGATTATTCTGTCTTCCTCGTCAGAAAACTCACCATGTTTAATGTTAGGCCTGAGATAGTTAAGCCATCTCAGTCTGCAACTTTTCCCACATCTCTTCAGACCTGATGCAGAACCAAAGCCAAACAAACAAGATAAAAGAGGAACATGAGAGAGAGAGAGAGAGAGAGAGAGAGCAGTTTAAGCATAGTTAATTATGAAGCGGGTTTATCATTGTTTTGAGTTAAACTTACCAGCTTTCTGTGGGAGCGCAATCCAGTTCCCACCAGTTCCATATTTCTGGATGTACTCCTTAAGCTTTGAGTCTTCTTCCGGCGACCATGGCCCCTTCTTGACATTTGCCTTGTCACAACAAGGAGCCCTCCCCATCTCTCTCTCTCTCTCTCTCTCTCTCTCTGGTCGTGTATATATGTGCGTGTCTGAGAAGTGCTATGATATGTTTGGTATCCTCTATCCTCTTTAAAGAACCGAAGGTCTCAGAGACTGATGAATGAACATTGCTTGTGCCTTGCAATTAATAATTGGCCTGTTTTTGGAGGTTTGACAGGAAAAAAAAAATATATTAATTCATAGGTACAATAGTCAAAATTATAGGTAATGTTCAATAAGTTTCTAACTCGTGCTAATTAATTAGAGAATACTACGTATAAGTTACTATTTACTTTCACATTTATAATATTTTCATAAAGTGTGAAAGTATTTTTTTATAGAGTATAGAATGAAAAATAGTGGTTGATAAAAAGAATTTTTGTTAATTATATAGAACTTTCCATCTCAAATGGTGGCGCCCCATATTAATTATCAACCAGTTTTTTTTTTTTTAATAAAAAATTGAAGGTGGCGACCAGAGATGACTTCCCTACCAGGACGTGACCATAGTAGCACCCAACTCACTAGAGAGCCAGACAAGATGGGCCTAAACGATGAGAATCGCAGGCGCTCCCTACAAGTCGGACTTGAGCCATAACCTGACCCTAGCCCCACAAGGGCATCAATGGTCCATGAGTCAATGGGTCACCAATAATCCTGAGCACGTTCCATTGTGGGATTCGACCCCAGGACTTAGTGCCCACCAACAAACTCATGAACCACTGAGCCACCACTTTTAGTGGTAATTATCAACCAGCTTACTCAATTTCTTCCTTTTCTCCAAGTGTCCAAACTCCCGTTATATGGAAACACTGCAACCAATTAATTTGTTGGCTATAGTTATCTTAATGCATATGTGACCTTTTCCATCAGCAGACTAAGGGGTTGCTTGGATTTAGAAAGCATCTCAACTCATCTTATTTTGTCTAATCATTATAATTTTTTTCAAATTTTTATACAAAATACAATAAGGTAGTGCTACTATGCCACCCAAGTTTGCCCACTACTACAAATTGAATTTTTCTTTTTTTATGCTTTTTATTTCAAACATTTTTTGAACATGTTTAAATGTTTTTAAACAATAGAAAGAAAAACACTAATACACGAAGGTGCGGTTTGGATAATGAGATGAGATGAGATGATTTTAGATGAAAGTTGAAAGTTAAATAAATACTGTTAAAATATTATTTTTTAATATTATTATTATTTTGAGATTTGAAAAATTTGAATTATTTATTATATTTTGTGTGAAAATTTAAAAAAGTTGTAATGACGAGATGAAATGAAATGTTTTTACTATCCAAACAGGGCGTAATAGTCACTTCTTTAACAATTAAGTAAAAAAAAATTAAAAAATAAAATAAAATACATAAGCGGTCAAATTGATGGGGTGAACTCAAGGGGATAACATCATTTTCCAGTACAATAAACAATTCAAATTTTTCAAATCTCTAAAATAAAATTATATTATAACAATATTTTATTCAACTTTCAACTTTCATCTCATATCAACTCATTATCCAAACTTCCCCCTAAGTTGTACCATCAAGAAAATTGTTTATTTGTTAGTTATTTCTTATGAAAATAATTATTTTTTTGTCAAAGTAAGTCTATTATAGTCACAAATAGTCATATTTGTCGCAAAATAATTCATCATAAATTTTCATTTTTATTGTAGTGCTTGTTTAAATACTGAAAATTAGTCATGGTCGTATGTTAATTGAGTTCTTTTACCTAAGAACCCTAATAAGGTAAATAATATTTCCCAACAATATAAAGCTAGGAACATATTATTACCACAACACAATTTGTCTTTTGTGATAGAGGAAACTATCACAAAAAATTATCAAAACGTCACTAAAGATATTTGGTGACAGTTTGAAACTGTCACCACGACCGTCACCTAATGTGCATCACAGAAAACAATTGGCAACGGTTTATTGTTGAACCGTCACTAAAAATATTTTTAGTGACGGTTAGAGGGGTTCCGTTTGGTGTATTGTTCGAACATTCCCTTTTTTTATGATGGTTGAGATCTATAACAGAAAGTAATGTTCGAACGTCCAATTGAACGTTCGAACGTCACGTTCAAATGACAGAAGTTGACATTCATTGATTCAAGTTTGAACGTATCATATTTACGTTCGAAAGTTTATGCGTCCAAAACGTTAATTGCAATAAACATTCAAATTTTTGTTCGAATGTTAATGAACCAATGTTCAAACGTAATGGGTTTATCGTTCAGACGTTATTTCGAATGTTAATGAAGAAGCGTTCGAATGTAAGTGGTATGTTCGGAGGTTTGTTCGAACGTGAATCGTTTAATCATTCGAACGTTTTGTTCGTTTGAGGGTGAGTACATTCGAACATTGAGGCCTACATTCGAATGCTACTATGTAATTTTGTGTATTCACGTTCGAACATTTGTTCGAATGCAAACCAATGTTCGAACGTTTTAATTTACATTCGAACGTATAGATCAGAAATACTAATTTCATAAAATTTAAAAACATACCAATTATATCATATTACACACCATCAATTAACAACTAACAATGTCTTATAAAATTTTAAAATTAGATATTAAAATTAGTTATATACCCTAATAAAATTGATAAAATTCATTTCTTCTTCTTTCCTTGCACATTGCAATTTTGTTGTAACGACATAACATGCTTCATTTGCACCATCATCTCCAGATGCACTTGCTCTTGGACTTCACTGCATATTCTTTCCTCCTGGTCTCTCTGTTAGTCCTGCAAATACGTCTCTAAATGAGACTATCGCTTTAGGAGATATTCGAACTCTTGCTATCACAATCTCATTTATTCATTCTAACGCCGTGCAGGTTCTAAATCTTTGGTAAGATTATTAATTTGTGAAATCGATGAGGTTGAGGATGATGAACATCTATGCTTGAAAGATCGTCCCAAACCTCTTGCCATACTAGATTGCGGCCTAAACACTTGCGTGAATATGTCTATATCACTAGGAGAGGATTCCCCAGAAGCTGGCTGCATCTCCATCATTTTTTCCTGTAATTTGAAAGAAAACACATTGTTAATAAGTAACGTATTAAAAGAAATAGAAATAAAAAAAAATTATTCACATGTTGCATAATTTATTTAACAAAATTAACACTGCTTACATAATTATCTGCACCGACAGGATCCATCTACTCACTATGCTCATTAGTGTGAGCAGCAGTATGGACATGAATGAGGAAAAAATTTTCAGGATCATCACGTTTATAACAAAGCGACATTAGCAATTTTAAAAAGAGAATGTTAGTACTTAAATAAAAGAATGTCAGAAAAATAAATGAATTGTATAATTTTTTAATTACCATTTTTTCAACATGATGGTGGAATGACCTTGAACTGGCATGATGGTGAACAATCAGAGCAGAATTATTCTGTGCATTTGTAGAACTCTAGTGCTACAAAATTAATTAAGAATGTTAATTGTAATATATATATTTTACAAATTGTGTGTATATAAATATATATTACAATTTTTTAAATTTTTTCACAACTTATGCACTATAAAAATCACATCATTTTTAAATTAGAGTCATATTTAATTTAAATTTACAATTAACATTCGAATGTTGGCACCAAACCATTTAACGTTTGCATGTAGGTAGCCACAGTGTTTGAGTGTATCTATGACGTTTGAACGTAAATTTGCTCTCTGTTCCAACATAAAAAAAAAAAAAAAAAAAAAAAGACACTCATCTACCTTTAGTGACGATATCTACAGAACGTCACATAAAATGCTTTTTAGTGACGGTTTGCAGACTGTCACAATTTTTCAACCATCACTAAAAAACAATTATGTTGTAGTGTATGAACCAATCAAGATTCAAATGCTTTGATGAAATTGCTATACATTTTATGAAACATGTAAAAGTTAACACAAAATTATTTGTCAATGTATGTGTTGTTCACTTAAAAGTATGATTGGGACAATGTGTTAATCACATTCGTCTTGATTATTTTCAAAAATGCATTTTCAGTTTGTTTAACATGTAACTTTTAGACAAACTCATGTGGTCCATTGCTGATGAAAACAACATATATATATATATATATATATATATATATTTTTCACTTAGTACTATAGTAAATTGCATAATTAATATTCTGGGTCACAATCGTGGACCTTCTCATGATAATAGATTCATAACTACAAATACAAGTAAATCTCGTTGGGATCGTTCATTTTCCACTGGAATAATGACAAGCTGGAAACTCCTTCATTAATATGCATTCCGAAAGCCATTCCTCAATTAGACTGATTCTGTGCCGTGCATGGGATGCAGAAGGTAAGCGATAAGAGCGATGATCTGAATCAGGTGCCCGGGAATGACTAATCAATGCCACCTTCTGAGTGTCGAAATGCTGACGCAAAGATCGATCATTACCACAGTCACAGTTTGTAAAAATGGGCAAGCAATTTCCCCGCAGATGCTATGTACAACATTGTAGGGTTTCCTTACCGGCGGCCTTGGTGTTTCTAAAACGACACAGAGGAATAGAGGCCTAAGAACCAATGCATAGGGACACTGTACGTACTTGATTTAATAGGGTTCCCAAGAATCATCATGATCCCTAGTAAAAGAGCCCTATTCTTTCTGGTGCCTATAACTTGACTTCTTTAAGGGTGCAAAGTGCTGCTAAAAAAAGAAAATGTTCCTCCTCATTTACGGTCAATATGGTGAGTTACGTTAAAATGAGCAATCTGAGTAGAGCCTGGCTAGCTTGTGTATCTTGGCATTCTACGTACGTTACCCTCATTTGTAGCCCCATACGTGAGTAACCAAAAGTAGCTCAATATATAAAGCCGTACCCCTTGTTTTCTTCTAATAGCAAAGATCTCGGAATAATGCATAGTACAATCTTAATTTAAAAGTTGGCGCAAGCGTAGCAAAATAGATCCGGGAAGAGATTTTTCTATGAGAAATGATTTGGGTTTCGAAAACGAGTCTAGAATTTACGTCTTGAATGACTTTTTTTTTTATTTAGTGATTAATGAAATATTTTTTAATAATATTATAAATTTTTTATTTTTTTTTAAAAATGTTTATAATGATTAAAAAAAAAATATGCTATTCAAAATCCTTATTTGAAACTCGTTTTCGATAATAGTAGCAATGCCCTTTTTCTATACACAAAGCAGAAAACTTTTTCTACAGTGCATAAAGCAGGAGATATTCAAGGAAGAGATTGTCCCTAAAAGTACAATACTCATTACTCGTCTCTCAAAAGTGGTCATATTTCACTTGTTTTGGACATTTTAGTATTAAATAAATATAGATAGAAGTTATTATTAAGAATATCTATTTTATACACATGATGTGACATCATCTAGACCACACATCTCTCTAAGTGAGTGTTGGGAACAATCAACTAGAAGTAACTATGCAGTGAATACAAAGTGTGCACTGCTACAATAGCTTCTCTCTAACATCACTTTTTGATATTAATGCCTCTCAGGTTCATAAAGTTTGGAAGTCATCAACCAACTAGCCAAGTAATGGGCTGAATTTTAATTCCATAAAATTATATTTATCATTAGCATAATTAATCCATAAAAGTATTTATCATTCCATAAAATACATTTGCTTAACATTACAACAACCTTAATTCTTCCGCGCCTCCTAATATATATATATGTATATAATAGTGATATAGTATAGTGTAGTGTAGTATTAGTTTAGTACATAGTAGTATAGTACCTCATATGAAACATCAATCAAGCGTTTCATTTTAACACTCGAACAATACTGTTTAAACATATAACAAGTTATATTGATGATAAACAAGTTATAGTATTATATATAACAAGTTATATAGTGTATAAATAAAAAGTATATTGAAAAAGCAGTGGTTCTACCAATCACTACATCTAGAGGGGGGTGAATAGGTGTATTCCAATTTTGATCGTCTTTTCAATATTAGAAACAAATAAACAGTTAATCAATAGACAAAAATAATTAACACAATGATTTGATCACGAAGTGGAAACTCATTTGAAGAACTTCTTCAAATTCTAAAATCACTCCGGGTGTAAGGCACCACTTAAAATCCACTATAGAAAAAGTTTATTACAACCAATTCAGAGACACTCACAAAACCTTTGTAGTTCCTAAACTTGGCTTGCAACATCACGAGTGACCCACTCGATCGCTACACGCATGTAGTGTCGGAACTCCGACCTTCTATAGCTTTCCACGAGAACCTCTCGATCTCTGCATCACAGTAGCTCCGGAAACCTTCCAGCCAATAAAACGTCCACTTCAATGGACTTTGAACGAGATTTGATCTTGAGTGTGGTGTGGTGGATATGTGTTTGTCCAAGAGAGATTCACAAGGTGAGGAATAGGTTTCTCTCTTTGGCTCTTGAAACATTTAGGGTTTTGCTCTATTTTTCCACACCACAGAACAGAAATGATCTGTTCTATTTATAGTCCCAGCAAGTCACGGCGCTCAAAACATGAATCTTTTGGTTGTCTTGAACATTGGCTCGAGCGAGGTGTCGAGCGAAGGTCGAGCGCAGTTATCTTCTGAAACCGCTCGAGCGAGGTGTCGAGCGAAGGTCGAGCGAACGTCTCTGGATGAGTTCTGCTCGCGTGCAACATCGAGCGCACATCGAGCGAACCACTCTGGATGGGTTCCGCTCGAGCGCTTAGTCGAGCGCAAATCGAACGAACCACTCTGGATGGGTTCTGCTCGAGCGCCACGTCAAGCTCACCTCGAGCGAACCACTCTGCCTGGGTTCCGCTCGAGCACTGAGTCGAGCCCACATCGAGCGAACCACTCTGGAAGGTTCCGCTCGAGCGCCAGGTCGAGCGCCCATCGAGCGAACCTCTCTGGAAGGTTCTGCTCGAGCGCCAGTCAAGCCATGTTGAGCACACTTCAATCTTTTTCATGTACCAATGCATCAACACTTGTTACAACTCAACTTTACATAGGTTTTCAAAAGAATATGCCAATTAACTCATTTTTCTCTCAACATATATAACAATATATAACAAGTTATAGTATTATAGCATAAATATGATACACTATAAATACTATAGATATATATACTATAATATGATACATTATATGCTATAGATACAATAGATATACTATAATATGATACATTATATACTATAGATACAATAGATATACTATAAATATATCACATTATATATTTAATATTATATACTATAATATATTGTATAGTAATATACTATATTATATGATATATAAATAATATATATCCTTCGTTCAAACGTTAAAGTTTGAACGTTTAATTTTAACGTCAAACACAGTGTTTGAACGTTAAATGAATGTTCAAATAGTATAACACTATAAATGACGTCTGGTTTCCTCGATCAATCGCATTCTCTTTTTCTTTCTTTCTCTCTAAACCATCCACATACATCGAACGCTTCTCTTGCCTTTGAACCACCGTCATCACCACCGTGTCACTACCATCGTCAACTACCACTTCTCATCAAGAGGTACACAACTTAGGAATGTTTAATGGGTTGATTTCATGTTATTTTTAATGAGTTTTGATAGAAAATAGAAAAATCAATAGTTTCTATCAATGGACACCGTAGGTGGCCGGAAAATATGAGGTCGGGATGCCTCTATGCACATTCCGGCCTTGTATGTGTATTATTAGTGAAAATTCCTTTCGTTTCAATGGCAATCGAGGTGATTCAGCCATTGCTGAGCTTGATCTATAAACTGTTCGAACGATGGTTAATTTATTCAAATGTTAAGGACTCAAGTCTCTGACTCTCAAACGATTGAGAAACCGTTCGACCATCTGTAATATGGTGTTCGAACACAATGTTTAATGTTCAAACAATGGTTAATTCATTTGAATGTTATGGTCTTAGACTCTCAAACGGTTGGGAAACCATTCAAACATTTGTTAATATGACATTCGAACCAAAGTTTTGAATTTCCTATTGTACCGGCTGGTACAACTGAAATATGCCGTTTCTATGACATAGCTAGTATAGAGAAGAGTATAGTTTCGTACCGGTCAGAATTTCGGCCGTTTCGGCCAATATTTTGACTTTTACTTTCTTGTTCTTTTTTTTTTCATTTCTTCAAACTATAAGCTCATTTTTTGACTTCTCAATTCAAATCAAACTATTTATAATTTATATATAATTTATTCATATATAGAGAATTATTTTGGAATATAGTTTTTATATATATTTATATATATAATTTATTCATATATAGACAATTCCAAAATGGTACCGGTATTGAAATATCTCGTTTCAATGTCTTGACCAAAACGGTCACCAGTATGATATTCAAAACATTGGTTCAAACACATTTAACTTTCGAACAGTTTAGTCATCTCAATAGTGTTTGAACGGTTATGTCACCGCTTGAATTACTGTTGTAACGTTCGAAAGCCTAGTGATTTGATCGAACGTTATAACACAAAACAATTTTAAATTATATTACTCAGCATATAATTTTGTGAAAGTTTATGTATATATCATATTTTATAACTAATTTTCTTAGTTTTATTTTCTAAATTTCAGGTTGATAATGTCTTCTAGGGAAAGGAAGCGTGGTAAACTAGGGCAACATTCCAACAAATCATATAGAAAGAGGAAGATTTTATTAGGGCGTCAGGTGAAAATATCTGACTTTCAAGATCTTCTCTAGGTGGGTCGTTCCTTAACATCCATCTTCATCGAGCGTGGTTGGACACCAATCCTCGACCATAAGGACAAAGCATGGGATCTCGTTTCCTATATTGACATCATCTCTAAGTTTTATAGAGAGCTCGATGGTTCTAGCCGAGATGACGATGAGGCATACACGATCTCCTTACAGGGAGGTTCATTTACATTTTTAGCAGACAGACTTGCTGATTTCATTTGTATCCCACGTTTGCGCATTGCATATCCTAACGTGGTGTCTACGGAGTCTACAGCTGATGGAGAGACGGTTGAGGATGAGGGATCTGATAGAGATGGACTCGATGGTTTTGCTGATTATGATGTGAGGCAGTTAGTTGTTGGTCCAGATGTTCGTCCCTATGATGGGATGAAGAGCATCACATTAACAGTCTGATTTATCTGGCTTCTTCAAGATCATGAACTTAATCATTGCCAACAACATTGATCCTCAGCAGCATAAGATAGAGGTTGGTATGGATCGGGCGAAGTTTATGATACGCGTCGCTCGTGGGGTGCCTATCGATCTATTGGGTAATATATTCACTAGAATTTGATCAGAGACTTCCTACATTATGATGGATATATTGCCCTTTGGGATCCTGATCACATAATTTTTGCTACATGTTGGGGTCTTGCCAGATATTATTGAGTGTGTCCAGAAGCTGATTGGACCGATTAACTCCTCCACCCTGTCACAAAGCAAGGGACACTCGAGACTTCATCTTCGTGCTCCTATTCCAGAGCCGGTCGATATTTAGGCCAAGGCATCACGCACTGCTATTCATGACGAGATTGTAGACATCAAAGGAGATTGATGCAGTGCGTATGGAGGTACGTAGTGCCATCTTTGACTTTTATACAAAGATTAATGCTAACATCCTTGACTTACGTACAAAGATTGATGCCAAATCTATGACTTAGGTCACAATCAGTACTTGGCTAATACAACCAGGGACATGCCTAACTGCAGTCGAGGATGTCGTTAGAGAGTTGGATCAGTAGAGACACGTCCATCTCTATATCTTTTATTCGTATTTTGTTTTTGTATAGACAACATTCTGTGTTTTGTAAAATTAATTTAATTATGATTTTTTTTTCTAAATTAATTGTTGATTTCTATTATATATATTCTTTAATTGAATTTTTTTTTATAAAATTAATGTTACAGTTCGAACGGAATATATACCATTCGAACGTTTCTCCATTCCCGCCAGAAATATTTCTGCAATAAATTACCGTTTGAACATTGATTAACCCATTAGTTCAAACGGTATAGTAGTGAATTCAAATGATGGCTCAATTTACCTCTAAATTTGGTGACTTAACTCGACAATTTCTCGTTCAATCATATATAATATCTGTTCGAACATTGATTAAACGTTAATGTTCAAACGTTGTTATATGTTGTTCGAACGCTAGGTCAATGTCCTGCTAAATTTGGTCACTTAATGTGCCAAATTGTCGTTTGACCATATACAATATTTGTTCAAAAGTTTTTTTTAATGTTTGAACAATTATTTTATTAGAGATAAAATTTATCGTCCCTACATATACCGTTCGGACATGTTCAAATGATAAACACATTCTGTCATTTTTCTGGAACGAATTTTGAATTTCTTCCTTTGATCTAATTTTTTGGGACGATTTTCATTTCTTTCCAAACAAAAATTGTCCCAAAAACAAATTTTTGTTATAGTGGATACAAGAGTTTGATCTTGAATTGCATGAAAATAAAGAGCAATGATTTGCATGAAAAACGCTGCAAATTTTTGAATTCTAGTTTTGTTTCCACACTGCAAAATTTTTGTCGACATCTGTAGATTTTTATTTTTCACTTTTAGTTGGATCCAACTTTGGGAGAAAGTCTCGGTGGCTATAGAACTATCCTTCCATAATTTTTTGTTTCTGAATTTTAGTAGATCAGTAGTTAGTTCATGGATTTGTTCTGTAATAAGTGTGTTAGATGATTATGACTTTTTATGTACAATATAATTATTATTTATAAGTACGTTGTTTTAAATTAGGAGTTCAATTTTTAATAGATCATTAGGCTTATCCAGAGTTTTATTAGGAGTTGGTCTTTAAAATACTTTGACTAGGACATATTTTTCTAGTTATATTTCATTTTAAACTCTTTGATTCTAAGAACATATATATAAAGGCAGTTCATGGTCTTGTTTAAGATCTAGAGAGTTGATGATTTTATCAGTGTTTTAAATTTCGTACTGTACCGGCGGGTACGGTCGAAAGTTTTCGTTTCGGCCGTCCGGCCGGTACAGGTACTACACTTGTTCCGTACCGGCCAAAATACCGGCCGGTACCGGTCGTACCGGCTTGAATTTCGGCCTGTACCGGCCTATATTTCGGCCTGTGTTTTTTTTTTCATTTTTTCAAACTACAAGCTTATTTTTTAACCCCTAATTCAGACTAGACTATTTATAATTTATATTTATATATATGTATTTATATATAATTTATTTATATATAGACTATTATTTTGGAATATAATTTTTATATATATTTATATATATAATTTATTCATATATCGACTATCTCGAAACGTTATCCCGAAACGCTATCCCGAAACGGTACCGGTACCGAAATATTTCGTTCCAGTGCCTTGACCGGTACGGCGTCCGGTACGGTATTCAAAACATTGGATTTTATAACGAAAATTATTTATGAGAGAGTAATTTTTCTTTATTTCGTGTTCTGATCATCTTAAAGTGGACTACATAGAATTCTAGACTTATGTGATCTTTGAGAGGCAAATTATGTTTCTACGACAACTGCTGTACCGCCTATATATATATATATATATATATATATATATATTGCATTGAATCCCAATTTGGAATGCACCATTAATTAATTAATAAAGTAATGCTAGTTACAAATCTCAAATAAATAAGTCTCATATAAGCATTTTGTAAAAAAAAGTGGATTCCACTAATAAATAATAGCTTTTTTTACATTTTTTTTAAGCAGGGTCCATTTTTTTACAAAGACTTGTACAAATCATTTCTCTTTCAAATTACAATTCTGCTAGAAGTACCCGCCGTTGGACCTGTTGCAGAACGTCTGACGTGGCTGATGCCACGTCACCTTTATATTATTATTTTTTAAAAAAAAAAACTCGATTTCAGGAACCAATCTCACAACGCCAAGCTCATCCCTAATATTTTGCATCTCAGACTTGTCTTCATCGACAAAATCAGACAAAATATAGTAGAGTTTTTTACCACAAAATCACAGATCACTGTGCCTCTACTCTCTCGTTCTCTCCCTCATCCATTGCTCCCATGTCTTTGTCGAGTTTCTTCCATGAACCTATTCTCTCTCTGCAACAAGATATAGTAACTGAACGAAGATGAAGACTCAGAATAAGGGAGATTAGAAAAGAGTCGCAAACGTTTCCAAATCTGGCTCAAACTGTGACCTTTTTCTCTTTGTTCGGAACTCCAATTTGAGTGCGCATCCTCTTGTTGTTCTCTCTTGGGGCCTCAGGTTCTTTATCCTCATCCATCTAGAGAGAAACTCAGGGTTGGCGCCTTGAAATCTTACAGGGAAAACCTTGACATATAAACTATGTTCGGATATGGAACAGGCATGGACATGAAGGAATTGAAACCCCTTGAAGTAAGTCCAAAAAGAACCTCTAAATCAGAAAGCTGAGAGATAGTGGGAGTAGTGGAAGTATCCGTAGTAGAAATTTGGTTCTTGTTGCAATTTGGTTCTTGTTGCAATTTTCAAATAACCGAAATAGAAAGATAAAGTGAAAGATGTTAATTGAAGAACTGACAAAAACTAAATCCAATTAGGTGGGAACTTGAACTGAGCACTAGCCATGAACATCATACTTTTTACCAAAAAAGTGCCCCAATAAACAAGAAAAACAAACTATGAGTCTAAACTATTCTTACGAAAAGTCAGACCCAAAAAGAAAATCATAGTCTAAGAACCATAAGACCAAGTATTTGGATCTATCTACCTTCGGCCATTGAGCGGTGTCCATGGATGCAAGTACTGGAAGATCAGGACACAAGGCACGATCGAGCAAATTATGCCTAGCTTCAAAGAGAGTAAACTGGACTTTTTTTTTTTTCTTTCTTGAAACTGGTTTTAAAAGCTAAGAAAAGGATCGTTTAAGATGGTTTGGTTGGTCGTTCTTGGGAAGCTTGGTAAAAGGGTAAATCAAAAGGAGCAAACGTACCGTTTAAGTAATGCGTACGTGGAATCTGGGTACACGGAAGGTCCCCGTCCCCGGTGAAAGTAGAGTTTTTGTTCAAATTAATACTATGCAATAGATCATATAGGACGTACGTGTGGTTTGCCCTGGCAAGCTAGTTATTTAGTTGCTTTAGTAGTACGTACTATATGATCTGTTGCATGGTATCTTTAAGGAGTTAAGCTACTCAACCGCCTACTGTTCATGCAACCTCCGCACACCTCCATTTTTTTTTTAATGAAAACGATTCGTTTTTTACATTTGAAATGCTTTCCCAAAACCACTCCACAAAATCTAAATTCAATTTCCCACCCACCCTCCCCTCCCCGTGTTCCCCTTGCATTCTTCCCCACCCACCTTCCCCTCCACCATCACCTCTCCGCCACATTCTTGTTGCCGACATCATCACCATTCGTCTCCGTTGACAAGGGTAAGAGAAGCCCGAAGAATGGTTTTTTTTCTCTCTTTTCGTTTCCCACTAACTCTCCATTTCTATCATTACTCATTTTGTGTATTTTTGTATTAAATGGATCTACGATTTTGTGTTTGTTGGATCTGTGTTTTGTGGGTTTTTGGTTGCTGATTTTTGGATATTTTCTCATACGAGAATGGTACCAACTGTCCACAGCACACATAAATTTTGTAAACCATGCCACAGACGCATCTACTATGTTTTTTGGGGGATAATTTTGTATAAGATTCCCTGGTTTTTGGGTTGCTGATGTATACCAAGCTTCTCAACTTTTCTACTTTAAAGACTGTCCGTCTTTGAAAAAACTGATATTAATTTGCTACGAAAGTGTTTAAATAAAGAATTAAGCAGAAATAAATTAAAACATTGATTGAGAATGGAAAAAAATTATCAATTTGCTTTTTACAAAAGGTGTGTAGTCTAAGATCATGAAGCAAGCGAACAATTTATGATTGCAAGACTCGCCATCATTTTTGCCAAAAAGTATATAGTTTGTGTAAGTTTTGAAGCTTTGTAAGCTTGTATATTTGGGGAAGTCAAACCTATGCTGCCAGAAATGGTATGGTTCCAACCTTTGGTCTGATGGTTCTACTCATGAGAATGGTTGTTTTTTATGTTCTGTAACCAGAGTCCCCAGATGTGTTGATACAGAAAATTTTTTAATACATTGTCTTCTTCACCTGCCAATTATGTAATGTAAAAATTGTTGTGAGAGTGGAGATTACTTAGGCTTAGAAGTCTAAACTCATTAGTTATGTATTAGTGTCAGAGTTTTTTTTTCCTTTGTTGGTACAGTTATATACATAGTTGTTCGGTGTTATGACTTTTTTTTCCTTTCTTGGTACAAGTATATATGCAAAGGACACTAGAAGTTCAAAGGCCTGCTTTCCAACGAGAGATTAATATTGATATGATAATGCATCTTTTATGCAACTATGTCACTGCAACTGAGAAATTTGAAGTTGATAATGCATCTTTGGCATTGGGTTATAGTGTACTTTGTTTTTAGAAACGTGGGGTATTTTGTATCTAAACTTGGTATTTTGCTATTTGTAGTGCTTTGAAACATTGGGTTACAGATTAAGATAATTATTTTGCTTTTAAGAATAGAGGGGTGTGAATGCCTTGGAGAATTATGGCTTACAGATGAGTTCCACGATAAGATGAAGGAATTGTAGATTGTTCAAATATAAATAGGCATGTGCAGATTTACTGGATGAAGGTGGTCTTGTCTTTTGCAGCTTCCATAAGGGCGTTTAGTGATGCGCCAGGTGGTTTACAGATTGTCTTTTGTCTTTGGTAGATTTTATGGATGAAGGTGGTATGGACTTGTCTTTTGCAAATTTTGTTGTAAATGATTGTAAAAGTAGTAAAGAAAATGGTACAAAATGGGTAAGGCGTGTTCTTAATTTATTGAAGTGCTTGATAACGTCTACAATATATATATATATATATATATGAGAAATAGAATATATATATTATATGTTCATATATTCAAGAGGTTTGTGAATAGCATTGTCCAAATCATGTCCTAAGTTAAAAATTACAAGTGATCAACTTGAGAAAAAAAGACAGATCTTTTGCAGTCCATAAAATCCGAAGCTTAGGACACGATTACTCAAAACAAGGACTGTTGGGACCAGAGGATAGGATAGACAAATTAACACCAACTCACATGCTATAAATCCTAGCTACATTCTAACAACATTTTAACAAGAGATTATATTACATTTAGGCTACTGGCTTCAACATTTTAACGTGTTTCTCCAGATCTAAACCGCTTCAATGCTTCTTCCTTCTAGTCACTCTTCATTTTTCCATGTAAGGGTTGGGGTAGCTGTAACTTCAAGATCTGCAGAAGCAGCATGAAGCTGGAGCAGCTGTTTAGACTGTTCAATCGCTGGAAAAGCAAAAGTAATTGACAGAAACATAACATTTACGAGGAAACAAAAAGCTAAATTACAAATTGAAAGAACTTGAGGGATCCAAATATTTGATCATGAAGTCAATTTTGTGTGTATGTAATATTCATCTAAAGAATAGCACAAAACTTACCAATCTACAAAACCACATCTTGATAACATCCAAATATTATTGATCTACAAGGCAGGTATCCGTCTTCCACTAAATACCCCATTGAAATCCTCTATCTTGATAACATCCATACCCAGATGAAATTTCATCAACCTGGGCCACTTTCTACTAGAACCACAAACTCAATTCCTACCAAAATATGATGTTAATATTTAGCTGAGGCAAATATCTCATACAAAGCTTTTCTTTTTCCTCTTGATTAAGAAAAATGTAGACGTACATAACCTAACCCAATATAAGAAAAGTCCCAAATTGACAGAAACAAACATAAATCTGACATTAAAGAACAATAAAAAAACCAAATGGAGGTATAAATAAGAAAATTAAATATTAAAAAATGACTAATGGAAACTGAGAATGAGAGGTTACCAATAGGAACAAGAGGGTTCCTGACGCGCTTCTTCTCCTCAAAAAACTTTTCCAAGTTGGGCTCTGTAGTGCCCATCTTCTACGCAATATATTTAATATCTATCAAATTATTTTACAAGCAAGTATTAGACCCAGAAAAACAAGCAGAGAGATCGTCGAAGAGCAGGGTAGCAAAATGCCCAATTGTTATATAGGCTATATAAATTATGGAAAACAACCTCCAAATAGTATTCAAATTGACGCTATTTCTAGACACGAGGGGATTTGAAATCAATGAAAGCATGGGGGTCGGGTTTGCCGTCGATTCGAGCTTGCCGCTTGCCTTAGATTCACTATATTTAACATTAATCCCACCCAGGAGTTTCTTGATCAACATGCACTGTACTATATTCATGAGTCTATTCATATATTAATGCTCAAAATCTATGATCAGAGAGGTATTCATAGAAATTTGATCAGGAGTATTCATATATTAATCATGTGATGATTCAGAATGAAAATTAAGAATCAATTAGAACGTAATACATGATGATGCATACTTGAATATCAGAAACCGATCTGATATTTTAGTTAAAATTGCGTTAAATAATTAACCATACGATCAGGTCCATGCATATTGCATGCATTAATTAATATTTTGGTTTTATTAATTAATGATCAGCTTGATGGGGTCATTGCTAACGCAAGCGTCCTAGCCAACAATATTGAGTCACGACCATACAACATGCATGCAATATTCATCTAATTTTGTAATCCGGTTGGCCGGAAAGTTAAGCTAATTATTTATTTAATTAATTACCTCATATTTAGAAATTAATTATGTCCATCATCGATCCCAATATTCTTTATATTATCCAATTACATATACATATCTATGCTAGATTTCTAATTAGAAAATAATATTGGCTGTACTTAATTGGCCGGGGCAGTGAACAGAGAATTAATAAAGAGCAACATCATTACAAGAAAAATGAGTTTTTGTGACCAATTTATTGCAACAAAAAAACTATTCCTAACCAATTTTAATTGTAAATAGTCATTTCACTAGAATTAACTGGTCACAAATAAGCAGTTTTCTTGTAGCGTTCCCATATTAATTAATCAAGTACATATGGATTGGAGATAAGACTTTGGTTTTCTTTGTTCTTAACCCAATAAAAGCAAACTAGCCATGAAATAGAATATGAAAAGATTAATTAAATAGCAAGTAACATCATAATATAGCCACGCCAGAATATTGAAACAAAGATACCTTCATCATGTCATGTGGAGCATGATAATCTTATCTCTTCTGCTGGCATTTTCTACGCATGCATTCTTGACATGAGTGATATATATATATATATATATATATATATATAAATTGAAAATGTTATTCGTAATTAGTCATTTAGTTATCATATCCTTTTAGATCAAATAATTGAAGAAATATTTGTGGATAAAATGACGAAAGTTAATTTAACATCCATGGTTGTGCAGTGAGTCCTTACTCATTTTTCACACAAGCATATATGCTTGATGCACATTGTATCTAGGAATTCAAAGTTTGTGTCGGGGTTCAAGGGCTATCCATTCCGAGGTGGGTAAGGTGTTCGAATGAGTGGTTGTTCACAGCCTATAATTAGCGGGTTTTGCCAGGTTATATACATGTGATTGGGCGCGCGTCCAGGGATTAGGTGATGGTGGGGTTATGGTTCTCCCCTGCTTATATTGGTTATTTGGACGCATGTCGTGCAAACCTACGGGAACACATATACACTACAAGAGATGGCAATTTAATTTGGGACAAAAAATTTCGTCCCAAAAATGCCATTTTCATCCCAAAATATTTTTGGAGATGATAAGACCGCCAAGAAGCTTTGGAGACAATTTTTTTTTTTTTTTTTTTCATCTAGGAACAAAATGTGACCGACCCATTTGAAGGCGACCGAATAAAATGTTTTTGGGGGACAAAATGGTTTCGTCCCAAAATATTGTTCAGATGGGTTGGTAATTTAATTTGAATGAAACAAATTTGTTTGCTCTTGTTTGAATGAATAAAGTGTTTGAACATATTCTTGTTGTTTGAACATAAAGAATCCAAACAAACATCCTTGAAAAACGTTCGAATGAAAGATTGTGTTTGAACGTTTACTTTGACGAACTTTGTTTGAATGATTTATTTTCCTTTCAAATGATGATGGACTTTTCGAACATAATAGTATGCGTTCAAATGGTCACACATGCAAAGTGTTCGAACCTATTAGTAATCCATTCGAACACTGATGATTTCATTTTCATTTGAATGACGACGGAAAATGTGTTCAAATGGTAATTTTTAATGATTACCATTCAAACTGAAGATTTTCAGTTCGAACGGTAATCAATGATACATGTCGAACGAAAAGAGCCTATTTTCCATAATTAGCAATAGAGGATGGAGTCCTATCTTTGAGCAGAAGAGGGTGGCCTATCCAGATATGGTCAATGAATTTTATCAAGCTATATCAGAGATAGGGGCTGATGACGACTCATTTACGTTTAATATTCGAGGAGTCAATATTACTATCTCAGTAGACAGTATAACTGATCAGTTTCTCAACATCTCTCGTGAGCTAGGTGCATAGCTTGTGTTCCCATCGGTTGTAGGGACAAACGATGGCGATGATATCGAGGCTAAGACTCTAGCAGACATTGAGGCTCGTCAGTTGATGCTAGACGAATCGGCTCTTCCATATGATGGCAGCAAGATCATCAAACAGGTTGATTGTCAAGCCTTTTTTCGCATGCCAAATTTGATTGTCTCACACAATAACGATCCAAGAAAGCACAAGACAGATTTTGACATTGAACGGGCTCGACTAATGTTACTGATAGTACGAGGAGAGCTGATTGATCCGTCTTTATACGTCTTCATCCGCATCCGATCTGAGTCACGGTATTTGATTGGAGGTAGTCTACTATATACATTGATAATCTTCAACCTCCTAGTTAAATTAGGGGTGAATGTGCTTTTGACAGAGCGGAGGCGACCACGGATCGAACCCCTTAATAGGATCACTTTCAGCATGAGCGATGGCCATTTGTATAAGACTCGCATTGATCTTGCGGCAACATGCGGTGGCACTGAGCATGATCCAACTCCTATGGATGTCGGTGATGCTATAGAGGCTGTAGGGACTACTACCAGAGAGATGCGATCCTTGTTTGATGAGCATCATACACTTTTGATCCAAGACATGGAGAGGATCGATGCACCCATCATGATTCGATTGCAAGAGATTGAGGGATACATTATTGCGATGCAGAAGGATCTAGATAATCTTACACAGTAGTTTTATTTTGTATCGATCTTTTTGTTTTGTATTGAACATTGTCACTTTAATTTCGATAATTTTATTTTTTATATATAGCTAGCTCGTTTGTAACCAAAAATGATTTTTTATTTTCTTACCATTTGGTGATATAAAAAATGAGTTTTCCTGGAATGGAAAACTTTTTTTATTTGTAGATTGTTATTTACCATAAAAAGCTATTAATAATTTTTCAATTAATTATATTAAATTCCAAGGACGACATATATGATATATTTTAATTTTCCACAAATAAAAAATCCAAATAGGTAGATTTTGATCTTTTAAAAATAAAAATTAATAGACTCAAATAATGATTATTTTTAAAATACTTGAATGCATTTCAATAAATTTTCATAACTAAAGTTATTTCAATCTTGTACATCGTCGTTCGGACCAATCTTCTGAGCTTTCAAATGGTTTTATAAATCCGCTCAAATGTAAAATTACCTTTCAAAGGAGATATCAAATACCCACACTAGATTTATATATAAACTCCCGTAAAAAAAATCATTCAAATAATTACCTCTACATTCGTATAGAAAATTTCATCAAACGGTCTCAAACGCAGTTCAAACAGGAAACTCAAGTTCCAACAATGTCTAACCCTCCCCCACCACAATTATATAAAATTTCCCACCACAAAGACTATTCAAACACTTATGTCAACATTCGAATGTAAAATATCATACCGTTCGATTATATTACAATATGTTTGAATAGTTTTCTTTTGGGACGCTATATTTCATCTCAAAAAATCTAGTTCAAACAGATATTTATATGTTCGGACATGTAAAAAATCGCTTCCATGTTTTGGGATGAAATTTGAATTTCATCTCAAATAACTACTTTGAGGGATGAAATCTAGTTCGTCCCTAAAAAAAAAAAATTCTTGTAGTGATAGGTAAGATCTGTGATGCTACTTTTCTAGGAAAAAACATTTAGGGAGGATGTAGTTAATTTAGATCTCCATAGGAAAGTCCAGAATGTGCAGCATAGGGGATTGAAAGATGAGAGTTTTGCTTGTTGGTCTAAGAGGTAGACTATTTTGACATAGAAGTAACATATGGCTGAGTCAAGGAGTTGATGAGGGAAGCATGTGTCAAATGCCGGTGATTTCACTGATTTTTTTTTTTTTTTTCCCGATAATGGAATGGAGGTTTGGAAGGTTCTAGGAGTACGAGTTTTTGTCAACCAGATGGGAGACATGTGTGAGTTAGTGGGAGGCATTGCAATAAAATGATAAGGGAGGGATATGGTTTGGGATGGAAAGAACACAAGAATCGAACCATACACGAATCTCTGATCCATTAAGTCATATAGGAATCATATAGGGAGCATTTGTGTGGAAGATGGATCAATTCATTTTGGTATATTTTTCGGTGGGCTTGCATCTTTATGTCATTGTTATATGGAGGGGTGATGAATTTTTTATTCGAGTTTCACAATGAGATCTTGACTCATGTCATGGAAACATACCATTTTAGGCTTTTGGAGCATAGTATTGTGGTGTTTTTGTCAATGCCCACCAAAATTGACACATCATTTTGCCAAGGGATGAACATAGGAGTTTTATTAGTAGTGATTTGGCATGGGTGTGAGAGTAGATAGAAAGGGAAGTTTTAATGAGAATGGTTCAATTAGCTAGGAAAATAAATTTAGCTTTTTAGCCACTGAGTATTTTTGGAGATGTGCTTTGATAGTTTACTGAAAAAAAAAATGGATTTGGCTGTATTTCTTTTTAAGAAGAGGGCGGTACTCCCAATTTTATTGTTAGCCCTCACTTTCGGCGAAAGAATACCATGTATAAAGAAAGAATTTGGGAGTTACAAAAATCCTAAACTAAGTCCTTAACAAACTAAAACTATATTATATATCTATACAACATTAAAATGCAATCTACAATATCCAATGTACCGAATAGTCACTTGAGAAAACTATATTTACAGCTATAATAGAATACACTAAAAAATGTAAATTGAATTAACCACCATCTAAAAGTAAAGCACATTAAAAAAATAGTAATAACTACAATCTATGTCTAGATTTTGGCAAACCAGTTAAATCCAATTTTAATTCGCCCCATGCTAATCTAGGCAAAATAGAAGATAAGAAAAAATTTGCAGACAAACCGTTAGCACTAGCCTTTGCTAGTTGATCCGCATTTGAGTTACCTTCCTTATATATGTGCTACAATGAGAAAGATAAATATTGACCAAAAGCAATTTATCATCCCAAATCTCTGAAAACTTCCATGGTGGAGAGGAGACTTGATCGAACCAATGTACCAATTCTAAAGAGTCATATTCAAATATAACACTTTTAAAGCCAAGTTGTAAACATTTTGCTTCAATGCCATTAATTCAGCAATCATATTCGATTCCTCTCTTAAATGAAGAGAAAAACTGAAAATAAAACCTCCACCATCATTGGACTCTTAAGATCTTTTTTGGGTTTAACAAGCCATTCAAATCATGTAATACGTGAGTAAGATTTATTTCTACATGAGCCAATGGCAAGATTTCATTGAACACAATTATTTCCATGAACTATACCTTTGTTGCATTAATTACCAAGGTACAAGATCCAAAACCAATTTATGATTATAGGTCAATAAGTTTGTGCAATGTTTTGTACAAAATTATAGCCAAGTGACCTCCAATAGATTAAAATTCATTCTCCATGATATTGTTTCCAAAAATTAGAATGATTTTATTCCCGTGAGACTTATTTCTAATAACATAATTGTTGCTGATGAAACTCTTCATTTTATGAAAACGAGGCAAAGGGATAGAGTTGGAAGTATGGCTTTAGAATTGGACATATCAAAAACATATGATAGAGTTAAGTGGTCATACTTAGAGGCAGTGATGAAAAAGCTAGATTTTGGAGGAAGATGGGTGGATTTGATTATGTAGTGTGTCACTTTTGTCTCATATGTTGTCATGGTAAATGGGAAACCTGGTCATAAAATTATACCTACAAGGGCTTAAGACAAGGAGATCCATTGTCCCCTTATTTATTTTGTGTGCTGAAGGGCTAAGCACTTTGATCAATCAGGCCAAAGCAAGGGCGAGATGAGGGGCATGTCTGTTGCTAGGGGAGGGACCAAAATCATCCATCTTATTTTGCTGACGATTGCATAGTACTGTTTGGGAAAGCTAGCTGAGTTGAGTGGAAGAGGATAAGCAGCATTCTTGAGCTCTATGAACATGCATCTGGATAGAGTTTAATCAAACAAAAGACTACGAAGAGCCCAAGTACTTGGATCAATTGAAAGTTCGATTCTATCTGAACTATTCATTTTCAAATGATGTCCACAGTGTTCGCAAATATTGATTTTTTTAGTTCAAATGCTAAAGTATCTGAGGAAAACTTGATTTTGAAGGATGTAGAGGCAAGGGTTCACAATAACTATGAGAAGTACTTGAGATTGCCTACAATGGTGGAGAGACCATAGTATAACACCTTTAGGGGACATAAAGACAAAGTTTGGCATAAGATTAGTATTTGGAAAAGCCAATTTCTATCTCTCTCGAGAAAGGAATTTTTAAAAATAATTATTCAATCTATTCCCTCTTACCATATTACCTAAGAGGTTATGCAAGGAGATAGCAACTATGATGGCCAAGTTTGGTGGGGGCACAAATAAATTGATAGTAAGATACAATGGAGAAATTGGGGTAAAATGGGGACTTCAAAAGCTGATTGGGGGGGGGGGGGGGGGGGGGGGGGGGGGGGGGAGGGGGAGTTGGGTTTTAGAGAGTTAGAGAGTTTCAATCAA
The DNA here is from genome assembly GCF_004785595.1 of Juglans microcarpa x Juglans regia. NCBI lineage: Eukaryota > Viridiplantae > Streptophyta > Magnoliopsida > Fagales > Juglandaceae > Juglans > Juglans microcarpa x Juglans regia. The sequence continues at coordinate 14,210,765 of NC_054606.1, forward strand.
GCTCTGCTAGCTAAGCAGTGTTAGAGAGTTTTGACAAACTCAAACTCCATTGCAGCCAAGGCTTTCAAAGATAAATATTATAGGCAGACTAAGCTTCTAAATGCTAAGCTTGGTAATAAACCCTCGATGACTTGGAGAAGCTTATGGGGTTCTCTAGAATTATTATAGGATAAGCTTGTTTGGAGGGTTGAGAATGGCGAGAACATAAGAACTTCAGGTGACAAATGGATCCCAAGACCCTCATCCTTTTGTATCCAAATCCTAGTGAAGAGTTTAAATGAAGATGCAAGAGTGATGGAGTTGATTGAAGCAGCTTGTGGTAACTAGAATGAAGATGTGGTAAGGAGAACATTGGATGAAGATGAGGCTGAATTAGTTTGTTGCCTTCCTATCAGTCAAACTGGTTTATAAGACAAGTAGATTTGGGCTCCCACCAAAAATGGTATTTTTAATGTTAAAAGTGCATATCATCTGGACATGAGTATAAAAAGAAGGGTAAAAGGGGACTCCGCTAGAGTGAAGGGAGGAAATGAAGGATCGAAGGCACTATGAGATCTGAATGTACCAAGTGTGGTGAAGATATTCATATGCAACGCTATCAATTTGCCAACAAGGAGAAACAGGGCTTGGAGGAAAGTTGTGGAAAACCCTTACTTCCCCATATGTGAAAGAGAAGAGGAATCCATTTGTCATGCAGTCTGGAGTTGCATAGCAACCATGGATGTTTGGGAAGACGATTCAAGTCCTTTACATAAATTTTCTAGTAGTGAGGAAGAAAAGTACACTATTTGGGAGAAGATGGTATTGGATTTACCACATGAGGAGTTAGAGCTAGCTGCAATAGTCATGAGAAAGATTTGGCTGATAAGAAATTCTTTTGTTTTTAAGAATAGATTTATTGGTCCTGGAGTGGCTTTTAAACAAGCTAAAGAAAATTTAGTTGAGTTCCAGCAAGCCCTGGGTAACTCAGGCATGGTGCAAGCTATCAATATAGATGTAAGAAGAGGAGTAAGCACTACAACAAAATAGGTCTTTTCCCACAAAAAAATTTTCCAAGACAAACCATGGTGGGAAATACTTGGTTTACGTCACAAAGTGGATTTGTGGAAAACTAATTGCTCTGTTGCAACGACATGCCGACGGATCACTTAAAATGGTTGTAAAAAACTTCTTTTTCCACCAACATATTTCGCCGCAAAAAAAAAAAAAAAAAAAAAAAAAAAAACCCCTCATATTACACGGCCTGTAACATGTGTAAACCCATTTCGACGAACAGCATGGTGGGAAATTGGAGCTGGCGCGCATTCTCTCCCTTTCCTCCGATTTCAACGGGGAAATTTCTTCTCACCTCAGACCAAATCTACCAAAATTTCCCTATGCCTCTCTTATTTTCTCCCATTTCATGAAATCCTCCCGTGATCGACCATTTCCATGTTGGGTCAATTAGGGCTTGGAGGAGATAATTTCACAGAGAGGAGAGAGTCGACGTACACGAGTTGTTAGCAACTCCCACGACTTACATCTACCACGTTCAACCCTAGAAGACTCGGTGGAGCTTCCAACGTCGTCGACCTTGTGGATTTTCTGATGTCTGGTTGGACCCTGCGATCCACCAAAGATAGCACATGGTCATGTGGCATCACTACCTGAGAGCACCTCGTGGGTATGAGCAGAGGGGTTCGCAAGTTTTCAATCGAAGTTGTCCACGGACTGGTAGATGTCGTCACCACTCTCACAGTGGTAAGTTTCTCAGCTCGAACCTGTTACTCTAGAAACCCCAGTCTTTAATTCATGTTCTGGTTTTCAACATGAACTTTGGAAGGCAAAATCTCTCCTCTAATTGTTCCTTTTGCCTGTTGCTTTTCCATATTATTCAATTCGTTTTCTTTATCTTATCTTAATGCACGCATGCTTCTACATCGTTTGCTCTAATTTGGCTTTTGCATGTCACTGGATAATTTCATTGCCTTTCTTTCCATTCCCCCTCCATCTGAGGCTAATTTTAAACATTTGATTCGTTAGATTCATTGAAAATCTTATGGATTTTCTAGTGGCTGGTTGGACCCTGCGCTCCACCAAAGCTAGCACATGGTCATGTAGCATCACTACCTGAGAGCATCTCGTGGGTATGAGCAGAGGGGTTCGCAGGTTTTCAATCGAAGTTGTCCACGGACTGGTAGATGTCGTCACCACTCTCACAGTGGTAAGTCTCTCAGCTCGAACCTGTCACTCTAGAAACCCCAGTATTTAATTCATGTTCTGGTTTTCAACATGAACTTTGGAAGGCAAAATCTCTCCTCTAATTGTTCCTTTTGCCTGTTGCTTTTCCATATTATTCAATTCATTTTCTTTATCTTATCTTAATGCACGCATGCTTCTACATCGTTTGCTCTCTAATTTGGCTTTTGCATGTCACTGGATAATTTCATTGCCTTTCTTTCCATTTTCCCTCCAACTGAGGCTAATTTTAAACATTTGATTCGTTAGATTCATTGAAAATCTTTTTTTTTTATAACCTGGTGCTTAAACTAATTTTTTTTTTGGATTACTTTTGTGCTTTTATGATAACAATATCACAATCTTCTGCAGACCTTGTCCAATGGGACAAAATATTTGGTTATGATTTGGCTGGTCAACGAATAGGATGGGGGAGGCTATGATTGTAAGTTTCATGATCTCATCTGTAAAGGGCCTTTTGGACTCATATGGATGTAAACTGTTTAATTTCCTTAATCTATGAACTGAAAACATAATCATTAAAGAAAGGCATGAGTTGATTTTAATAAATTCTCGTATTTGGGAAACATATCTATAAATTAATCAACAAGATCCCCCAACTTTGGTTCAAACTCTAATTCCTCACTTTTGAATTAATCAAATTAGGTTCAATGTCAATAAATGTCTCTGCAACTACAAGTGCTGGGAAAAGTGAATATGTCAATGCTAGACAGATAAGTGAGAGCGGTTTAGTGCAGAATGAGCCTTACAAGGAGCTAGTAAGAAGGGTACATGATTGCTTTCCTAATGCACATATCACTGCTTGGCAGCTTCTTGTCTTTGTAGCATACAATGAAAAGGTCTAAGACTCTGGTCAAGTATTTTTTTTTTAATTTATATTCGCTTTCCGGTTGATATTATTGCAATCGGTAAGACCATTGCAATTGTTCTCATACCAACTTACTCGACAAAAAAGCCAACTGCTTCAATGCCACTGAACCTTTACATTTAAGGTGCAACCATGCATGATTCAAGTGTCTTATCTTATATCCAAATTACTGGCCTAAAAGAGAATTTTACAAGCATATATATATATATATATATATATATTGGCCATATTGTATTCGATTAATTCCTACATCTTTGTGTATATATATATATATATATATATATATATCTCTTAATTCTTCATAAGTGATTCTCTGGTCAAAGGCAAATAAACACTCCCATCGATCTAACCTCACATGGGTGTTATAGCTAGCTAGGTAATATTTATAAATAAGCTAAACGATTCATGTTTATGAATATTTGACCATCCATCCAATTAATCTGCTTCTACCTAGCCTAGCTATCTACTACTAGTTGAGAGCGAGAAATTTGTTAATAACTCCATGTTGTACCATGTGTCAGTTTGGTGGTTTGTTGCCTGCTCCAAAAAAAGCAGGTAGAAAAAAAAAAAAACTAAAATAGCCACGAGTCAAATTAGATCCACTTGATAACATAAAAGTACTGTAGTTGTACTTATAAATTGTGAAAGTTAATGCAATAATTAAGGTATAATATTAGAAGACTAAAAAAAAATCTGCATTACGTTATGATGATTCAAAAGAATGTTTCTCTGTCTTGAAAATATTCTAAAACATGGAATATGTTCTAGATTTAATTTTAGAATTATAAGAGTTAATTCAAGAAGTACTTGATTTAGTTATAAATAGAAGTTTCTAATACTCGAACTGAGGCATTAAATTACGCACAAATAAATTAGTTTCCCAGAATATGCATATTCCCACAACTGATCCTTTTTTTATTTTTCTATCTTTCGGGTGGCCAGGGAATACTGTCAATAACATTCTTTTGGAAAGAACTTAAACTTGGCTGATACTAAATACAATGACAATAGTACCAAAAAAGCAAAACATCTTTTCTTGGGAAGCTCATTTTTCTTACCTATATGTATGAAAAACTTTGTGAAGAATTTGAGGATTGATTTTATTTGTCACTTTTACACCGTTCAATAGTATGCTCCTCCCTACAAAAAAAAAAAAAAAAAAAAAAAACTCAAAGGGAAGGCAAGATGATGAATTCTTTCATCATGGGATGTGGGACCCGTGTAATGGGCAAGGAGTGCGGCATCCCACACTCCTGTGGGGACAGGGCATGTCTGTGTCACAATAAGTTTTTCTTGCATGCAGTAGCTAGGCTGAATTGTGTATCTAAATATTATGATTAGTTGAATCCTCTCCTCGTTGTCACAATTTAGTAAAGCTATTGAATTTCTTTGCTTTCTTATGTTAGCCTCTTTTGAATTTGTAATGCTAAGTGGTTTACATTTGTTATATATCATTAACACTGGTCATTCCCATAAGCTGTTAACAGTTTCTTCCATGGTTTGTATTCTTTCTTGATATTTAGTTAAATTGCTTGATTGGGGTGAGGAGGGTCATAGGACAAAAGTTCTAACGTATTGCGTCATTAAGGGCAGCTTTTATGCAAGAAGATGCTATGGCATAAGCTAGATCATCCAAATCTTACTAAGGTATACCATCTACTTCTGCATCTTTTGCCCTTCTAAATCTGCATATATATATATATATATATATATATGCTTTTAAATGTTACATTTTTTTAATTACTATGGACCGTGAATCTGTTGTCTCATTTGGTTTCATTATCTTTTTAGTTAGTTCCATGCAATGATTCATTTTCATGATTTTCATATTCTTTTTTCCTTTGCTACCCCATGAGAATCTTGGTTATGCATTTCAAGAAACTCAAACATTTATACCATGTTCTTATATTTATAGATGTTGCTTACATCTTTGTAGATATAATCATTGATATATCCGAAATAATTTCTAAATCTATAAAGGAAAATAACAAGAAATTTTAGCATATTTGTCAACACCTACTCAAACCTTTTTTTTTTTTGATAAAAAGGGATCACATTTCATTCATTAAAAGAACATACAAATTTGACTTAAAAAAGTCAGTTACATACGTTAATAGCTCCCTAGCACACTTCCGTGGCTGACATGGTCTAGTCTAGACGACAGATCTCTAAAGACCTAAGTCTAAAGGATCCGTCATGCACAACTCTGTCCACGACAGAGAACACCTACTCAAACTTAAACTATAATAGTATGGTGCAATTTGATATGATAGAGTTTTCAGATATTTCAATGACGTGGCTTTTATGTGTAAACTAATTGATGATGTCGCATGTACTTCATAATTGTCCAAATCTGCATAAGTGTAATACCATGTAAGGCCATAGGAAGACACTTTGGATACAAACTCATAATCAGACAATGAAATAATCTTTTATCAGTCCTTTCTTTATTTGGGAAATTTATTTCAGGTTAGTACTCGAGCACATGGTGATACATCATTCCATGCACATATATACAATATTAGACAGAAGTATCTTAACGCATTTATTATCATAAATATGTGCAACAAAACCATCAATTTGCTAAGTTATATAGTCAAAACCCATCTGTAAAGCCTCTTCCTCCTTGAGCCGTGCATCTCATTGAAACGCAAGACCGCCTTCCTCTTGTATTTCACTTCATCCGGGAAGAACTAATTTTGAACATTGCTTAATATTCATTTTCCACCTATCTTGCAGGGAAGTTAACGAGGGAAGAGGATAGCCTCCCTCTCTAACTAAGAAACAAGGTTCTTTCTCCCTAAGAACATACAAAATAAAATGGATTAGAATCAGAGACAATACATTTCAAAATAAAACACCACCAGTAAAAATTAGCCTACTTTGGTTTTGGAATAATTCCACCAAGATATACCTGCGGGCATGCCATTTCAAAGTACCCTTCGCCTTCATAAACCATAGATTTTATATGCCCTTGAGTTGTAGTACGGACCAACCATATATATATGCTTACTTTATTTGATCCTGATGTAATTTTCCTCTTATCGTAAGAAAAATACAAAATCCATGTGGCTGAATGAAGTAGACATATGACCTTATATGTACTGCATGGAGAATTCCTTGGTTATTGGACGCAATTAATATTGTGTTGGAATATATTAGTTCATGAGATCAATTTAGCCTGCAAATTGTTGATCGATCAGAAATAGATGTTTCATCTCATACGTACTAGTACTCCTCCAAGTTAAACATTCATGATGGGTTATGATATTTACCAATATCACGATGCTTAAAATCTCAAAAGCTATATATAATATTTATATATAAGTTAATTTAATAACCCAAGTATAATTTGATTAATTCATTTATCTCATGTACGGTTCAAACTTAAATTCTACTTTATTTTATAATTGTTGCATTGACATGTAATAGAATACAAAAAAAAAAAAAAAAAACTGCAGCTCCTTAATTCAATGATGGGCTCCTTAATTCAATAATATTGCCTAATTCTCTGGACTCTTCCTTCATTCAACCTGAAAAAATACATAACACTAACATCTATGCTTTTTCTATATGAATTTGCATAGTGAACTGTTGGTCATAACTGTATAATATACTATGCTTATCCCCATTCAAACTTTCTTGGAGAATCCAAATACTCAATGCCATTTCTATATGAATTTGCATTTAAATTCATCCTACACAATTTTAAGTAGTCATTTATGAGAACCTGTACACCTAATAGCCATGGTTACGCACAGTTTATAACACATGTTAGAGCTCGACTTTAAAACCCACCAATTAAACATATGTGTTCACCTCTACCTACCCACAAACCATAATGCAAACAGATTTCAGTTTGATGGATTTTCTCATCTTTTCCATTCTTTGCTACTTTTTTTCAGATATCCTCGTAAATACCTCCACTCCAAGAAATGATCTTTTACATTCAATTCATTAATTATCCCCTAACAATCTCTTTTCTAATCTTTTTTCCCATAGTTGGTCAAATGTTCTGATGGATAAGGCTTGGATGCTTATTGAAGATAGATTGCAGTCCAATGAATATGGTGAAGGTGTTAGACAATTCCTTTCTATGGCTCAAGCCCACACACTTGGATCTGATCACATTAGGTGTCCATGTAAAAGATGCCGAAATAGAGCTTTCCACTCTTTTTTGACGGTCAAAGATCATTTGTTCATCATAGGGATTGATCCAAATTATATGGAATGGATATTCCATGGAGAAGATGATCCTTTCCTAAATGCTACTTTTTCTGATGATGAAGGGGACAATGCATCAGCTTACAATGACTACATTGATGATTTCGATGAGATCTTAGATGACATTCGTCATGGGTCGTTTATGGATAATTCAACTAGAAATGAAGAAAATGCAAACACAAATGATCAACCATCCACCTCTAATACTCTAACAAACCTTAATTTTGAGGATTTGGTAGCTGATGCATGATGTCCACTTTATCCTTCATGTGCTAAGTTCTCAAAGCTATCATTTATAGTCAAGTTGCTTCATATCAAGAGCATTGGTGGTTGGACCGTGACGTCTTTTGACATGGTTATAAAGCTTCTGCAAGCTACATTTCCCCATGCTTTATTCCCTGACTCATTTAATGATGCTCGTCGCTTGGAACGTGACTTGGGCTTTAGTTACAAAAAGATACATGTGTGCCTAAATGATTGTGCCTTGTTTTGGAAGGAAAATTCTGAGTACAATGAATGTCCTAAATGTAAAGCATCTAGGTGGATTGTAAGCACAAGTAAGCAACAAAGGATACCACAAAAAGTTCCCCGATATTTCCCCCTGAGGCCGCGCTTTCAGAGGCTACTTATGTCAAAGAAGATAGCCCAAGCTATGAGATGACATGTAGAAGCACGTGTTGACGATCCGATATGCATGCGACATCCAGCCGATTCTAGGGTATGGAAAGACTTTGATAATAAAAATGGTTGGTTTTCCAAAGATCCTCGCAATGTTAGATTTGATTTGGCGAGTGATGGGTTTAACCCCATTCAATAACATGAGCATACCATATAGCATATTGCCTATACTACTTGTGCCTTACAACTTGCCCCCTTGTCATGTATGAAAGATCCATATACCATGTTGTCATTGCTAATCCCTGGCCCTAAGGCACCAGGAAATGATATTGATGTGTTCTTCCGCCCTCTTGTCGATGAGTTGAGGGAGTTATGAGAAGAGGGTATTCATACTTATGATGCGTACAATAGGCAAATGTTTAGATTACATGCAGTGTTGCTTTGGACTATCAATGACTTCTCTGCATATACCAATCTTTCTAGTTGGATCACAAAGGGTAAGATGGCATCCGCTTCATGTACATCTGACACAAATTCACAATGGTTGGTTTATGGGCACAAATATTGTTATATGGGTCATCGATGATGGTTGGCCCAGATCACACTTGAAGACGGAAAAAAAATACTTTTAATAGGTACGAGGAGCACCGAGTCCAACCATCAAGGGTCGAGGGAGAGGATTTGCTAGAACAATTGCGGGGATTATCATATGTCCAGTTTGTTAAATCTTCTTTGAAGAGGAAACGAACGCCCAATCAACTAAATTGGACAAAAAAATCTATATTTTTTGAGCTTCCTTACTGGTTAGACTTGGGTTTGAGATATAACCTGGATGTCATGCATATTGAGAAAAACATATGCGATAACGTTTTGGAAACATTGCTGAATATTGAAGGAAAAACTAAGGATTCCGCCAATGCGCGTAGGGATTTGGCTAATCTTGGACTAAGGAGAGAATTGCATTTACAATGTGATGGCGATCGTATTAGTATGAGTCTTGCTTGCTACATGTTAAATTTAAATGAAAGAATGACGTTTTGTGCATGGTTGTCAAATGTGAAATTCCTTGATAGATTTGCCTCGAACATTGCCCGGTGTGTCAATGTTAGTGATGGAAATATCAGTAGAATGAAGAGTCATGACTGTCATATATTTATTCAAGCATTGTTCCCAGTCATGATTGGTGGGTTCTTACAGGCCGATGTGCGTCAAGCCTTAATAGATTTATGCTCTTTCTTCAAAGAATTATGTTCACGAACTTTGAACATATCAGTGTTGCATAAGCTTTAGGCAATATTCCCATCATTCTCTACAAACTAGTAATGATATTCCCTCCCGCATTTTTTGATATCATGGTGCATCTTTTTGTTCACTTGCCAGATGAAGCATTACTGGCAGGACCCGTGCAATACAGATAAATGTACTCTTTTTGGTACGTCTGCAATAGAGCCCGTCCAGAAGGCTCAATTGCTGAGGCATATCTTCATCTCGAGTGTCTTACATTTTGCTCTATGTACCTTAATGATGTTGAGACTAGATGTAATCGAGAGGAATGCAACAGTGATGTTGTCAGTTCGACTGGGTTAGAAAGTGAGCCAAGTTTATCTGTTTTCTCACAAAAGACGCGACCATTAGGAATAACAAGCTCGCACAAATTAGTAGATACACTAATGGCCAAGGCCCGTTGGTATGTACTTAATAATTGCACAGAGGTTGAGCAATACATAGAGTAAGTACAACATTCTTGAAAAGTTTCTTTAGTTATTAAATTTTTAGTTTTTATTCTCCTAGTTACGTTTGCAAACATATATGCAGGAAACACTATAACTATATGAAAGAAAAGGACCCTCATAACATCAATCGTAGGCACCAGAGTGCATTCCCATTTTGGTTCAGATCTCATGTAAGATACCAATATTTTGTGTTTCCATATGTATCCCTCAAACAAACTATGAACAAAACAATAACTGTGTTTTCTTTTATCATTTTGTATGGTAGATTCGAGAGTTGCATGTAATTAGGCCAACAGCAGTAACTGATGACATATATGCATTAGCATGTGATCCAAATCCCTGGGTCACATCATATGCTGGATGCATAGCGAATGGTATTCGCTTTCATTTGAAAGAGCGTGAAAGGCATCGTTGCACTCAAAATAGCGGAGTGGTGGTTCATGGGAGCATCAGGGATCCCCTGTTGACATCTATGGTGTGTTGCATGATATTATATAATTAAGCTACATGGGTTGGCATAAGGTATATCTTTTTCAATGTGCTTGGTATGACCTTGGCGACTCAAGAAGGGGGATACGTGTTAGGGACCACTTAATGTTAGTGAATATTGCTAGGAAATGGTATAAAGATGAGCCTTTTGCCCTTGCATGCCAAGCAACTCAGGTATTTTATCTCACGGATCCAACATTGGGTGGAAGTTGGCATGTCGTCCATAAGATTACAAATAGGAATGTTTACAACATTCGCTCGATGACTACTGTTGATGAGGAGATTGATGATGACAAATCATTAGGGGGTGAAACAGAAGATGATAGTCACAATAATGTGAACAATTATCCCCCTATTCTCGAGAGTGAATCAACCATGGCCGATCCATTGAGTCGAGTCGATGAGAGCATTTGCCCGTTGATCCAGCAATCATATCACGTCAAATGAGGTTCCCACCAGTTGACAATGATGTCTTCATTGATGATGACCCACTTAACGAGGATAACTCCGGTAGCGAGTCTAAGACTCATATGCACGAGGAGTCAGATGAAGATGATAGTAATTCACTTTTGTATTGATTATTATGAATTTTAAGTTGAAATTCATAATGTATTCATGACAATGGGCATATATAGTTCTTTTAATTAAGAGCCTATGATATGGTTTAAGCCCTATGCTAGACAAATAGGATTGTTTATCCCTATCACTGCCTTCTTTTTTGATAAACCATCCAGACTTACACCCATCATGGTTTCATGAATTTATTTTATGGTTGCCATTTCACAATCCATTATAAGCATAAGTTGTAGAACTTGCTGTTACTGCAAAAATCATTTGGAGTAGGAGGAATAATTGGCTCTTTGAACAGCAATTCCAATCCCTTTATCAGTTATCAAATCTTATCCAATCAGAACTGAGTTCTATTAAATTGTGGATTGAGAATGGTACTCAACAGAAAGTAACCCAAGCTGCTAGAGTTAACAGATGGATTGCTCCACCATTAGATATGTTCAAAGCCAACTGGGATGCTGCCATTGATAAAATCAATTCAAGGGTGGGGATTGGTGTAATTGTTAGGAACTCAGAAGGAGCTGTTATGGCATCCTTATGTTCTTCGATGGACCTGTTCCCGGATCCACTTCTTGGTGAGGCCATAGCAGCTCGAAGAGCCTCTTCCTTCTGTGCAGATCTGGGTTTTCAGCATGTCATACTCGAAGGTGACTCCTTGCTGGTGGTGAAGGCAATCCAAATAAAGGAAGATAGTTGGAGTGATTCTGGCCTTGTCATTAGAGATATTAAGATTTTGCTTTCTAAGTTCCTCTCTTGGTCTGTCTTACACGTCCATAAGGAAGTTAATGTAATTGCACATCACTTGGCAAAATTTGCTCTTAGTTGCCAAGAGGATTGCATAATGATTGAGGACTGTCCCCCTTGTATCAAGCAACTACTATGATGAATGAAATAGTTTATTTTCAAAAAAAAAAAAAAAAAAAGAAATCACAGTGAAAATATATTGATATATATATATATGTATGTCTAGTAGCTTAATTTGTCTATGTGCTTAATTGTAGATAGCGCATGACTTCAATTGTCGACAAAAGATGAGGAGATTGTCGGCGAACCTAAGGTAGGAAACGCTAATTACCCAAATAAACACAGTCTTCATTCGGAAAATAAAATTATTCATTTTCACAAAGATCATCAGCAATTGAAAAAACAATATGCTTATGAATCTGTAATAGTAATGCTGAAATTGAAAATGAAAGCAGTACATTGTAAGTGTTGCACATCTAGCACTTGTTCTCATTATCAACTAATCCATGCTTTGCAGTTTAGTTTTTCGTCTAGTCTTAATATTTACGTAGAGTATGGTTCTCTCTGCCTTTACCCAGCAGCCTAGTAAAAGATATCCTTTTCTTGAACTCAAAACATAACGACTAATGGTTTGACAGACTTAACTCTATATAGCCTCAGACTCTACAATACAATAGTGTCACAAATTAGCAGTCCCCATTTTGGAACCTAAGGAGGAGACAAACTTGCTTCTTTGGACAACCAAAGATGACACAATTCAATCATCAAATGGGATTTTCAAATATAAAGACGTGACCCCCTGAGAGCCAGCAACCTCCTCTAGTTGATGGGGTTTTTCTGCTTAGGAACTTCCATGTCATTCATCAAGAGAGAATTGGTAGTAATACAATTGAGTGGCATACCTTTGTGCTTCTTGAAACAAACCATGGAGCAGCTGCAAGCAAGAAAAAAAAGAAAAAGAAAAAGTCCTTTAGCAGCTTCTTATGTCTTCATAAGGCACTAGCCATAAGCTCTACTTATTTGGACCTTCTTGGTTCACCCTTGTAGATGTCACAAATATCTACAAGCCATGAGACTAAGCACTGACCATATGGATTACAAGGCTTGGGGGAAAACAGTGGGGAAAAGTTTGTTTCCACTAGTTTTAGAGTTGTAAGGAAACTATATGCCAACCTCATCATATGAACCCCAATGAGATTATGAGGCCAGAAGTCCACATCAATAAACGATGTTAATAAATTGGGAATGATGGATTTTCAGATACTAGCAAATCGTGGTAGATAAAGTGTATTGAATTTACCCAATTTAGATACACTTTAATTGACATGCCTATAAAAGTTGACATTAGTGTTAGGACAGTATACGTGTGCCCATAACATATACGTGAGTAGCAGATGAAGATAGAAAAATGCAGCTATCAATTTAGTACTTGACAATCAATTGAGATTGTTAGCTAAGCAAAGAAAGTAATTAATTACTCATAAGGTTTTAATATTGTGTGTAGATTTTTCTGGTTACCCAGAGCTTAAATTGTGGAACACCTACATCAAAGGGAGAGGCACAAATTGATGATGCAGTAAACTAGTGGGAAGGACACATTTGAATTGCCAGCTAGGGGGTGTACCTTAATGGGTTCTGTATGTTATGAAATGGGGGTCAATGTCACAAATTGGACATGATGTGTAAATGTGTAAGTGAAACACACTGGAAACACACACTTGGTCACATTTACATGTCCCATTTCACATATGGTATGAAATGTATGCACATACTTGGTATGGATGACATAGTTGTTGGGGAGCAATCCAGGCAATTAACCATAGTTTATCACTGCATCCCTTCTTAGGAGCTATTGCTGGGTGAGTATTTTCCATTGGAAAGGGCAATGCAAAACACCAGGAATTTGGAATATGATGCATGCTGGAAATGGAAATTGTTCTCAAGGAAAAAAATACTTTTGAGTGCAACATTCCAATTAAGATATAAGGACAAAATAAATAATACAGTTGCAAGTTGATGGGGTTAATTTTTAACTTACTCAAATGTTAAGAAAACACATTAAATGAGGTTTTATGATTAGGTGAGAACTAAATTATACATTGGTCACACAGATCGTTCTTGTATAGTAAAAGGAATCAATTAAATTTCCTTTCACCTAATTAACCATGTACTTTATGGTATTTTCACTAATCGGTACAAATTTGTGATACAAATTAAGATATAAGGACAAAATAATAATTCATTGATTAAAGTCAATAAAAGCTTAAATTTCCATCTTTAAAAGTTATTTTATAACTGTTTTCCTTGCTATGCTGCTGTAAATGTGGATACTAATTATTTTTCTTACATGATAAATTAGCACAAGTGAAGGGAGAGCTTAAATTAGTAGGCGGGATTTGTAAGTGAAAAATTGGCTCTGAAATGGTGCCAGAAAGGGTCCTTTCCAGTACTGAAATTAGTACAAGGGACAGGTGGCTAAGGACAGCTGGTCTGTTGTTGAGGGATTAGTGACTTTGCTGGAGGGAAAGCAGAAGCTAGTACAAGGACGTCCACTTTGGTGAACCAGAGGCCTCTTCCTTCCTTGATTCTCTACTGTCTCCAAATTGGTAAGGAAGTTCCAGTTAATCATCCCCTGAGCAAGTCTGGGCTTTTTAATCATCAACTGAAGGTGCATCTCTTCTTCTCCCTGGTTCTCTTCTCCCTGCTTCTTTTCTTGACCTCTATTCTGGGTAAGTATGAGGTGACCGGGTACATGTTTTCAAGGGGCCCATTGATTTCGGCCCCTTCAAATGGTTTTAATTTTCTGCACAGCTTTTAACATGGTATATACACAGTACTTGAGTATAAACAAATATTCTTTTCAACCATTTTTTGTTATTTGAGGTAGGGATTACTAAGAACCTTGGGATGTATTTATGCTCATATAAGTTTGCAGATGGTTATATACTTGGCATCTCGTTGATGGGTTTGCATACCAAAAGTTCTGTTGCATGAGATTCTGGCACTTAAAGCATTTGTAAAAACTCTACATCTTTCCTCACATACTTAGTATAAAAGCACCACAAATCTAGATGATTGTAAGAATTGTAAGTTTGGATTTAATATTGCATGCTGCTTAATACCTTTTCCCTGTACTGTTTTCCTAGATGATGAACTTTCAATAGAGGTTCTTGGTTGTTTTTAAAGCTATTTAATACATAGCAATTTGATACATTATCATTGTTAAACAAAACCAAAGTTTGAATACCCTCAGTGTTGAAAATTTCATACTAAAACTAATAATACGTATTATAACAAGCAAATAATTAGGTTTGCAGGTCCTATTAGATATACTCTACAATGCATTGTAAACTTAAAACCTATGGAGGTTTCATTAATTGCATGCAATTCCTGGCAACAATTGAGCCTTCACAGCCTTAATATAGATCTTTGGAAAAACTTTTAGTTGCCAAATTTAATCTGCCTTACAAGGAGTAGTAAATGATGCAGGGGAAAACAAGGCCATAGAAATTAATTTTGAAAATGAGAACCATACCCTTAATGATATTATTCAAATGCAAAAAGTATGATTAAAACAATGCAGACAAAGGGATCAGCTATATGTTCTAAAATGGTAACCAAGTGTGATATAGCCATGCTTAAGAAGAGAGAAAGTTTTAATAAATAGTGACTAATGGTAGATAATGGTCAATGCCAAATTATTGTAGTCTCTTTAGTTAATATATGTTTTATTATAGTATGGACGTCTTTGTTGGTTGCATGTTAAAAAGTATATTGAATTCCAACAAAAATAAAGATGTGGCGATCTGTAAAGGGGGGAAGGAGGGGGCGACTTCGACACTCAAGACCTATCATATGTAGCAGCCCAGATGCAGAAGCATTGCCTCCGAGAACCATTTTACGAGACTAGCCAGACTCAAATGAATCGACTTAGGATGTAGGAGGTGTTGGTGTACAAGAGTCCATGGATGTAGCACAGGGTGGAGAGGGCAATATTAATGCAGGTATGCCATCCATTTATAACACAGTTACGCAACTTTCACTTCAATTCATATAGAAGAAAAATTTAATGCTTTTAATATAGTTTTTGGATCGTATTTTAATTCTTGGTTTAACACAATAATTGTTCGAGATATAATTCCACCCATTAAGAAATGGGGGCCGAGGGCCTGCATGATGCACACAATTTGAACGCCTCCGGAAGGTGGGTAAGATTCCTTTGGTTATAAAGGATGGCCATCGAGGTCCATCGTGTGAAACTGCCTCCATCTTCACTAGTTAAGTCACATGGATCGTTAAAGTATATGTTGAACTAAGGTATGCAAGCTGGAGTTCTATATTTGAGGAGAAGAAGCAAGAGCTTGTTGATCGCGTTAGGGTAGGACTTTATATTATATTAACCCATTAAAATGTAGATGTTTATGTCATTTCTTTTAATATGCATTTGATGACAATATGTGACAAAAAATATATTGAACTTGCAGGCAGACTTTGTACTAGATCGGACAAAAGACAATGTTCATGAAATGGTGATAACGCATTTGTCTGATAAATACAATGCCTTTCATTATGAACTTGACAAAGTATACAAGAAATATGAATCGCATGAGGAGGCCCTAGTTGGTGGGCCATCGATGGTGGAAAAACTTGCTTGGCAGTGGCTTTGTAACATGTGGGCAAGTGGGGCATTCAAGGTATATTCTTATTTTTATTTCAGCTTCTGCATATTTTATATTTACATTGCACATGTGACATGTTTCAGGTTAGATGTGAGATGATTTTATTTTGCTGCCTTTTTAAAGAATCAGTGAAAGAAGGAGGATGCAGCTAGCATTAAAAATTATATATTAATGTATAGAAAGAATGGCCAAATAAAAAATTACTAACCTAAAGCATCAATCAAAACCATTAATATATAATCAATGGCAATTACCGAATAATATGACTAAAGCACATTTAAAGGACTTAGAATACCCATCCTATAAATTTAAACAAGGCCTTGGCAACGATCTCCATTATTTAATTACTAGATGTTTAGGTCCAAAATAAAGCAACCAAGTAAAGGAAATTTTAATTATTGTTCAAACACTGCTCAGGTGTCATGGGGGGTTTGTAGGGAATCAGCTAGCTAGCTAGGCCCCATGCTATGAATTACTAGAGAAAAATGGGCACATTATTTTTATGATTTTCTATCTCTCAAATTAGAAAAATGGGCTAATTAACTCGTAGCGCAAAAAGTTATTTTTAATAAATTGCACAAAGGGAAGTTTATTTCTCTAGTAGAGGACTAAGAAAGGCCATTTATCATACTAATTTTCTCTTCTCTGTTCTTTTAATTAAAAAAGTATATATAAATGATTCCTTATCTGTCTTATAGCATTTATACAAGTTGTTTTTTTTTTTTTTTTTTTTGGTCTTATAGCATAAAAGGGCTCCTTACATACCATTGCACAAATGCCATATAGTTGAATAAATGGGACTTAAAATCTTTAAAAAAATGTAGGAGAAGTCTCGAAGAAACATTTCGAATAGGCAAAAGCTAAAGGTTAAACACACATGCGGGAGGAAGTCATTTGTTAGGATTTTGGAAGAGAAGGTTTGTGCAATTTTTGAATTATAATATAAGTAACAAAACTGTGTTGAGTCGAGCCTTAACTGACATGATGTGTGGCAGCGGGAGACGACCCTTAATATGGTCGCTTTTTATAAATAAACACATTGGTCAGCACGGAAGGGCAAATTTATCAATGTCTCGACTGAACACAATTACGTGAGTAATGTGTTCGATCTTATTTTTGGTAGACTATATATTGCATTATAATGTTAATTTGCATTGTTGGTTTTATTTTTCAATTATTTTTAGAATCTAATGGTAGAGAGATTGAATGAGAAAGATCCTGAAGAGGACGTTGATGAAGCAGCTAATGCTATTTTCAAAGACATGCTAGGCTTCAGATCAGGGTATGCACAAGGGATGGGGCACATGGTCATTCTCGACCCCTCTTCTTCAATAAAAAGAAACAAATCTTTTATGCGTCTAGCAGAGGAAAATGAATGGAACAAAAGTCATGCAAAAATGTACAAAAGCAAACTAGAGAACATGATGGGTGATATTGTAGCCATGAGGAGGGGTTTTTCTGATTTTGAGAAAGCAATGAACTTTCGAGTCTCTGAGTTGGAGGGTAATGGTGAGTCTCATAGAGAGACTCAGCGGCATCTCGCTGGCTGGGAGCAGCATAATTTTTTGTAGATTTTTTTTGTGGATGTAACATTCCAATGGCCATGGCAATTTGAAACACACTAGAAATATTTTGCTGACTGCAATGTGGGAAGTCTTAGCTAGGATGTGTTAGAACCAGTGATAGGGAAATGAAGCTGGTTTTTATAACAAGATTGCCCCAGTTTTGGGAATTAAGGTATAAGATCTAACTTTTGATTGGTTGTATAGATTCAAGGCAGTGTATGTATTTGTTTACCTATTCAGAGAGAGTTGTGTTAATTATGAAGGGATAATTTGTCTATACTTTTTCCTTTAATTAATGGTTGTAGATTGTGTATTTATTAAACCAGACTTGGGAGGCCAATGTCAGTGACTTTCATTCGGTTTGCAGGTTTCAGCAAATTCATAATCAGCCAAATGTCATGGAAGTGCGTCATATGTAGTTGGTGGTGATGAAGAGCAGTTCAGCTAATAGGCATATGTGAGACATTACAAACATTGGACAAACATAAGTATAAAACTTGGACTTGCTAAGATTGAAGTTATTTATTCTTGGTTATTTGTTGAATACATAGTTATGAATTAGCCTACTACATCTCTGTTTGCACATATCTGAAAGTGTTGAGGTGCTTTGCAGCTTGGTTATATATATCAAGTAGTGATTGCAACTTTTAACAATTAGTTGGGTATGAGAATGTATCCTTTATAAGATACTTATAAAGTTGGGTATGAGAAAGTCACTGGAAAATGTTATAAGATAGAGAGGATTTGTCTTATAAAGTTGGAGAATGTACTATATAAGAACCATGTAGATCTATGGGCGTTATAAGCTAGAGAGGAAGTATATGTAAATTGATAATGTAACGCCCCAATGGAATGCCTAAACCACATGGCCTATACTCCAAAAGGACTAGTCAATGATACAATTGGAGCCTCATTGGAACCTTATAAAGAGCAAGAACTTCTCCTTCCCAAGCAATGTGGGATCTCATACACCACCTACCCTTATCCATATCATATGGGGTATCACAATCTACCCTCCATAAATTCCCAACATCCTTGTCGGGCCTGTCCATTGTAGGTAGCATGGCTCAAGTCCCACATTTCTGGTTGGGATAGGCTTTGATACCATTTGTAACTCCCCAATAGAAGGCCCAAACCACATAGCCTATACTCCAAAAGGACTAGTCAATGACACAATTAGAGCCTCATTGGAACCTTATAAAGAGCAAGAACTTCTCATTCCCAAGTAATGTGGGATCCCATACATCACCTACCTTTATCCATATCATATGGGGTATCACAGATAAGAGGCCAAATATGTTTATTCATAAAAGTAAAACAAGAGAAATAAGAAATCATTTTAAGAGTTAAACTCAGCTTGTATAAAAAATTCATAAAAGTAAAATAAGAGAAATAAGAAATCATTTTAAGAGTGAAACTCAGCTTGTATAAAAAGAATGACTTTGGGCATTTCAAACCCAAATTTTACTTCAGAATGAAGCTATACATGATCTATTTTGTTGGATGGGGAAGGCTATAAGATCCCCATAAAAGTTAACCAAATTCATGTAAACCTCTCAAAGTTGATGATAAAAGGCCATTGCCGATTTCTTCATATCTGGCATACCTTGCAAATTGGTTTTTAAGTTTTAAAAGTAGGCAACAATAAGTATTGATCCCGGGATAGACTGGTGTTTTCTAGTAACAAGTACTTCATTAATTTGCTTGCTTTTCTCTATATTCCTCATATTCCATCAGTGTTCCTTAACTCCCGAGAGAGATCTTAGCAAGATTTCCCGTAGGGCTGAGTCATCTAAAAATGACTACAACCTCGTTAAGTGGTGTAGGATGTGCACTTCATAAATTATGGCACAATATGATGTGTGATCAGACTTGAATTTTTTTCCCAGTATTGTTTAGCACCTCCAAGTATAAATAGTCTATGAATGGTTTAGTTCATATAGATCTCTGAGAAATAGACCCCAATGAGATGTTGACATATATAATAAAGTGCATGATTGGTGTGTAAAGAAAAATCTCTTGTTTCAATCAATTGTATTTGATAATGTGCATATTCAACTCTTCACATTTGCCATTTTCCATGCATCACCCTACATTTTTACTTGTAGAATTGAGAATTTTAAACTTTGATTCAATGTTGCTGGGGGAGATATTCCTTTTTGATAGGTAAGCTAACAAAGTGATCTATTTCTTGGCTAGTAGTGGAAATTAATATTATATATATATATATGCATGTGTGTGTGTGTGAAAGTTAAAACTGTTAATGATGTTGAGTTGAGCCTGAATAAATAATACACTTTATTTAGTACTAGAAATTTTTTCTGTTTTCTTGTCCAATATTTTCCCATGCAAGTGGAGTAGCCATTGAAAAATGCTTTGATCTTTTCCTCTTCCAAACAGATTTCTCAATCAGCAACTCCATGGTGGCCAAGTCTAGATTGATATTATACTTATTTAAATGTGTATTTGGAGGATTCATAAACTGGTGGGACCACAATATGAACACTTGGGAATAGGTGTATGAAATCAAAGTGGTTGGATATGGGGTCAATTTTAGGTAGGCAGTAGGTTAATCTCCCAGATATATATTAGTCATCAGCTTGATTTTATTTGCTATGGTAATGTCCTAATAGCTAGGAAATAAATGTTTTCTATTGGCTAACACAATTACGTACATATTTTTTTCAGGTAATTATGAGACATCATGTTGTGTGGATTAAGATGGGTTGCAAAACTACAACAAAATTGGAGAACACGACTTAAACTACATGTTGCTATGTGGAGTAATGTGTATATGTGACAAAATTATCATACATGTACTTGGCACAAGGATTTGTTATATTCATTATTGAACATGTTTGGTAATTCCCTATTGTACTTGAGTTCTATTTGCATTAATTGATGTATTGTCATGGCCTTAATACCCAGTGGATAGAATTGTAAATTAATGTAAACATTATGTTATATATAATGTTGGTTATCATTAGACTTGGTTGGAATCATTTGATATGGTGTTGGTTTTATTTGTTGATGGTCTATTGAGTTGCCATGAGGTGCAATAAAATGATGTTTGAGTATTTGATTGTGGGATAATTAATTATCCCACAAACAAATTGTAGGAAACAAGTTTTTTTCCTATTGGCAGATTTTGGTGGCAATTTCTCTTTTTATGAAGAGTTGTTGTGGTCACAAATAGGTTATTTGCACAATAGTATTACCCACAACTAATTTTCTTGGGAAAAATTGCCTTTTCTTTGTAATATTTATTGGTGATTGGTGGGAAATAGTCATTTCCACAAAAACTTGTCATGAAAATAACTCTTTTCTCATGATGTTTTTCATGAGAAATAAAGTTAATTCTACTTTTTGTGACAAAGGAACTTCATGAGGAATTAATACTACCCATGGCCAATGTTAATGGGAAATGCACATTTTTGACCAAACTTAGCCATGGTAAGTAATTTTTCCCCACTAGAGACTAGACGTTTTTGCCCCTAGTTCCAAAATTTGCTCTGCAAGGGTTCAATCTAATCGTAGGGCTTCGACGTTGCTGCTTCAGTGAGGCTGCATGGCAGCCGCTGATGGCCTCGTTTCTGGCCATCAGTCCTTTGCCGAGATGGCTGCTGCGACTCCACAACCTTTGCCTGACATCCACGTTGCCTCTCGTGCGCCGAAAGTCATGGACCAAGAAATATTCTTCCATTTTTCAAAAGAGGAAATCAATCGTTCGGCTGAGCCTTTCCGCTTCTCCATCGTGCGCAAGTTCCATCGGCAAAGACCCTCCATCGTGCGCAAGTTCCTTCCGCAAAGACCCTCCTTGGATGCTATCCGTGCATTTATCCATAGCCGTTGGGGTCTGTCCTCTACCATGGTGGTTTCTTCCATGAAACTTCATGTTTTCGTAAGGTTGACCACGGAGGATGATTTTGTGAAAGCTCTGTCTCGTGAGTTATGCGAAGTGAATGGAGTGGCTTACCATGCATTTCACTGGTCTCTAGACTTTAACGAAGAGCATGAACCTTCTAACGTCCCTGTGTGGATCTTACTCCCTAGGTTACCGCCTAACTTCTACCAAAAATCATTCCTACGAATCTTCACCGCACCTATTGGAAGTTTCATACGTAAGGACAATCCCACTCGTTGTGCGACTCAGACGGATGGGGCTAGAATCTGTTTGGAGATGGATGTGGCCAAGGAACATATTCCTTATTTCTGGACAGGCACTCCTGGACTGCCAACTAGTCGGAAACATGAAATATTATATGAAACGTTACCTGCGTATTGTGGAAAGTGCAGACTGCAGTAGCATAATGCTAAGACCTGTCGCGTGGGGAAAATCATGCATGGTGAGAAAAATCATGGCAACAAGAAAGAAGAAACAATCTCTAGTGGAAACATAAATGGTAACATGCAGGATGGTGAGACGTCAAAACCTGCAGTCCCTGAGAACAAGGATGGTGAGGTTGCTGAACCGCAAGATGACAATACAGAAAAGCAAACTACCAAGAAATTAATTTCCTCTGTTCAGGAGATTAACGCTACAGAAGCAGCAATCACATTTGAGAATGCAGATGGGAGGATTGCGCCCATTGATATTACGGACGGGGGGGAACTCGCGCCCAATGCAGATGCAGGTAATTATTTAAATCTAATCTTTTCTTTCAACTTTCTGGAACCCAACCCTCTGATATTGGAGGATTCCTTTAAATTTACTCGGGAATCCAACCCCTGTTTGGAAGATGTTACTATGAATGAGAATCAGGAACCCATGTTAGATGTTATAGCTTCTGAGCCTGATCCTGAGATTCCCTCGCACATACTACCTCAAGACAAAGATTATCACTCAGATGCTGAAGGTAAAACTAATAAAAAAAATATCAGAAGAAGAAATTTGAGAAAGTGAGAAGTTCGCTTCGGGTCCTTACCCGATTCTCTACCTTGCCCTTACGAAGGACTCCATCATTGTTTGGAATGTCCAAGGCATTGGCACTTCTCGGCGTCGTTTAAAAAATCTAGTTTGTAAGTTCAAGTCTAAGCTTGTAGCGGTTTTGGAACCGTTCCAAACTCAAGACAAAGCTCTTCGGTTGATGAACTTTTTACACTTTGATTCGTTTACATCTAATGTAGATGATGGTGGTAAAATTTGGATTTTGGACAATGTTCTTGATGTACAAGTGGTGCGGACAAGCTTGCAGTTTATTTCTCTTCGTGTGAATACGAGGTCTTATCATTTCTTGTGTAATATTATTTATGCTAAGTGCTTATGAGAGGAAAAGATTGTGGGAGGAACTCAGTTCTCAATCTATGGGTTCAGAACCTTGCTTATTTGCTGGAGACTTTAATATTATTCATAATAATTCAGAGAGAAGGGGTGGTTGTTCCCGTCCCAATACCGCGATGGAGGATTTCAATGTCTGGATCCATCTGGGTGGTTTGGTTGAAATGAAACCGACAGGTAAAAAATACTCCTGGTGCAATGGGCAGTCGGGTCTTGCTCGGTCTTGGGTAAAATTAGATCGGGTATTCATGGATGTTCCTTTGCTCTCTTCTTTTCCGAATGCTACTTGTTTCTATCTTCCACGCACTACGTCTGATCACTCCCTGATGGTTATTGAATTTAAGATGGATCCTTTCTCTTATGGCCCCTCGCCTTTTCATTTTCAACAAATGTGGATGGATCATTCGCAGTTTTTAATGTGTGTTCACAAGGTGTGGTCTGCGACTGTTGTGGGTCATGGACTCACTAAATTGGCAATCAAGTTGAAAAATACTAAGGTGGCTTTGCGGGAATGGAATAAACATACTTTATGCCGTACCACTATGCATATTACTTCTCTTAAGAGTCACATCGAAGAGCTTGAAAATAAATTGCATCAAAGCTGGGATGAATCAATGGAGAGGGACCTTCTTGTCTCATCTACAGAACTAGATATTTGGCTTCGCCGTGAAGATACCAGATTGGCTCAGATTTCTAAGTTAAAATGGCAGATGGAAGGTGATCGGAATACGAATTTCTTCCATGCTTGCCTTGTAAATAAACGGTGTAAAAGAGTGGTGGAAATGAGGTGTTCGAATGGGATGGTCTTCAATTCGCCGGAGAGTCTTCATCAAGGGGCAGTGGACTTCTTTTCTAATTTTCTGCATGGCATGCCGAATAGAATGTTAACTGACTTGTCGACTCTTATTTCACCAGTTATTTCAGACTCTGATAGTTCTATTTTGTGCTCAGTTCCTACTATGAATGAGGTTTTCTCAGCTCTTCCTTCTATCCCGTCTAATAGTGCTCCAGGACCTGATGGATTTGGTTCGGGTTTTTTCAAAAGTTGCTTGGAGGTAGTGAAAGAGGATGTCTTGGAAGCCATATCTAAATTTTTTGTTTCTAAACAGCTTCCAAGATTTTTTACAGCCTCTTTTCTTGTCTTAATCCCAAAGGTTGATAATCCTTCTGGTTTTGATAAGTTCAAGCCTATCAGTCTTTCTTCGGTGTTTATAAAATTTGCTCCAAGATCATTGTTAATCACTTGACAGGTCTCCTATCACGAATAATCTCATGGGAACAAGGCGCTTTCATTTCGGGAAGAAGTATCTTTGAGAATATTAGCATTACACAGGAAATGGTACATTCTATTAATAAGAAGGCCCATGGTGGTAATATTATGATTAAGCTGGATATGGCTAAAGCTTATGATCGAGTGGACTGGTCTTTTCTTATAGAGGTTCTTCGTTGTTTTGGCTTCTCTTCTAATTTTTGTGATCTTATCAGAACTTGTATTTTGACTCCATGGTATTCTATTATGATGAATGGTACTACTAAAGGTTTTTTTCAAGGGGTCGTGGCTTGCGTCAGGGTGACCCCCTCTCTCCCTATATATTTATTATTCTACAAGAAATTCTCTCTCGACTCATCAAGCAAAGTGTGGAGGCTCGAAAATTTGGTCAATTCTCGCAGGCCCGAGGTACGCCTATAATTTCTCATCTTATGTATGCTGATGATGTGGTGCTTTTTTCTAATGGTAGCTCTAAAGCCATTAGGGAGATTTTAGCTGTGATTCATAAATATGAAAGCTGGTCGTGACAATGCATTAACCTTTCTAAATCTGCCATTTATTGCTCTCAAAAAATTCCTTCAACTCGTAAGAGTCTATTATTAAGAATGACTGGATTTTCAGAAGGATCTTTCCTTTTCAAATATCTTGGAATGCCTATTATTTTGGGTCGACTCAAGCAGGTGTATTTGGAAGATATGGTGTCTAAAGTCCAAAAGAAAATATCAGGTTGGAAAATGAAAATTCTCTCAGCAAGTGGTAGACTTATTTTAGTGCGGCATGTTCTTTCTAGTATGGCTCTCCATCTCTTTGCAATTCTACAAGTCCCGCAAGCCACTATCAAAACTCGCCATCGTATGATGAGCACTTTTTTATAGGGGAGGTAAATGGTAAGAGTAAGAAAAAATGGGTGGCCTGGAATACTATCTGTCGTCCCGTGGAAGAAGGTGGCTTGGCATTAAGAAACCTTGATGATATGCAACAAGCCCTTCACACTCGTTTTGGTTGGAATCTCATTCAAGGTAATTCTTTATGGGCCAATTTTTTTAAGGGTAAGTATGTGGGTACCAAGCCTTGGACTCTAGTTGACTCAACTAAGGATACTAGGTTCTGGAGAATGATTGCTAAATCTCTTCCTTTGGTTTTGGATAACACTAAATTGCGTCTAAAAGAAGGAAATGTTTTCTTCTAGTATGATAAATGGCGGGAGAGAGGTCCTTTAGCTAATGAGATGCCTATTATGGGTAATTCTCTCCTTAAAGTTAAAGACTGCAAATTATCTAATAACTGTATTCTCCAGTTAGTGGGTCCAAATAATCTGGACGGTATTTTAGAGGACATTTGTAAATCTAAACCAGGTTTGGACGTGTTGATATGAACAAAAATGATAATGGACTGTTTTCTACCAAATCGGCTTGGGATTGTGTTCGTATTAGGGGTGGCACTCTTGAAGGGCATTCTTGGATGTGGCATAAAAGTCTTCCTTTGAAGATATCCATCAATATGTGGAAAGCTTGGTATATGGCCCTGAGCGTGGATCATCATATTCGCCGCATGGGCATTCCTATTACTTCTTGTTGTGATTGTTGTGCTAACGGTCATTATGAAGACCAGAATCATGTTTTGTTTGCACGTGAAATTGCTAACAATGTTTGGCATCATTTTGGGGCTAGCCTTGGTATTTAGAACGGCCGTAATTGGAAAGATACTGTGCAGATTTGGTTTCACCGTGCGAAATTATCATCTCAAATTGGCATTATTGTGGGTTTTCTTCCGGTGGTTATTACTTGGAGACTTTGGCGGAGGCGTTGTCTGGCGCCGTATGGAGGGCCGCTTTGAAACTGCCTTTGACATCATTCATTCTGTTCGTTGATGGATAGTCTTATTTGTCGTGATATGCATACTAGTTCTCACATCTCTAGTTTTGATTTGCAGGTACTTGAGAGTTGGCAGGTCCAGCCTAGTTTCCCTCATGTTCGGCGTTGCAAAGCTATTAAATGGCAAAGGCCTCCGGCGGGTTGGGTTAAATTGAATACATATGGTAGTAGTTTGGGTAATTTGGGGGCCTCTGGCGTAGGTGGGATTATTAGATATGATCATGGTAAGTTAATTCATGCTTTTTCTGCGTTCATTGGTACAGGTTCTAATAATCAGGCAGAGTTTTTAGCTCTCCTTCATGGGCTCTAGGTTTGTAAGTCTTTATCCCTCAATTATATGGAAATTGAGCTTGATTCTATGACTGTTATTTCTTGGTGGAGAAGTAAAAGATGTGGGATTTGGTATCTGGAGGATTTCTGGGAAGAAGTTCTTGATCTTATGAGTTCCATGATTTGTTCAATTTACCATGTTTTTCGAGAGGAAAATAAAGTTGCAGATTGGTTAGCCAAGCATGGGGCTTCTGGTAGTGATTCAGTTTTTTCCCACTTGATGGAGACTCCCCGACTTTTGCATGGCCTTATTCGCATGGACTACTCCAGGATGCCTTCGATTCGTATTAGATAGTCTTGTTTTGTCTTAAGCTTGTGGTTTTGTCATTGTCATGTTTTTGTTTTATCTGGTTTGGTTTCTTTTGGCATGCTGGGTTTAGTTTTGTACCCCAGATTCTTGTTTTGTAATCACGGTTTTCCTCCGCCACAAGTGAGGGTTATTAATAAAATTGGGGAGAGGTCACTATTGGACAGGTGACCCTAACTCTTAAAAAAAAAAAAAAGTAAATTTTCCCCTCTCATTGACATTGGTGGGAAAAAAAATTTTCCACTAAAAATAGACTTTTTTCCACGAGTGGTACTCCCGAAAGAAAGTTGTATTTGTTGATCGATGGGAAAGTAGTATTAGTACTACCCATGGCTGGTGTTCATGGGAAATGTACATTTGCGACCAAAAGTAGCAGTGATAAGTAACTCTTTCCAACTGTCCAGATTTGGTGGAAAATACTAATTTCCACCAAATTTCATTGTGGCAAAAAATACTATTTCCATGAATATTGTGCATTAGAAAAATCTAATTAGGCAACTTTTTCTACGAATATATGTCATGAGTAAACACTTTTTGCCACGACTCTTCCTATGGAGAATGATGGTATTTTCCACCACATCATACTATATGAGACCTTATTTGCCACAAAAAAAAAAAAATCTTTAACCACCACGGATGTCGTGGGGAAAAGAATGATTTTTCCATGAACTTGTGGTATTGGTGGAAAAAGACCATTTCTTCATCAATTATACGTCACATGTCTGCTATGGAACAAATTGGTAAGAAAAACATTTTTCCCACTAAATATATGCTTTTTCCCACGAATATCACTCCTGGGAAAAATTGATATTTGTTGTAGTGAGGATAGAAAGCACCAGTGGAAAGCTTTGTGAAAGCTAATTGGGATACAACATTTGACTTGAAAAATAAGATGATGGATGGTGGAATAGCTTTTAGAGATGTAGAGGGTGAAGTGTTGGTATCTCTTTGCATGTCTAAGGGGTTTGAAGTTGTGTGCTGAATTAAATTTTGCAACGGTTATCTTTGAGTGGGATGCATTGGCTGTTACAAAGGTTGTCAAAAGTAAAGAAAGCAACTGGGAGGTGGCATGGACAATTAGTAAAAGATATTAAAGGGATTCTTCATAATAGATCAGATTGGGTGGTGAAAGAATAGATGAAGCCATGAGTTTAGATATTAGAGGAAATTAAGAAAGTGAAAGGGCACTAAAAGACACTGTCAGTAGGTTTGATTTCTTTATAATTGTTGTGGCCCATGATTGAAGTAGGATTTATTTAACCATTTAATAGTACTGGATGTAACAAATTCCAATTGCAAAATATGTTAACTAGCTAGGCGCTCAGCTCAACTGATGATCAGCATATATTCTGAATGTTCCATTGCAAATTTGGTGTAAACCTCAACCACTGAATAATAAATATATACTACTAATTAATCCAGTGCATGGCACCAGCCATTTGAGTTCAAATAAATATTATCGCTGATAGCTAAGTTAGTGTAAGGTTAATTAAATATTAATGGCTTAATTCTTAATTTAATTTGCATGATTAATACAACAAGATTCTTGCTCACGTACGTACATGTGTATGTGTGTGTGTATATATATGCATGCATGTGCGCTCGAGTAGATATATATGGAGATATATATATATATATATATATATATATATATATATATATACACACACACACACACACTAGCAAGGGCAATGTGTGCTGCACGTACGCCCAGTTGATAAATAATAAAAAAAAAAAAACAAAATAGTAAATGAGAAGGTGAAAAAAAAAATTTTAACAAAAATTGAACAAAACATATAAAGTGAATAAAGAAGTATAGACTTTACATACAATTTAGTATCTTAATTATTTACGTATATAATTATGATAGTGAGAAGTTTAAGAAGAAGAGATTTTGAGTGTTTATGACGTAGTTTGATTTATAGGATGGATAGAGAGTACGTTGAGTTTATTCTAGCGCAGTTGTCCATGTTGATTCATTTCTCTGTGCAAGTACATAATCCATTCATTTTCTGAAACTGTAGTTGCAATATTTGCTAAATATGGTAGGTGCTCCTGTAATAATGAAAAAATATAAAAACATAATGCATTAAATATTCTACCTCGCCTATTTGTTCAAAAAGATCAACAGTACAATTCAATATTTCTTTTGCTATCAATCCAAAAATAACAACCACTATACATCTAGTATCTTCCTCTACTTCTATATAGACTCGTCAGCTAAAATTAATGTGAATATTAGTGATTGCGTAATTTTAACAATTACTATGTTATATTTATCATATAAGAAATGATCATTAAAATGATGAGATAAAATGATTTACCGTGGCTATGAGATTCTCATGTTTTTGTAATTATAGCGCACAAATTTTTCGTTGCAGTCATATCCAATTGTTTTATTACAATTTGTACGGGACATGTAGTGAAAATTCAAGGTGAAGGAGATGTTGCCGATCTGGGTTGTGGGAGGCCTTCGGCGTCCCTTGAGATTGACTACGTGCATCGGTGGCTCACTGTGTATCGTAAATTTCCGATGCGGGTCGTACTGTGAGTTATCTCTTTTATATCAAAGCTCCACTCCCTCATGAATCCTGCGTACTTTATTTATTTATTTACTTACAAAAATAAATTTATCAATTATCACTATCATGCTCACTGCTCAAAAACAATTATCACTATCACTCGAAAATTAGAGAATTCAATAAAGAAATGAATTATTACTGATTTTTTTGTCCCTCCCTCTCTCTTCAATGTCTGCATGCTGAAAAATTGGAAATAACATTTCATTATTTCTATAGACTTCAATCAGATATTTTAAAATGTCAAATTTATTTTAGGGTATTTATTGCATTATTTGGTGTGATTTTTTATTTTTTGCAATAAATAATTGCTTAAAGTAGGTGGGATTTTGCCGTAGAAATGATAGCTCCTGAGAAGTAGGACAATCATGTAGAAATTTTTTTAAAAATAAATTTATAAATTTATATAATAAGTTAAATTTACTATTTAAAAATAAAAAAAAATTATAAATCATTTGGAAATACTTTCCCTCAGCTTCTTAAGATATTATTTAAGTTAACTATTTCGTCATTTGGTGGGGTTCTGTACTTCTATTATATGAAATTATGAATTATCGAATACAATTAAAAGATATTTATATTCCATTTTTTTTCTTTTCTTTTATTTTCTAAGGAAAAAGAAAAACAAAATCATAATGGTTTCTAATATGCATTGAAATGAATTAAGTGCAGGAAATAATTAATGTGGACATGCATCGTTTAGGTTGAATTAAAATCAAAGTGAAGAATATAATATTTGGAGCAGATATTTCTTCTTTTAAAAAAAAAATAAAAAACGAAGATGATTCCAATAGCTCTAGGCCTTGGACTCACCATTCGATAAAATGGGGGAACCAAAAAGATGAATCCAATAAAGTAATAGTAGTGATACATCCTCGAGGGATGTAGCTCGAGAACCCACCGAGAAAGGTAGAAAAAAAATTTTTAATTTTTTATTTATTTTTTTATATTCTTAAATATTTTTTTGAAAATAAAAAAATTCACAATATTACTAAAAAATACTTATTTAATCACTAAGTAAAAAAAATGAATTGGAACACAAATTCGAGACTCACATTCGATGAGTTTAGCATTTTTCATAAAGTAATAGATAGGGAGTAGTTTAGCACTCCTCTGTAATATAATTTTTTAAAAATATAAAGAGATTCTTTCAAATGTAACTTTTTTTTTTTTATATTTGATTCCTTATTTTGTATTTTGTTACATGAATTATGGAGAGGAAATTATTTATCATTATAAACCTTTTAAATTAATTTCTCTCTTTTGTTATTGATTTTTTATTAAAAATATAATATTTAAATGATATGAAGAAAAAATAAATAAACTGATATATAGTATATTGTAAAAATTAATAAATAAAATACATAAATAAATTTTGATAATATATCTATAGAAAGAAAAAAAAATCCATTAAAACTATTATTTTATTTGATCTATTATTGACATTAGAAGAAGAGAAACTCGTGAGAGAGAGTGAGAGAGCATGAGGTGGAGGAACACCCGTGAGAGAGTGAGAGAGCGTGGGGGAGCTAGGTGGCTCAGCTGGGCATGGGGTTGGCTAAGGAGGTCTTCAGTGGGAGGAGGAGCTTCTGGTGGTGGTGCGGTGGCCGTGGGAAAGGCTGATGGCGACGCTAGGGGGAGAAACCCGTGGGTTTCATGCATGACCTAGGGAGGAGCTACGGGCTCCAGGTCAAGGGGAGGAGAAAATGGGAGGTCAAGGTAGAACCTTGGTAGTGCCCGGTGGAGCTGGAGGCTGACGAAGGCAGTGCCACGACCGTACGAAGTGAGGAACCCAAGAGGAGAGAAGGGCTCGCGTGGGGGAAGAGGGACTACCGTGAGGGGTTGGGTTCGGTGGGATGGTGCTCACCGGCGTGAGGGGGAGCTGCCGTGTTGGTCGGTGATGTTGCCGGTGCCTCACGGCGGCGCGGGGTTGAGGAGGGCGAATTTGTGAGAGAGGGAAGATATTTCGGGTGGGGGAGAGAGAGACTCGTGGTGGCTAGGTCCATGAGAGGTGGTCGCCAGTAGAAAGGGGAGCTCGTGCAGTGGTGGTTGGCGATGAGCAGCGGTGGGCTGCTGTGGCTGGGAGGAGCCGAGAATGTAAGGGGAGAGTGGTTGTCATCTAGGGGAGAGGGAATACACTGGGCAGAACGAAAATTTGGGATAGAAACAGGGACAAAATGGGAAGAAAAAATGTTAGACGAAAACACTGTTCACACCTCATTCGCACTTTATATATAAGTAGATATATATATACACATATAAATACATATATATATATATGATTATATATTGTATTCTATTTAAATTATTATTATTATTATGAAGTTTTAAAATTTTATCTATAGCATTAATTAATTAGGTCGGTGTAATAAAGAGGCACCCATAATGGCCACCTCTTCCCCTTTTCTTGGGGGCCACATCAAGCCATTTCATAAGCCTTAATGGCTCACCCTTAAGGGCCACCCGTGGGTTACATTTAGAATAACTATTTACATAGCCCTCTGCCCTTTGCATGAGGTGTGTGTGGTATTTACAGAAATCTCTCTCTCAATTGGTTCTTTCTAATCCTGATTTTAGGTTGTAGAATATGTGTAACGCCTGGGCCAAAGCCCAGCCCAGACTTGACGAAGCCCGGCTCACGACAAGCTAACACTTGAAGGAATCTTGAAACGGCGTCACTTGGTAAGTTCATTTCTTCTTGCACTATTTTTCTTCTCCACAGTTTTTTCCTCTTGTGCTGTAGTTCTGCACATTCCTCCAAACCGTACACACCAAACCCATGATCTTGCAGTTACTTGTATCTCTTCTCTCGTCCAAAAATCCTCACCTTTCAGCCGGCACTCTCTCAATCGGTTTCCTCTCAACCTCTCTCTCCCTTAACCATATTGTGGCCCAACTGGCTCACCGCCAAGTGCGCCGGTGCACATACCATTCCATCCACTTCATCCAAGTTCTTTTTTTTTTTGGTCATTAGAGGAAAAAATGTTATGTGGTCTTTTGAACCGAATACCTCAAATAAAAGGGCAATGAGCTCAGCCATTGGGCTGAAGCTTATTATTAGTGTGTTTGTTGATTTTATTTAAATCATTATGTCATTGTGGCACTTGGGTATTTTTTTTATTTTTTAAATATTGTTTGCATGATTATTTGGATGAAATATGTTGATTTGTTTTTGTATATGTATTTTACTTAAATGTCATAGTATGAGTTTAATCTATCACTAGTATTTGCTAGCTAATTTTAGGAATTAGTCTTCAAATTTTTAGAATGTGATAAAATAGAAGATTAGGTAGCCTAAGTGTGAATAGTTGATGCTTATGATTAGATCAAATGAATTTCTTCAATCTAATAAGAAATTATTTTAGAATGTGACTGACTCAGTAGATTTCTTATCCTAGTGAAAATATAGTTGAGATTGAATTAGAATTATTCTCATATACGATAAAAATTTGCGCAAAAATTAAGTTAGAAATTAATAATTAGGCATTGAGGCGCCAGAAATGATTAGGAAGCTTAACGAATTTTCAATCTTGCAACGTCTGTTAATTATTTTTGTTCTCACTTAGATTGACGCGGAAAATTTATTAAATGTGTGTGCTATTAAATGCGCATAGGTTAGTAACTTTGAGGCAACCGAAATGAAAGCCTAGAGATTGTGTATGCGACTTAATTGTCCTATTAATTTTCTCCATGAGCAATAGTTGGAAACAAATGAAGATTATTATGAGTGTTAGATAGTCTTAGACCATCAATATTGACCACTTAAAGGGTATAGCGTAAAATTGGAAGTGCGTGTGGGACACATGCACTATAATTTTCATAGAAGTTGATGAGATCGACTATCAGATAGAACTAAACCACTATTTTTCCTTTGAGGATATTGTGGCAATAACGGAAGTTGTGCATTATTTTTTTGTAATGTAAAGATTAGTTGCTCCTATATTTGAGGTTAAGTATTATAATCTTCAAACAACTTACATTAACTCACAGATAAGCATATACTATCTAAAACTTACTACTTTGTCTAGGAGGTAAGGACTTAAAAATCAAAATGTGAAAAAAATGTTGATGACATTGTTTTTTGCACATTCATTTTTAAGGTTTTATCAGTGCACCTTTCTGTGGTATTAACACTGATAATTTTGCTCAAGTTTTCTTTCTCTCTAGCAAGAAAAAAATTGGTTCTTGCAAATATATGAACTTAGGAGCATCCATTGAGAGTAATACTAGACACCTTGGAGGTTTGCATGGTATGTGGTGCGCCCGACCCCCACATACAGAAACTCAGTAATACGTCCAGATGATGACAACATGGTCACGTATCCCAACAATAAAGGCCAAGTGTGTGTACATGCACAGTGTACAATAAATCAAACAGTGGATAATTTAAGTAAGTCGACTAAGTATTAGAATTGTTTAATACAAATTTACTTAAATAAAACGTTTAAAAAGAGTTATACAATTATCCCAAAAAATATAATACAGAGACTGAACACATAGACGAGTGATCCCAAATTACTCCCCTAGCGGAGCCGAATCCTCAGGCTCGACATCAGCATCATCTACATCAAAATTTGCGATACCATAAAATGGTACCGCAAGTAAGTAATAATCTAAACAACTCACGAGATAAAAATACATTAATGCAACCAACAATTATGCATGCATATAATGAAATATGCATTAGACCCAAAATATCATTTTTTCTGAAAATGAATATTTCCAACGCATGCCAAAATTCCATTTTGGCCCAAAACATATCCATAAAAATATTTCCCTTCATTTTCACTGAAAATGGCCCAAAACAATAATCTACCATTTTCCTAGAAAATAGTTCACATATCATCCATTTTAACCGTATGCACCAAAATCTCCCCTAGGGATCATCCGCACACCCTGGCTCCCTCAGTCACACCACAGGTAACGACCGTGTGAGTGACTTCATAACGAGCGATGCCCAGTTCCGCTCCCAGCATGTTCATGGCCATGCATCCTCTAGCCCCCTCCAGCAAGAGAGGCCACAGCATTGGCACGAGAGCGTTACCATCCCGTCTGATCCCGTTGTCGCCCAGCGACAACCCAGGGGACATCACTCAGTATATTCCTTTCCCGAGTGACCAAGAGAACTCCACCGAGATAATGCCCCGTCTCGACTTGGGGTTGTGATACACATGCACCCAAAAACCTTTTCTCACATAAAAATCCAGCTTTCAAACATACACATGAACATGTATGTAATTATGTAAAAATTTAGTTTTCATTTACAAACATGAACATGCGTGCAATTATGCAATGTACAAGACACGACACAAATATTCAACAGCCAACAAATCCCCGCATAATCAAATCACACAACAACTCCATACTCCAATCCAATCGACCCCCTTACTCCTCAAACTTAGTCCAGCACAACCAACTAGTTCACAGTAAATATGAGTTAGTGCAAAAATACATTTAAACCTCAAAATTTTTTTGAGAAAATACTCACAACGCTATAATGTAATTTTCGAAGGATCAAGGATGTGCTAGAAGTGGCGGTCCAGCAATGTAACAATATATTTTGGACTATGGTCGTGGGTATCAAAAACTCAACTTTTGAACGGGGACAAACAAAGACTTGGGATTACTAGGGAATGACTTAGAGGTGTTGGTGAGGCTAGTAGTGGTGGCCGTTGGCCGTAGGTGGCGGTTGGAGTCCACAAAACTCAAATCGAAAATGGAGATGAGGAGCTTCACCGGTGACGGATCGGGGCTGAGAATGGGTGAGTTAGGTAGCTGGGAGGCCGTCGGTGTTGTGGTGAAAATTTGGTGGCTGATGGTAGTGCAATGGCGGTGCTAGAGCACAAAGGGTGCCGCGGCTTAGTGCTGCATGTGGGGGCTGACGACGGTGAGGGAGGAGCTAAAAACAGAGGGGGTGGTCTCCGGTCGAATGGGAAGAGAATGGGAGGGGCGGTGACGGTAATGGGCAGCACATGGCGGTGCTATGGGTGGAAGAAGAAAATAGACGGGAGAGAAGGGAAGGGTGTCGCAAGCGGGGGAAGAGAGAGATGCAGTGGAAAGGAGAAAAAAGAATGAAGGAAAAAGAAAAAGAGAAAGGAAAAAATAAATTGAGAGAAAGAGATTAAGTCCAATCCTCACAACTTGGGTTACAAAATTGATCCAACGAAAATAATTTCAAAACAGTAAGTTGGATAAAATAATTTAAACATAGCTAAAATAAATAATAATAAAAATCCAACAACACAATAATTTTAAAGCCCACAACAAACTAATTTAAATTAAAAAGTAACTTAAATGCAAAACAATAATTAATATTAAGAGAGCATATCATTATAAATTTTACAACTTAAAAATCATAAAAATAAACCAACGAGAAATCTGATAAACTTAAAACAAGAGAGTCAATATTTAAATTAATTAAAATAACCCTTCAATTAAAATACGCTAAAATACAGGGTATCACATCCTCCCTCCGTTAAATAAAATTTCATCCTTGAAATTGGCAAGATCAAACATTAAAGCTAGGAAAGGGATATGATTCGACTAAGAGCAGACTTAAGAGCAGACTTAGGAAAGGGATATGTGTAGTCATGACACTTTCACCAAAGATATCGTCTTGGACCTTAACCTTTGCTCTTTTCAACCCACAATCTGTGTCAAGGTAACTTTATAAGTAAGGTTAGGTTGAAGTTGAATGTGTTCTGGGTCAACAAAACGCGGTTCTTGTTGTCCAAAACTCTTCTTCAATGACTACACATGGAACACATCGTGAACTTCTCCAAAATAATCCGGCAACACAACTCTACAAGCAACAAGCCCAACCTTTTACACAATTTGAAAAGGTTTAACATACCTCGGACTAAGTTTTCACTTCTTACCAAAGCGCTTAATGCCTTTCATAGGAGAGACTTTGAGGTAAACCCAATCACCTTCCTCAAAACATAAGTCTCTTCTTCTCGTATCTACATAACTCTTCTAATGATTTTGTGCTTCTGCCATTTTAGTCCTTATAACTCAAACTTAATCTTTCATTTCTTAAATTATCTCAAGCCCAATTAATTTACTCTCGCCATCTTCATCCCAACACAAAGGTGATCTGAACTTCCTTCCATACAAAGCTTCATACGGAACCATCTGAATTGAGGCATGAAAATTGTTATTATAAGCAAACTCTATTAGTGGCAAATGATTTTCCCAACTCCCCTAAAATTCCATGACACAAACACGCAACATATCCTCAAGAGTCTGAATAGTGTGCTCTGATTGACCATCAATTTGAGGGTGATATGCAGTACTAAACTTCAACTTAGTGTCTAAATCTGCCTGCAAACTCTTCCAAAAATGGGACGTGAATCGTGGGTCCCAATCTGACGCAATACTCTTAGGTACTCCGTGCAAACGCACTATCTCTTTGACATACAACTGAGTTAACTTTCCCAAAGATTCGATATTATTGATAGGCAAGAAATGGGCACTCTTGGTCAACCGATCAACAATCACCCAAACCGAGTTTTTTCCACTAGGGGTCCTCGGCAAACCCACTACAAAATCCATAGAAATGTCATCCCACTTCCACTTAGGAATAGGGAGAGGTTGAAGTTTACTAGCAGGTCTTTGATGCTCAACCTTAACTTGATGGCACGTGTCACATTTCCCAATAAACATGGTGATATCCATCTTCATCCCTTCCCACCAGAAATTTCTCTTTAAATCTCGATACATCTTTGTGCTTGCAAAATGAACTGAATAAGGAGCCGCATGAGTTTCTGCCAAAATTCGCTCTTTAAATTTTGAATCTCGGAGAACCACTCTACGATCCTGAAACCAAAGAATATCATCTTTATCCAAACTATAGTGCAAGGGTCCTTTAGACTTCCTGACTCTCTTCCTGATGTCTAAAAACTTTGGATCCCTTCTCTGGAGAGTCTTCAATTCTTCAAAATCAACTACTCGGACATCCAAAACCGAAGATAACAATTCTTCTTGCTACGAACTCTCAATAAGAAGCTTTCTCATCCCATAAAGTAGAGAGTCCAAACCTGATGACTCTGCCTCATCCACTAATTGAGACTTCCTACTCAGAGCATCAACGACTAGATTCGCCTTTCCTGGATGATACTTGATCTCACATTGGTAGTCGCTATTCAACTCTAACCATCACCTCTATCTCATATTGAGATTCTTCTAAGAAAACAGATGCTTCAAGCTCTTATAGTCAGTGTAAACTTCACAGACTTCTCCATACAAATAATGTCGCCAAATCTTAAGTGCAAAAACTACAACCGCCAATTCCAAATCATGCGTGGGATAATTCCTCTCATGAATTTTCAACTAACGAGATGTGTAAGCAACAACTTGTCCCTCCTGCATAAGAACGCATCCTAAACCAAACTTGGATGTATAGCTAAAAACCACAAACGGCTTGTGTGGCTCTGGGAGTGCCAAAACAGGCGCTGTTGTCAGTCTCTTTTTCAACTCTTAGAAACGTCTCTCGCATCTATCTGACCAAACAAACTCAGTATTCTTTCTAGTCAAAGCAGTGAGAGGTCCGGATAATCAAGAAAATCCTTCCACAAATCTCTGATAATACCTAGCAAGTCCTAAGAAACTCTAAATCTCACACACTGTTGAAGGGTGAGGCCACAACAAAACAGCTTCCACCTTGCTAGGATCTACGACCACTCCCTCTTGGGAAACCACGTGTCCAAGAAACTTGACTTCTTCCAACCAAAATTCACATTTACTTAACTTCGCATGCAACTGATGTTCTCTTAACTTCCCAAGCATCAGACGAAGGTGATTAAGCATGCTCTTCCAAATCTCGAGAATAAATCAAAATGTTATCGAGGAACACCACCACAAATGAATCCAAATAAGGTCGAAATACACGATTCATCAAATCCATAAAGGTGGCAGGGGCATTAGCTAACCCAAAAGACATCACTTTAGACTCATAATGCCCATACCTCGTCCTAAAAGCAGTCTTGGGTGCATCCTTATCTCTTATCCTCAACTGGTAGTACCTCGATCTCAAGTCAATTTTCGAGAAAACAGCTGCTCCTTGAAGTTGGTTAAACAATTCATCGATCTGAGGAAGAGGGTACTTATTCTTGATAGTCACCTTATTAAGTTCTCGGTAGTCAATACACATCCTGAGAGTACCGTCCTTCTTCTTAACAAATAAAACAGGTTCTCCCCAAGGTGAAGTACTAGGCTAAATAAATACCTTATCAACCAATTCTTGCAACTGAGTTTTCAACTCTTATAACTCAGCCGGTGCCATACGGTAGGGAGCCTTGTGCACAGGAGCTGCTCTAGGTTCCAAATCAATAACAAATTCCAACTCGCGAATTGGAGGCAACCCGGGCAACTCATCCACGAACACATTAGAAAATTCTTCCACAACTGAAATATCCACTAAAGAGTTCTTCTCAGATGGCGTGGACACCACTTGAACTAAAAAGGCATCTGCTCCACAAGTTATATCTCTCTTCGCTTGAATTGCAGATATAAACTGTTGGTCTCGCTTTCAACTTGCTTCCCACAAATTCCAAGTAGTCTCCTTCCGAAAGTTGAAAACCAATTACCCAACTTCTACAATTAATGTTTGCAGAATACCGATGCAACCAAACCATTCCAAGAATAATGTCAAACCCAAGCAACTTGAACACAATTAAATCTACCTCAAGTGTCCTCCCACTAAAATCCAAAGGGCAACCCAAAGCGACTTTAGAGCACTACAAAATCTCACCATTAGGGAGAGATACTACCAAAGATTGTGATAAAGGCCTCGTGACTAGATTGCACATCTGTGCAAAAGTGGCAGACACAAAGACTGAGACGCCCCCAGAGTCAAATAAAGTACACGCATAAAAATCATACAAACGAACTCTACCTGAGGCAAACACATACACTAGTGAAATTCAAAAAAATCAACCCACACCAAAGATCAAATCCAAAGATTAAACTAAACGAATACTAGTAATCACCCCAGCATCCTGAGTCTCTGGAGCCTCGTAATCAACATCCCCGGGAGTCACAGCATAAACCCGAGCTTGCACCAGCTGCCTCTGGTTATTCCTACCACCACGTCGACCTCCCTGAGCTTGGTTAGGACACTCACAAGCAAAGTGCCCTGACTGGCCACATCTAAAACACTTGGATCCCCCTCTGACCGCACTCGCCCTCGTGGGCTCTCTTACACCTACTACAAACTAGAGTTCGGCCTCCCACACGTACACTGGAGGCTGCCTGCAATCGGGCCCCAGTCCTCTGCACAAACTTGTATGGCAATCCAGAACTACTCCCTTCACCAGCAAAAGTCAGCCTATTATGATCCAAAAGGGAGCCTACTGCAAAATTATTTTCACGCTCCGCAATAGTGGCCATATCAACCAACCTCTGAAAATTTGAAATCTGGTGACAAGCTACTTATCTACGTATCTCATGTCGCAGACCCTCCTGAAAACGCTCAGCTCGCATCTCCTTAGTGGCAATGAGGTGGGTAGCAAATCGCCCGAGCTCCATAAATTTTTGGGCGTACTACTCAACAGTCATATCCCCTTAGACCAAGTTATTGAATTCTCGTGCCTTTTGCCATCTCACAAAAAAGGGAAGAAACGGTTGTCAAACTCTTTCTTGAAGCACTGCCAAGACACAGCTGCAAAAGATCCCAATTCCATCTCTAGGAGTTGCCGTTTAGTCTTCCACCAATTTGCCCCTTCACCTTGCAACAGGTAACTCCCATACAACACCATCTGGGCCTTCGTGCAACCACAGACTTCAAATGTCCTTTTGAGGTCTTCAATCCACCTTCCATTTCGAAGTGGATCCTCTTCACCAGTAAAGGCAGGGGTCATCTGCACTAGGAAGCGCTCATAGGTGCACTCGGCTTAAATAGCTCTATTCAGATCTCCTTCCGGCGGTTGAAAATTCTGTTGGAGGAACTCCGTCATTCTATTTAATGCCCTGGCCATGACATAGCTCTCATCACCTCGTGGCAACTCATCCTCGGGCTCATTGGTTGGCCTTTTGGTCTTACTATCTTCCTATCATGAAGTAACCTTTGACCCCACTTAAAACTCCGGACAAAATCAAATACAACCAAAACCAACACCAAAAATAAAATAAGGTAATATAAAATAATGCAACATAAAATGAAATAGAAATAAACCCATAATATATCATAATTTAAAATAAATAATTTTAATTTACAACTTTTATAAAGAAATTATGGTACCTGAACTACGAGAGATGTGGTTCTACCCAGAGCCGAACTGCTCTGATACCACCTGTGGCACCCCCGACCCCCACATACGGAAACTCGGGAATTGAGACGTCTGGATGATGACAACACAGTCACGCATCCTAACAATAAGTGCCTAGTGTGTGTACATGCACAATGTACAATAAACAAAGCAGCGGATAATTTAAGTAAGTGGACCAAGTAACATAATTGTTTAAAACAAATTTACTTAAATAAAACATTTAAAAAGAGCTACACAATTATCCCAAAAAAATAATACAAAGACCGAACACATAAATGAGTGATCCCAAATCACTCTCTCGGCAGAGCCGAATCCTCAGACTCGACATCAACATCATCTGCATCAAAATCTGCGATACCATAAAACGATTCCGCAACTAGGTAATAATCCAAACAACCCATGAGATAAAAATGCATTAATGCAACCAACAATTATGCATGCATATGATAAAATATGCATTAGACTCAAAACATCATTTTCCCTGAAAATGAATATTTCCAACGCATGCCAAAATGCCATTTTGGCCCAAAACATCATTTTCCTGAAAATGAATATTTCCAACGCACGCCAAAATGCCATTTTGGCCCAAAATATATCCATAAAAATATTTCTCACCATTTTCCCTGAAAATGGCTCAAAACAATAATCCATCATTTTTCCAAAAAATGGTTCACATATCCATTTTAACCGTATGCACCATGATCTCCCCTAGGGATCATCCGCACACCCTAGCTCCTTTCGTCACACTACCGGTAACGACCATACGAGTGACTTCATAACGAGCGATGCTCAGTTCCATGCCCAGCGCGTTTGTGGGCAAGTATCCTCTAGCCCCCGCCAACAAGAGGGGCCACAAAGTCGGCATGAGAGCGTTATCATCCCATCCGATCCCGTTGTTGCCCAACGATAACCTAGGGGACGTCACTAAGTATATTCCACTCCCAAGTGACCAGAAGAGCTCCACCGAGATAATGTCCCATCTCGGCTTGGGGTCGTGATACACACGAACCCAAAAACCATTTCTCACATGAAAACCCAGTTTTCAAATATACACATGAACATGTATGTAATTATGTAAAAACCCAGTTTTCATTTACAAACATGAACATGCATGCAATTATGCAATGTACAAGACACAACACAAATATTCAGCAGCTAACAAATCTCCGCATAATCCAATCACACAACAACTCTATCCTCCAATCCAACCGACTCTCTTACTCCTCGAACTCAGTCCGGCACAACCAACCAGTTCACAATAAATATGAGTTAATACAAAAATGCATTTAAATCTCAAAAGTTCTTTGGGAAAATACATACAATGCTATAATATAATTTTCGAAGGATCACGGAGGTGCTAGAAGTGGCGGCACAGCAATGTAACAGTGTATTTTGGACTATGGTCGTGGGTCTCAAAAACTCAACTTTTGAACGGGGACAAAAAAAGACTTGGGATTACTAGGGAATGGCTTAAAGGTGTTGGTGAGGCTAGTAGTGGTGGTCATTGGCCGTGGGTGGCGGCATGGGCGGCGGTTGGAGTTGGAGTCCACAAAGCTCAAATTGGAAATAGAGATGAAGGAGTTTTACCGGTGGCGGATCGAGGCTGATGATGGGTGAGTTAGGTAGCTGGGAGGCCATCGGTATTGTGGTGAAAATATGGTGACCGATGGTGGCGCAACGGCAGCGCTAGAGCACAAAGGGTGCCGCGGCTAGCAGCTGTGCTTGGGGGCTGACGAAGGCGAGGGAGGAGCTAAAAACAGAGGGGGTAGTCGCCAGTCAGAAGGGAAGAGAATGGGAGAGGCGGTGACGATAATGGGCGACGCATGGCAGCGCTGTGGGTGCAAGAAGAAAATGGACGGGAGAGAAGGGAAGGGTGTTGCACGTGCGGGAAAAGAGAGAGATGCAATGGAAAGGAGAAAAAATAAATGAAGGAAAAAGAAAAAGAAGAGAAGAAGAAAAAGAGAAAGGAAAAAAAATGAGGGAAATAGATGAGGTTCAATCCTCACAACTTGGGTCACAAAATTGATTCAACTAAAGGAATTTCAAAACAGTAAGTTGGATAAAATAATTGAAACGTAGCTAAAATAAATAATAATAAAAATCCAACAATACAATAATTTTAAAGCCCACAACAAACTAATTTAAATTAAAGAGCAATTTAAATGCAAAACAATAATTAATATTAAGAGAGCATATCAGAATAAATTTCACAACTTAAAAATCATAAAAATAAACCAACGAGAAATCTGATAAACTTAAAACAAGAAAACCAATATTTAAATTAATTAAAATAATCATTCAATTAAAATACACTATACACTAAAATACAGGGTATCACATGGTAATTGTGGCAAAAGGTCTGGATCATTAGGTATGACTTAATTAAGCCTAAAAATCTTGTTCATTGATTGCATTCATGTAATATAAGTTTTAGGCTAAGATAATTTCTCGCAAAGTTTTCTTTTTTCTCCTATAATGGATTGGAGAATATGAAAAATATTGAGTAAGTGAGAAATAGGGATATTGCTAGTTAGTTGCTAAAATGTCATATACAACATTTATTGCACAAGGAGATGTTGTTGGCACTTTTAATGCGATATTAGTGAAATCTATACCTAATTTGATTTAAGACTTATTGCAAATAGTGGTGTTAGTGAGAATTCCCAGAGATTTAGGAGTTGATGGTCACTCATTGACTCAATGATATTATTTCTTGGATGGAGAGATGGTATACTAAAATGAGCAGTGAAGACATAAGATGATGGGTGTAAAGCTTGAGAAATTCAAGGTTTTCTCGCTAATGAGATCACTCTTCTTTATTTAGAAAATTCAAAGAGAAAAGGTTATATGAACATTTTTTGTGT
Organism: Juglans microcarpa x Juglans regia; assembly: GCF_004785595.1. Lineage (NCBI taxonomy): Eukaryota > Viridiplantae > Streptophyta > Magnoliopsida > Fagales > Juglandaceae > Juglans > Juglans microcarpa x Juglans regia. The sequence goes on from NC_054606.1 coordinate 14,254,262, forward strand.
GAAAGTTCCTATACATGTACACTAAGGAGATGAAATAATAAAAATATTGTTTTAACATATAAATGTGATTCCAAATTTTTTTTAAGGAAAATATATTTTCAATTAAAATATTTTTTTTTCAAAATCGAAAATCGCAATCGTATGATTTATATGATGAGAACAATTATCTCGCAGTTTAATAACTTGTTGAAAATGGAGTTATAAATAAATTATTGCGCAAAACAGTTGTTACATCACACTTAGGTTGATGTAATATGGAGTTGCGGCCTTAATTATGACTTGTCGTCTTTAGGTTAAGTTCATTTGTCTTTAAGTAAGACTAAGTGATTATTTTGTGTATACATGAATTCAATTAAGATGAAAATATGGATTATCTAAGTTTGAATATTTTTGGTTGAGTCAAAAAACTTACTCGTATTTTCGGCGAGGGTGGGATATTGTAGATTTTTTTAAATACTTGTTTTTTAGAAAGAACGTTTCATTCCGCATTACCTAAGTTTCTTTCTGTTTCATTCCACATTACATTAACCTTAATATTTTTAATTTTTCTTTTATAAAATATCGTCGAAAATAGTGGGAGTAATTCAACAACTAGTGTGAGTATACCTTTGAGTAATGTGTACCACTAGTTATAGTGACTGCCAAGAAATTTGTAGAATATAAATATCCTCATAAATAGTGTAGTATTTATATATCAATATTCTCTCGTCGTTTAAAGACTAGAAGAGAGTATTTGTATTATAACTCTACTAAAGGTAGTGAATTCACATGGTATGAATCACAACATAAAATTTTAGATTCACTTTACTTATATGATCCAACCTAGAGTTATTTATCTAATTGACACAGGAAAAGTGGAGTTGATAGAGGTATGATCCATCTCTTAGCACTGATTGAGTTGCCTTTAGATAACCATTGATTGCACATCTGTATGAACTTTTCTCGGAGTTAAATTGTTGATTTTCGTAAGAAAATTAGATAGTTAGTTTTTTGTGATGTTTAGGCGTGAAGTACTTTAAGCGCATGATTGTTGCTTATACTATTTTGGTACAAAAAGCGAATGAATGTTGCTGGTATTTTTTTCATATATTCAAAGATACCCAATATGCCTAGCCATTTTTTAACGACCCATTGAATAAAATAGGGTTCTTTGAACACTGTTGACAATCCTAGAAAAGTGCCCTTCTAAGAGATATGACGACCTGGTTATCTTAAATTATTAATTGTTGCCTAAAGAGCGGTTTTCCATACTACGAGGTGATGTACATGAATTTGTGAAAAGTAGCTAAGATTTCATGTCTTGTGAGATTGTGTATAAGAAAAATAGTTTTTAGGAGCTTTTGTTCTAAATCCATAGACAATTAATGAGATGACCAATACCAAAGAATCTAGTTTTGCCTATACTATTTTGTGTTTCCATTATGGTTTGCTCATAGGAGTTAGAGGTTGAGCTTTTGTTAGAGGGCAAATCTAGCATACTTGATTAAGTGAGTTTGTGATGCGATTATCGTTAAATGTAATGACTAAACTATTGTAATTGTCTTTAGGGGCAAAGGCCCTAATCATTTTACCTTTAAAGAAGAATAAATGAGGGTTATCTCACATGCTTTTGTTGAGTACAAGAGATTCCATATGAAACTCTGAAGTCGCAAATTGAGCTTGTTGAATCACATTTGTTGTCACCTTGTAGACTTTTAAAAGTCGCAGTTGGACTTGCTGACTAGAATCTAAGGTTAATATTATGAGTTTAACCTTAAATGAGATTTGTGATGAGTCTTCGTTGACATCATGGTTGTGCAAAGTGCAAAGGAATTTTATATATAAAAGTCAAATCACTTGGTAGGTGCATGTTTGGAAAGTTACTATACATGAGAATGTGCATGGAGAGAAATACTCATTAAACACCACTTGATAGTTGTGGTTTGATTATTTTTTAGTCCATCATATGATTTCTCTCTGTCATGCTATTGCTCGTCATGCACATGACACTGATGTGTTCTATGATCATGTGGTGTGATTGGAAGCATTTTTTGGTAAGCTCACATAGTCACTATAAATTTGAGAGTTATAGTGAAAAATGTATGTCGACAAGCATAGATCGACTCACTCACACGAGCAATCGCCTTTGGCACTAAAAAGGGGTAGCGAGCAAAAATGAGACAATGTGTCACTTGGTATTTGGAAAGAGAGGGATAAGTTGTAAGACACAAAAGATATGTCGCCTTAGTGAGAGCTAAGATAAGGTCCATCATATTTAAAAGAATCGTGCATGGTTACCCATAATCTATATAGCATGTGGTTTAGCCAGATGCAATATCCTCTTTGGCGCTTTGGATAGCGAGCAAATGGAAAGACTCGGGTTAGGTGTTGAGATAGCGACTAGACTAATATTTGTACGATGAATTGAGATTAGATATATGCTCTTTCTTTGGAAAAAGAACAGCATCGTAGCATGTATTTCATACAACATGTACTTTTACAATAAACAGTAGAGGTGAGTGAATGAATCCCGGCTTCCTCACCGTGTGAATCTTGTAGGTCATAATTGATGACCTTAATTTATTTATACCCTTACAAGACATTTGACTATGTCACGAGGTTGATGTTTTAGTGTCTGCTACTTTGGCATGTTATCTATGGCCATGAATGATGTGGTCTGAAGAGACATTGCTAGAAAAGTGACTGGACTGAAACTGAATGACGTGAAGGCAAATGGAAAACTATTTGGTAACACATTGATAATGGTGTGTCATCACTGTTGGCAAGTTATGTTGCTTCTTGGAAGTTGCGACATAGCTGTAAGTGCATCATGTTTTATGGAGATTGGGTATTGCTCTGAGTAATTCAAACTCGAGAGGGATTATGGATACTTAGTCTAATGTGACAAAATGAGTCGTGACACAAGGAGACATTTTTATGGATATTGCTATGCTGGTCTCCTCTTAGAGAGATTTGGTATAGTGATCCCGTTTTTCTTTTAGAGGTATGCTTGATGGTCGCACAACCTAATTGCTAGTATGAACAAGATTGAGAACATATTGAAAGATGCAAACATGGGGTCTTGCATACTATGTGCGAGTGCGATATGTAATAAAGGGACACCCATAGTGAGCACCTCTTCTCATTCTCTTGGGGGGTTATCAAATGGTTCTTTCTAGTCCCGATTTTTAGACCGTAGAATATATGCATGTTGCTCTAGTATATTACCACGTAACACACTCCACCATTGTAGAATAATTATAGATGAACAACAACTACAAAGAATCCGTGGAACAATTGTACTAGATTTACAATTTGCCAACGAAATAATATCGCTTTGATTACGTATTTTGATATAGTATTTCTAACATCTTCTCTTTCAATTATTTACTACAAGTCTTTCCCTAGTCATCACATAGACTAGACTAGTGCACATGCATGCAATTAGTGAAAAGAAGTAGTTATATACGTGATGATTCTTTTTAAGTATAATAGATGATACATTATATATACGCATGCAAATAAGTCGACACTTTAATCTACATGAGATCATCGAGATAAGCACCATGAACATGAAAACCAAAGAGTTCAATCTCCCTTTCTATGGAGTGATATTTATTTAAAACAATGATTTCTTAATAAATTTATAATAATATGTTGACGATTCCTAGAAATAATTGAACCCATTTTTCTTTGTCTCCTCCCTCGCATATGGAATCTTCAAACTAAAAAACAACATATATAATTAAAAGCCGGGCCTTCATATCTCCATCAAAAGATAATATATATATATATATATATAAGATCACATCGACAAACATATAATTGATTAAATTATTATATACAGAAACAGCACTTTAATTTTTGAAAAGAGAAGGGTGTCGTTATTTACATTGACTCTCTGCGAGGAAAGATCAGACTTAGTACAAGTGTCATTATTTTCAGTTTCTCAGCGGTTGGCAAACCGAGATAGAAATTTTTGAAAGCTAGCTAGCTAGCTAGAATCGTTAAATTATATGTGATGCAACATTTGTAGTTTATTAACTTATTATTTTGCATTTAAACCCCTGTATTTCAGTCAATATACCCTTGTTATGCTCAAGCTTTTAATTGGTTAAATCACTAATTATCCTAAGAGTTTAAGCCACCAAGAAGAGGCAAATATAATCTTTTTAATATAAATATATATATATATATATATACATTAATTTAAATGCATCTAAATGAAAGTGTTACCTAAACCTAATAGAAAAAGGCCCTTTTTTTTTATTGTCAATAAGATTATAATTTGTTATACATTTCTTTTAGACATTTTATATGGAAAACCACACTATAACAAGATATAGAATTTTACCATGCATGTAAGAAGAAGATGAGATGGTATTTCGGACACCAAGGACTTTTCTCATTCCCAAACCCCTGAAATCTTGCTAAAGAGGGTACAAGAAAGACTTCCATTTAAGGTAAATATGTAATGCATATATAGCATTTGTCTTCCCTTAATGGACAAATGGCTTGGTCTCATAGACACCATGCATGAACAACCAATAAAACTAAAGACAAAATAATGGCAACAAATATTATATGATGGAGTTGTGGGGTAGATGGAGAAATTTAAGGAAAACATAAGGGCTTCCCACTTAATACGAAATAAACAAAAAAACACACACAAAAGTCAAGCAAGTCCTCGCTGAGATTCAACGGGGAGAGAGAGAGAGAGAGAGAGAGAGAGAGAGAGAGAGTCGCCATCGGGATGACGCCACAACTGATGCAGTGATAGCTCGAAACATGTCCTAAGCTGCACCCTCGATGTTGGCGACCCAATTTAGATGTTTGTGTCATCAGTACTACTCATTGATCCTAAGATGTTGTCCCCACCCTCCCCACCTCTTCCCCCCGGCTTTGACTTCCCAACTTCCATCTCGCTTTGTTAGTTGTAGGGCCTACTATCGTTAATTTGATGTGCATGCCTGCCAGTTGCCTGTGAAGTTGATCAGGAAGTGCTTGGCTGGGAGATGATGATGCATGCCTCTGCCTCTCTCAAGATCAATCTATTGTCTTTTGCAATTTGCTCACTTTTGAAGTTAAAACAGAGATAGTTATATATATATTAAAGAAATAATAGTTGCAGTCGTGAGTGCATACGCGTCGTACAATCACTTTAAAAAAAGTAAATAAATATAAGACCCATATAAAAAGAAATTAATTTTTTAATAGTGGACCTTACTCTTTTTCAAAACGACTGCACGACACTTGCGCACTCAACGACTGTATGTAGTATTACTCTATATATTATTCACGGACATCCCACTTACATCCCACTTAAATAATTTATGGCATTACTTATCTAAATAGTTTTTATTCTATACCTCTATGTGGTAGAGTAATCTGGCTGCTGAAATATATATTTACATCATTGCTTTTATATTATGAAAAGTTAGCAGAGCATATATATATATATATATATATATATATATAATATATCATGAAAACATCCGATTATGTCAATTGATCATATTAGCTTGCGACTAGGTTTTAATTCAAGGAAACATTATATTAGGAATATCTTAATGGAAAAGGAGGTTAAACCTTGATATAACAATTATAATTAATTTAGCTTTTACTGGGTCTAAGACTAATTTTTATATATGATCAAAAGTGTTATGATGTGCCTATAATACCGCTCTCTACAACCGCTTTAAAAACAGGCTTGTGGAATGCAATGTCGAATGCCATAAAAACTTGAGTATGTCTTTCCTACCATCAATTGGTTTTAGGTGGATTAACAACTCAACAATTTGAAAAATGGTATGAAGCCAAAGGTCATTATGGTTCTTCAAGTTATGGAGGTAATCTCTCAACCCTTTACTTGATTTTTCAACAATTGGTATCAAAGCTTTGGTTTTAGATCGTTGTGAAAGTACAATTTTGTGTTTGTAAAATATCATTTTGTGTTTGTGGGATCTTCACCATTCAAAACCTTTTTTGGTTCTATTTTGAGTGTTATAAGGTGACCGGAAACTTCTTCTCGGCCTATTGTGGTGGTTGACGGTGTATGGTTCACTGGATCTCTCCAACACCGCCACTTATGGTGGCTATAATCACCTTTTGAGTTTTTTTGGTTTTATATTAAAACTATACATATATATGGCCGCTGGAGGCACGAGAGAACGCCGAAAATTTCCTCATCGATCCCCTCTTTTGGATCTAATGGAAAATGTTAGCCGGGCGGTCAGAATAGTAACGACAGTAGTGGCTGCTTATGCTACAGAATGTCGGTCACAACATGATAGAAACCTAGTCATGGGTCCTTTGATTTAGGTAGGGTTTCCATCCTTGCTTTTCAATAAGGTATTAAATTGAGTTTGAGGCTTGGGTTATTATTTTGTTTTGAGCTTGGGGCTTGTAGATATGATATTGTCCATTGTTGGGTCTAGCACTTAACCCTTTTTGTTTAAGTTCATTGGACCGAATCAGGTCTTATATCCATACCCACTGCCCATGGGTTTATCCTGACCTATTTAACTTATTACTTTGACTCGTTAACCTGACCCGTTTGACCGACTCACCCAATTGAAGCAAATTCGGATTCCGACCCAATTCCATTAGAATATAATAATATTATTTATTATTTTACTATTGTTTTAAATAATAAAAAATAAAATCATAATTATTAGATTTTGTTGTAATCCTTATTTCCTAATGGATAATGAAATGAAACGCATATAGTCCTATATTTATAAATATAGAATAATATAGGCTTACTTGCAATATGGTGCATGTTTGCATGAATAATTGGATCTTTTGTCACTTATAATTGGTTATTAAAACGAGGAAAGGAAAATTTGTAAATTCTAAGATCCATGCAAGTAATTACTTTCATCCTATCGGTGAATAATTATTTGGGAGGATGTTTAGAGCAATAAAGAGAATTTTTATGTACCTTGTGCTTGGTAACTCATTCATATCCTATCGATAAAGGAGTCATCTTAAGTTGTTGTATTTAATTTTTTGTTTTATTATGTGTAGGAGTCCATTATGTTTTATGGACTCTAGCATAAATTGAGACATGATTACGAATAAGAATCCATTTTGTATTTCGGATTCTAGCATATGCCTAAAATGAAAATTATATTTTCATTATGATAATATTTATGGGTGCATATTCCTTGTGTACGCATAATAAATTTTTATGCTATCCTCAACTTTTAAAATCATGCATGGAATGAAATTATTTTCATTATGAAGATATTTATGGGTGCATACTTCTTATGTATACATAATAAATTTGTGTGCTAGCCTTAGCTTTCAGGAATCATGCTTGAAATGAAAATTATATTTTCATTGTGAGGATATTTATGGGTGCATATTTCTTGTGTATTCATAATAAATTTTGTGATATCGGTTTTGGGAATCATGCATGAAATGAAAATATTTTTCATTACGAGGATATTTATCGATTCATACTTCTTGTGTATGCATAATAAATTTTTGTACTATCCTCAACTTTGGGGAACCATGCTTGAAATGAAAATTATATTTTCACTATGGGGATATTTATGGGTGCATAATTCTTGTGTATGCATAATAAATATTTGCCCTAACATATCAGGGATCCGACATTCTAGATTTGGTTGGACATTATGATGCCGATTATGCAAGTTGTCTATATGACAAGAGATCAACTAAGGGTTATGTGTTGATGATGGCAGGAGGGGTTGTTTCTTATACAAAAACAAAAACTTACAACTTACTCAACTATGGAGGCATAGTGTGTTGCTTGTTATAAGACTACATGTCAAGCTATATAGTTGCAGAATTTTATCTCAGGGTTGTGTATTGTGAATACCATTATGAGACCCCTAAAGATATTTTGTGATAGTTCTGTAGTAGGTTTCTTCTCTTGAAATACTAAGAGCTCTTCACGCTACAAATATATTGACATTAAATAATTATTTGTTAGAGAGAAAGTGTTGAGTCTCATATTTGTGTTGAGTACATTTTTGCAAAACAAATGTTGGTTGATCCACTAACAAAAGGTTTGGCTCCAAAATGAGTAATCAACATATTACAGTCATGATTTCTGATGGTTTGATAGAATTCAAGGTTTCTTTTGTATACGCAAGATAGGGGTGAAAACCGACCCCGACCGATGTAGCATTTTTAAGGGAGGAAACCGGCCGAAACCAGTCGATGGGGAGGAGAAATACCGTCCGTCTCGACACCGGCAGTTCTTTGGCGATTCATAGTCGGTTCATCAGCGAGCTTTGTCTAAGAGAGTATAGAGAGAGTGTTGCAGAGGAGAGAGAGAGAGAGGATGAGAAATGAGATCATGGCTCTGGGAAGAAGAAGCTTGATGAAGAAGACGACCTAATTTCGAAATGAAGTCGTTTGGTTTAGACCAAACGGCATCGTTCTACTTAATTTTTTTTTAATACGTTATGAATAAAATGACACCGTTTGTTTAATACCAAACTAGAGACTTAAAACACAACTAGAGACTTAAAACGACGTCGTTCCACTTAAGTAGAACGGCGTCGTTTTGAGTACAGAATATATAAAAAATAACATTTCTTTAATCGGCTGATTCAGCAGTTTGAACTAGGTTGGAACCGACACCGAACTAGCCGATATCGGTTTATTCTATTTTTTGCCACATGCCGACCGGTTCTGAGCTTCGGCGGCCGGTCTAAGTCGGTCTAGGTCGGTTTCTCGATTTCTTGTACAACCCTAATGCACAATGTAATTACGAGCTGCGAATGCATCTTTGGGTAGATTTGGAGAAGGATGGGGTCTCAAATATTCTCTAGCTAATCATAGGGGACTTCAATATTATAGCCAATGATAGTGAAAGAAGAGGTAGAAGACCTCATTCCATGGTGGCTATGGCAGATTTTAATTCTTGGATACATTCTTGTGGATTGATCGAGATGAACTTCCTGGGTAAGAGTTTGTCTTGGTGTAATGGTTAGCTTGGGTTAGCTCAAAGCTTGGCTTGGTTGGATCGCATGTTGATGGATTAGAATTTTTTTAATTGCTTCCCAGAATCTTCTATGCGTTATTTATCTCGTTCTACGTCTGATCGTGCGACAATGGTCATTTCATTATCAAGTAATGTTGTATTGTATGACCCTTCTCCTTTCCGTTTTCAACAAACATGGGTGGATCATCCTGAGTTTAACCATTGTGTTAGGGACTCGCGGGAGTAAGTAGTGTTCAGAATGAGGTTTACGAAACTTGTCTCAAAACTTAAACGGTTGAAGTTCGGCTCAAAAGTTGGAACAAATCAGTATTTGGATGGACTGACCATCATATCCAGGAGTTGGAACTTCGAATAGAAGAATTAGAATCCAGTTTGTAGGGGCAATTTGATGAGGATACTGACCAGGATCTATTAGCTTCTAAGATTGAGCTTAATACATGGGAAAAAAGAGAAGCAACTCAGCTATCTCAATGTGCAAAGGTTGGTGGTTGGAGCAAGGGGATAAAAATTCATGTTTTTTCCATACTTTGCCCAAACGGCGGAAATAGGATCACGTGTTAGAAATGAAGCTTCATAATGGTGTTGTATTAAACTCTCCTCAAGAGGGTTATGATGGTGCGGTTTCTTATTTTTTGGACTTCTTGAGAAAGTATTCTAGAGTGGAATAATCCAGAGTTGGAAGGGTTGGTTGCTTCAGTCATATCAAAAGAGGATAATTGACGTTTGTGTAGAATACCTTCGGTGGATGAAGTTAAACAAGCTATTTTTAGCATTCCTATCGAGAGCAGTCTGAGTTCGGATAGATGGATCCGGGTTTTATAAAGCATGTTGGGACAATGTTTATCAGGATGTAGTGGAAGCAATAAGGGAGTTCTTTAGCGGTATGCCTCTTCCGAGGTTTTTCACGGCTTCGTTTGTGGTGTTGATTTCTAAGGTGCCACATCCTTCAGGTTTTGATAAATTTCGACCGATAAGCTTATGTTCAATTTTTTATAAAATCTACAGCAAGGTTTTAGTTAATTGGCTGGCTCATTTGCTTCCTTCTATGATCTCGATGGAGCAAAGTGTTTTTATTCCGGGAAGAAACATTTTTTATAATATCAGTTTAATGCAAGATATGGTTTCTTCTATTAATAAAAAGACGACAGGCGGTAATGTTATTTTCAAAATTAATATGGTCAAGACTTATGATATGGTGGAATGAGATTCTTTTGCATGTTTTGGAGATGTTTGGGTTTTCTTGTGGAGTGTGTGGGCTGATAAGAAATTGCATTTATTCGCCGTGGTATTCTATTATGATGCATGGGACTACACATGATTTTTTCAGTAGAGGGTTGAGACAGGGTGACCTACTCTCGCCTTACCTTTTCATTATTATGGAAGAAGTCTTATCCTTTTCTTGAGTGGTAAGATTGGAAATTTCTCTCATCCACGAGGTACACCACTTATTTCACACATTCTTTATACGGATGATGTTGTCATTTTTACAAATACAAGTAAGAAGTCTGTTAAGGGTTTGATGAAAGTAATCGAGACATATGAGAAGTGGACTGGGCAGTGTATAAATAAGGATAAAAACAACGGTGTATTTTGCCAACCAGTTCTCAGCTGGGCAGAAGCGAGAACTTCTCCAGCTCACGGGTTTTGTAGAAGGTTCCTTTTCTTTTACATACCTCGGTGTTCCCATTTTGTCCTGCAAGTTATTAAGAAAACATTTGGATCCTCTCATTACTCGGGTAAGGGAAAAGATTGGTGGATGGAAAAGTAAATGTTTAGCTAATGGGGGTAAACTGGTTCTTATGAAACATTTCTTGGAAAGTTTACCAACTCATTTGCTTTCTATTCTTTAGCTTCCTAAATCGGTTTTGAAAAGAATTAATCACATATTTAGCTCTTTTTTCTAGGGTGAGAAGAATGGGAAGGAAAAAAAAATGATTTTCATGGGAGAAAATGTGTAAACCGATAGGGGAGAATGGCATTGGAATTCAGAATTTTGAAGATGTTCAAGTTTCTCTTCATGAGAAATTTGCTTGGAAGCTTTTGACAGATGATAATTTATGGAGTTGATTTTTTTGTGCGAAGTATATTGATGATAAACATATTTCTTTGACTAATTCGAAAAAGGGCACACGGTTTTGGTGCATGGTTGTCAATTGCATCCCTATAGTGTACAAAATTCTAAATGGAAGGTTAGGGACGAGAGCTTGTTCTTTTGGTTTGATAAATAGATGGATGGGGGTTCTCTTGCGAATGTGAATCAGGTGGTAGAGGAATTGAAGCTAAAACTATGTGATTTAAAGGTGGAGAATGGATGGGCTGTTAATGAGTTGGAAAGGTTGGTTGATATTGAGACGGCAGATGAAATATGTAGTTTTTTGGGATCTCATAAAGCTGGCCAGGAAATTCTAATATGGACAAATAATAGTGATGGGCGGTTCTCAACAAAGAGTGTATGAGAATGTGTTCATGTTTGTGCTTCGAAAGTGTGCTGGGCATCTTGGGTTTGGCATCCTTCCTTGCCAAAAAAGATCTTTATTTTCATCTGGAAAGCAATAAATAATTGTTTTAGTGTTGATGAGAGGCTGAGAAGGGTGGGTATTCCAATTCTTTTTAAATGTGATTATTGTGCTAGGGGGAGTTTTGAAGACTTGAATCATGTATTAAGGGATATTACATCGGTGGTTTGGAGATCATTTTCTGCCATTTTGGGTGTTCCTTATGATCCGAATAGATCATGGTTTGACACTGTTGTGTTGTGGCTTAGGGGAGCTTCAAGAGCATCACAAACGGGAGGGGAGTATCCTTGGAACAATTCCGTGTATTATTTCATGGAGGTTGTGGCAACGTAGACGCAAGGTGCCGATGGAAGGGAATGTGGTTTCTGCTGAAGCGGTGTGCAGGTTGGTCCGAGTAACATTGGGTAAGTTGCAGAACATAAAGTCTAAGTTTAAGAGGACTTCGTATGTTGATGGAGCTCGACAAAAAGAATTAAATGTCCATATGGATCCTGTAAAAAGGCAAGAACTATGGCTCGTTACTTGGTTGAAACTATTGCCTGGAAGATTCAAATTAAATACAGATGGAAGTAGTGTTGGAAATCTTGGAGCTTTGGGTGCAGGCGGAGTGACTCAACTGGGGATGTTTGTCTAGCCTTTTCAAAGCACCTTGGAACAAGGTCAAATAATTATGCTGAGTTGCAAGCAATGCCATTGGGTTGCGGTACTGTCGTGAACTGGGTATACAACATGTAAATGTGGAATCAGATTCTTTAGTTTGTGTTAATTGAGTTCATCGGCAAAGGTGTGGTGTGTGGTACTTAGAAGATTTTTGGGATGAGGTAATGGACATTATTCATAGTGGTGATTTTCTAGTGCAGCATATATATAGAGAAGGTAATGCTCCGACGGATTATTTGACAAAATTGGAGGCGAATGGAGTTACACGCATTTGAAGATCTTTATTACAGGTTCCCACTTATTTTTTAGGTTTGGTTCATACAGATAAATTGGTCTTGCCTTATTTGCATATTTGTTAATGTAAGTAGCTTGGGAGAAGTTTCATGTTTAATTTTTGTTGTGAATGGGAATAAGGTTATTTATTTATTGGATTGTCCTGTAACCAAGGTATTCCTCCTCTAAAAGTGAGAGTTTAGCAATAAAGCCTATGGGCATTTTGTTTTAAAAAAAAAAAAGATTTGGCTCCAAAAATATTTCAAGAGCAAGCGACCAATATGGGTTTATTTGAACCTTTTGTTGTATTTAGTTAGTGTGAGTTATGTACTATGTCCAAATTGTGAATTTTGACTACTTAGTCATATGTTATTGTGTGCACATTTTGTATATGGCATTATTATAGTTGTAGCACAAGACATTCGAATTTAGTCTTATTGGGCTTCTTATGAAATTGAGTGTTGACCACTATTTCCTATTATTCCTCCATCATACTTGCATCTCACCTATCTAAATCACATGATTTTGAGTTCTTGTTAAGCTTCATACATCTTGTTGGTGTATGGATAGAGTAATTAAATGCTTGCTTATACATTTTAGACTTATTATATTATGAAGATGGTTGATTAGTTTTCAATTTGTGATTGAATGATTTATGATGTCCAAATGGGAGATTGTTGTATTTATTATAAACTAGTATAGATCTTATATTGGTTTTGGGCTCATGATGGGATAGGCCAAAATATTAACATACGAGATAGCCCATTCTCTCACCATATGTATAATATGAGCTAGTCAATTGGATTCTATTATCTGTTTTGGTTAGGGTCAGAGGGAAGTTTCTTCCTCTCTCAAGATTCAGCCACCACTATAGTGTCGTTGCTACAATGAAAGACAGAGATGTGGTTCTTTAGGTTATAGAGTTAATGTCTCAACTCTTTACTTGATTTTTCAACATTCTGTACCAACAAATATATGATCTCTCTTAGTCATGCATTGTACTCCAAAGCCAACTTTCTCTCTTTCAAAGTTACCTCATTAAGAGTTCATACCCATGTTAGAACTAAGTATTAGCTTACCTCAAACTCCATTAGGTTTGTTTGTAAGAGGGATCGAGGTAAGTTGCTTAACCTATTTTTTTATAGGTGTAGTTGAAAGCTCAACCTTAGCTATCAAATCTTGTGTCTTTGGACATATTTTTCTTGGCCAAACTATTACATAGTTTTTGACCATTGAACAAATCTTTTGTGCTAGAAAGTTTTTGAAAAAGCAGTGGTTCTACCAATCACTACACCTAGAGGGGGGTGAATAGGTGTATTCCAATTTTGATAGTCTTTTCAATATTAGAAACAAATAAACAGTTAATCAATGGACAAAAACAATTAACACAATAATTTTGGTCACGAAGTGGAAACTCATTTGAAGAACTTCTTCAAATTCTAAAACCACTCCCGGTGTAAGGCACCACCTAAAATCCACTATAGAAAAAGTTTATTACAACCAATTTAGAGACACTCACAAAACCTTTGTAGCTCCTAAAACTGGCTTGCAACATCACGAGTGACCCACTCGATCTCTACACGCATGTAGTGTCGGAACTCCGACCTTCTATAGCTTTCCATGAGAACCTCTCGATCTCTGCATCACAGCAGCTCCGGAAACCTTCCGGCCAACAACACGTTCACTTCAATGGACTTTGAATTAGATTTTATCTTGAGTGTGGTGTGGTGGATATGTGTTTGTCCAAGAGAGATTCACAAGGGAGGAAAAGGTTTCTCTCTTTGGCTCTTGAAACACTTAGGGTTTTGCACTATTTTCCACACCACAGAACAGAAATGATCTGTTCTATTTATAGTCCCAGCAAGTCACAGCGCTCAAAACATGAATCTTTAGGTTGTCTTGAACATTGGCTCGAGCTGGTGTCGAGCGAAGGTCGAGCGCACGTTATCTTCTGAAACCGCTCGAGCGAGGTGTCAAGCGAAGGTCGAGCGAACGTCTCTGGATGAGTTCTGCTCGCGGGCAACATCGAGCGCACATCGAGCAAACCACTCTGGATGGGTTCTGCTCGAGCGCCACGTCAAGCTCACCTCGAGCGAACCACTCTGTTTGGTTTCCGCTCGAGCGCTGAGTCGAGCGCACATCGAGCGAACCACTCTGGATGGGTTCTGCTCGAGCGCCACGTCAAGCTCACCTCGAGCGAACCACTCTGCCTGGGTTCCGCTCGAGCGCTGAGTCAAGCGCACATCGAGCGAACCACTCTGGAAGGTTCCGCTCGAGTACCAGTCGAGCCATGTTGAGCACACTTCAATCTTTTTCATGTATCAATGCATCAACACTTGTTACAACTCAACTTTACATAGGTTTTCACAAGAATATGTCAATTAACTCATTTTTCTCTCAATAGTTTTCTTTTTTAGATTCTATAAAAGCTTGGAGACCTGTTTATTGAGAGAGAGAGAGAGAGAGATTGGGTTAAAACTATGAAAGGCCCTTTCCCTAAGAAGCAGCAAATTGAGAAAATAAATTGGGTCAAGGTAGTCATACTATTTTCCCTCTTCCTTTTTGGGTTGGGCTGGGTAGTAATGTTCACCCGCCCAGATTGAACACGAGTCGGAATAGTGTTTTGATCTAATTAACTGCTTAGCCGAATTTCAACCTAAATTATGTTTCATAAAAAACCGTTTTTCCAACCTGAAAATTATTTCTCTTTTTCCTTTTTTTTAGTCAAAATTTTTAAGATACTTAGATATTTATTTTTGTGTTTTTTTTTTCCATTTGCATGTTCTCTAATTGGTAAATTTAAATGTGTAATAAGTTTTTAGTTTATTAATTACTCTCTACAAAAATAAAAAAAGATGACGGTACCCCATATTTTATAAATAAACATTTACTTATGACGGATGAATACGTGGTTACAAAATGAATATCTTGGAGGTTACACTAAAGCTGAAAACCAATATATTAAAAGTAAATATAAAAACTACGAACAAAAATCAAAATGGTCATAATAATTATCATTACAAGCACCATTAGCAAAATCCTAACTAGAAATAAACCTAAAATCACTCTATCAGTAGCCATTGTACCATCATAATCAATAATACAAACAAACAAATACAAACTAACAATAATAAAAACACAAAAAGGGGGGAACCATTGTGCCAAACCAGTTTCAAAACGTAGTTTTCAAAAAAGTTTTGTAACATCATTCTTAAACATCACTCAAACATACACTTTTCAATTTTAATTTTTTAAATTTTTTTTCTAATCACTAAATAATCAATACTCAAGCACAAAAGTTAATACAACTTTTACAAACTTCACAACAAAATGAATATTAAAAATTATTATTTAAATAATTTTTTAACTTTATCTATTCACTTTTATAAACTCCAATACAATACTCATTTTAAGATATATTTTCATTCAAATTTCTCTCTCTCATTTCCTAAAATCTCATAAAACATCTTCACTCAAACTATTTTACTAGTGTTCAAAAACTTGAGAGATACTCTAAGCATCCACACATGTCGTTATAAATCTCATCTCCCAATGATAAATCGAAAGTTCTCTTATTAATTAATAATTATATAGAGATATTTAAAATACATACATGCACTAACAAAATATGATTGGAGTACCTCGAAAGAACCCCATTCACTTTCCCTCCAACAAAAATTTCTCATGGAAGACGAGGTCCAAGATCCTGACATGGGCAAAAAGCTAGGTTTAAAAAACAACGAAAAAAAACAAACTACTTAAGATTGTCCATTGATGAGTCAATTTTAGATGGATCGTACTATGTCTGAATTCTCTTGATTTGTTGACTTGGCATAAGGATGTGAAAATATTTGCTAACTGTTTCAAAAAAGCCATACATTTCTTAATCCATGACCATTTGTATTAAGTTAAATGGGTGGGATCAAATGGCTACCAAACAACACTCACTAACACAAAATTTAGACATCAGAGCATGATAATTTTTCTCCTATAAAAGATATGCGTGTTTCTCTTAATACCACAAGCACCAAGACAAACCAAGTCTTATAGTGACTAGTATGTAATCTGAACAATTGCAAACCTTGTGCATTATGTCATCAAATTCAACAATCTACTTGGGTCATGATGGAAATCCATATTTACGTGAAACAATCATCAACTTAAATAAATTAGCCATCCAAATAAAATTGTAAATAAACTTGCGAAATACCATAAGAAATTCCATAGTCACCATAATTCCAAGTAGAGAAAAATCAAGTTTTCTCCAATCGTCCTCATTCAAAATATTTTTCAAAATTATCTCTATATGAAAAAAGAAAGTTATGTTAAAAATATAATTATTAGAAATGACTATATGAAAATACTCTTTGAATATGAATCTTACAAGTTTCTTGCTTGTACCTTTCGGCATCTTTCATTACATCTTGAGAGTCATAATTATGGAGGGAGCCTTCAACTAATTTTGTGTACAAATAAGAGTTTCAAATGTTATCGTGGCCAATGAGCTATGAAATGAGTCTAACACACGACCCTCTAAATGCCAACTCAAAAACAATAATAGAGATGAGAATAACTAACACATCTCGAGCTATATTGGCAAGGATCAAAAACTTGGTTGAATTCACCTTCCACCACATTAAAATATCAAATTTGGGTGTCAATCCTTCAATACTCCCCATAAAATATTGATCCAACCCTTATTTGGACTCTACAACATCCTTTGATACCTGATACTGGCAATACCTACTATAAAGTTCATCCTCACCATCATAAGATGTTGTGTTGCTTTGTGTCTCACCATCACTTGACTAACCCCTACTTGAACTAACATTGGATTTTGAATATTACTTATGCATCCACTCAATCATCTTCCTTAACCTTGTAACAAACTCAGATGGTCGCTCAGGGCCAAGAAAATATGTAAACCAAAACTCTAATACTCCCAACTTGGAGCGCAGGTCAAGCATACCGACAATAAATAAGATTTTGTTCACTTTCTCAAAATACCCCCAATATTTGTCATATTTCAACATCATCCTCTCCAACATGATTTTCAGCATACCTTCCTCACTCAAAGAAAATTTGTTCAAATGGTTACAAATTGTAGTTATTTCTTTAATAAACAAATTTGTCATAAGTTGAACTTAAAATCCGCAAGGTAAGATCGTAAAAAATCTTCCAAAATCGTACTAAACATCGATGGTTTCCTAATCTTTTAAAGGTTGGAGTCCTTGTCCAACCTCACATATATATGGTCAGACTAATCATCTTCATCTTGCATCACTTCAAACATCGCATGATACTTCAAAGCCACACTCGATTTTAGATAGGGTTGAGTTCCACCTAGTTGCAATATCAAGAGAAAGAAGCCACCACCCAAGATGTTTTGTCTCTATGCGCATTAGAAGTGTAAAAAACCTTATTCTCGACCTGAATCGATTCAAAATTATCAACAATATGAAGCAGGTTGAAAAATGAAACATTACACACATATTCTGAAATTGTTAGGTCTGGTAATAATCCAATACCCGAGTTGCTACTCAAAAGTGTACACGAATTACCCGATCTTTGGTTAGATCACTGGTGTCGATGTGAAATGGGACAAACCATTCCTAGAGTTAAGTGGAAGGAAAAGATGAGACACTCTAATAGTCTAAGGAATTAGTAGCAAGGCCCTGCAAAGTGCTGCCAACCAAGCACATGAGCAAGCAAGTACCTTGCAAAAGCTAGGCTGAAACATCCTAGAGCGAGGTGGAGATAAGTGTGCCCTTTCACTAAAGGTGAGCACAAAAATGCCACTTACCGAGGAGGCGAGACGAGGAGCGGCAGAAGCCAGTAACTTTGAAAAGACAAAGAGTTACCTGCCAAGGCGAGCAGCAGTCTGGAAGAGACTAGATAAGTGAGGGAGCTTTCCGAAATCACACGAAAGTGCTCAGAAAAGTGGCAATATTCCATGTAGAATCTCACACTCAATTCGAAGGGTCACATCCAAAGTGGTTCTGTGATAAAAGGTGAAGGCTTGACAGTCATGTCATCTAAACATAGCAGTATTACACAAGCTACAATCGAGACCCTCTTTTGAGAAAAGTCAAACAACCAAGCATGCGGACCATGCTTGGTAGTCTGTCTCTATCATCTTGAAATATGACAAGAAAGGATTAAAAAAGATCCTTACCGCATATCTAAAGTCAAAAAGGACATCTGACAATCCCTCCCTATTTAAAGGACCTGGACATGGGACAAGATCTCACTTATAAGACTTTATTCAACAAAGAGCTTGGGAAGTCAATTGCTTCTGAAAGTAAGGAGCAAATCGCCAGCGAGAGGATTTCGACGTATAGTGGTAGGTTAGCTCTAAGACAGTACTAGAAATGTGGGGTGAATGTTGTGAGTAAGAGACATTGTACTATCTCTGTAACTTCTTCCCCCATTCTACAAGCATGAATAAATATTTCGATCATTATGTTTATGTCTATATTTACGCACTGATTTCCAATGTTTTGAATGTTTGAATGTATTAACTGTTTTCGATACATGACTTTGAACCCCTTTATGGAAATCCAATATCTCTATGTGAAAATGTCTATCTTTTTGAGAGAAGTTGGTAACGTGAATCTATAATCATGGGATGAGACGAAGAATTTCTCGAACTATTCCTACAAAACGTTGCTACGTACTCCACATGATAAGGAAAACGCCTCTTGGAGATTGGGGTGGAACTGTGTCTTCAAGTTGGTTGGCCGGATAGAAGCATCCCCGGTGCAACAAATATCTCTTGATGAAAAGTCTGTGTGATGAATATCTATGTGATGAGCACTTGTGTGATGGAAGAATGTTACTAGTAAAATAGGTAGAATACTGATTTTTACGAGACTTTATACTTATATTAGAAATGGATTATTCCTCCTCATTAATGCTAATTTGTTTCTATATTTTGCACAAAAGAAAGGGCACACCCCAAAGGGTGATTCCTCGCTATACCTATACATGTTTTATCTGGGAGGGTGATTCCTCACCACATTTGAAGATTCACGTAGTTGTAAGGGTGATTCCTCACCACGCATATACGTATCTGTCCAATCTTTTCATGAAAGTGTTCATAGCATTGTCGGTAGCATCATCTCTCTATAGCAATCTTGTCATAGCCGCTTAACCTACTTATGATTTCACTCTTGGGACCATAGATCTTGATGTAGATCCAGATCCCCACGAGACGCTTAAAGAAGAAGAGTAAAATCCATCCGAGTCCTGAGTGCAGAAACAAAGTAGTCGTCGTAGTTACCCTTTACCTTCCATTAGAATATATGATTTTAAGTTGGACGACTACTTGCAATCAGTCCACCACTTTAAGGCGACTAACTTTATATACATTTGGATGATGTAATATCGCAAGATTTAATGAAGGGCGAGAGGCCCTTTTTGTTGTGAAGATTAGTATTCTCATACTTCATAGCTGGCATTGTCACTACAACATATTATGCTTAAATTTATGATGCGATTTCATAGATAAATATTTTTCACACGTGGACTTCTCTGAAAAATTACACGCCTAGTTCAATTCCCTCTTGGATATTACCCATCGGCCAGCACTCTTGACACCACGAATCCTTGCCTATACCTTCATAAGGAACGAGATGTCACACGATGGGCCATTGTCATGGGCCTATGTGCTGCAATTAGGGCAATGGATCATTGGGATCACTATCTTCTTCCCTTTAAAATGTTACCACACTAGCGTTCTACCCCCAATTTTTCTGTGGGATAGGTGGGCGGCCATGAGGACTACATCTCGGATTTTCCATGAAGACTTCTTCTACATTTGGAGTCACAAGGTTACCCAAATGCATCGTGTCGGCGTTCAATTCAAACCCCAACGAAGGTGTAGTACCACTAAATTCCATAAGGGTCAACTGTATTTTTTAGATAAAGCAAGTATCATTATTCATTAATTAACTGTAAGTTAACGAACATCATTGAAAACGGTACTGTTCATAAAGTAATTCAATCTGAAGCGAGCTTCACTTGATATTAACCAATCACATATATATATTAATCATTCAAGCAAGCTTCACTTACTATTTACTACTGCAGTATGCGATATTGCTATCACTGAAAAGTAATTCACTTTTCAGTTTGTTTCATATTTTTAAGTATAAGATGTGTGGTAACTAGAACTAGAACTTAGAAACTAAAAAAAAAAAAAAAAGTATCAGATTAAGAGGACATGAAACAAAATATCTTGGAAAAAAGAACAAGCCTGAAAAAGGCATTTTGTATATATTTGAAGCTGTTTAAATAATGAGATGAAATAGTTTTAGTAAAATATTGTTAAAATATTATTTTTTAATATTTTTATTGTTTTAAGATTTTAAAAAGTTTGAATTGTTTATTATATTTTATGTGAGAATTTGAGAAAGTTGTAATGATGAGATAACATGAGATAGAATAGGTTGAAAGTGTTTCTCAATCAAAAGACTCCTTAATGTGATGAGTTTAATTATACTGAAAATTGACACAACACCGTAGCAGAGCCACCAGTACACCAATATCAATAACTTCAATTCAACCCATTTAGTATTTAAGGAAGCACTCAGTAACTTAAATTTGAGACAATTCAATGGAGATGACAACCAAAGTAGTCACATTCTTCCAATTCCACATACTTGTATCTAATCAGAAGCACGATAATACAATGGTGTCAAGTTGACGATAAAGATGGTTTAGAGTAGGTCACAACTCACAGCTTAGCTCAGATGCTGGCTCAAGTTACAGTGGAAAAGCTATAGCATACCCTATTCTTGAATAGGTAGACACTGAAAGCATATTTATATTTCAAGCCTCGATAATTCATGAAATCCATGAATATAACTATATTATTTAAATGACACCGAACAATTGCTGTATCAAAACGATAAAGAATTCCAAAAAGGTTCCATAATTCAGTCACTTTTTATTTCTTCTATGAAATTGATTATTAAAATTTAAAAAGATTATATAAAAAGAAAGAAAATCTTCTTCGCCATCATTAGAACTCAGAATACTGATCAGGATTTAAATGGAAATCTTGACTATACAGTAAATTTGTTTATGCAAAAACACACTGATAAATAGACATTAGAGCGCTGCGCTTCCCATTAACCTTAACGACACTGCAATCGGACCCCACTACGTTCGTGATACAGTATCACTGCAGAGGCTGGAGATTGGAGAGGTAAGAGACTTGAGACGACGAATGAAAGAACGTATTCAACTGCAAGAAAGATACACTACACTAAACGACAACGTTTACTTCCTAATTTTCAGGACAACCCAATTTTTTCGGAATAGTTACGGGATCTTCCGAATTCCAAACCGGTTTTTTTTTTTTGGATTGGTTAATTCGGATAGGGTCGGGTACAGTTGTTTTTGTTCAGCCCTATTCCAAACTCCCCAACTTTGATACGTTACATCCCAGAATGTCATGAACCGCAGACCGCCGAACACATTCCGGCAACGGGAAGCAATGATTTTAACAAAATTTGAACACAAGAACTTCTCATTTAAGAAAGAACAGGATGCAAGCAAGCCAATTATCTCAAGTTGCCTTGCCTGGAAACAACTTACTGGTTCAACCAGTCTGGCAGCTTCTATAAGAAGAGCTTTGGAGAGAAATGAAGATATGGAAACAAAGATCCAAGTCTTTCATATGATTTTGTACTCGTACAAACTAAAACATAAAACATTAGTCCCAACCACATTACTATTAAAAACACCATCAAGGCAACTTAGTCACTACTCAAATTATTTCAGTTAACATAAAAGCTTTGCCTTGAAACAGAAGACTCCTCTCAAATTCCAAAAAAGGATAAAACCACCAAAATCTAGACTTGCTACAATTCAGGGCTTAATGTTCACCAGGCATGCTCTTGATGATATCAGAATCACCTGAAAACCATCAAATATTGCAACAATCAGAACAGATCACATTGTTAGTTTAGGACAGAAAAAAGTACAATGGCTCTGCTTCTGCTACATACCAGGATCAATAATGCTGAGACAGCATACTCTGAAATATTTTCCACAAGCAGTCCCCAAATCAACATTGTCTGAAACAAGATAACCATTTTAGGACAGGTTCAAAATAAATGAGCTCGGGTGAAAAGAGTATCACATGTAACTTTTTGTCTTCCTTAGCATGTTTGCAATCCAAGAGCCAAAGAAATAGAAAGAAAACAATTATCTTACAAACACAACTGTTACACAAAAATTTCCAAGATAGTGGTTTTTATCCTTAACATTCCTTCGTATTGCATTATTTTGAAATGAGTCTACTGCAAGAAATTAGAAGCACTTTCTGCAATTTAAATGTCAACGGTCATTCTATTCCTTTTTCAGTCGGTGTTGGTTGTGCTATGACACCTCACGTCTCATACATGTCCTCTCAGTTGCTAAAAATTAAGCAAACCACGAATGTTACATGCTTTAAAAATAATCTAAAGAAACTCGGAGGATAACAAATGAATCTTCGTCACTCCACATAAAATGTAAGGCCTTGGATGCTATAGAATTCGTGTCAATAATTACATGTTTTCATTTATCTTGGAATTAGCAAAGCAAATCCATTTCTAAATCAGATTTGAAACACCCCTGCTTCACTTTATCTGAAGGATACCCGCAGACCAGATGAACTCAAAATTTACTGCCCCATTCCTGTTCTCTTGCTCGAAGCCACTCAATACTAGTTAGCTATCAACTTCCTTACATAGGTCAGACAGGAATGGTCCGTCATCTAAAGCTGCCTCTATGCAGCAGTTCAGCCAGATATTTTTTTTATTGGCACCAGGTGTCCGATAACAAAGTCCCAACTAATCCCAGGCGTGCACAGGCCCTCGGCAAAGAGTTTCCTGTAAGTACACCTCAGATAATTCAAGGGGAAGTTCCCCTAGTCCGATGACCCCTAGAAATTGTTTGCACTCAAGAGGATTTGAACCTTTAAACCTTGAGGGAGCATACCACCAAGACCAAGGCCTTTACCATTTGAGCCAACCCTAAGGAGTTTCAACCAGATATACATTATTTGATCATGAAAACATCCATTTGGGGGAGGAAAAATAAGATTATACATTTACATATAACTATACATTTACAAGAAGAAAAAATCCGATATCAATAAAATAGTCTGTTATCAATAAAATACCTAAACGAATAGAAGAAAGGACGTCCAATCACTGAGAAATGACAAATCATTGATGCCCAGGGGAATAATCAAGTTCTAAAAAGCCTAATCTGACGGAAAAGTAGGAACAAAAAATAGGGAAGCGAACATCAAGATGAATCTAATATGATATTTAATGATAGAAACTTACTCCCGTTGTAATGGTGAACTCCAACCTTTGCCAACATTGCATAATACTCTATTTCGGACTTCCGTAGAGGAGGGCAGTTGTTGGCAATAATGATCAGCTTCCCTAAAATGAATGAGATGTTTATTATTAATGAAAAAAACATTACAATCAAATGCCAATGAGTTCATAACATGTAATAAAGATATCGACAGATGTTTACTTAAGCAGGCTATTTTCTTGATAGGTAACTAAATTTACTCAAGCAGACTTGAGAATGTTTTGAGCCTAGAAATGAAATTGTGAGGCATACAAAATATCCTCATCCACCAAACATTAGTTTCCATCACTCTAATTAATGTTTGAAAATGCAATTTAGATTTTTCATCTGTGCTATCAAATCTAAAAAAAAAAAAAGGATATGATCATCAAATTACTAAAGTAGTCATTTAAACACCCAAACTACCACTTTTTCGCAATTTCCCCCTCCAAAGGATCCAACCGGGGAAATTGGAACTTATACTATTAAAAAAAATGGAACTTATATTTCAAACTGGGGGCAAAAACTACCACTTCCTCGCAATTTTCCCCCCAAGGGATCCAACGGGGCAAGTTCGATGGCTCGGTGGTCATATTGAAAGAAAAAGAGTTATGCGTGGGAAACGAGTAATTTCCAAACCAAATATTACTATAAGAGTGTAAATGCTCCAGTTCTCTGTTTCAACAAGAAAATGAAAGAGAAGGACAATTTATTTCGACGAAACACATACCATTGTCTAAGGCAGAACCAGGGAAAACAAGAAGAAAATGGACGAATATAAAAATTAGAATCTCAGACCCCAGACAAATGTATTACACATAAAAACAAACTGAAGAAACTCGTTTGCAAAGCGCTGCAGTATGACCAAATCATTTCAATACACATCAGATTCTAGCTTCGAAATTGAATACGAGTTCATGATGCGATCCCTTATTGCGCAAGAGACAAAAAGGCCCTGAGATAGTAAATATCCCGGAATCAGATCCGAAAAAATACACAGAAACAAGATATACCTTTGGAGTTTCTCAGTGATTTGAGGACGGTCTTATATCCCAAGGTGTACTTGCCACTCTTCATGACGAGGGCGAGCCTGTTATTGATGCTCTCATGAGTCTTCTTCTGCAAGATACAAAGTAGTTGATTGGGCATGAAATATATTATCAGTTTGGAAGATGAGAAACAAAGGAAAAGAAAATTTCAAATCACACAGTTCATGCCTCCATATTCACTAAAAATGATATGTGAAACGCATCTTAAGGAGTGTGCGTAAGAAAGATTGAAAGAGAGAGAGATTTACAGTCTTCTTGGCGGCCACCATGGTTGGGAGCTTTGAGTGGGAGAACTACTGCGAAGTAGTGGGAGCCCGAGCGTTCCAATGCGGCGTAGGAACCCTTGGATGGAGGCGCAGGAGCTCGTTTATACAGGAGGAGGTGGATTAGGGTTTTTTCTAGTCTCTTATACGAGCCTGTTTGGAACCGAGCTTTCCATATTCCGCACGCCGAGTTTGTAAAACCTTAACCAGGTGAGTTTTAGCTACATACCCGAATGCAAAAGGATGTTAAGATATTGTTGCATATTGTTCCTTGGATTATTTTTGAATTAAAATGTTGATAATAATGGGGTGTAAGGCTGGACCGATTTATTGGTTGGTCTCGGAGTGTGGTTTTTTTGGATCGGACAGGATCGAGACAGATTGATATATATATATATATAAATATATTTAAAGATTTTTTATATATATAATATCACAGGAAATGTAAATGTTGGGTCAGGCTGGTGCTGATCTCACTCTTCATTGCGGTGAAGGTAAGGGTAATTTATTTGAGAAGGTTGTGAGGTCAATCTCGCTCTCCTCTATGGGAGGGACAAGACCACCATTGGGCCAACCTTTTCCTATAGTGTCTCTCGGGAGGTGATTTTGGACAGTTTGTAACTAGACCCGCACCTGCCTGTTGACGACTACAAGGAAGGTAAATCTTCATCTTCAGGCAGCTAAAGGTTAACCCGCACTCTATCACGAGAGGGATAAGGCAACCCTTAGGCCTACATTTTCCTATGGTGCCCCAAAGGGAGGTAATCTGTTAATGATCTTGTTACCGTAGATTTCATTAGCCGCACTTTTTATTGTTGGCGCCTTATTGCCAATGTGAAAGCGTGGAGCAGATATTTTTCATTTTCTTGAAAAATCGCATTTTTATCAGATAAAAAGGAAAGTACAAGCAAGATAAAGAGGCGTTACAAAATTAAGGGACACGGAATCCCACTTTGGGGATGTCGTCTTCCTTCTTTCTCTTCAAAGCCGTGCACCATCCCTTCCCTCCTCGAAACTAGCAGGGCGAGTTGTAGGCGGAGGTCTATTACAGTTTTTTTGGTGGTGCCCGAATTTTGTTCTGTTAGTGCCATCCTAGGTTGGCCCTTCATCTTTCTGCTTTAACTCCTGGATGTAGCATTCCCTCACTAATAACTGCTCTCCCCAGACTTCTATCACTCTCTGGGGAGTTGAGAACTTCATTTTGAGGTGGTAGGTTGACGTGACGGCCCTTAAGTTGTTGAGAGTGGGCCTCCCGTGATGGCTTTGTAAGCAAGGGCTACTTTGTTTCTTCACCACCAAGAAGTTGACCATAACAGAGGCTGTGCAGGGGCTACTTCCCACAAAGACAGACAGCGTGATGGTTCCCATCGGCTGGACAATGCTTCCGGAAAAACCTTTTAAAGACATGAGGCGAGTAGCAGCCGAGAGATCTCAATATCCATCTTGGCGAAAACTCCCCAGAGTAGGATGTCCGCGGGTCGTGGGGTTACTTGACCCCTTTTTCATCAGCCTCCATGAATGAGATTGCTGGGTCACCCCTTCGTTGTTTGGCAGGATGATATTTTGCTAAGTATACCTAGTAGTATAAGGCCCGTCTGGCGTGTGCTTTCATATTTTATGAGGTAATGCCCTCGCCCGCAAACCCTCCAGCTATGGTTCGAATCTTTCTAGGGGGGTACTGCCTTGGTGGCCAATGGGGGGGACCTGGCAGTGGCCCCCTCATTGCCAGTTTTCGTTGTGGGATGTTCGCCCGTCTTTTCCGGTCTCCTCGATCCCGACTTCTTTCTCTCAATCTTCCCATACTCTCTTGCTTTTGTCTTCAGGCCAGGGAGCAGTGGCGTCTCTATTATTCTGCATATTCCTTCCTTCCTCCCAGGGAAAACAGTCTTCGGTATTGTGTGAGGTGGACCAATGGTACGTGCAGTAGCGGCGCATTGTTCCCCGGTCATCTTCCTTTTGTATGGCAAACTTGGGCCGGTCGTACCGTGGTCCAAATCCCTTTACCAGGACTTCCTCTTCCGCTTCTCCTAGGAGCTCTTCTCCCATTTTTCATAGGTCTTGGCCTTGGTTGGGGCCTTCTCCTTCCTATCTGTCTGCTCCACTTCCTTCCTCTGTGGCTCCATCAACGCCCGAAGAGTGTCTTCCGCGTGATGAAGTTGTCGGCATAGTGTATGAATTCTCACAATGTCATGAGAGTCTGTTTGGCTAGCTCGGCCATAAACTGGGAGCGTGGCTAGAAGCCTCCCAGGAGCGCCGCCAAGGTTATCTTCTTATCTTGATCGTCGGTGGTCATGCGCTCTTTGTTGAACCGAGCTAAGTAGGACTTTAGGCTTTCGTCCTCCATTTGTTTGATAGTGAAGAGGTATGCAACCGAACGTCGCCTCCTCCGACTAGACATGAACTGGGTTAGGAATAGTTTGGCTAGCTCGCCGAAGTTGTCCACCGATCCAGGTGCAAGTGACCCGAACCATACACGTGCCAACCCCTTCAGAGTTAGCTAAAACGCCATGCAAGCTAATTTCACTAGGGAAGCCATGCAGCGTCATGTGAGCCCTGAAGGTTTCCAGGTGCTCGAGGAGATCCCTTCCTCCGTTATACATCTCCATAGCAGGGACCCTAAACTTCAATGGCAAAGGAACCACCATTACTTCTTCAGTATAGGGCAGACCCGTCCTTGTGAGCAACTGGTCTACTATTGACGACATACCCACTTTCCTTACTATTTCCTCATATTTTAGGCTGCGGAGCTCGTCTTGCATGTTTTTCTACTCCTCATCCTTGTTGAGTCCTACATGCGATGATGCGTGCCACGGGTCGCTAGATCCTGCCCCGTCGTCTTGCTCCCTATGAGGTTTTTTGAGTTCCTCATTCTCTTTGCAAAGTGTCTCCACTTTTCCAGTTAGTTTTGTCACCCACTCTTTTATAGTTTTCAACCTTGCTTCCATGGCATCTCTCATATCTCTCCTGAGTTGTTCAGAACGGGTTGTCGCAGGCATGAGAAGAACACGCAAGATCTATTATGATCTCACAGACGGCGCTACTGTTAACGTCGTGTTTTGCACACCTTTGGGCCAAGCTCCGACAACTCAGGTCTTCAAAAATGAACCCTGCACAAGATAGAAAAGACTACGGCTTTGAGAGGACGGCCTCAAGGCCGGGTAACCTCTGATGCCAAAGTTAGTAAATATTCTTGGAGGGTAGCAAATAAGTAAGAGAGTCTAGGGATCAAAGAGCGTATTTTCGTACATGGGATCTGCTATTTATACTACCAGTCTGAGGAGCAAATCATGCGTGCTTTCATAAAGTCAGCGTTCCCCATACTATTCCTTTTGTTAGAGTCTTTAAATGTGGCATGGTTTTGCAACGGCGTCATTAATATGGCGTATTGTCCTTGTTGCGGAACCATTAATGCAGTGTGGTTCTCTAACTTTCTCCTTCTAGTCTGTATTCCCTATGGTCCATTCATGTCTTCTTTGTCAATAGATCAACAGTTTCCCGTATATCATGCTTGCTGTGTGGGCGGGCACTCGAGGATTGGACACTACCCAAGGGGTCCTTAGATCGACGAGTCACATCCTCTGCAGCATCATCCATCCTACAGACCATGTACAAAGAGCCGAGTTGATGGTTTTCTGCTCCAAGCCGGGCTTCATTGGGCCTTTTAGGCCTTGAAGGGAAAATCCCCTTACAACAATGCTTTACTTTCTTTGCCTTTTGGATGAACATTATAAACATTATAAAGAATTGATGAATGAACACATTCAAATGAATTCAAGTTTGAATGAACATGTGTCTTTTATCATATCTTCCTCCCTTAATCTTTCAAATTAAGAACTCACATAAGCTTTTCTCCCAGTTTAGCTTCTACAAATAGGTTATACAATATGAAAAATCAATACACTAGATATTTAATTGTTGTGATACTAGAACAGGTTGAAAATGGATTCAATACTCCACATGTATGGGACATTCACATAAAATGGGGAGGCGTAACATCTCAACTTTTTTTCAATAGGTCTACTAGCTCTGGGCGGCTCAATATGGCCATGGGTGGCTTGTTGCAGCCGCCTACTAATTGGTTGACTATAGCCACCACTTATGCAGTTCGGTTTGAGCTGCCCTGGACATGACCAATGTCAGCCAACCAAGAGGTTAGCCACAATCAACCTCCATTGGAATGCCCAAGGGGTGGCCACCTAGGTTCACTTTAAAGAAAGAAATAATTGTATTTCTCACAAACTTTCACTATCCAAATTTATCCTAAAGCGGGATTCACAACTCTCCCAACAACTTATAAAATTTCATTTCATTTTTTTTTAAATTCTCAAACATTTTCTGTAATTATCAACATGAAACAAGCACTTCATCTTCTGCATTCTCCACCGCATGCAGTTCCTCACCAGCAACCGTCGTTTAACCCTTCATCCTTCTCTCTCTATTCAACCTCATCATCATCCTCTATTTTTCTCTCCATCTTTAATTAATTACATTATTTGTTGTTTTAGAATTCTCACCCAAAATTCTTTACCTGTCAAAAAAGAATTTTCACCCCCAGACCGCTTCTAGCGACTAGTGCTTTCTTTGATGTGCTTTGAGTCTTTGACGCCAAAAAAAACCGATACTTTCTCCCCTGTGTTCTTTCCATCATCTGCATCATCATTATTTTATTCTTCTCTATTTTTATATTATTCACAGGTAGCAAGTTAGCAACCCCATCTTTTCTCTTCCTACCTACCTTTTATTCATAAGAAAAAATATTTACAACTGTGAATTGTGCAACCACCGTGTAATCACTTTGAAAAAAATGAATAAAATATGGGACTCACATGAAAAAAATAATTTTTTAATAGTGAACCCCACTCTTTTTCAAAGCAATGACACGATGTTTACGCACTTCACAGTTATATGTAGAATTATTCACTCCCCGTCAATCCACCCTTCCTTTTATATAGTTATATTTTCTCACTTTAATCTTTCCTATTCTTTTTTCCTAGGGTAAACAAGATAAGGTTCAAAGTATTTGCTTCCTCATTCCAATATTGTTTAAATAGTGGGTTTTTGGCAAAATATTAAAGCACTTGTGCAATCCAAAAGAAATAACAATCTATTTACGAGAAGGGAAATACTCTAGCCACAAAGTGATTATCCAAAAGTAATCTCATAAACTAATGTGGCTTGATGTGGTTCGTCAGATTATAAAGTTACTTTTATTGTAAAGTAGATCTAACGAATCAGATGAAACCATGTCAATTTGTGAGATTATTTTTGTGTAACTCCTTTGTGAATGTAGCAGTACTCTTAAGGGAAAGTCACTTAATAGTGAATCCTAACTCAGAACTAAATGGGTTGTCCTAAGCTAATTTATTTTGGGTTTCCCAATAAAATTTCAAATTGCATAGTAAAAAAGTAACCATATTTAACATAGAGTAATACTAGATACAGTCGTAAATTGTGCAAGTGTCACATACTCCTTTTGAAAAAAAGCGGGGTTCACTACAAAAAAAAATATAATTTTTTCATATAAGTCTCATGTTTACCTATTTTTTTCAAAATGAGTGTGTGATGCTTACGTACTACATGACTGCAAATATCATTTTTCTTTAAGATATATATAGGTAAATAAGTTGTAGCGAGAAATCATTTTATGCTGACCAAATCCTGACTAACAGTATTATTGGAATATTATGCAATTAAAGGGGCATTCTTATGCAAATATTATTGGTATTGATGTTTAAGAGTCAGGATTGAATCAAATCGAATTTGAATTATTCTATTCTCAAATGATAATATTTGATTAGTAAGATTCAAATTTTAAAAAATTTATTTTCTAAATCAAATTATGTCACGTAAAAAATATGTAGTGTAGAGATTTTAAAATAGCATCATTCATGCAATTTTACTCCAATAGATTTTTAGTGGAAGATGCATGTCACGAAAAGTGGTAATCCTAAAAAATCTAAGATCCCACAAACCAAAGAGTCCCTCCCGCCTTAGTGAGCAAACGTTGACTATGAATGGAAAGAGTGCAAAAGATTTTAGAGCAAGTAGTCAATAGTGTTTCAATGCACAATATCATTCCAAGCAAAGCTTAACAGATTAAGTCAGGTTATTATCTTCAGATATTACAATGACAATTAAAATTTAGTTTTGTAGCTTGAAGTGTTTCAAAAGTCTTAGCTAGAAAAGCCTCTCGGAATAGATCCCTTCTAACTCTTAACCAATACTTTTCCTTCTCAATCACAAACTAATACCCAAATTTCAACTTTACAATGAGTTTTGTCTATTGCTGCATCCCAATTGATTTTTTGAGTTTCTTAATTAAGAGATGCTACCTAGCGACATATGGGCATTGTAGATTTGGCTACAATAGTTTTGTTCTTGTGGAGCAAGTTTTTGTAATCATGCAAGTCCTGTTTAGATTGGATCACCAATATATTGGGATGCAAAAATTCACCACCAAAAACAAAAGAGTTCATCTCAGCCAAATCTTCCAAGCTATTATTATTATCTCTTCAATATCCTCATCTTCCATGGTCTTAGTTAGGCTTTCTAGCACTTCGAAGAAGGATTCATTCCTAATCATGATTTTTTGTATCCTTATTGAGCATTGCCCACAAACATCCTTTGTTGAACTGCAATCCCAGAGAGCATGCTCAACAATTTCTACGTCACTAATACATATGGGGCAATTTGGATTGTCAACCACCTTCTTCTTGAACCGGTTTATCTTGATTGGGAAAGTATAAAGGCAAGCTCTCCACAACAAGATTTTTTCAGCATTCGAAATTCTTAGTTACCATATCTTTGACCAACTCACATTCTTGTTGATGCAACTTGATGATTTTCCCCTTAAGCAAAAATTCGTGATTTGAAGACTTCCTTTCCCCTTCGATCTACTCGGTCAAACAATTCAAGATAAATCAAACTCAACCTGCAAAGGAAGTAGTTGAGTTTAAGGGAAACTTTTCATGTTCCAATTGAAGAAGCCGAAGGGGTGAACGAGTGTTGTGCAGGCAGTCATGTAGTTCTCCTTATAGATGGTATGCACTTCTCACTAGGAATTTTCTATTTTCAGTACACCTCCACACCAGTTTGTCATAACTATTGCAAGGAATTACTGGTATTTTGCATATTATGGTATTTTGCATATCACCTCAACTTCGGAGTTTAAGAAGACATCCTTTACCAAGAGAGCATTCCACTATTTTGTATCACCACTATCAAGGTATCAACCTTTTTATCTTCTTGTAGTACCCTCAAAGCAGACTTGATTCAAAACCTTAATGGTCGTGGAAATATTATTTTAGTATTTAACTCTTATAGGAAACATTATTAATCATTCTTTCATCGTTTGTTATTTTTTACTTATCCGCAAATAAATTTGTATCCTATTAAAAAATAAAAATAAAATATATGATTAAAACGAAGTTAGATGGTATTCTTTTAAGGCCATGTCTGGCAACCAAAATCATCTCTAAAATCAAAGATAGTTTTTCAATTAAAGATGTTTTCATTTTCAAATTTTGTCAAAATTTTCTAAAACATCAAAAACTCAAAAAATCATTTTCAAAATTCCATATTGTGATGGCGTAACCACAACAATAGGGGCAGATTTAAGGGGCAGGCAAGGGCCAAAAGTTTTTGAAAAAAATATTTTTTTGGTGTATTTCTATAGATTTTATAGAAAAACGATATTTTACTCCAAAAATTTAAAACAACTCCCTTTATCATCTTTGTTAATGTCAAAAATCGCACAACATGTTGAAACAAAGGAAAGAGTTATCCCTAACCCACGTTGATGATTCGAGCGTCGATATAGTATTCTTCGCGCTCATCCATGGTAGTAAATAATAAATAAGTGAATAAAAATAAATAAAAAGAGACACAAAAATTTACATAGTTTGGCATAATGTTTACATCCACGAATTGTTGGAAGCGAAATCGACTATGATAGGTTATTTTACATATCCCTTATGACCTCACATATCTCTCAATATAATAGAGAAATTTAGAATTTCAGGAGATTGAAGATGATGCCTCACTTGAGAGAATGTCCTTTGGAATCATTGTATGTGATGAAGTTTGTGCGCAGAGAAGTCGTCAAAAGCCTGTCAGATTTGTAGAGATCTCCTCCTTTTATAGAGGTTTGTTTCTTTCCTTGGAGTAATTAAGTTCAACTTGCCTTATGAAGCCCTTTCCTTTTTAGGAGTTCATCAAAGGAACCATTACCACCCCCGCTGAAAAGGATCCCAAATACCCTTTATGGCAGCGCTGCAATGATATGGTGCTCTCTTGGATATTCAATTATCTAAGTCAGGAACTTACAAACAGTGTTCTTTATGCTAAAACTCCTTTAGAAATCTAGACAGATCTTCAAGAACGATTCTCTCAAGGTGATTTATCAAACTCAACGATCCATTGTTAAACTGAAATAAAATCAAGAATCCATTTTTTCCTACTATACAAAGATGAAAATGTTTTGGGATGAGCTAACCACTTGCAACCCCTCAATCACATGCACATGTGGAGGACAAAAGGATCTAAAAGAAAAGGAAGACAAGACTCGACTTGGACAATTTCTTATGGGACTAAATGAGACATACTCTGTTGTATGAGGACAAATCATGCTCATGCATCCTTTACCAATTGTCAAAAAGGCATAGTCACTTTTATGTGAAGAAGAAAAGCAGCGAGGTCTCATTGAAACAAAGAGTCACAATCTGCTGCTTCACGACAACAGAAACAATGTTCATCTTCTTCTCATTCAAAGTCTCAAGGAAATTGAAAACCTCTGCTCTGCTCTTATTGTGAAGGCACTACTCACACTGTGGATCATTGTTATTTCCTAAATGGTTTCCCAGTTGGTCATAAGTTTCATGGCAAAGAAATCCAGCCACCCAATTGCAGTAGAAAACCTGTTGCCCACCAAGCCAATGCAGAAATCATTCAAGACTCACACAAGCTCTCCACTGAACCTACTCCTCAATTCACTTCTAAAGAACTTGCCCAAATCAAAGCCTTTTTTAATGGTAAACAATCTGCTCGAGCAAACTATACAGGTACTTCTATTCTGCTCTTCTTTTACTACACACAAAACAACCTTGAATCACTAGATCATTGATAGTGGCACCACTAATCACATAGTCACATCAGTTTCCATCACCTCTCCTTTCTCTTCTCAAGTAACCTTGCCCAATGGTGATTGTTCTGCCATAATTGGTATTGGTTCTGCACAACTTTCAAATCACATGCATGTTAAAAACATACTATGTGCTCCATCTTTCCATGTCAATTTGCTGTCTGTTAATCAACTCACTACTGCCTTGAATTGTTCCATTCATTTCTTTCCCACTTTTTGTGTATTGCAGGACCTAACTTCGAAGAAGATGAATGGTTTGGGGAAGCAACTTAATGGCTTGTACTACTTTGTGCCTTCAGTAAACTCTGCATCACCTCCCAACCTTGTCACTTATCATGTGGATTCCATTCCAAAACTTCCATGGCACCAACGGTTAGGACATCCCTCCCAGGCACCTTCCCAGTTTTTGAGTCATGTTATTCCTTTATTTGTATTTGATTCTAAGCATTCGTGTGAAACTTGTCGTTTGGCTAAGCAAGCACGGCTTCATTTTCCTTCTAGTTCTATTCAAACGTTACATTCATTTGATCTTATTCACTGTGATATTTGGGGACCTTTTCATACTGCAACTCATACAAGGACTCATTATTTTTTAATAACCATTGTCAATGACTATACTCGATTCACGTGGATATTCTTAATGAAATTCAAATTTGAAACACAAGGGATACTTGAAACCTTCATCTCTTTTGTCAACACTCAGTTTAATTGCCAAGTTAAATGTATTTGAAGTGATAATGGCTCAGAATTTCTATCCATGAAATCATATTTTTTCAATCTTGGCATATCATTTCAAAGCTCTTGTCCATCTACACTTCAACAAAATGGTGTAGTTGAACGAAAGCATCGACGTATCTTAAACGTTAGCAGGGCTTAAGAATTGATGCTAATCTTCCCTTGCAATTTTAGGGGAGAGTTTACTTACCGCCACCTATCTTATCAATCGTCTTCCCACTCCTGTGTTGCAACATAAATCTCCTTATGAAATGTTGTAACAAGCCACTTATTTATTCTAACTTACACGTTTTTGGATGTCTTTGTTATGCAACAAATCTGAACCCATCTCACAAGTTCAACTCTTGTGCCAAAAAATGCATCTTTGTTGGCTATCCCATAGGTCAAAAAGCCTACCGCTTATATGATCTCACCACTCACCATTTTTTTCCAATCGAGATGTCAATTTTTATGAGAAAATTTATCCTTTTCATGCCTCAGAAACCTCACCAGACACCACCATTTCCCAACCTGAGATAACCAAATACCCCACTGATTCACCTTCTCTTGCACACTTTCCTAATTCCTCATTACTCGAGATCACTTCCACAACCAATTCTTCCTCTCCCATATCATCTACAGCACCTACTTTTCACAAAAGTGAACGCATAAAAAAACCATCCATCCTTCTTCAAGATTTTCACTGTGGACATGTCAGTACAATGCCATTAAATGCAACTCCAAACCAGGAGTCTTCAACCAAGTCAGGTACTCGATACCCTTTAAGTAACTATGTTTCATATGATTCTTTATCCTCTAATCATAAAACTTTGTCAATACTATTTCAAGTGTTCTTGAGCCAACCTCATATGCACAGTTTGTCTTAGATCCTAAATAGCAAGAGACCATGCAACATGAACTTGATGCCCTCACTACCCAAAAGACATGTTCTTTGGTTCCTTTGCCTACTGGTCACTGTCCCATTGGCAGCAAATGGGTATATCGTATCAAATATAATTCTAATGGCACAATTGAATGCTACAAAGCACAATTAGTTGCTAAAGGATTTTTCCAACAAGAAGGCTTGGATTACACTGAAACATTTGCTCATGTTGCCAAGTTAACAACTGTTCAATTTGTTCTTGTTGTTGCTGCCGCCAAACAATGGCCATTGCATCAAATGGATGTGACCAATGCCTTCCTCCATGGTGATTTAGAGGAAGAGGTATATATGCCTCCGCCACCGGGCCTTTGTCGACAGGGGGAGAATCTTGTATGTCGACTACATAAGTTCCTTTATGGGCTTAAACAAGCCCCTCGTAATTAGTTTGCAAAATTCATTCATGCTTTCAAACAAGCTGGCTTTGTTCAATCACATTCAGATTATTCTTTATTTGTGAAGACTAAAGGTTCATCTACAACAATGGTGCTCATCTATGTAGATGACATAGTGATAACGGGTAACGATGCAACTGCTATACAAAGTCTCAAACATTTTCTGCATCAACAATTTCACATTAAAGATCTCGGGCCTCTAAAATTTTTTCTTGGGTTGGAAGTTGCAAGGTCCAAATTTCCCAAATGGAAATGAACCTAAAGCTCACAGATGATCAAGGTAATTTGCTACGTGATCTAGAGCACTATAGGAGATTAGTTAGGCAACTAATCACCCTCACAATTTATGCATGCTCCAAGAAAGCCTCACTGGGATGCTGCTCTTCACATTATTAAATATCTTAAAGGGAGTCCAGGTCTCGGCTTGCAATTTTCATCAAGCAATTCTTTCAACTTGAAGGCTTATTGTGATGCAAATTGGGTAAACTGTCCTATGACTAGAAGATCAACTACAGGCTATTATGTGTTCTTGGAAAATTCATTGATTTCAGGGAAGGCAAAGAAGTAGAAAACAGTCTCAAGATCTTCCTCGGAAGTTGAGTTCAAGTCCATGTCAGCAACAACTTGTGAACTGACTTGGCTCAAATTTTTGCTTAATGACATGCAAATTTTTACAGGACCAACAAAGTTTTTATGTGATAATCAAGCTGCACTTCTCAAAGCAGTAAATCCAGTATACCATGAGCGCACCAAGCACATAAAACTTGATTGCCATGTTGTAAGAGAAAAGATACAAGGTGGGCAGATTGTCACCGAATTTGTTGCATCTCATTTGCAACTGGTAGACATTTTTACAAAGGCTATTTGGAGGAAACGTGTTCAAGGAATTAAAAAGCAAGTTGAACATGCTGGATATACATGCTCCAACTTGAGGGGAAGTGTCAAGATTTGTTGAGATTTGTTAGGATTAGATTGGCTTTGATTTGGAGATAATTTTTACTGCACATATTTAGGAATTTTTAATCCCTTCATTTAAGGGAATTAGTTGAGATCTTATTTGATTCTTTTGCTGATAGGATCATAATTTGATCTTGTGTATGTGTATATATATTGCAGCCTATTGATTGTAAAACTGAGAGGAAAATATACAGTTTTCTCAATTCTTATTTTTGACACACTTATGTGCTTCAGGAGTTTGAATTTAGAAATTCCTATTAGAGATAAATTTGTAGCCCTTTAAGATAGCTTTTCAACTCATTAAGAATCACTTCAATTTGATATGTGAGTGGAAAATTACGATTAAAATACTAAAGTATGTAAAGACTGTCTCCTAGCACGTTTTGGACTTTGACTTTTTTTCTTAATCCGAATTACTCTCAAACCCCAACATTATCCTTATTTGAAAAGTCAGACACTCGTTGAAAGTTCATAAGTTGTTCCAACGTCTTGCCCACTTGAAAGTTTTTTGAATTTGACTGCTCTTTTATAGACCTTGAAATTAAACATAAAAATCTGCTTAGGAGTATCCCAAAGTAAATAGAAACTCAATTTAAGAATATACATTAATTCCTATTATTTCTATTCACATTTTAGAATTTTAGTTCAATAATAGGGTATTCAAAGTCACTTTCATACACTCATCACTTACAAATCAAATTATACAATGTAGATAATGTGTATTGTAAAGACGTTCAAATAGAACTACTCATCAAATAAAGGTGTTGAGTTTCGATTCAAAGTCAAATATTTTTTGAATACTGTATCAAATTTTTTCTTTCATATTTAAATAATAAAGTTTTATTTATTATATCATACATGGAGACTTCAAAAGATTATGGGTTGATTGAACACTTATGCAGTCTGGATATTTAGAACACTTCAGTATATCTGTTAATAGTAATGAAATAGTTTGAGTTAAGATATTTTATTGAGTTTCAAAAAATGAGAGAGAAAAAATTGAATAAATTTATTATAAATTTAAAAATTATTTGAATATAAATTTTTAAGATTATCTTTATTTTGAAATTTGAAAAAATTGTATTGTTTTATATTTTGTTTGGAAGTTTAGGAAAGTTATAATGATTAGGTAATGATAAAATAAAAAATTTGAAAATTTGAAATTGAAAAATATTTTGTGTTTGAATGATGTTTGGGAATGAAATATCTGAAAATATCAATTACTATGTATAAAAGCGGAGTCATAAAATTCCGACGTGACATTCTATCCATAAAAGTATGTATTTTACCTATTAAATTTGATGTGTTATGTTTATGAAGTGGTGAACCTTTTAAAAGCAAAGTTTTATTATGAACCATTATAACTTTTAAGTTTCATCTCTTTTCTTATATATATAAAGATATAAACTAATTCAAGACTCCACTCAAAAGCACTAATTCATGATTATCAACATTTATATTGTTTTGTATTTTAAGCGAAGTCATATGACTCTGATGTGACATTCTACCCACTAAACTTGAAGTGTTATGTTTTTGGAGCGATACTCATTTTAAAAGTAATGTTTTATTATGAACTGTTGTAATTTTTAAGTTTCATTTCTTTTCTTGCATATCAAGGTATAAACCGATTCCAATCTCCACCTAAAGACATTATTTCAGTTTTATATTGTTTCGTCAAATAAACCACCTTATAAATTGTTTCAAATTTCTCCACTATAAAATCTAGTCTCTCTAAATCTCTCTCTCTCATACACAACATACACAATAGTATGCACATTGCATGGGTTATAGGCTCGTTTGAGAATAATTGTGTTACCTGTAACACCCCAACTAATTTTCTATTAGGATTAACCCTTAATCTCCCTTAGAATAAGCTTATAATACAATATTATATTTTTGGGCTTCATATATTATTTTCTAGCATCAGAATTATTGTTATATTTTTTTAAGGAAGTTAGTTAGACTTGTTTTACCCATTAGACTATAGCACTAGGTGTCATTAGTGATTAAACTTGAGGGTTAAGTTTGAGCGGTTTAGTAAGTAAGCTCATTAGTGCTTCACTTAAGGCCTTAAACCTTTAGAATATTATGGGCCAAAATGTAGAAATCTTAAACCAAGCCTAATAAGAGTTTAAGTTTTGATGGGTTAGCCTTAGAAAGGTTTGGCCCAAGTGTGAGGAAGGCATAAGGCCTTTTGGGCCTAACTTGGTGTGAGTTTTGACCCATGGCCCATTTATGATAATGCAAGCCTTTCAAGCCCCATTCTTGTAGATCTTGAGGCCTCTCATGACCTCTTAAGGTTTAGATCCAAGGCCTCACATCAACCCACACCCAAAACACATAAACTATGCAACTCACTCTCATGGCCTTTTTAAGCCCAACAAGGCCCAAAGCCTTATCTTGTATTTTCACACTTCTATTTGAAGTCTACATGCACCATACCATTAGTTTTCTCAAACCCATATTATGCCCCATGCCCCTAAGGACTTATTTGTACCCAAATTAAGTTTTTAACTTGGTTTAAGAGCATTAATCAAACTCTACATAATTAGTGAACTCTAAAACCATGTTTTAACCTTAATTTCCTTTTTAATTATTTCTCACCTTTTTGACCTGAAATTTTCTTGTTCTATTATTAAATTTCATCATTCATAGATCATATTAGAACCCTAAATAAATCTCCACACATGTCATTATGGGTAATAACATGTCAAAACTCTAAATCCACACCAATCGACACACATGTGTGCCCTTGTGTGCAATGAACTAAACAGACCTATCCCAAACTTTTTGAGCCTTTTTCTCAAGAGAATTATTGTCTTTTGGCACCTCAAAATACTCTTCTCAAGGCAAACTTAGTGGTGGATGAATTGGTTCCAAGAACCTAAACAAAAACCCCCAAACCACCTAAATACTAGTAGGATGGAAACCGAATGACTTGTGTTTTGGTTGCACTTCTACACATGATTGAGCCACCACCACACACCAGCTCCCTTCTCTTCCAATCCCCAAGAGCCCCTCCAGTAATCATGGTGAATCTTGACTCAAAGCCACCCCAAATAGAGCTAAAATTGATTGGCTTTTTGTGCAAAACACCACTCGACAACCACCTCCATTTCACCCTTTTTTTTTATTTGCACATACATCATCACATGACAGCCATCCCTCTATCTTCTACCACTTGAAAAATCCTTCAAGAAGTGTTATTGAACCTACTCAAATGAGCCATGGAGATCAAACAAAGGGATGCATCAAATAAATTGAAAAACTTTCTAGATTGTTCAGAATCTTACACGGCGACATCATGGCATGGTATCATGCCTTGGTTTTAATTTTTTTTCTTTCTTCTTTTTGCACCACGGTAGCCCTGCACCTATAGGGTCATTGTAGCACCTGACTTGATGAGACCATGGTGATTTTAGGGCACTATTCACGTATGCACAAGGTGACACAAAGCTAGAAGCTTGCACTCATCACCACCACTGCCTACTCGACCAATCACAAAACTCTCCTCCAGCTAAGGTTGGCGTCCCCCTCCCCTCTTGAGCACTATAAAAACCCCCTCCACTCCCTCTCATTTACTCCACACTTATTCTCCAAACTCTTTTTGAGTTTTTGAGAGCTCTTCTCCCTTTAGAGTGCAAGTGAGTGGAAACCAAGTACTCTTGAGTATTCTTGGGAAGTGTTTTAGAGTTCTTGTGTTGGGAGTTTCAAAGGGCCACGAAAATTGTAAGTTTTCTTGCCCTAGATCTTAGTTTGCATATTATGTGTTGCTTTTAAGTGTTGAAGTGATTTTTGGATAAGTTTAGAAAAAAGGTTACCATACTTAATTCAAAACTGAGTTCATTAAGGATGGATTAAGTGTTTAAATTGTTTTAAGTGAGAATTTTAGCTATGACATGTTTTAGCATATTTTGATATGATGTATAAATGTCTTAGAATGATTTTTGAAAGTTTGATTTTGAGGTTAGAAGTATGACATGATAGGTTTTAATTCTATATTATGTTGATCATCAAAGCATGCACGGTTTGATTAAATCATGCTTAACTTATGGAGTATTGATTTATTTCACCTAGGCTTGAAATATGAGCAATTAGAAAATTTTGTGATTGGGATAAGAAGGAAAATGCATGATTTAATTTCAGTCTTTGAAACCTTTATTGTTGAAAAAGATTAAGAGATATCATGCATGCTTAAGGACTAGTTTAATAGAAATTAAGGTTTTTAGCCATGATTAAGTATTGGGATGAACTTGTTCACTTAAGATTAAACTTTTAACATGTCTTTAGGGATGATAGTGATTATTTGTAATTAAAAAAATCAAATATGCATTTATTCATAGGGATCAATAGTTGAAATTACATTTAAGCATCAACTAGAGTGCATGCCACGAGTTGAGTGTATTTGGACTAGTACCACTTTGCATTTTTGGAATTTTAAAGGCATAGATAGATGGTTTTAGAATATGGAAAATATGAGGTCTATGAAGTTTGGTTAAACTTGAAGTTCTTTTGCAAATAGTGAAAAATTAGGGCTGTAGTGGTAATTTTTGAAAGTTTAGGGGTATTTTTGTAAATAATTATTTTTAAATCCTTTTGATTATGAACATCTTCCGTAATAATTCAAATCCTAACTTAATACGACTTTGATTACAGCAGCTACTTTTTTTCGAACTCTAGTAGTTTGTAAGTTGATCTCTAACTTAAACCTCGATAAGTTATTTATGATTTATTGATAAATGTCACATTCATATTATAATTGTCATTTTGAGTATAAAATATCATGTATTGAGGACATGACTACTTGCATACATGACATGTGGCATTTTTCACCATTTTAACATATTGCATATAAATGTCATTTTCATATAAAAGCTTGCTACATATATGCATATGTCATGAACTATATTTTTCAAGTATATCATGAAAATAATCTTGTCATGACTCCAAAGGTTAGGATGAGAAATTATCGTAGCGGAATTCTTTTGTCCACTCTGGAGTGAGAAAAAATAGAGTGGTAACTCTTGGGTTGATGAAGAACAGTCAACAGACTTCGAATGAGTTCTTTTAAAGAATACCAGAGCGAAGTCAAATGTTATTACATCTAAAACTGGTCGGTGTACAATGATATTATGATGATGTTTATGTTATGTTACCAATATATTGAGAACTAGTCTGTAGACAACGTAGTCTCAACGTGAATTGTACTACGGTCATCAGTATGTGCTCATAGTGCTTATAGGAAACTATGACGATACCATATATTATGATGTTAATTTTATGATTAAATGAGAATTACTAATAATGATGAAATGTTATGAGGAAATTATGTTTCTGACTGTTGAAGTGAAAATGTTCTCTATAAGAAAATATGTATTTCAGTTTTTTGAAAATGTTGAGGAATTTGGATGGGAGATACATACTGATTTCTCTGCATCGCATGCATTTCATATTTATTATTCATCATACATAATTTATCGTTGTGCATGTTGGTTGTCTAACTTACTGAAATTTCAAATAAATCTCATCCCTTGTAAACCTATTATCATTCTAGAAGTTGTGTCAGAACTTGACGAGGATGGATCAGATGGACCAGTGAATCTGATTGATTTAAGAGAAGCCGGACCTCGACAAAATATTAGACCTCATCTTGATGTTTATAGCAGTGTTTTGAATTTCGTACCGTACCGTCCGGTACGGCCGAAATTTTTCGTACCGGCCGCTGGGCCGGTACAGGTACCCTATATGTTACGTATCGGCCTAAATACCGGCCGTCCGGCCTCAATTTTGGCCTATACCGGCCTATATTTTGGCTGGTACCGGCCGATATTTCGGCCTTCAATTTTTTTTTTCATTTTTTCAAACTATAAGCTTATTTTTTGACCCTCAATTCAGACTAGACTATTTATAATATATATATATATTTATATATAATTTATTCACATATAGACTATTATTTTAGAATTTAATTTATATATATAATTTATTCATATATCGACTATTCCGAAACGGTACCAATATCGAAATATTTCGTTCCAGTGCCTTGACCAGTACGGCTTTCGATACGGTATTCAAAACATTAATTTATAGCCCTAACCTTCCGTGCTTTAGAGAGTATGAAACAATTGATTTAGCCATGGAGACTTTTTAGCAAGAATATTTGTACTAAAATTATGCCACTTATTATTTGAACTAATGATGGTTATGAATGATATTGAGATGTTTTAGTTTATTCTGACATAAGTTTTATTTAATTACCCTTATCCTGCTGCGGTTATTACATACTGCTAGATGCATTTATAGGATATATTGCATATTAACTATCATGAACAGATGTATGTAACCTTGAGAAAAATAATAATTGGAAAATGAAAAATACTAGTTTGTCCCTTACTTTGCTCCCTCATTTTGACCGCTTGTGTATTTAAATTTTTTTACTTAATGATTAAGAAATTGATTTTTAGTGTATTGATGTATTTTTTTTTATTTTTTAAAAATATTTAAATATGTTAAAAAATATGAAAAGAAAAATGAGAAAAAAATAAAAACATACATTTGACCTAACGGTCAAATTGAGCGGGCTACTCTAGGCGGTAGAGTAACCTGACTCTTTTTTAATATAAGGAAAAAACTACTTTGCCTCTTAATTGTACTGCTCAATTTGACCGCTTGTCAATTTTTTATTTATTTAGTGATTAAAAAAGTGATTTTAAATGTATTGGAGTATTTTTTTAAAAAATATTTAAATATAATAAAAAAATGTGCAAAAGAAAAATGAAAAAAAAAATTAAAAAGTGAAAAGCGGTCGAGTGGGCTACTCTGGGCAGTAGAGTAGCTCGAGAGGGTACATTTGGTTACTTAATCTATCTCAACTCATTATTACAACTTTTTCAAATTTCAATATAAAATATAATAAATAATTTAACTTTTTTAAATTTTAAAATAATAATAATATTAAAAAATAATATTTTAATAATATTTTATTATTTCAACTTAATTTAACTCAATTCATCTCAACATCCAAACGCATAGTAAATATAAAACTCCCACAAAACCAAGGTGGGAAGAAAGAAGAAATCTAGAGAAAATGAAGACTATTCCTCTGCTTTTGATGGGTTGCGGTGGAGTTGGGCGGCAGCTCCTACAGCATATTGTCTCCTGCCGATCTCTTCACGCCAATCTGGTCACCATTACTTAGAGAAAATCATTTATTTGGTGTCGTGATTTCTTTGTGTATTCAGAATCAAGTCCATTTCGTTTTCGAAGTGATTTTGTTAATGTAGAATAATATCCCAATGTTCGTATTGTTAACATGGAAAGGATTTTGCTTCTAAAAAGAATAGTGCAAATCTTCTTTCTGCGTGTTGCAGATGCTGGAAAACACCAATAG
Source organism: Juglans microcarpa x Juglans regia (assembly GCF_004785595.1). Classification (NCBI taxonomy): domain Eukaryota; kingdom Viridiplantae; phylum Streptophyta; class Magnoliopsida; order Fagales; family Juglandaceae; genus Juglans; species Juglans microcarpa x Juglans regia. Next base: position 14,298,881 of record NC_054606.1, read on the forward strand.
TTTAATAAACTACCTTCAAGGTTATTATATTGATGCTTGGATGTAGACAAACCTGAGTACGTTTAATTACTTATCACCCAGGATGGCTAAACTGTTGGCTGATTTGATATAGCGATATATGTGTGTGTGTGTGGTATTTTTGTATGTATGTATGTATTTATGTATGTCTATGTGAATGCATGTATCATTATTAGGTTGCTTTAATAGACCAGGTTTGGTTGGCAGGGAGTTTACTTGAGAGTTGTGGGGTATGTGATAGTAAGTCGTTGATTGTTGTGTCGGATGAGTTGTCAATGGAGTTGGATGACGAGTTTCTATTGGAAGTTTGCCGAGTGAAGTTGAATGGTTCTTCTCTCTTGACACTCTGTAATTCTGGTAATTCGATTACTTATCTTTGTGTACTGAAGTGGATGTATTATGACTGTGTGTCTCTCTAATACTTATTGTCTTATCTTTGCTAAAGGTCAGTTTCAAGCACTCACCAATTCAGGCTCAACAAGGAAAGTTATAGACATTGCAGCCGTTCTGGGTAAATCATTAGGTATGTGGCTTTTGAAGCTCTAGTGCTTTTGTTTTCATATTTCATCTTTACTCATGCTTAATTTCAGAAATTGGATTCTGGCAATAGAGATGTTCACGCTTTCTGCCTTGAATATATGACCTTATGTTGCTATTACCTGTAAAAGGTCTGGCTTTAGTCGATTGCTCTGCAAGTTCAGAGACTATTGGAGTATTAAAACAAGTGGTTGATTTGGGCTGTTGCATTGTCCTGGCAAATAAAAAGCCTCTTACTTCTACCATGGTAATTAACTCTTGTAGGTTTGGTAGATTGAAGCACTCATTTCTCATGTTTACCAAGAGAAACCATCCACATGTTCAATTCTTAGTAATATTTTTTAAAACAAGAGTGCCATTGTTGTCTCTTCATTCTTCCCATTCTATGATCACCATTCGTGTTATATGAATTTGTCTCTGAGATACCCAGTAACACGTGAAGTGTCTGAAAGGAACCTTTTACTTGCTGGGCTACAGGAGGATTATGACAAACTAGTTTCACACCCGCGTCGAATTCGGCATGAGTCAACTGTAAGTCATTATTTTGCTTGATGCATCATGGAGCCTTGTTTTCGTTATGGGTAATAGATTTAAAATATGCCATGTACCCAAGAACGAGAAGTGTCTTGGATATAAAGCTGGACTTTTAATAATTTTATCTTTGTTTTTGACTACTTGTTAATATTGCTGTCTAGTTGTCGTTGAGTTAAAACTCGACCATTCTTCTCTGGTCAGTATGATGATGCTGCAATTGCTTCCAATATTCTTATTAATAATGCACGGGCAATTATTAAGTTTTAATATATTCCCCCACTTCTCTCATAGTCGTGAGAAGCTTGATATACTTGTCAATTTATACACAGAGTGGGGGGAAGTGTAAGAGGGAAGTAAACGATCATGTTGACTAGATATGCTGGTCATTGGAATTTAGACCACAATAGCTCACAAGAACAACCCGAAAGTCGAAGTTGTAAGAGATGCAAAGAAAGTGGGCACAAAGATGAGTTTCAAATGTTGGGCTTGATGCTGGAGTCTTAGTTGTTGTAGCTTTTTGTACAAAAGAGATGGCCACCAACACCACCAAAATTGCCAGAAAGAGGGAAACCGGTTTTGGAACCTTTCATGACCACCCAATCAGATGGGTTTAGAAGAAGCTGCAACAGTTGTTTCAAGTAGCATCAACGACTTAAAAAATGGCATTTGGCTATCCCTCTCCAAGATGACAATGAAACAAAAAATGACACCTTAATTAGAAGAGCAAGATCTGTAGAGAAATAAGCAGAAGTGCAACAGACTTCTTCTACTTAAGCTGAATGACCTAGAAACAGAACAGTCTGGAAACTGAACAATGTTTAAGGGAGTAAATTAATGCTGAGATGGTTATCCAATTGTTTTAACAACCTGGAAACCTAATAGTTTTGATAACTTGGAAAATGAACAGATTTAAGGTAAAATTGAACTTAATAAAATCAAAAGTGTTAACTGAGACTGCAAGTGCAAGAGCCAGCTAATGAAGTGGTAATAAAGGGTACAAGCTGACAGAATGTGTAAAAGACGGGTTAATAAAGTGAAAATAAAGGGTGAAAGTGTAAATGTGGCTGTATTATAATTAGGGAATAATAAAATAATTATAAAATTAAATTAAAATAGTCAAATGCTGAGGTGGCGCAATATTTTACAAAGTGGATGCTTTAGCTTTTATTTATTGTAATAGATATCCTGACTATATATAGATATGTGATTGTACACATCTATGTATGCATTATTGCATTAGCTTCTTAAGTTTACATTTTCCCCGGATAGTCTAATTTAAGGGAACATTGGCCTGGTTTGTTTTCGCAGATGAGATGAGTTGAGTAGTGTTGTGAAAACAAACGAGGCCTGAGCTTAAAATGTCATTTCTACCTCATTTTGCAAATTCACCCGAAATTGAAATCCTAATATTACTTTCTAATAATATTAAAAAGAAAACTATGGCTCTTTAATATAATAAAGAGCAGTTTCTATTTTAGGACACTACTTTGAAAATGCGTTCAAGAAAATCACATCTTATTAATTTTTTTCTCAAAACACCCTCTCAATATGTTCTAACGATATAAAGGACCAAAAAAATGTAAATACACAAAATGACATCCCAACTAGGGTTGTAAATGAACCAGTTCGTATGATTGCTCATTTGATACTCGCTCGGTTAAACTCGAACCGAGCTTTGACTCATGAAAAAAGAAAAGCTTGATCATGAAACTAGAAACCTGCTTAATTAGTAAATGATGTATACCCGATTAAACTCGACTCGATTAAGGCTTGTTAAGTCCTTCTCATTTATGCCTGAGCTACATTCTTAAATATATAGAAATGCATGTATAAATATTAAATTTAATAATATAAGTACAGTAACCTTTATAATTAAATATGTATCATACAACCTAATTACTTATGCCTAGTCATTTATGCCTATATATTGAATATAGTCCATAGTTATATGTCGTTAGTTAAGTACTGTAATTAAATTATAGTAGCCGTTTTATAATATGTATAATGCCTAACTAGTAGTTTCATATACTACTGCGTAGGAACCATATAAGAAATGTTGATATATGCTATTGTATAATGTGTATACTATCGTACACGTACCATGTCACCATTGCAAAACTAATATATACAGATATAATATATATATTACTAATAAGTAACTTTTGTAGACATAAAATATGGGTTTTAAAAATAAATATTGACCAGTTGCATATTGTAATGGATAAATTATATTAAATTCTTATGATTATACTATAGTCTAAAACTTACATATGAATTTTTTTTTCTCATTCATGTAATTTTTGTTATTGTTATCCCATTTGTAATTATTTAGATAGAATTTAGAAAGGTGTAAGGCATTTTTTTTTTCCAAATTTTTATTCATTCATAAAACTTTTACAATCTTATAATTCAATTAGGGGGTCAATACAATGGTAGTAAAAATTTTATTATATTTAATCAGTCTTTTTTGTAATTTTGTATTTTTAATTATTCAATTTCATTAAAAAATAAATAAAAATATTTTAAGACTAATAATACAAAGATTGAGAAGTAACTTGACTCGGCTTGAGGTCATTAAAGAGTAAGAGCAAAGATTAAAAAAAATAACTCAAATTGGGCTCGTGTTTTGATCAACTCGGCTTGGCTTGGTGAGCTCCCAGCTTGAGATTGAGCTCAAGCTCAAGCTCGAGTTATTTGAGTCAAGCTCGACTCAATAACCCAAAATATCTACTCAGATCAGATCGATTATAACCATAATCCCAACTCAACTGTCTCACCATCATCAACCCCATCTCTACCGTGTTTCATGACCCCGTCACCATCACTCCATCTATGCCACATGGCATATTTGTAATAGATTCATAGGGTGCATGGGTTTTCATGCCAGCATCATATTATGCACTAGTCTTTTTATAAGTATGATGCACTAGTTCATATGCAGTCTCAGTGAATTCATTAGGAAGTAGTTAGGATGTGTTGACATGGAAGCTCCTAGTCAAGAATTAGAAATAGATACATGAAAATCATGAAAGTTGAGTTCGTTGAAGTCTATGGTAATTGCCCATGACATTAGTGAGTCAAAGAAGAAGTGTCTAAGTTCATCCAATGAGTGTTCCTTGCCTGCAAAATTCTAATCTTTCTTTTCCTTCCAAATGCACAAAAGTAGATGTATGTGGACCATCTTTCATATTGCTACAATTTGCGAGAAGCCATATAGACCTCTCCATCTGACAAGGAGATTGACACCCTCCCTCATAACCCATGCTAACCCCACTCTATTGAAGAGATCATCCCATTGGACCATAGCCACCTCAAAGTGGAAGTAAACGATCCATTGTCTCTCCACTTCTCCTACCGTGCAACATTAGTCAATTACTATGATTTTTCTTTTTCTTAGTTTGTCCATTCTCAAAATCTTCCTTAAAAAAGCAGTCCGAATGAAGAAAGTGGCCTTAGAGGTGCCTTACTCCAAACACTCCAAGGAGAAGGATTATGGTGCTGACTAGTGATGACTTCATAGAATGAGCTGACAGAGAATTTCCCATTTTTAGAAGGTATTCAAAACATGTTATCACTTCCTCCAGTCCTAACTCTCGTAGAATATAATAGATTAAAGAAGTCAGAGAATACACCAATTTGCTAATCTTGGGTTGCCCTAAGAAAATTGACATTCAACTGTGAGAACCTCCTGAAACTCCCAATAACTCAGCCGTTGAGGCTTCTTGGTCACATGCTATCTTGTACATAGCTGGAAAAAGAGTTTTACAACATTGTCTCCACACCATATATCATGCCATCTAACCTTGGAGCCATTACGCATCAAAAATATGATATGTCAATTGAAGACCCCCCATCTTCTAATTTCTTCCACAACCCCACACCATATGCCCCATTTTCCATATTAGAGGACCCCCCAATGCTCCATCATACTTGAAGTCAATCACCACTCTCCATAATGCATCCTTCTCTTGGTGCTAATGCCACAACATTTCCCTAGAAGTGTCTGGTTGAATATCCTCTAAATTTGAACCCTCGACCCACCACCAAATATTGGATCTCATACCTTCCCCCAATTGGCTAGGTGGAATTTGAATTCCTCGCTTAATCCACTCCACAAAATCACGTTGAAGTTTCTCAATACATTTCGCCACAATTGTGAGTAAAGGAAAAAGAGAAAGGAAATAGGTGGACGGATTGGAGAGAGTAAGCCAACCACCTCTCGATAGGTACGCCATCAACCCCAAGGGGTTGGCCCAAGTGGTGAAGGCCTTGGTCTTGGGGTATCACTCTCTTCAAGGTCTAAGGTTTAACATCTCATGGGTACAAACAATCCTTTGGGCCCAGTTCCATGTAGGAAAACTTTTGAGGGTGCGGTGCATGAGACCGGGGTTTATTCTGCAGGGGTGGGTCCGAAGGGCACTGCTTTGGAGAGGTTCCCCGACATCAAAAAAAAAAAAAAAAAGGTACGCCATCTTCCACCTGCCAACCTATTTTGATTTGCTTAATCACGTTGTCCCATGTGGCCTTAGCTTTGAATTGTGCTCCCAAAGGAAGACCAAGGTACTTCATAGGAAGAGAAGATACGTTGCATCCCAATATGTTAGCCAAGCTCCTTATATTGTGGACACTACCGATCGGAACCAACTCTAACTTCGCAAAGTTTACTTTCAAGCGAAAGACAGCATCAAGACATAGAAGAAGTGCCCTCATGTGATTATGATTCACATCACTAAATATCAACGAGTCATCTGCAGACAACAAATGGGAAATATTGAAAGTACTGCTGTTAGTATCTCCCACAAAGAAACTCAAAAGAAAGCCACCTCCAACTGCTATTGACAACATTTTACTAAAAGTTTCCATGACCATAACAAATAATAAAGTGGACAAAGGATCCCCCTGTCTCAAACCCTAGGAGCTGTTGAAGAAGCCAATTGGTGTTCCATTTGTATACTTCTGTGCTTAGGTATCACCCTTGTTTGGTTATTAATTAAGTTTAGCTCATTTTATAGTGCAAAAAGAAAAAAAACAGTGAGCACCCAGCACCCTTATACTATGTATCTTAACATTCTTTTGCCCCAACTCTTCCCCTATGCTTGGAGCTTATGTGGGCTTTCAAACACTAGATGCATTGACTGTCTGAACATAGGTGCTTTCTGTAATCGACCATTGGTGTTCCCTTGTTCCACGTTTTAATGACATATACGTCAAATTGATGATGCCATTTTTGTTGTTATATTAACTTGCTGTGCTCTTTTTCTGTTTAGTGATTTGAAGATGCTTTGCGGTGTGGTAGATGTTTATAGCAAGTTCGTGTCTATGTGGACTTGAAGTTAGATGATCTGTAGTCTTTACTGTCTGGACCAATTGGGATTTGCTTCCCTATGAATGAGAGTTGGTAGGTGAAGTCAGGGCTCAATTCTGTATACATGCTTGATTATATTCGCATAGATAGGCTGTGACAGTTTGGCTATGACTCCGATAATGAGGATACATGTGTAAGTGCTAGTCGTATGCTTGAATGCTGACTTAATTATTCACATGGATGTTTTGTTTGTGATTTCTTTTGTTCATTTTGTATTTCTCTGCTACTTTGAGTTTTATATTTCGTACAGCCTCATCTTTATAGATTTAGTATATCATTGCTTCATCTGCAGGGAATTGATCACGATGATTTCAGTTCCTGAGTTTTGTTTCCACTTTGCCACTTTAATCATTAATGAGATCAGTTCTATTATGCTACTTTCTGGTAGAAGGTGGTGATTTAAATGGATTCTTCAGTATGATTGGCATATGCTTGATTTATTAATATTATGCTATTGGGTGTTTGATCTGGCTACTGGTGGCTTCCTTATTGGTCTTGCTAAGCAAATGTCATCCATGTGTTCTGATTTATCAAATTCAGAATATAGTGACATCTGCAGTGAAATGGCTTAAGCAATGTCCTCTTATTTGGTTTCAATTTTCTTGCTAGGTTGGTGCTGGTCTTCCGGTCATTGTATCCATAAATCGTGTAATTTCATCCGGAGATGCTGTCCACCGCATTGTTGGGAGTTTGAGTGGTACACATAAAGCATGTTAACTCATTGCTCGTCTTCTGTAAATCACCTCCGAGGATTGTTTGCATTTGTATTCTGGGTATCACGTGCATATGAACAATGCTACTGATATCTCATATGTTTGTTGTAGGTACATTGGGGTATGTAATGAGTGAGGTAGAAGATGGAAAGCCATTGAGCCAAGTTGTTAAAGTTGCTAAAAGCTTGGGGTTTACTGAACCAGGTTTCTATGATCTTTTGCTTTGCTGTAAAAACACATTCATGGCCTATGAATTTTGTGGCCAACTCACAGTAGGCAGTCTAGGAATAAATAGTTTCCACTTTCTACTTGCAAACAGGGTAGTAATTTTAATCCTGGATGTGCTTTTTTTTCCATTGTTGGTTTGTCTTGATGCTAACATTCAATACGAACATTACATTTTCTTTTCAGAATTTTGCAGTTGTAATATCACTTATGATCCATTCATTACTCTAACGCTGTATTCTTCACACTATATATAGAGGATGGGATTGGACACGAGATCTCATGCCTTGCATTGATGGCAATGAAAGTTATGCAGATTACCTTTAAGGGATATTTGTAGAGAAGCATCTAATATCCCACTTGCTTGGGTGTACCAGCATGATTTTTGGGCTTAAAGTTGTGTTATGTCCCTTTTGAGTATTCTTTGGAATGTAAAGAACCTATTCATATAATTTAATGATGTATTTTTTACTTAGAAGACACTTCCATTCGGTTGTGGCAGTGGATTGTTATAATTCCTAGTGTTTCTGTTTTTTCTGTTCTTTTAATCTTTCTTTGGTTAGTAAGATTCTTGAATGATTTAAAAGAAAACACATGCTTGCAGGTATCCCTACGAAATTCACTTATTGAATTAGTGTGATTTGTCATGTTATTTCATGAGACTTCTACTCTTCTTTGTCTCGAGAAGTTGGTGCTTTGCATTAAGAAGTTAAGTCTTAGATATTTAGTATGCCAGTATGATTATCTCTGATTGGATATCCTTGTTGTAGATCCTCGTGATGACCTTAGTGGAATGGATGTTGCAAGAAAGGTTAGGACTGTTTTTTTTTTTTTTTTGTGCCTGATATTATTGTTTTTACATTCTATTTATTACGAAATTTCTAGGCTTCTGGCTTTGATGTCATTTGTTCTAGGAGTATGCTGACTGTTAGACCTTGAATAAGGCTGACAGAGGGACAGTACATAGTGGATGGTTACTTTGCATATTCATTTTAATTTTTGGATTTTACTATATGAGATAATCTCTCACAATTTGGAACAATCATGGCGAGAAGAATGTCTCAGATCTTGATGAAGAATAAACAAGATAAAGTGATCATGTGTTTATGTTGCATTTGTCAAATGTGAATTCAATATGTCCACAATCGTTTTTTTATGAATAAATGTGTGCACAATCGTTTGACTGATGCTATCCATTTATCCAATCGAGAGTTTAAATTCTGGAACTAGTGCCTGCCCATGGTTATAACTTTTTTGTACCTATTCTTAATTATTATTTCTACTTACAGCCCTCCATCATATAACTATTGAAGTTATGGGGAGTCATTTTAAGTGATGGAGGGTCATATAATGGGCAACAGATATAATCTGCAAAGCAGATCTTTCCTGTACGTGGTTTCCATTATAGAAGCATAATTCATACGATATCCTCTTAAGTTTTTCCTTTCGGTGTCATAATGCAGGCTTTGATCCTTGCTCGACTTCTTGGTTGGCGGATTAACTTGGATAGCATTAAGGTAATAAGGTTAATGCAATATTGCTCTCATCTTTACGTGTTTTTAAATTAAAAAGAAAACTCAAATTAACAATTTGGTAATATATATATGTTTTTTCAGATTGAGAGCTTGTTCCCTAAAGAAATGGGACCCAAGGCAATGTCTGTTGAAGACTTCCTGGACTCTGGCCTGTTATTGCTTGATAAGGATATCCAAGAAAGAGTTACAAAGGCTTCTTTCAATGGAAATGTGCTACGCTATGTCTGTGTAATTGAGGGATCAAGGTAATTTTTCTATGCATCTTTGCTGTTGCTCAGAAATTTAATATGTTGAATATATCCCGAGTAATTCACTTTATGAAGGATATGGCTCAAATATTTAGATTGCCGTAGTAGAATACTTCTCACACATGATGGAACAATGAGAACATTTTTTTTTCAGTTAGATGTGTCTGAGATTATTGTCTGGGGAGGAATGGCTGAAGATGACACAGTATTATGATGGACTAAAGCAGTGGTAACATCATTATAAGAGGGAGACGTAGCTACTCTGGAACATTTTAGTTGAGTCATGCTTTGTGATGCTTCTAGTCTCTCCATAAAGTATAGACTAGACTGTAAATGTGACATTTTTTCCAGTTAAAATGCAACACAACCCCTCAACTTCTGTTCGGTGGCACTTAAACCCCTTGAAATAAGGGATTTGGTCCTGAAACTTTGGATATTTGTGCAATAGGTCCTTCCAATTATGCATCATTCTGAGTGGTAGCCAAAAATTTTGCAAGATATTTATGCAGTTATAATGTAGGATTGGGCATAAGGAAAAATAGATCTTAGTTTAAAAAAACATTTTCATTGATGTCCATGGTGTCCTAGTTTGCCTCCCTCACCAATCCCACCATTTTTCAGGCTTGCCACAACAACCAGCTACTGGTGTAATCAACTATGGCGAGAAAATCCACTCAAATTCCTTTGAATTGTGGACATCTAAGTTTTTTCATCACATAATTCCTTCGCAAACAAAACAATGCAGGGGTTGCTCAAGAATTACCAATCAATCTCTCAAATGCAAATTTGGGCGGGCTTGGATGTAATAAGCTGGAGTTGGGGAGTTGGGGGTTGGGAGGTGGGGGAGGCGGATGCTTATGTTCATCCCCTCCAGTTTTGGCTCATTCCTTGTCAAGCTTAAACCTTAACATTTCTTGTCTTTTGTTCAATTCTTTTTTTTTTCTAAATCAATCTGTCAAATGAATTTCAGTTTTTTTTTGTGGTGGTGGTGGGGAGGCAGACAATTATGTCACCCCCTCCAAATCTAGCTCTTACCTTGTCGAGCTTCACTTGTGCACCCAACCTTAACGCCTCCTTGCCTTTCCTTCAGGTTTTATTTTTTGTCAATGGATCACCCAAATGCAGGGGCAAAGCTGGGGTGGGGTAGGATATAATAGGCTGGAGTTTTTTTTTTTTTTTTTTTTTTTTTTTTGGGGGGGGGGAGGCAGACACTTTTGTTCCTCCCCTCCACCTCCAGATCTGGCTCTTCACTAGGGGATTCAACCTTAACACTTCCGGTCATAAGCAAAGCAACCATTTGTCCCAGCCCCTCCACAATGCATTGGCGAGCATCATCGAGGTTGATGACCTCCAAGTGCTCAGTGATGAAGCAAAACGCACACGGAAACAATGGTTACCCGAGGTTTATCAGCTTAACCAACGGTATACTTGGTAAAACAAACATCATAGGGAGAAGCAGAGATATAGTTATTCCTCTATTCTTTTTTAACATGTTAAGCTTAAATCGTGAGGAATGCATGCATATCTTCACAATTGGTAACCCAAAAGCAAGGCATCACCAACCTACTACGCATCAATATTTCAAAGGTAACAAACCAAATCGCACACAGCATGCTCATGGTCATTAATCACACCATTGTAAGCATTGTCGCAGAGGAGAACCTACCTCGGCAGTGAGTTTTCACTGAGTTGGTCGTTGGCGGGCTGGCTTCAAGTGGTCCGATGACTACCTCAGGCGCCTTAGTGAGTCTAAGGCCTTGTTTGGATTCAAAAACCATCTCAACTCATCTCATTTCAACTCATCTAATCATTACAACTTTTATAAAATATAACAAACAATTCAAAATTTTCAAATCTCAAAACAAAAATAATATTAAAAAATTATATTCTAACAATATTTTATTCAACTTTCAACTCTCATCTCATCTCATCTCAACTCACTATCCAAACCTCCCCTAAGACTTTGAGAAAATGGTTGCTCAGTTTTGAACACAGATCAGTTGAGAGGGAGAGAAAAATGGAAGAGAAATTTTTTAGTGATCTCGGGGAAAGGCTTTGAAACAGAGAAGAAAGTGGTGACGGTGAGAGAAAAGGAGAGGATGCAGTCACGGCGACTACTTACCCAAGCAGTGAGTAACAGCTGTGCTTGGTCGTCGGTATGTCGATTTTCTTGCTATTCGACAGTGACTTCGGGCGTCCAAGTGTGTGTGAGTGTGTCTCTTTGATGAGCTAAGGTCTTCTTTTCTGGAAATGAGGGTTAGGGCAGACAAGAGTGTGAGAGAAAGAACTAAGGAAGAAGGCTTTTTGTTACATAAGCAAAGTGCTAAGAGGCGTGGGGTAAAAAGGAGGGAAAATGACTTCATGAGTGCACTGCCCTCTCATTGCTGGTTGGTCTGCTGATAAGTGAGCATCCGGCTGCCTAGGTGTACGTCAGATGAAGGGTGTGGCAGGCACGGACAAGACATTGTGCAATTTAGGAGCTCGGCCAAGGAGAAGGCAAACTCAATCTGCCGCTCGTGAATGTTGTCAAACATCGTGCTTCTCGTAAAACGTCGCTGTTGAGGTTGAGATTTCCATGAGAGTGTCCACATGCTTCCGAGCATTTTTGCTTGGCTTCTCCATACAGTGTAGGGTTGACTCTGAGCTTTAGCTTGGATGGAAGGTAGGGAGAGGAACACATCTTGGGTACCTTGCTTGGATTCGTATCGCTTTGCCCGTGGAACATGTTTCGAACTCCAGCTTGCTTACCTTTGCCCGCCCAAAGCTTTGCTCTCCCTTGAGTTGCCCGCCTTCATGCATTGCTCGCTCAGTGCTAATCTCAAATACCCCTTGCTCACCCTTGTCATTGCTTGCCCAGAAGTGATGCTGGCTTACTTCACTTGCCCAATATTATTGCTCGCTTACCCTTACTTGAGCCTTTGCTCGCTTAGTGCTGTGTTCGCTTAAGTCCTTGCCTGCCCAAGGCTTTGCTCGTGCTTCTCGTCCAGTGTGGCCTTCCCCGGCATCCGAGATTACGAGTTTCTGCAAGGTTATGTTGCGGGAGCGTGGGGAGTTCCTACCTATGATGGGCACACTTCTCACATTTTTCTTTAAAGTAGAAAAGTTCTATGAATATGTTCTTACCATGGTGAAAGGTGTCATCTTCCTTGGATGCTTGTTTGATTAGTTTACATCTAGATGGTATATAAAATGTAACAAATATATTTGGGATCCAGTTGTTCTAAAGAAAACGGATATATTTACATTGTGAAAAGCATGATGAAGTAGCTTCCATGAACATTTCCTGATTATTGAGTTTTATCAAATAGGATCGGCTCCACCTTTTGTGTACAAGTACGCTCATTGCTAGCTTATAAAAAAAGTGTGATCATGTCTTCTTGCATGCGCATGGCATTATAATCAAATTTGTGAGAATTGATGTGCTCTGGCTCTAATTTTGTAAATACATGCTTTCGTATTTATTAACTTTTGTTTTTTGGGTAGGTGTGAAGTAGGCATTCAAGAGCTTCCTAAGGACTCTCCCTTGGGAAGGCTGAGAGGAAGCGACAATGTGGTATGTCCTGTGTTTTTTCTCTTCATAGTTCTATCTTTTACTAGTTCACTAAAAGGCATCCTGAAGTAATAATAGGAGGCATTTTTTTTATGATAAGGAGGCAAAAGCCATAAATGTCGTCTTATTTTCCTTGGGACTTGCAAACTGAAATAGGGGTGGATAATGGGTCCATGAATGAAATATTCAATTTTTCTTGTATGTAACATCTTGATAGATCTTGGGATCTTCCTCAAATATAGTGAAGGTTCAAAAGGTTGATTAATTCAGACATCTAAACCTTTTTGGGAACCAGTGAAATTTATAGTCACTACCGATGGGGCAGGTAGGATTCACATTGTTCCTGGTCATGGCTGAATTTTACGAGATTATAAGCAGGTTTCCAGGATTTGATCCCTTTCAATTTCAGAACATGTTTTAGGAAAGAATGTCTGTAAGAGCGACGAGATGGAGGTCTCCCTTGTTGGAGAGCAAGGCCTTGTTATATTAGCATAGATTTCCTTAGCTTAAAGCATTGAAGAAAGAGATCAAAGGATATATCAAGAATTTCTTTGGGAATATTTTCAAAAGGGCCCTTCACTTGGATGGGCTGTAGACTTATTCCACACTAGGAGTTCCCTTAGCTTATCTGATGCATGTTTCTGACAGGTGGAGTTCCCTTAGGCTTATTACTCTCTGGGTACAAAGGCCATGCCTTGTTGAGGTTCCACGTAAAAAAGGGAAATTGAAAAATATCCGTTGAGATAGCTAAAGATTAGGCCAAGCAGTGCAGGACTGCTCTGAAATTTCAAGCCGGCCTAGGGGATGTCTTGCTAAACAATTCGTGATGGTTGTATGGTGTTTAGGTGAAGGGACGTTTCTAGAATATGGTTGTAAGGGGTTACCGATCAAAAAGAATATGTAAGGGGTTGTTTTAATTCACAACTCTCTACAGACAACTGACAGATATGGCAGTATAGAAGATTGGAGACAGAAGAAAAGAAAATGTGGAAACAATAAGAGTTAACTCGGTACCTTTGCCTCAGTATTCAACAGTCAATATCTCTTTGATCAATATCATAATTCCATTGATCAAAGCAGTAATACTCTTGGACCTCTTGGCGTTTGAACACCCTCTCCTGCCACTCTCTCTCCTTTTATTTAGTGTCTTGTGTCTGGAGTTTCCTGGAGAAGTTACAAATTTAATCATGACTGCAATAATTGTTCTGAAAATACCTCATCACCACAGGTTGACTCACTAAAAAATGAGCAGCACAATGATTGTCCCAAGTGCAGGAGGGTGTCGCATAATAAATTAGGAATAAAATTCCTAGATCGTTTCCTTGGGGAAAGTTGCTTAAAATCAAACTCGTATAAAATGATGAAAATATTCACAAAGAGAAAATAAAAGTGGTGATATGTACAATGCATGGAAGAGTGCAACGGAAATGAAAAGGGCACTGGTAGTGGACCAGATTCATATTTTTAGATTTTTGAGTGTTGCAAGGAAAAGTAAAAGACTAAGATGCAAAACAGTAAACTAATAACTAAACTCGCTGAAATTAATTAACCAAGAAGAAACTTACTAAACTTATTTAATTAACAGCACATTAAACAATAAATCCGAAACTAATTAAACACCAAATTATAAAGCAAGCTAACTAATCTAACTTTAACCAACTAATGAGGCAAAACAGAAAATTATATCTAAATTACCCACCTACTAACCAACGAAAATTGCCAAACTAATTGCAAGACTCAAAATTAACAACTAAATCTAACAAATTGAAATTAAACAATCAAGAAACCAACTAAGCTAAACAATCTTAATTAACAGAGAATTAATTAACAAAATTGAAATTAATTAAGCCCTAATTAACCCTTAATCAATCTAATGTCTAATGGAACTAAGAGATTAACAAAACTAAGCTAGATTAGAAAATAATTGATAAAATACAAGCTGGAAATTGAAAAACCCTAAAATCAAGATTCTAGGGTTCATCCTTATATTCAAATCACAAAATTTTCAAAATCAATCCATAACAATTGTAATACCTGTTAAAAAAAAGCTTAAAGTAGCAAGGAAAACAACTAACATCAAAGTTAAACAAGCAAGAAATAGAATACCCAAAACCGAATGGTTCTAAGCCAAAAATCTAAAAAATACACCATAAAATTGACACTAAAACTAAATAGAAAGTTAGGGAATGGAAAGAGCAAGTAAGATGGTTGGAGATGGAGACGACAAGCAATGGAGGAAGGCTGGACAACAGCGGTTTGGACCCCTCGAGGAGCTCTTCAAAGCTGGCGGTGCTTCCGAACAACCCTACGTGCATCCATTTTCCTCTCAGCATGCGTGTGTTTTATTTTTTTTCTTCTTAATGTCTTATGCTGTGCGTTTTGGAGAGGAGAGGGATGCTGAGACTTTTTTTTGTCTTTTTTTTTTTTTTTTTTTCTCTCTCTTTAAGCATCAGTGCATGTCTTGGTCTATATGAAAAGGTAGAAACCAGAAAAAAATTAAAAGGAAGAATAAAATATCAAAGATGTGTTGTGCATGTGAAAAAATATTGCACAATTAAATCACAAGTTATAAAATTAAGCATAAACCATGCTATCAACCAATTTAAATCACAACTTAGATTTATGCTTCTTAACCATTTTTCCATCTAAAACTAATAATAATGTCATGAAATAATTGAAATATATTGGTTCTAGATGTATAAAATATGCAATAATTCAGCTCAATCACACTTCTCAACTAGCATTTTGCTAATATCCCTGAACAAAATAATGAAAATTAATTGAGATAAATATTGCATAAAGATTGACATCCAAACAGAAGTAATCAAGCACAATTCTGAATTCTCACAAAATGTGACACGACTACTCAACCCCGGGAGCTATATCCACCAAGACTACCTCAACACATAAAATTGGGGCAAATGTCTTAGAACTCAAATGTGTGTAACTAAACTGGTTGTGTTCCTCATTACTAGCCATGATTTTTCCTAGGAGTTTTTAACCTTGAGATTAATCATTATTGATTCTAACTACCTTAAAACCCAAAGGACTAGCAGTTTTCACGCCAACTCTGTTTAAAGGTTGAACACTCAACCCCTAAAGTTTTGGGTAACTGTTTCTAGCCCTTTACTTAGGAAAGCTCCCTGAGCCGCCTTCATCCTTTTTTTTTTTCTTTTCAATTTTTTTTTTTGCAAATGGCTTGGTAGTCCTGTAGTTTACTTCTCATGTATTAAATCAGTGAACAGTAAATGAAGAACACTACAAGTGTAAGCATGTGCAAAATGTCCTTCAAAATTTGCCATTCGTTCTACATAAATCTTACCAAGTCTCATCTCAATAAGTATAGCATCCCGGTATTGTAAGCCACACATCAACAAAATATGATGCATCAGAAATCATGCTCTATGCTCAGGCTTGAAAATAAATCTTCTAAAAAATAATTCCGCTCAACCACTCCACCAAAATGCTCAAATTTCACAAAATGCTAGAAATAGAGTGTCAGTCATTTGTGTATCAGTGCACATCACATTAATGCAAAAATTGTGTTATCCTGTGCACACACGCTCCACCCCTTGACTAATGAGAGACATGGTCCTCAATGAATCGAATGAAAGAAAACAAAGTGTACATGAATAAGTAAGCAAAATAGACAACCTAGCATGTGATATAAAATCAAAACAAAACAACAAATATAGGTAAGACAAAATGCAATTAAAGAAAGCCGTAAGGGGGAAAAAGATAAAAAAACTTCCCCGGCATCTTGCACAAGCAAGATCTCTTCATTAGGATCAAAGGGAGTCATAAACGACTTGAGACGTTGTCCATTGACAGTGAAGCTATTGCCATTATTTAGATTGACAATGTCTAACGCTTCGTGAGAATGAACCTCTTTTACAACATAAGGTCCACTCCATCGGGATTTCAACTTACAGGGAAAAAGATGCAATCTTGAATTGCAGAGGAGCACTTTCTAATCAGGGACAGGATGTTTGTCTTAAATCTTCTTGTCATGCAAAGCCTTCATTCGCTCATTTGCCAAGCAGGAATTGTCGTAGGCCTCCCTCCTTGCTTCATCAAACTCTGAAATCTGCAACTTTCTTAAATCTTTGGCAGCATTAAGTGAAAAGTTAATTTGCTTAATAGCCCATAAAGCACGATGTTGAATCTCAACAGGTAAATGTCAAGTCCGACCGTAAACCAATCTATAAGGTGACATTCCTAAATTAGTTTTGAATGCAGTCCTATTAGCCCAGAGAGCATCAAGCAATTTTTCAGACCAATCCTTCGAGTGGGACGGAATGTTTTTTCGAGAATGAGCTTGATCTCTCTATTGGGCAATTTAGCTTGACCATTAGTCTGGGGGTGATATGGAGTAGAGACCTTGTGGGTCACTCCATATTTCTGCATAAGCGTTTGAAAATGTTGTTACAAAAATGCGAACCTCCATTACTAATGATTGCCTTGAGCATGCCAAAATGTGCAAACAATTCTTTCGAGAAACGGATGACAACCTTATGATCATTTGTTCTACAAGGTATGGCCTCTACCCATTTTGAAACATAATGCACAACAACTAAAATGTAGGAATTCCCAAATGAATTTGGAAATGGTCCCATAAAGTTAATCCCCCAACAATCAAATATCTCAAGTTTAAGGATAGGGGAAAGGGGCATCGTGTTACGTGTTGTGATTTTTCCAAGTTTCCGACAAGGCTCACAGGCCTTGTAGAAAGACTCCACTCTCTAAAAATGGTGGGCCAGTAGAGAGTCCATTTTGCAGAATTTTGGCAACAGTTTTCTTAGCTGCAAAATGGCATCCACAGGCCCAGTATGGCAAAAGTGGAAAATAGAGGTAAACTCATCATTAAGAATACATCGACGCACCAACTGATCAACATAATACTTAAAAAGATAAGGAGTGTTGAAGTAATAAAATCGTACCTCTGCAAGGAACTTATGCTTGTCCTGAGCTGTCCAATGCTTCGGTATCCGGTTAATGACAAGGTAATTCACAATGTCCGTGAGCCATGGAGTGCACGACACTGCAAAAAGATGTTCATAAGGCAAATCATCATTCAAGGAAGGAGTCGGGCAGCTGTAGTCATGATAGGTGATTGGCTACCACATTCTCGACTCCCTTCTTATCCCGAATAGTAATGTCGAATTCTTGGAGCAAAAGAATCCAATGAATCAGCCAGAGTTGGCATTCTTCTTTGCCAACAAATACTTAATAGCAGAATGATCAGTAAAAATGATAACAGGGGACCCAATAATGTAAGAACGAAATTTATCTAAGGCAAACAAAACAGCTAACAACTCCTTATAGGTGGTGGTATAATTTTTCTGTGCATCATTCAAAATATGACTTGCATAATAAATGACCGAAGGCTTGTCCACTCTTTGGCCAAGAACGGCACCAAGGGTGAAATCACTAGCGTCGGTCATAATCTCAAACAGCAAGTCCCATCAAAGAGATTGCATAATAGGGGCAACTGTTAAGTGATCTTTTAGGGTCTCAAAAGCATGCTGGCACTCATCAGTCCAAACAAAATATTCGCATTTAATCTCTAAAAAAAAATCTAGGTCGGTTTGTTATAGAGGGAGGCCTACGACAAATCTCGCTTGGCAAAGGAGTGAATGAATGCCTTGCGTGATAAGAAGATCCATGACAAACATCTTGTCTCTAATCAGAAAATGCTTCTCTACAATTCAAGACTACATCTTTTTCTTGGGAAGCTGAAATCCCGATGGAGTGGACCTTACGTTGTAAAGGAGGTCCATTCTCACGGCGCAGTAGACATTGTCAATCCGAAGAATGACAATAGCTTCATTGTCAATGGACGTCTCAAGCCGTTTATAAATCCCTTCGATCCCAATGAAGAGAACTTGCTTGTGCAAGATCCTGGATAATTTTTTTGATCTTTTTCCCCTTTACGGCTTTCTTTAATTGCTTTTTGTCTTTTATCTATATTCGTTGTTTTGCTTTGATTTTATATCACATGCTAGATTGTCTGTTTTGCTTACTTATTATTCCTGTGCATTTTGTTTTCCTTCGTTTGATTCATTGAGGACCATGTCTCTCACTAGTTAGGGGGTGGAGCGTGTGTGCAGAAGATAACACAATTTTTGCATTAATGTGATGTGCACTGATACACAAATGATTGATACACACGATTTCTAGCATTTTGTGAAATTTGAGCATCTTGGTGGAGTGGTTGAGCGGAATTATTTTTGTGAAGATTTATTTTCAAGCCTAAGCATAGAGCATGGTTTCTAGCATCATATTTTGTTGATGTGTGGCTTGAAACACCGGGATGCTATACTTATTGAGATGAGACTTGGTAAGATTTATATAGAACGAAGGGCAAGTTTTGAAAGACATTTTGCACATGCTTACACTTGTAGTGTTCCTCATTTACTGTTCACTGATTTAACATAGGAGAAGTAAACTGCAGGATTACCGAGCCATTTTCAATAAAAAGAAAAAAGTGAAAAAGAAAAAAATAAGGATGAAGGCGGCTTAGGGAGCTTTCTTAAGTAAAGGGCTAGAAACAGTTACCCAAAATTTTGGGGGTTGAGTGTTCAACCTTTAAACAGAGTTGGCATGAAAACTGCTAGTCCCTTGGGCTTTGAGGTAGTTAGAATCAGCAATGATTAATCTTAAGGTTGAAAAATCCTAGGACAAATCATGGATAGTAATGAGGAACACACAACCAGTTTAGCTACACACACATATGAGTTCTGAGACATTTGCCCATAGCTCCTGGGGTTGAGTAGTCATGTGTCACCTATTGTCAGAATTCAGAATTGTGTTTAATTGCTTATGTTTGGATTTTATCTTTATGCAATATTCATCTCAATTAATTTTCACTATTTTGTTCAGGGATTAGCAAAATACTAGTTGGGGAGTGATTGAGCTGAATTATTGCATATTTTATACATCTAGAACCAATATATTTCATAACATTATTATTGGTTTTAGATGGAAAAATGGTTAAGACTTGAGAGGCATAAATCCAAGTTGTGATTTAAATTGGTTGAATGCATGATTTATGCTTAATTTTATAATTTGTGACTTAATTGGGCAATATTTCTTCACATGCACAACACATCTTTGATATTTTATTCTTGCTTTTAATGTTTTCTGGTTTCTACTTTTTCATCTAGGCCAAGACATGCAATGATGCTTAAAGAGAAAAAAAGACAAAAAAAAGGCTCAGCACCTCTCCTTTCCAAAACGCACAGCATAAGACATTAAGAAGAAAAAAATAAAACACCTCTTAGCCCAAGTGGTGAAGGCCTTGGTCTTGGGATATCACTCCCTTCAAGGTCCAAGGTTCAACACCCCATGGGTGCAAACAATCATTTGGGGCCACACTTCCTGGTGAAAAGCATGTGATTTAACTAGTTTCGTGTATGGAAACTTTCGAGGGTGCGGTGCACGGGACCGGAGTTTACTCTGCAGGGGTAGGTCCGAAAGGCCCTGCCTTGGAGATGTTCCCCAACATAAAAAAAAACACACACACACACACACTGAGAGGAAAACGGACGCACACAGGGTTGTTCTTCAGAAGCGTCGTAGGTGGGAAAAACACAAGCAGCGCCACCAGCTTTGAAGAGCTCCTCGAGGGGTCCAAACTGCCGCTGTCCAGCCATCCTCCGTTGCCTGTCGTCTCCATCTCCAGCCATCTTACTTGCTCTTTCCATTCCCTAACTTTCTATTTAGTTTTAGTTTGAATTTTATGGTGTATTTTTGAGATTTTTGGCTTAGAACCATTCGGTTTTGGGTATTCTATTTCCTGCTTGTTTAACTTTGATGTTAGTTATTTTCCTTGCTCCTTTAAGCTTCCATTTAACAGGTATTACCATTTTTATGGATTGATTTTGAGAATTTTGTGATTTGAATATAAGGATGAACCCTAGAATCTTGATTTTATGGCTTTTCAATTTCCAGCTCGTATTTTATCAATTATTTTCTAATGTAGCTTAGTTCTTAGCTTAGTTTTGTTAATCTCTTAGTTCCATTAGACATTAGATTGATCAAGGGTTAATTAGGCTAACATTCTGGACTGTAAAGTATCTTCTCTACCCATGAAATATCTTGGGTTACCTTTGGGGGATCCTCAATCTGTGTCTATTTGGGATGGGGTGATTAAGAAGATCGAAAGGAGACCAGCTGGTTGGAAAAAGCTATATTTGTCCAAAGGGGGAAGAGTTTAAAAGCACCTTGTCTAATTTACCCACTTATTACTTCTCTCTTTTCCCTATTCCAGCGGGGGTGGTAAAAAAATTGAGAGGGTTTTTAGAAATTTCTTATGGGATGGTATTGGGGAGGAACGTAAATCTCACTTGGTGAGTTGGAATAAGGTTTGTACTCCAATGTCTTGTGGAGGTTTGGGTGTGCGGAATTTAAAGCTTTTTAATAAAGCTCTCCTGGGGAAGTGGCTTTCGAGGTACAACAATGAGAGAAATGCATTGTGGAGACAAATTGTAGATGCTAAATATGGAAGGATGTAGGGGAATTGGTGTTCTAATGAAATAAAGGGGTATTTGGGGTGGAATTATGGAAGTCCATTCTTTTGGGATGTGGGGATTTTGTCAAAAACATTAATTTCAAAGTGGGGATTGGGACTAATATTTTCTTTTGGCACGTTGTTTGGTGTAGTGTTTTACCTCTTAAATTAGCATTTCCTAGTCTTTTCAGGATTGCTAAAAACAAAGGGGCTACTGTGGCTGTTTCATATTTGTTTCCTAACAACATGCTGAATTGGAATGTGGAATTTACTATAGATTTACAGGACTGGGAAGTGAGTGAAGCTACTGATTTCTATGTAAAACTTTATGATTCGAAGATTGATCTAATCAGGGAGGATATGATGCAGTGGGTTCATGATAATAAGTCCTTATTCTCTGTGAATTCCTATTACAAGGTGTTAAATAGTCATGGTAATAAAACATACCCCTGGAAATGCATTTGGAAAGCTAGAGTGCCTAGTAAAGTTGTATTTTGTTGCTGGTTGGTGTCGCTAGAGAAAGTTTTAACTACTGATAATTTGAGGAAAATGGGTTTATATGTGATGGATTGATGCTTTATGCGTAAAAAAGATGGGAAATCTGTTAACCACCTATTTCTTCATTGCGAAATGGTGACTGCCTTATGGAATGAGTTATTTGCAAGGGTAGGCATTGCTTGGGTGATGCCTTTTCATGTGGTGGATTTCTTGGCTAGTTGGCAAGGTGCTGCGGGATGTGGAGGCAATAAAGCTAAGTGGAGGATGATTCCTTCGTGTTTGTTCTGGTGTCTATGGCTTGAGAGAAATGGGAGGTGCTTCGAAGATTGTGAACGCACAATGGGGAATTTAGGTTTTTTTTTTTTCTTTAGCACATTAAACTTTTGGGTGAACAATCTAGTGAGGGATATGAATATTTGTAATGCTTTATTTTAATTCTATTTACTTTAGTTTGTATTTAGGTGTATTCTCTTGTATACTTCATGTGTACTTGGGCTATGCCTATTTACTTGGAATAAAATCTCTTATTACCTATAAAAAAAAAAAGGTTAATTAGGGCTTAATTAATTTCGGTTTTGTTAATTAATTTTCTGTTAATTAAGATTGTTTAGCTTAGTTGGTTACTTGATTGTTTAATTTCAATTTGTTAGATTTAGTTGTTAATTTTGAGTCTTGCAATTAGTTTTGCAATTTTCATTGGTTAGTAGGTGGGTAATTTAGATGTAATTTTCTGTTTTGCCTCATTAGTTGGTTAATGTTAGATTAGTTAGCTTGCTTTATAATTTGGTGTTTAATTAGTTTTAGATTTAATGTTTAATGTGCTATTTATTAAATTAGTTTAGTAAGTTGCTTCTTGGTTAATAAATTTCAGTGAGTTTAGTTTAGTTAGTTATTAGTTTTTTGTTTTGCATCTTAGTATTTTACTTTTCCTTACAACACTCAAAAATATGAATCCGGTCCACGACCAGTGCTCTTTTCATTCCCGTTGCACTCTTCCATTCATTGCACATATCACCATTTTTATTTTATTTTTGTGAATATTTTCACTATTTTACACGAGTTTAATTTTAAGCAACTTTCCCCGGCAACGGCGCCATCACAGGTCATAAGAAATTGCATCCATTTCGATTTTCTCCATGAAAGAGCTCATAACTTGATCAAATCTATTGTGATCCTCATATATTTTATTCACTCAACATTCTGAAGTTTGTTCTAGCTACGCATGGTCCTGTTTAGCGGTCAGTTGCATTACGCAATAAAATATTGAACTTAACAATTTTTTCCTTTGACTCAAATGCAGTTAGAGATATACAGCCGATGTTATAATGAACAGCCACTGGTTATTCAAGGTGCTGGTGCTGGCAATGATACCACGGCAGCTGGAGTCCTTGCTGATATCCTTGACATCCTGGATTTGTTTCCTGAATAAGTTATTTGTCTTGCATAGAAGAAACTCAGGACTCAGAGATGCCAATATTTGGGAACAATAATAGTAGAATACTTTCTCCCTGGAAAACTCCTACTTAAAATGGATCCACCCCCGATTTTAACCGTTTCGGGTGGTTGAAACTATTGATGGAAACATTGAAAATGGTGAAAATGGGTAAGTTTTATTCCGAACTAATTTAATAGCCAATTTGCTCCGAAAAATCTTAAAATTGGGATCAATTTTGCTGAGAGATGTGCATGGCATGCTTTTGGTTTTATGCAATAGGATTATTTGGACCCATTTGTTAATAATCATCTCTCTCTCTCTGATTTCTTACCTTTTTTTTAGTTTGTTTCCAATCACAGAACAGGTTGTCAGAGCTCTGCTTAGTGCTTATGGTGATACCTTAAACGATCAAATATCTCTCTTCTTTCCCGTTTGCTTTCCTTTTATTTGCAAAACACTTAAAAGGTAAACAAACCTTTAGCCAAATTTTCAACGGTGAAGCAGAACGTAATAGTACTTTGCAGTAGCGGAATGGTAAATTATTCTTGACTTGCTGTGAAAGGAAAACGACTATAAATCAAAACTCGGCAACTTGAGTACAATCGAAGTAGCATCCTGTAGGGCCACCATCAGGTAAAAGAGCCAGCATTACTGGGCCTGTAGCCCCCTCTTCTACAGTCATTATTCCTGTGTTCCAGTTCAAGTCCGTCTTGACAAAGCCAGGATGAACGCAATTGATACACATGTACGGATACCTCTTGGCAAGAATTCTAGTGTAGGCATTGAGGGTGGCCTTGGAGATGCTATAAGCAGGCAGCATCAATGCCCATTCATTGCTTTCAAGTGCATTTTCTTCCAAGTCATGCCGAAATTTTCTTAAAATCGCATCCACTTTCTCTTCGGTTAGAGTTTCTATGTCTCCCAGTTCTTTTCTTATATGCTCACCTGGAATCCTCTGATTAAAGTGATGCTTCTGTTAGATAAACTGTATATGAAAGTGGTGCTAGGACCCAAAAGGAATAGCTGCTAAAAATATGGCTCTCTCCTAAGCAGTGATTAGTATGAGCCAAGGATGTTGAGGTCAATGACAACTTTCAATGGGATGTTAACATGAGAGGAAGTTAACAAAAAAGTTTTCTTATTCAACTCATATCGGTTTAAATGATCCGTGTAAAATTTAAACCGCGTTAACTTGTCTAAAAACTGCCCTGTTTGGATTGAGAACAACTCATCTCATTTCATCTTTACAACTTTTTCAAATTTTCATACAAAATATAATAAATAATTCAATTTTTTCAAATCTCAAAATAATAATAATATTAAAAAATAATATTTTATTCAATTCATCTAAAACTATCTTATCTAATCTCTCAATCCAAACGGGGCCTAAAGGTCATCGGAGCATTGTGGTCATAGCATTTTATAATAAATGCCTTTCTGGATATCAAGTTCTGTAATCTCGGATGTATATATGCATAGGTAGCGGAAGATTGGCATTTACCTTTAGTTCACTCCTGAGGGAGGTCACATTGACTACCCTTGCTCCTGCAGGGGAAAGTTGTAATAGTGGGAGGAGAGCCTCTGTTAGTCTTTTCACACCATAGTAATTGGTATTCAAGCATTGTTCTGCCTTCTCAACAGTTTGTTTGATAACTCCTTGAACCAAGTTGACAGACTTTCCTGAGAGCTGAAATCAAGCAGCTAGTTATGGGTGCCACTGCCAATCTGAACAAACTCATCGATGATAATTTACTGCATCTATTCCATGAACTTACCCATGATGTGGGATCTATGTTTAAGGCCCTTAGGCCTTCCTCATCAACTACAACACCACTAGCTCCAGCATTATTAACCTGCAGAATTCAAAGCACGAATCTCAAAATAATAAGATAAGTTTGATCATATGATGAGCATTACTCCGCTGTTCCCTGCCACTAACGATCAGAAAATGTAATTTGCTAAAAGAGATGTAATTTGGTCGTAATTCTGTTATCATAAGATACCAAATTGATATGATTTATCCTTTACCAAGATGTGGCAAAATGGGCTTTTATCTTCTAACATATATGGCTATATAGCAACTAATAGCGATTATTATTTTTTAGATTAAGGAAGTGAGTGCTAGTGAAGTTGAATATTTTTTTATTTTTTTTAATGATAAAATATGTTAAAAAAATATTTAAAAAATAATAATAATAAAAATAAAAAATTTCAAATACACTATATAGTAGTAAACGAGCGGTAAAAAATAGTAAGCTTATTATTATCCTGTTTCCAGATTCTATCCTTTCTTTCACTTTGCAGATCGAGTATAACAAACTCTGTACTTTTTTTTATATTAATAATCTCATATTTTGCAAACAAATACCAAGATATCGAGCCTGCCAAATTTTTCCTGGATGAACTTGGCCAAGTTGAGGATGCTGGCCTGATCCAAGACATCAAGCTGATGGAAGACAACATTTGACAAACCAGACTCGTGGAGCTTTGAGATTGCCTCCAACCCCCTCTTCTCATTTCTAGCTGTCAGGACAACCGTGACTCCTTGAGACGCCAGTTGCCTCACTGTTTCAAGGCCGATTCCCTTGTTTGCTCCTGTAACCACTGCATACCTATAAGAAAGAAAAATCCACAGCTGAAATCACAAAAAACCATGAAAGATGTGCTGTTTTTGCGAGGAAAAACTTCAGATGTAAAAATTAAATGCAATCCCAAAATGGAAATTCGTACCTTTCTGCTGTATGCTTTCCATTGCTTCCCATTTTTGCAAGGATTGGATGACTCGATGATCTTCCTCTTATGGCTTCTAATTTCAAACTGATGAGCTCTCAGCAAGAGCAGTAACTTTTCACCCGTGTCCTGCACACCTAGATCGAGTCAAAAATATTTATATTTTTAAATAATTTTTTATAAAAAAAAAATTTACAACGTCATTTAAAATATTTTTTTAATTATTAAAAAAAAATAAAAAAGGGTAGCCGTGACTTTTGCCAGTAGGATAAACATTACCCCTTTTTTTATTCCCACCGATCTGTCATTTCTTGGAAAGTTAAGGAAAAAAATAAAAAAAGAAGGGATACCTTAGCAGTGGCGGTTATTTGCCGATAATGTTAGACTTACAACTTTTTTATTATTATTTTATTATTTTTAGTGTATTTATTTTTTAAGTATTTTTTTAATATCTTTAATTATTAAGAAAAAATTTAAAAAATATATAATTTTATTAATAGTTATTTTTTTAACTATTAAGTAAAATATTTCTTTTTAAAAAAATTAAAAAAAATAATAAAAGAGTAGTAGAAGAGTAATAAGACTATTATTATTATTATTTGCGAATTGGTCCACCCTCCCATGAGTATCTTCCTTCAAACTTACCCGCTATTCCAAATTGTATTTTTTTTAAATATCTTCAAATATTTTAAAAATAAAAAAATACACTTACTAATAGTCAATTCTTTAATAAAAAATAAAATAAAATATTCAAATAATAACTTTGAAGAAGCAAACTCATTTTCTTTGAGTGCTATTAGGGTGCTGCCCAGCAGTGACCGTTGGGTGTGCCTCTAGACAAAATTTATTTTTTTAATTTTTTTTATTCATATTTTTTTAACATTTTAAAATATTTTTAAAAAAATATTAAAAAAAATATCAATATACTAATAGTTAGGAGTGGGTAGTGGGGCCTCGTAACCCGCTACCCCACCCCGCATGGAGAAGGCCTAGCTGGGGCGGGGGGCAGGATGACCCCAGTAGTGCCCCACCCCACCCCCGCTCCACATATATAATTTTTTTTATATATTTTTATATATATAAATATATTGTATATAGATATATAAAATTTATTAAAGAGTTGAAATTATATTCAAGTCATTAGATTGTCTTGACTTCCTATATAAAAGTTGGTCTAAGAGGACAAGACAATCCAAAATCTAACTCTAATGAGTTTAAGTTTTTTTTATATTTACAAATTTTAATTTATAATTTAATATGATAATTTAAGTTCTAATAGTGCGGGGTGGGTTACGGGAAAGGGTACCCCCGCCTTGCACTATGCAGGTATCAGTCCTACTAATAGTCACTTACTTAATTAGTAAGTAAAAAATATTTTTAAAAAGAATTAAATGTATGAACAATCAAAATAAAGGAATAAAATAAAATGACATAGCAACATTATTCGTTTTCTTTTATCATTCATCTCATCTCGACATCTATGCAAATGCCACGCTGTATAGTACCACTCCCGTAAACAGAAGGTGACGAGTGCCAAGTTTAATAAATTTTATAATTTTGATTTTTAGAAGAAATTTTGGTTAAATAAGTGAAATGATATTTACAGTTATGGTGTGCAAGTCTTATGTACATATTTAAAAAAATGAGTAAATACGAGATTTACATAAAAAATTATTTTTTAATGATAAGTTCCAAAACTTTTAAAAAGGAAATGTGCAAGACTTTACATCACATGCCTATATGTTTCCTTGTTTTGAATTCATATATTGAAAATTGAACCCAAGCCAGAAAATTATTGCCAACAAAGGAAAGCGGACATGTGACAGAAGTTCTATAGATCATACATATTTCTTTAGTCCAATTTTGGCACTTTTGCTATTAACTTATGGTATCTCATATTTATTTAATATTTATTATATTTTTATTATTTCTCAGTCTATATTCTTATTTTTTATTTTAATTTCATATTTTTAACCCTTTATTATTGCTTAATCAATAATTTCTAAATTAATCAAACATATATTTCTGACCTTTGTTCTCTCTTAATTAATTCATTATCTTTTATTTTCCTATTTTCAATACTTTTGGGCTTTATGAGAAATGAACAGTTTTTTTCCTCAAACAATATAATTTTTCATTTTTTGCTCGTGTGCTCCTAAAATGCTCGTGTGCTCCTAGAAAATAAACAATGGGCAAAAGAAAATATAATGTTAAGAATATGATACAAATAATTAAATATATTTCAACTTAAATTTGTAAAATAAATAATTATTTTACATAATATTAAAACTGAAGTTTGAGATCGAATCATAATTCTATACTCTATTGGGTGATGATGTGGACTGTTTGACTATTGGGTGATAATGTGGACTTCATCTCTTTATCTTTTTGGTGCGGCTCTAAAGCACGTTTTAGAATTTGGGTAGAAAAGAATAGTACATTTAGGCCTATTTAGATGATCTCATCTCATCCTATTTTAAAAAATTTCATAATATATATATTTTTAAATATTACTTAGATACAAAATACTTCTTAATTTTAAATTGTCTATTTTTTTATTTAATTATTTCTTAATCATTATCATTTTTTTAAACTTGCAAACAAAACACAAAAAGCAATACAAGTTTTTCAATTTTCAAAACAAGAATAATATTAGAAAAAGAAAAAGAAAATATTTTAGTTACAAAAGAATTACACAAAAGTAAACCCGTAAACTGATGTGATTTGATATTGTATGTCAGATTGTAGAGATATTTTTATTATAAAGTAGATCTAATAGATTTCATGAAGACATATTAGTTTGTGAGTTTACTTTATGTAATTTCTTTGTATCTGTAGCAGTTCTCTAATTTCATTACTATTCACAGAATTATCATATCATCTCATTATCCAAATATAACCTTAGACTTAATTATAATAACGTTGAGGTTCATATTATCTATGGGTAATATTTAACGTTGGAGGGCTCATAAACATCGTTCTTTTCTCTTCAAATTATAGGATGTATTTATTTGAATAAAAATATCATAAAAACTCTTATTACGTAGAAACTTAATCCATTTAACATCATATTACGCGGTATCCAACCATGAGGGAAAGACTAATGCATTCATACTAACCAATTGAAGAAGAATAGTGTGGAGTAGAAAGCAACGAGATGTAGGCAATCCGAGTCTGATGAAAGAGTATGGAAAATAGAGGACTAGGAGCATTAAGGTTTGTCTGGTTAAACCTTAAAAAGAGAGCAGCCCCACCATTCCTTCTGAAAAATAGAGGACTACACCATTATGGTTTGTCGGCTTAAACCTTAAGAAGAGAGCAGCCCCACCATTCCTTCAAAGAGAAGATTTTGAGAATTGTGTTCTTGGGTGGTTTCATGCACTGAAAAGTGGTGTATTTTTTTTCCTTCTTCCCTTGGGAATAACGAAGAGCACGTAAAAGATCCCAGGCATAATACTTGATGCGCATCACAGCACGGTACCATATTATAGATTGGAAACATCGCCCCATCCATAGCACTCAGATTTATTTTGGATTTGAGAAATGAGCCTTGATACTTATACATTTAATTCATTCATTTCGCATATCACATTTAAATTAGGGTATAACCGGTTCGATTTTATACGTTTTTTAAAACTAAATTGGTATATACCAGTTTTCAAACTTTAAGAATCAATTCCGGACCGATTCACTATCAAAATAGAAAAATCGATCCGGTCCAGTCTAGTTCAATTTTTTCGATTTTACGGATTATCTATGTTAATAATAATATGATGTTTACATATACGTACTAAACTATTAGTCTATTTATAATATATTATAAGTACATTCTTTTATAATAATTAACACATACTAGTATAATATTGAATTTAACTATAGTCAATATAAGTTCTAGATTTTTTGTATAATTATATATGATCAAATGTGTAAAAAATAATATATATTATAATTTATTATGCAAAAAAATGTATTTATCCTTGATATATATATATATATATATATATATCAAAAGTAAGTTTAGATTGATAGCTTAATATTAATTTTTATTTTTAAGATTAAAATTCTACACTATATTAATTTTATATTATAAGATTAAAACTCATATGTTATATCAAATGTTATATTAAAAATTATAAGATTAATTTTATGTTATATCACATGTTATATTAATTTTATGTTATAAGATTAATAGACTTAAAAAATAAGATTGGAACTTCATGTTATATTAATTAGCAATATAGCATATAGGATATATGATATAAAAAATTATAAATATATATACTGGTTCGGTTCGGTTTAAATTGGTTTTTAAGATATGAAAATCGGTACCGCAACAGTTTCGGTTCTTAATATTTGGTACCACATCGAACTGCTTACAAACTGGATTGAATCCACCCACTACAAGAGAATTGATTTTTTTGGATGAAACATTTTGTCCCAAAAGACCCCCCATTTTTGTCTCAAAAAGCTTTTAGAGACGAAAAAATTTCATCTCTAATTTGTCTCATAAAGCCTGTCTCAAAAGACTTTTTGGGACGAAATTTGATTTTTGTCCCAAAAAAAAAAAACTTTTAGGTAAAAATTTGGGTGGGACCAATCGTGGGCATTTGAACGATTTTTTTTTTTTTTTTTTTGGAGATGAAACATTTTCATCCCAAAAA
The DNA here is from genome assembly GCF_004785595.1 of Juglans microcarpa x Juglans regia. Lineage (NCBI taxonomy): Eukaryota > Viridiplantae > Streptophyta > Magnoliopsida > Fagales > Juglandaceae > Juglans > Juglans microcarpa x Juglans regia. Next base: position 14,329,442 of record NC_054606.1, read on the forward strand.
ACCATTTGAATAGAAAGCCTCTCGTTTGAACATCCTCGCACCTGATTGAACGGTAAAGAAACTTGATTGGAACAACCGAATATATTTGATCATATTTGAATGGACAGAGTGTTTGAATTGATTAGGTTTGTTCGAACAAATAAATTGATTTCCAAACAAAATTAATATGGTTGAAAATGATTGTTGCTCTTTCAAATATAAAATGACTGTTTGAACAAGTTTCTGTTTGAATGGACTAGATTTTTCTCAAGTTGTTCGAATGGTTTTGGTTTCTGGTTTGACCAGAAGCTAAAATGCGCTTGCTGGTTTATAAATTGCAATTTACCGTTAGAACTAGATATTTTCTGTTTGAACAGTACTCATGATATAGAACTGATTTTAATTCAAAATACGAAACTAATATTAATTAATGTAATATACATCACATTTGTTCAAATTTTTTAGGACACAATAATAAAAAGAGAAATAAAGAAAATAAGTTCTAAGATTGTGGTGGCATAGAGTTTTGGGACATCATTGAATGTTATTGTTCAAACACTTTTTAGGATTGAATCTCCTACTTCTTCTGCATGTTTTCTTTTAATCTCACCTCTAAATCCACTGCCTAATCTAATTGGGTCATCAACTCTTTTTGATTGGGTCTCAAATATTCTATCTCAAGCCTTACTTCCTCTAATTTTTGAGAGTTGTTATTCGATCTGACTTGAGAATAGGATGATGATGTTGATGATGGCTTAATGCAACGTTTTAAGCCCCTCAAATATCCAGAACGTGGTCCAAAAACTTGATAAAAGATCTAAGCATCATTAATAGATGATTCATCAGTTGTATCCGTAGTTGTTTCCTTAAGTGATATAATTTTGTCCTATAAAAAAAATTAAAGTCAGTATAAGTAACAAAAATACTATTAGACAATTAAAACAAAATTTAAACTTACATAATTTGTTTCTGTTTTGGGACTCGTCCAAATACCATCACAATTTTTATATGTTTTAGCATACAATTGAGTCATATTATAGTCGGTATGACTTTCTTCTTCCAGCAAAAGGGAAATCTATATTATAACTTATATAAAAAAAACATATCTGTTAATATTTAACAGTGACTAGTATAACGTTATCAATTTTTTAGATAATCGATGAAAAGATCAAGAACTCGCATGATGGGGTATCGTTAAATTTGCTCTATTTATTTTGTTCATCGTACTGCGTTGCTAAAAAATAAGAAAAAATTATATCTATATGTTTAATACATCTATCATATACTATAAAAAAAGATAGCAGCAAACTTTCCTGATATATAGGATCTTCAAACATATCACAAACTTTCTCCCATTCGTTCAGTGGCATAGCTTGGAATGGATTTTGACGTGTCTCTGTTGCAGTACTGAACTTTTGATTATGTGCATGACATCGACCTTTATACCTCTGGAATGAATTGGATATTAGCACCTCAACCGTTAATTGATCATCTTGTTGGCCAACCAAACCCAGTACCGGATCTAAGCTAGTACCGATTTTTATTTTTATTTTTTTTATACCTATAATTTAAAGTATGCGACATTAATTGATATGATTGAAAATATTAAAATATTGAATAAAGAATAATATTACTTTTCAAATTTTATTATTTTAATAGAGTTAAATAGGATCACCTTCATTTTAACTAAAATATATATTCATTTAGGTGTATCTATTTCATCATGCAATAATTTTCGTAAACAGTTTTTCTGATTTTCCATTGTTTGGATGCGCTTGACCAAAAAAAAAAAAAAAACTGTTAATAGAGAACAAGTTCATTCAATGAAAAATCAAGCCTCCACTTTTGAAAATTGATTTCAGCTCAAAAATTTAGAACCATAAGTCTCAAATAACATTTCCTTTCTTCCTTCGATTCTCTCTTTTGTGTTTCCTTCCTTCCCCTAATCTTCCTCTTCACTCTCACCTTTTTTTCATTTTCTTTTTAACTCAAGACGTTAAAATGTTTTTTATTTTTTATTTTTTTTAAGTCGTGAATTACTTGCAAAGATGAAAATGCTTAGAGAATATTAGAGAGCATAGATGTGACACCCTGTTCCTAATAAGGTCTTTTTTCAGAAGTTTCAGAGAACTGGTATGTTACTAAACTTTGACTTCAAAACTTTTCATCTTAATGAAGTGTTACGTACGAAAGATCCTATAAATAAATAAATTCAATCTTTATTAAATATTTAAAATTTAAAAAAGAGTCTGCGGAAGCACTTATTTAAATTTAATAAAGCCTCGCGTGCTTATCAGAATAACTTATTAAATTTTAAATCATAAAACTGAGCATGACATAAACTATCTAGGTCTCTGCCTCGCCTCCCTTGGCTAAGTCCTATCCTACAGTCTCATCCTCATAAAATATCACCTAGGGTGGTTAAAATATAAAAACATGAAAAAATAAGTTGATACTTAATAAGCAACATATCATATATTAAACATAATAAATATAAGGGTTCTTTGAAAAATATGTGGACTTATAAATACATACGTCAATAACATGAACATCAACTTGTCTTTCACTTGTCATAGGCCGATACCCACTCCATTGAGTTAGGGTTAGCGATTTTAAGTAGATTCTGATTCTGCCCGTAGTCACGGGTTGTGAAATCCATATATAAGAAATACATATTGGGTGCACTATCAGCACGTACAACTTGGCAATGCAATATGCATATAACATATGGTACTATCTTCATAACATAACATAGGCTGTTACATATTTTATTATTCATACTTCATCATAATCATACTTGTCATATCATAGATTTAAAATGAAATCGCATTCTTTCATAAAATATCATGATACATGTTTCCTCACATAAAATCATGTATGGTTTTTCATAAATGTTTTAATGCATAAATCTCACATAAAATCATCAATTTTCATAAATATTTTGATGCATCATTCTTCACGTAAAATCAAAAATTTTCATAATTTTATCATGGTTTAGGTACGTAGAAAGGGACTTCCAATGGAGGGCATACATGCGAATATTTTTATAAAATACATGTTGTTTACCATACATATTAGGGCTGAGCAAAAATCTGACAATCCGACTCCGAATCTGACTCCGCTCCGACTCCGACTAATCGGAGTCGGAGTCGGAATTTTTTTCCTCTTAGAAGTTGGAGTCGGAGTCGGAGTCAATGATGAACCGACTCCGACTCGGCTCTGATCCGACTCCGACCCTCTTCCTCCGAATCCGACTCCGCCTCCGCCTCCGCCTCCGCCTCCGCCTCCGACTTGGCCCTCCGACTCTGCCTCCGCCTCCACCTTCAATTTTATACATATTTTATAAAAAAAAAATGTGTTTTTCTATATATTAATCATTTAAATTTTATACAACTATATCTTATATAGTTAGTTAAACTTAATAATATACTAGTTAAATAATATATTTATACTATAATATATAGACTAAATTGACAATAGTTTAGTATATGACTATATGTAAATATCATACTATTACAAATTTACACTATTACTAATTTACTACCATGTAACACTAAATTACTAATGTATAAATATAATAGCATGTAATACTAATGTATATATAATATACTATAAACACTAAGATGCATAATAACAGCAACATGTAATACTAATGGATAAACACTAATCTATAAATTTATAATAACATTTAATACTAATGTATAAACTATAATAACTAAAGTATTATTCATATAAATTTTATATAACAATATCTTGTATTAATTATATTTTTTGACCTAATAAATTCTCAATATATTCCTTTTGATAAATATATTAGTAATACTATATTAGTAATACTAATACACACTATTCATTAGTATAATAATTAGATTTATGGCCTAATACTAATACTATTAGTAATCCACTTTAAGTCTATATATAAATTACTATATAAATCACTATAGTATTAATTACTAATACTATATTACTATATGATACTATTAACTATAGTGAATCAGTGATATACTAGTATTAGACTACTAGTATACTAATACTATCAGTGATATAGTTAGTATAATATTTATACTAATACTATTATATAGTTATACTAAATTAAAATCACTATAGCAAATACTAATATATAGTTATGCTAATCACTATAAATAATACTAATACTAATATAGACTATAGTTATAACTTATAGTATTATACCTATACTAAATCACTATAACTTATACTAATATAGTTATACTAAATCACTAGAACTAATACTAATATAGTTATACTAATCACAATAACTATATATAGTATTAATATTACTATTAGTATAATATATAGTATTAATATATATTACTTGTTTTATTTAGTTGTATTTTTTGTTATAATCAAAAGTTTAATAAGTTTAGATTGTAATTTTGAGAAAATTAAAATTTGAAAGCCCACAATTTTTTTTTTTTTAAAAGTGGGTCAAATATGAAGTTAGAAAAGACAAAAAAAAAAAGGTCCAAAAATCCGACTCCGCTCCGACAAGTCGGAGTCGGAGTCGGAGCAGATTCGGCACAGTTCGGAGTCGGAGTCGGATTCAACCTCCGACACAGTCGGAGTGTCGGAGTCGGAGTCGGAGGATGGGCCCTCCGACTCCGAAAGGGTCGGTGCTCAGCCCTAATACATATATGTAAATGTATGATTATGCTACTTACCTCACAATGTTAATCCAATATTTCTGGTATGAAATCCGTCACGTGAACTAAAAGGAGAGAGAAAACGTGAGGGATGCTAGTGAACTAGAGGTGTTTTGCGTGATTTTGGGTAAGCAGAAACTACACTAGGGCTTGAAGAGGAATGAGATACACCTAAAGTGCTTGAGACTAAGTGTGTATATAAGTAGTCAGTTTAAGAGTTTAATATGAAGATGATTTGTAGAATTGTAAGAGAGTTCTATTGAGGCATGAATCCTAGTGGAAGACTGAGATGTGCATGACTTAGAGTTTGAGAAGGCAGTCGGTTAAATAGTTTTAATGTGAAGATGACTTGTAGAATTGTATCCTTGTTGGAATAGCATGCCGACAAGTTTGAGTTCGAATTCGAGTTGGAGTTGGACTCGGTCATGATTATTCAAGAAAAAAACTTGAATTTAAAAATATGATCTAGTAATTCATTCAATGTAGGATTAACAATGACTGAGACTGCGTATGAGACTTCAATCAGTGATATTTTAAATTGAAATAAATTTCTAATGGCCGATCTTCAAATTTTAATAGGAGTCTAACTTTTTCAATAAATAACAAATGAGATTTAATCTAATTATTTAGCCTAATTAAAACTCTTAATCAATCTCAATAATTTATCGTTCATGGATTTATTCAATATGGCTCATTAAATATAATTTAAATCCAATAAAAATTATCAATATTCCGATTTTAAAATTATTGGGTCGGATCGTTACAGTAGCAAAGTCAAAAGACCTATCCACATCCATGACCTACAATTGAGTGTTTTTTGGGACTTTCCATCAAAATTTAGCAAAAAAAGTCGATTTAAAAAGATGAGGTTGCTCTAACAAGTCCAAAATAAAGGACTCAAGCTTTGCCCCCACCGGTGATAGGGAGGCCAATGCCCAGTAAAGAGAGAGTCGAAGTATAGTATCTTTACTCTTCAATCATATTTAAAAATAGTTACAACTCTTTAGTTGTTTATTTTTGGACAAATTATACATTGTTAAGTCAGACTTCTAAACACACACAACACACATATTAGGTAAGAGTTTACGCGCAAGATACGTATTCCTTGTCAAAAGTGTTATTGCATTTTTGATATGATAAATATGAATTTTAAGATACATATCAATTGGAACAACAAATATGATAAATGTAAAAATAATCATATATCTATTTAAACAAAATTAAAAATTATTATAATTATACTTGAAAAAAATGAACGAAACAGAAAATGTTTAATTATTGAACACATAACAAATCAAACGTTTATAAATTATTATATTAAAATCGCAATACAACATGCATTGCTCCCCTTGTTATAAGACCAATTAGACATTTACATAATAATAATAATAATATTGTTCTTTTAAATGAAAAAAATAAAATAATATTATTTTAATTGTTTCAAGAAACTACTGGATATAATTATTATTGGAATGATAAAGTGTAAAAATAGACTATTCATTTGAAATTTAAAAAAGTATAATGTTTGTTTTTCAAATGAAAATAATATTGATTTAAAAAGTGTTATTCAATACGATTAATTAATATGAGAAATAATATGAAGACAATTATTATTTTTTTGAAAAGATATCTTAAAATAAAATATTATTCTTTCAAGTTAAATATAATATTATTATATTCAAATTTGAACTTAAATATAATATTATTATTTTCAAATTTGGGATTGCAATATCGATCTTAGAAAATAAAAAAAATGTTCTTACCAAAGTAATTCTTTAAAGGATAAAAATTGTTATTAAGTATTTTAATAATAATTTAAAAAATTCATTACAAATAGATTAATATGAAATGCATTGCCATAAAAAATAAAATAATGAATATGATAAATTAAATACTAATTATAAACTTATGCATAAATTAAATACTAATTATAAACTTATGCATAAATTAAATACTAATTATAAACTTATGCATAAATTAGAATCTAAAAATAATAATTACATTTTGTAAAATGAAAATATTATTAGTATGATGACTATGATTTATTTTTGTGAATTACTATAAAAAATAATATGAAGATAATTGTCATTTATAATATTATATACGAAAAATATTATTATTCTTAAATCTAAGAAGAAATATAATTATTTGTAAGTTCATTATTATGATTATTATTATTGATTAATACTAGATACAATCATGAGTTGTTTAAGCATTGAGTACTTATTTTAAAAAAGAGTGAGATTCATTATTAAAAAATTAAGTTTTTCATGTAGATTTCATATTTATTTATTTTTTTTAAAAGGTGTGCATTGCATTTACACACTCTATGATGAAAAATATTATTTCTTTTGTGCAAATGAGGGCAAAACTATAATTGTGCAAATAGATAAACAAATAACACTGTTCGTTTCACTGTTCATAAGGAAAATATTATAATAATAGGAAACTTAATTATATTTTTAATGATGTATTAGAAGAAAAAAAATATAATTATCTAAATGAGAGCAAAAACATAATTGTGCACACATGAGAATAGTGTAAACTCAAATAAAATCTATTGTTTATTCTAATGGGAAATGTGACTTTGCATTCCTACACTATATACTAAATGTGATTTATCATTTTTATTATTTTATTTAAACATATATATATATTTAGTCATTAATATGTGTGTATTTAAAAAATAGAATAAAAATAATAAATTACATGTTGATATATGATGTAGAAAATAATAAATGAATTTTTTTTATTCCAATATTCACGGCTATCGCCTATTTTATCGCAGAATAGATATATATTTATTTTTATATGTTTTTGATATTTTGTATATTTAGAGAATCAGAAACATGCTTGGTACGTATACACCACTAGTTTTAACCAGTCCGTCATTTATGTTTGGCAAGTGAGATCAAACATAGAATTTTTATTTTATTATTATAATTTTTTTAAATTTTTACTCAAAATATAATAAAAAATTTAATTTTTTTAAATGTCAATTTAACTTTTTCAACACTTAAAATAATAATAATATTAAAAAAATATATTTTAAACTTTTATCTAAAATAAAAAATCTTACTGTTTAAATTTAGAGATGAGTTAAGATGAATTGAATAAAATATTATTATTATTATAAAATTTAAAAAAATTAAATTATTTATTATATTTTGAAAAATTATACTCTCAGGAGTCCGGAATAAACGCTGCGTAAGCGACCGCTGATGTGAAAAAATTTAATCGATACGCACTGTATCAATTCCACTCTTCCCTCCTCTATATTTTCTTCCCCATTCCCCTCCACTCTGCATCTGCGTTTCCTCTCCTCCTTAGACTAGAACTCTCTCCCTCGCTCCTTCCACGATTACAGTACTGTCGAAGACGGCGAGTTCATCCCCTTGAAGCGCCTCTGTCGAAGACGGCACATCCCGGCGAGAACAACAAGTAGGATGAAATTCTACTTGTTGAAGACTCTGAAAACAATGACCCAGCGATTAGGGCTGAGCACCGACAGTTTCGGAGTCGGAGGGCCCAACCTCCGACAAAGTCGGAGTCGAATCCGACCTCCGACTCCGACATGTAGAGAATCCGACTCTGATCCGACTCCGACTTGTCAGATCGGAGTCGGATTTTTTGACTTTTTTTTAAAATTTTTTTTTAACTTCATATTTGACCCACTTTAAAAAAAAAAATTGTGGTCTTTCAAATTTCAATTTTCTCAAAATTACAATCCAAACTTATTAAACTTTTGATTATAATAAAAAATACAACTAAATAAAACAAGTAACATACTAACATACATTCAAAAAATAAAAAGAAAGTCATATTTTTACATGTACTCCCATCGTCCATGATTCCATATCCACATCCAACTAATCACTACAATAAACAAAGGCACCGTATACGAAATGAAGATTAAAAAAAAAGCACCGTATAGTTACTATAGTATACTATTATAATTACTATGAATCTATTTTTAATTATATTATATATATGATATATATTATTATATATGAATATTAAAAAAAAAAAGGCACCGTATATGAAATGAAGATTCAAAATATAGTATTACTATTTTATATATAATATAGTATTAATATATTATACTATTAGTCTATTACTATATCTTATAGTATAATTACTAATACTATAGTATCATACTATTAGTATGTTAGTGATTTAATATTATATATATTAAATCTCTAATCTCTTATACTTGATATATATATATTAAAATATATAAATATTAGTAATACACTAATAGTATTAGTATATTAATATTAGTATTAGTTATACTAGTAGTGACATTAGTTATACTAATAGTTATATTAGTATTAGTTATTATTAATACTATATATTATACTAATAGTGATATTAATACTATATATAGTTATAATGATTAGTATAACTACATTAGTTTTAGTTATAGTGATTTAACATAACTATATTAGTATAAGTTATAGTGAATCAGTGATTTAGTGTAGGTATAATACTATAAGTTATAAACTATAGTCTATAAGTATTAGTATAAATATTAGTATTAGTTAAAGTGGATTACTAATAGTATTAGTATTAGACCATAAATCTAATTAATATACTAATGTATATTAGTATTACTAATATATTTATCAAAATGAATATGTTGAGAATTTATTAAGTCAAAAAATATAATTAATACAAGATAGTGTTATATAAAATTTATATGAATAATACTTTAGTTATTATTCATTAGTATTATATGTTATTCTAAATTTATAGATTAGTGTTTATCCATTAGTATTACATGTTGATGTTATTATGCATCTTAGTGTTTATAGTATATTATATATACATTAGTATTACATGTTATTATATTTATACATTAGTAATTTAGTGTTACAACTTACATGTAACATGGTAGTAATATTATAAATTTGTAATAGTATGATATTTACATATAGTCATATACTAAACTATTATTATTTATTAGTCAATTTAGTCTATATATTATAGTATAAATATATTATTTAACTAGTATATTATTGAGTTTAACTAACTATATAAGATATAGTTGTATAAAATTTAAATGATTAATATATAGAAAAACACATATATTTTTTATAAAATATGTATAAAATCGGAGGCGGAGTCGGAGGACCAAGTCGGAGGCGGAGGCGGATTGTCGGAGGCGGATCGGAGCGGAGTCGGAGTCGGTTCTTCAATGACTCCGACTCCGACTTCCAATAGGGAAAAAACTCCGACTCCGACTCCGACTTGTCGGAGCGGAGCCGGAGCGGAGTCGGATTCGGAGTCGGATTGTCGGATTTTTGCTCAGCCCTACCAGCGATGTTGCTCCGGCCTGTGAGAGAGCACCTTGCGAGCGGGGCGAAGTGATGCGCTGTTGTTGTCATTTCTTAGGGATGTTTTCACCTGCAGCTCCAAGTCCCTTGACGATCTCTCCCCGCGAAGTGAGTGGTGGCGAAGGGCCTTTCCGTTTCCAGTGTCCAAGCCGTGGCCTCCGGCGGCACCCTTGGGACTCATTTCGGGCATGGCTGCATCGTTGACAGCGAGCAACTCGATTCTGGTAGTCTTCTTCTCGGTGGCAACCATGGGTCAGTGCTGAGCAGTAGGGTTAGCCATGATGGATACGATGGAAGTTGACATTCGGTTGTCAAAACTAGGGAAATCTCAAAATCATGTTACTCAGATTAAAGAGGGAAAAAGATGTCTAATCTTTGGGTGTTTTAATGGACTCCAAAAATAATTCAGCCATTAACGAGGTAGTTCAATAAATTGGTTTTCTGGACCTGCAACTTTTTGATAAAGGAAAATTTTATTCCAAGACCTTAGCTGAAGACGTTGCTGTACTTTTTTATTGTAAATATTCTTCTGGAGTTGATTACCTTTCTGCAGAGTATGGATTATAGAGGTGATGAAGACAGAGTTTTATCAATCATGTTCATGGAGGGTCTTGATAAAAATGGGCGTTGATGGGTTATAGACGATCGAACACGAATAAAAAAGCCAGACAAAATCGCTCTGTTTTGATATTTCTTCTTTCTTATTTCACTCGTTTTGTCTTGTTTTTTTCCTTTTCGGCTGATGTGGCAGCGACTCTCACCGCTTGAGCCCAGTGACTCTACATAGAAGAATTGTTATATTTTATGTTATTATATAAAAAAATTATAATAATAAAATAAAATAAATTGAAATGAGTTTACAGAATTCTCTTATCCAAACAAGGATGCGAGAGAGATTCTTTTGTCTGCTTCCGTGTCAATTTCCTGGGTCTCACGTCATAAGGACACTCACACATCCCTGGAGCTTGACACCTAATTCTAATCTCTCTCTCTCCCTCTTTTCCCCACGCAATTGCTTTTTCCTTGCTTGCCCTCGGAAGTTAAACATTCCGTGAGGCCTAAACGAGTCGCCAAAATTCCACCTTATTCTTCTGCCGATAGATATTACGGGGAGGGAGAGAGAGAAAAAAACTCCAAGCAAGAGGCAATCCATGGACTCAGTGGCTCCCTTAAAGCTCTCCCTTTTGCTTTTCCTTGCGTCTATATCTTTGGTTCTCGTACCTTTCGCTCAAGCCACGAATGTCAAATACTGCGGTCAGTTTTTCCTTTCCAGATATTTTTTTGGCTACAATGTTATAGACCATGGGTTCGGAATTATTTTCTTTTTCTCTCACAGATTTACTTCGCGACCAGAGAGAGTAACCTATCCTATTGAAATATGTAATTCTCAATTCACAAATGGTTTGGCGCTGTGTGATTGTGGGCCTAAATTTGTTATTGTTGTTGTTGTTGTTATTATTGTTATTATTACTGCATTTAATTTATGAATTGTACTTGGGCACTGTGTATAAGATGGAATATGCTTTTCTTCTTCTTCTTCTAAGGGATTCTGTGGCATGATGCAGATAAGAAAGGTGGCTATCCTGTGAAGGTCCGAGGTGTTAAGATATCACCCAACCCCGTGGTGCCAGGCAAACAAGCCACCTTTAACATCTCAGCTTCAACCGGTAATTTTTCGATTCTTGGTGTTTTTCTGTTATCCTATCATCAATTTTTTTTTTTTTTTTAATTTATCTATGGCTAGTCTGCAAAATGCAGTGGGGATTGTGCCCCTAATCGCCAAATAGTTTGTACCCACTCGATAATCGCTACCTGATTTGTACCTTAATTAAGTTAGGTCAAAATTAAACATTATACACCTAAAAGGGTGGGGAAACTATTGCCACTACATTTTCTTTTAAGGGAAATTTGGTCACACACCCCTTGTGTTATACCCCCCCCCCCCCCCCCCCCCCCCCCCCCCCCCCCCCCCCCCCCCCCCCCCCCCCCCCGACTTTGGATTAGCTTTCTTAGAGTGTTTTTTATAGGAGGGGCGGCGGGCTGGATTAAAATGTCTTTGTACTATTTTTGGACATGGTGTTAAGTTATTGAATATTGATAAACAAGTGAAGTTGCCAAAAGGGAAATGACTACCACCGGATCAAGGTCGATAGAGTGAGCCGTCGTGGACGTCGCATTTGGAAGCGTGGTGGAATGTTATAATACAGAGAGTTAAAGGCTTTATCAAACTAGTATCCAACAGTCCTAGGATTTTTGGATCAATAGTTGGGCCTTTAACAAAACACATTTTAATTTGTTGACTTATATTTCCATCGTTTAGGTTTTGTTTGTGCAAGGAGCCATCTTCTTAGGTCGTGATTGATACAAGTGGAGTTATGTTGTTACTTTATGATGTAAGGCATCTTTTGATCACTCTTAAAATGAGAGCATCCTTAATCACAACCCAGGGACATGCCAAATCTGCATTATACTCCAACAATACTAGTCAAAATTCTAATTGGACCTCTTGGAGACATCATGAAATGCCTTCACAGTTCACTCGTCTTTGCATTATAAATATAAATGTCAAGAAGTTCTCTCTTCAAAGAAATGTGGGATTTCATTTTTGGCTCTTCCTATACTCAATTCCGGTTGTTGTAGGACCATTGTTTTGAATTTCCATATCCTGCTTTACTTAGACTGAAATCTCATCCAAAATGTCATTTTTTTTTTCATTGCACGTTTACTCTTCTTGTACTTCAGTTAGCGCATTTTCTCTGGACGTTTTTTGTTTTGGCATTTTCAATGAACGTACATGATATCTTTCATATGCAGGCAAAGTCATTGATGGTGGGAAACTGGTCATTGAGGTTTCTTTCCTTCGGGTGCCTGTTCATACTGAAAAGCATGATCTTTCTGAGGAGATATCCTGCCCTATTGCAGTAGGCAACTTTGTCCTCTCACATACCCAAACTCTACCAGTATTCACCCCGCATGTAAGTTTGTTTCCCTTTGCTAGTGTATAACTTTTGCCCCATGCATGTACATTCTCAATGGATACACCTAAATGTACAGTATATTAAACTGGTACATTTCAGTTGGTGCTTATGATATGAACAATAAAGCATGAATTTATATCTACTATCCTTATTCGTTGGCGTTTAGCTATGACATTGAAAACAGTTCTATAATAACCCGGTTTGTGTATTGGAAGATGGTAAATGAATCCCATATTGCTTGGGAATGAAAAGTAAAGACCTTTATAATTATATCAACAATCGTAATCCTGACTAATCCTTTTAGAGTATGGACCCATATGTAGTAGCTATGGCACCTATGATGGATGGAATGGCCTGAGGATATCGGGGATTTAAGGGAGTGGGATTGCAATACCTCGGATTGTAGTGAATTGTGAATGAGATCCTTCATTGCTTAGGAGAGATGAGTTCAAGCTTGTAACGATTATGAGGGATTTTAATTGTTATCCTTGACTGGTCTTTTGGAATAAGGGCCCAAATGTGGTTTGGGCTTTCCTTATTTTGTTGCAAGTTCTTAATAGATAGAAATGGAATAGGAAAGAGAGTAAAAGAGAATTGTTGATTGTTTGACAAATAAGAAAGGAATAGGAAAGTGGAATAGAAGTAATTTCATTTGTATCTTTGTTGAAGCCTTGATAGATTTGAACATATATTTTTTTGATAGATTCGAACACATTCAAGGGCAATGATACAAGAAGTAATTTTCATTAGCATCCTTGTTGAAGCATTGATAGATTTGGACATATTTACAAGATTAATGGTACAGAAAAAAACTCCTATAACTATTTTAGGAAAACAAGTTGTAAAATAATTATAGGAGTCTCATTGTATTACGAAAATATTCTTCATTTAAAACTGCCTTGTTAGAAGGGTTGTCTTAATCATTTTTCCTATTTACAAACTTAGCTTCTGCCTTGTTTTACTAAGGTGTAAATTTGTGTTCAGTCGTCTTGTTTTAAAGTTCTTGGTGTTTATTTCTATATCATCCTTTACCTCCAGAATATGTTTCATACGTTTAGTGTTGCACTCACGCATCTTATTTTTTACTACTTTTTTCATGTTTTTATTCTTGAGATAGGAACTGGGAAGCACTCCAAAAGAATCAGCTTCTTGCCTGTTTAAGATGATGATGAGCGCACTTTGTCTACTTCTGTTTTTCTGTAGCCTTGTATGAAATTATTTTTGCTAACTTTCATGGTCTCACGGGTAGTCTTTAGCCTAATATAGCAAGTACATTTAACAATCATTGCAATTTTATTTTTGTGTTTGACGTCATGACTGATAGTTTGTGGTATCCACAGGGCCCTTATACGCTAAAGATGAAATTAGAGGATGATAAAAATCAACTGTTGACTTGCATTAGCTTCGATTTCAAAATTGGCTCTGGATCTCAAGAAGTCTTCTAGATTCAAGTCTTCTAGAATTGAATCTCCAGTCCGGTGAGCATATAGTGTACTTTTTAGTGGCGTGTAATCCCAATCCTGGTTGGCATTTGGTTGTTATTCTCAGACAAAAAATACCAACGAAAATAAGGTGTTAATCTCTCTAGCTCTAGCACTTAATGGTCAAATGTTAATGATGTCTCCATCGCATTCGAAACTCTTTTTCATTTAGTTCGCTGTTTGTGGATTACAATGCATCCTCCTCGTTGGCAAGCTTGTGTCACAGAACACAGTCAGGGAACTCTTAAATATGATGATAGAACTGAATGTAGAAAATAGCCGGAGAACTGGATCTCTCCTCCCCTATTGTTGGGTACCATAGCTACTATGGCTGTTCACCCGGGTGCGAATTCGATTATAGTCGGAATCCGGGTACTCGACTATAACTGGTTCCGCATCTGGGTTTACATATATGATCTGGTAAAAAATCGATTGTTCCTTTATTTGAGTTGTAGCCGAATACCGAGTTTAGTTATGACTGCATATGCCATTGGACTTATATTTTATGCGAATTGTTTTAAATTTTAAAAGGCTTTTTTATATAGGCCCTTCTTGTTTTCAATGATGAATATCTTTTTAAACAAATTCCAAAACCCATCGCAAAAAAAACTAACCAAATGCTATAAATAGAGTTTATAGCATGCGAGACCAAGAAAATGTGCACTTAATATTTGCTTTACAGGCAGTCGCTATATTTACAAGTCAGACGAAGAAAAGGAATGAAAGTATCTACAAATTAAGATAGAGAAGAGGGAGAAAATAAAAAGAACTATGGTTACAAGTGATCTGTTTGAGTGAAACAGAACAATTAAAGACAAGATTTGGTTTTGTAAACCCTATGGTCACCTTACTTGAATAAATTGAAGACAAGATTTGGTTCCCTGAGCACCAAACTTCCAATTCCATCAAACACAACCCCTGCAGAAAATGCAGCAAGTTACTAATGATCAGATTTATGGCAAATCAGCAAGGGGCAGAACAAAGCAGCAAGAGAAGCAGGAAATGACTCACAGCAAGTTAACTTGGTTTGGATAGAGAAATACTTCTATTTCATCCCATCTCATCTCAATATCCAAACACCATAAATACAAACACTTTTCAATTTCAAATCTTAAACTTTTTCATCTAATCATTATCTAATTATTACAATTTTTCTAAACTTCTAAACAAAATAAAAAAAAAAAAATCAACTTTTTCAAATTTCAAAACAAAAATTATATTAAAAAAGTATATTATGATGATATTTTAATTTTATAAATTATTTATTTAATTATTTCTCTACCATTTTTCAAAATCCCATAAAATATTTCAACTCAAACTATTTCAATTCATCTCATCTCAACTCAAATACCTCACACTATTATTTATAAACAATTTCAACTCATCACATCTTAACTCACTATACAAACCAGGCCTTAAATCCTGTTATGGGGTAATCAGCTCTAGTCCCCTTGATTGGACATGACTCACACCATCTTTGCCTAATTCTGCTTACTCCAAATTTCTGGCATGAACTCAACCTTCAATAACACATATATTACAGCTCAAAGTAGTGTAAAAGTGAACTTACTTTGAATTCAAATCGTTAAGTTGGATGGAAAGCAGAAAACATCAGTTCAAAGCGAAGGGAAAAAAAAAAAAAAAAAAGCAGGGAAGAGGTATTAACCATGAACATGTATATATTAAGTTAAGGATCACTGCAACACCAGTGTAATCTTCAACATCGAAATAAACTAATCTTTCCTCTGGCAAAAGAGGTCAGATTATGTTATACGTCTGCTGGGAATGATGAAAAGGATAACTCACTTCAAGGGTGAGACCCTCCAGAGAAAGGAAAAAAGGAAATATTCTTTGTATTGATTTTAGATAACTAAATCCCTCCCTCATGGAAAGCTATATGCTCCCAGACTTGCAACAAATTGTAACTGACTGAAATAGTAAAGCTAAAGCTACCATGACTAATAGGATGTAAAGCAACAGACAGAAAGTCATAGTCTACGTCCCTTTAAAAGGGCTCACAACAGACTATGGGCTAAGCCCTTACTTACACAACAAACCATAATGGCCCAACCTTATTATGTATTCTAACCATTACTGCTACAGGCTGAGATCGAGCCCAAGGTCCACGAGCCCAAGGCCCACAAGCCCAGAACACACGAACCCTAAATTCCCTTTTGGTTCCTTCCCGAACATTTCCCCTTCACTGCTGCTGCCTCCTTTGTCGCCCCTTACGCTGTCGTTGGTTCCCTAGCCACCGCTTCTAGTCGTCGACTTGTTATAGTGCCCTCCCTTTAAAATACCTTGCTTGCAAGGTGTGGGAACGGTGCCTTTAGTTTTTAGAAGTTCTCCCAGGTAGCTCTTCATCTCTTTGCCCTTGTCATTTCAATAGTAATTCCACACGGGTCGGTTGTTTAGTGGTCGAATCCTTCGAACTAATACTTTCGTTGGCTCTGGTTGCAGGATCCCTTGTTGGTTCACTGGTGGCAGCACTGTAGCGGTCATGATTTGCTCTCCCAAGCGTTTCTTCAGTTGCAAGAGGTGAAATACCGGGTGTATTTGGGATGTCTCTGGTAGCTTTAGTTGGTATGCAACTTCCCCCACTCTGGCTTCCACTTGGAAAGGACCATAAAAACGAGGTGATAATTTCAAATCCCTATGCTGAGACACAGAGACTTGTCGGTAAGGTTGTAATCTTTTAAGTAAATCCAATCTCCAATGGTAAAGTTTTGTTCTTGGGCTCTGTTGATATTGTGTCGGAGCAACTGCATGATGAGTGTTCTATTTTTGAGTTCTGTTTTTACTTTTGCTACCTTAATTGTTCCTGGAATGTAGGAGGTTAGCTTAGGATTTTTGTACCCATACAAAGCTTCAAAAGGTGTGAGCTTTGTAGAGGTGTGTTGAGTGGTGTTACATGTTGTACCACCACTCAGCCAAAGGCACCCATTTTACCCAATCCTTCGGGCGATCCCCCACGAAACACCTTAGATAGGTTTCCAAACTCTTATTCACAGCCTCCGACTGCCTATCTGTCTATGGGTGATAAGCTGTGCTAAACTCTAAATTGACCCCTGAGCCTTGAAAAATTCTTTCCAAAAGACACTAGTGAATTGATTGTGGTAAACCATGCAATTTGAATACATGTTTTACAAACAATTGGGTTACTGACTTAGCTGTATATGGGTGTCCACGAGGCACAAAATGGCTGTATTTAGTTAAACGATCCACAATCACCCACAGTGTATTGAAACCACTAGCATTTGGTAATCCCTCAATGAAATCCATGGTTATATGAGTCCATGGCTGAGAGGGAATAGGAAGGGGCTGAAACAGACCATTAGGGAAACTATGGTCAGTTTTCTGTTGTTGACAAGTCTAACAGTTCCTAATAAAACTCTTGACTTCAGATTTCATGTTTTGCCAATAAAATTCCATGATTACCCTATGAATAGTCTTATCCATTTCAGAGTGACCCACCCACGGGCTGGCATGTAAAAACTCTAAAAGTCTTTTCTTCAATTTTGAGTTGTTGGCAATATAAACTCTGTTTTTATATTATAACACCCCTCCCTCACTGAATAATGATTGGGTGCTTTACTGTCCTGACACAGTAATAACATCTCTAGTGCCTTAGGGTCTCCCTTATACCCCTCCTTAATGTCCACCAGCCACTCTAAGATAGGTACTAACAGCAAAACTATAGAGATTTCTTCCTTTTCTATTTGTCTAGAAAGGGCATCTGCTACCCTGTTCTCAGCCACCTTTTTAAAATCCACCTTGTATTGCTCCACTGTACTCGTTTGTCTTAGCTTAGTTAATGCTTCCATAGGATCATTATATTTACTAGGGCCAAACCTTACAAGAAAAGCCATAACAAACCCTTCCCAATCACCTATGGATCCTGACATTTCATCCAAAAACCAAATCATGGCCTTCCCTTCCATGTGGAAGGAGGCCACTTAAGTTTCTGACTTGGTAATGTATTGTAGAATAATAAAAACTAATTGGTTTTATACAACCAACCTAGGGGATCATCCCTATGAAAGGATGGAAACTGTAACCTTATTGACCTTGGACTCAGTTCCACATTGTTCTTCTATCTGTTGTGCCCTCCCGATAACGATCCTTCAGATTGATTACTAGCATTCTTTTTCTGCAGTTCCAATGTTAACGCTGCAAGCTGCTGGACCACTACATCAGACTGCTGTTTCAACACCATCATCTCTGTTTCCAATGTTTTGAATTGAGATTCTGTGGACTTCTTCAATCCATTGAAGGCATCTTTCAACTGGTTCTTTCTAGTACCTTCTGCCATAGAAAATGAAGTAACCAAGGATAGGCTGGCTCTAGATACCAATTGTTACACGCCAGCTGGGAATGATGAAAATGATAACTCACTTCGTGGGTGAGAGCCTCCAGAGAAAGGAAAAAATGAAATATTCTTTGTATTGAACTGATTGAAATAGTAAAGCTAAAGCTGTAACACCCTGTTCCCATAGGATAAAGACGTTACTAACATTCATAACATAATGCCCTGGTAAAGAGATTCATATCCTAAATTACCTCATTTATTGAAAAACATAAAAAACTGAAATGAACATAGTGTTTCGAAACTGAACGTAAAGTGAAAGAACATAATCTAATCCTACGAATGACATAAAAGAATTCTAGTTCTTATGTGAATATCACTTATTCCTTCCTAAGTCTTTGTACTACATCTACTCCTGACAATCCAGCTCTGTATCATCATAATCACCATTTGTAAAAATTAGACATAGAAGAAAACAAGAAGAAAAAAAAAATGAGTCGAATATTCAGTAAGTAGCAAATCATATCGTAAAATATAATTTAGCCTAGCATAGACATAATAATTTCTGAAGACTCTTCACCACATTCATACAACATCACATATTCACAATCATACGCGTACATAACTTTCTGAAAGCTTTACATACATACTTAATCATGGCAAACATGTATCGTGAATACATAATAACTTATTTATCTCGTCTTAACATGAAGTGAAACACGCTCGAGTCCGTGTTTCACCTAACTTGCATAACCTGGAGAGAAATACGCTTGATCTGTGTTTCACTTAATTGGCATAACATAGAGTAAAACGCACTTGAGTCAAGTCCATGTTTCACTTAACTGGCATAACATGAAGTGAAACACGCTTGAGTTCGTGTTTCACTTAACTGAATAACATGGAGTGAAACAAGCTTAAGTCTGTGTTTCACTAAACTGGCATAACATGGAGTGAAACACGCTTGAGTCCGTGTTTCACTTTACTCGTGGTTAACCATGCTCGAGTCTGTGGCATTGTCTCAAAATTTCTTATCTTTCTTAATGCATGAGAATTCATTAGGCTTTATGAACTTTCTTGACATGACATATTATTGTTCATGACAAAAAAATAACATGACATATTCTTGTACATGGCATAGCATAACATGGCATTTTTTTGTAGATGGCATAACATATCATGACATGAGATTACATGACCTGAACATTTTAAGACATTCCATGGAATACATGATCTAAGTACTATATGAACATGGCATACATCATCTAAGTATTACATGAACATGGCATACATAATCTGGCTATTCTATTACATGGCATACTAGACTTTAAATTACTGCATGAATATCTCATGGCTTCCATATGATTTTAGTAACATTCATTCATTCAAGCATAATCTTATATTTCATCAAAGATCGTGAAAGGAAATCTAACCTTGACTTGACTCTTAGAGTAACGTAGATAACCATCATAAGCACATCATATTTTTATACATAACAATAATATTCACAGTGCGTATGCATTTATATGATCATACTATTTACCTTTTAGCGCTGCTTCCTAATTCCCACTTTGTAGTGCGCTACCTATACGGGGTATTGGATGTTACTAATTCCTTAGTGAACGTGTTTAACATTCTAATTACTTAAAATCATACCATAAAGATAATTTAATACATATTCAATTAAAGAATATTGCATATTAATATTATTCAAAGTCCATAACATATCATTAAAAATATAATTTAATAATTGTATTAAAATATCTGAAGGCCCAAGGCCAATTGGGGAAAATAGTCCACTTAGAATTTTAAAGAGGCATTCGGCTGAATGGGCCTAAGGCCTAAGGTCCCATTCTAGATTAAAAAGGAGAAGCTTCCTCTGGAAAGCACAAGGCTAATGCAGAGAGCTCATGAATGTGGGAGGGAGTCGTGCGATAGCTTACCGATAGAGGGGCTGAGTGCGATGGCGGCTCTGGGTGGTTGGACGCGACGGCGATGCAACTGGGAGGTCCCTATGGTGGTGCGACACCTAGAGAAAGAGAGAGAGAGAGTTTTAGAGAGATGGAATTGAAAACTCAAATAATTGAGAGGGAGGAAGGGTGAGTGCGATGATAGGGGCTTACCTAAGGGAGTGAGTGCGACGAAACTAGGTTGGCCTGCAGTTTTTGGCACCGTGGGTGGTGCTTCGACGTCCTAGGATGGCCAGTGGTGGCTGGGCAGAGAATAAGGCTTATGTGAAAGTGAGTTCTTCCTCTAGGTATTTTCTTGTGTTTAACTCTGAGGGTTTTCATAGGATTTTATAGACGATGGGGAGGGGAGTGGCATGAGTCCTCAAGAGGTATGCTAGTGTTTGAAGTTGACTACACTTAGGAAATTATTTCTACGAGGATATGGATTCTCATAGGATTTTGAAGAGTCGAGTTGGAGTTAGTTTCAAACTAGGAAACTAATCTAATGTGGGAACCTAATGGATAACTATACGAAGGTTTTGATAGGCAAAGAATCATTATTTTAATTTATCTGATAGCATATTTCCTAAAACGATAACAAAAATAAATAAAAAGAAAAAGAAAATATAATACTAGTTTCAAGCCCTAGATTGGACCTGTATGTTACAAAAGCTACCATGACTAACAGGAAGTAAAGTAATAGACAGAAAGTCACAGACTACATCCCTTTAAGAGGGCTCACAACAGACTGTGGGCCAAGCCCGCCCTTACACAACAAACCATGATAGCCCAACCTTATTATGTATTCTAACCATTACTGCTAAGGGCTGAGATCGAGCCCTAGGCCCACGAGCCCAGAACACACATGGGAACCCTAAATTCCCTTTTGGTTCCTTCCCGAACATTTCCCCTTGACTGCTGCTGCCTCCTCTGTCATGTAACTCCCCAATCCCAGAGGTTCAGAGAGTTAACTCTTATTACTCAATATCAACTCAAATATCACAACTATAAATAATCCAGAAACTCCATAAAATATTCAACATAAATATCCACGTTCTTTCATAGGGATAACAAAGAAACTCTTAATAAAATAAATTAACACCTCCCAAAGACTAAAAAATATCCTTAATTCATCATATCAAAATAATCAGAACTAATCAATTTACTAACTATAACTCTCGAATAAGTACTTGTACCCTCGAACACTTATTTCTCTATGAACGTCAAACCTCTCTAACACTGCATACTCTTGCTCTCTAGCAGAACCATCAAGATTATTTGAAAAAAATGTTTGGAGATAAACGGTGAGTTATCAACAACTCAATAAGCAGATAACATATACGTATGCAAACATGAGCACTTACAAAGTTCAGAATGCAAAACAAGACACTTTTTATTTTCAGAATGCAGAGTCAGAACATGTTATCAAAAATATTAAAAAAAATTAAAAAAAATGTTATAAAAAATGTCAGAACAAAAGTTTAAAAATATTCATAATCAAAATCCCTTTGGCATAAAATAACTAAAACATCACATCCTATTTTATCATATCAGAACAGAGACTATGTTTAACCCCCGTGGTAGGGTTGTGCAAACCCCGCTGACCAATGAAGCAGAAACAAAATGTGAATCTTTCCCTTATTATTCTTGAAGCCCCGAGTGTGTACACATGAAAGACCACCAAAAAATCACTTTGCTTCCAAAGTGGGTGTACTAGAATAAAAAAGTTGGTACCAACCCAAATAGAGGCCACAATTTTACACCCATGGTAAGGTCAGAATGGAATAGAAACAGAATGTTATGCCAGAGGTTTTCAGAAATCACATTATATCATATCACAGTACTAAACATCTTCAGAACAAAACAGAATCAAATCACAAAAGTATAATTTATGAACAAAATTTCATATTCGCTCTCTTTTGCACAGTTCAGAAACAAAATGCCAAAATAGCTTATGTCTACACCAGTCATGTCAGAAAATACTTTATTTTTAAACAGAATCTCATGAGTAATGCAAAACAAATAATTGAGGTAGTTCAAATTAGGGATGCTACTCGCATGGTGCGGGGCGGGGGCAACCCCTCCCCGCCCCCGCCTTGCACGATGTGGGGCTGTGTGGTTTCAACCCGCACACAGCCCCCGGCCCCGGTAGTGGGCGGTGGGGTTGAAACCGCACCCCGCCCCTCCCCCTGCTCAACCCAGTGATTCACTAGATCTATAATTTTTTTGGGGTCTAAATTTTTTTTAGAATCAAATTATAATATAATATAATTATAAATTTTATTCAAAAAAATATAAACTCATTAGAGTTGTATTTTTTATTGTCATGTCCTCCTAGGCCAACCTTTATATAGGAGGCTAAGACAATACAATAGTCATTCTTAGGTAATGTGAGACTTACTGTTAAGTCACACATTGCCTAAGAATGACTATTGTATTGTCTTAGCCTCCTATATAAAGGTTGACCTAAGAGGCCAAGGCAATCCATTAACTTGAATTCAAGTTTTTAACAAATTGTATATATTTATATACAATATATATTTATTTTATTATATTTGGGGGGGTGTGAAGTGGGGTGCGGGGCGGGGCCCCGTTGGGGTCAGCCTGCCCCCCGACCCAGCATGGGCGGTGCAGGGTAGCCAACCCGCCCATGATGGGGCGGGGCAGACGGTGGCAGGGTAGTGGGGGGCGAGCCCCCGCTGCCCACCCCTAGTTCAAATTTCTTTTCATAACCAAACATGCATATTTTTAAAAAAAAAACTTCGCTAATTTTATTTTTATCCAAAGTCTAGCAAATGGACCCTGCTTACCTGGACTTTTTAATTTCTCTGAATTTTCTCACAATGGTGCCAACGGAAAAATAGATCATCACCTATAAGACAGTCATGCATAACTTTCGTAAATTTTCTGTTGAATGCATATTTCATTATCAACACCCAAGTTCTACAAAATCTATAATTTCCTATTGTCTAAAAAATCCGCCAAACCTTAAAATATCATGACTCTCCAAAATACTTTAAAGACACCTAAAATACTTGTAACTTCCAACATCTAATTTCTCTTAGTCTTATTACAAATATATCATTATAAATAACAAACACTGGATCACTTACTAAGAGGGGCATACATGTAATTTACTTATAAGGGGCGTAACGTCTCAATAAGTGAAGTGGAGGAGAGTGACTTACGCATGGGCAGTGCATGCATGTGACGAGCGTTGTGGGTTCGGCCATGAATCTCCAGCATGGTTGAGTGACGGTGGTTGTCCCGGGCGGCAGAGCCTGAAAATGTGAGAGAGAGAGAGAGAGAGAGAGAGAGAAAGAGAGAGAGAGAGAGAGAGAGCGGAGAGAGAGCACGGCGTGAGGGAGGAGTAATAGAGAAGATAACAGTGGATTACCGTGAGGAAGGGTGGCGGCATCAGGCGGCAGCAGTGCAGTACAGTGGTGCAGGGTAGTGCTGCGGTGGCTTGGATCACAACGACCACCCCTTTCGGTCACATTGGATTGCTGTGGTGAAGGCTCATTCAATGTGTGGTTTACTTTGGGGCAGGTTCTGTGCGACGAAGGCTAGTAGCTTGAGGAACTTTCATGACTTACGACAAGAAGGAACTCGAGAGGTAATATGAGAGAGGTGGTTCGTGGAGGTGCAGTTGGTGTCGGTTTTAAGTGGCTGGTCATGTGTGGGAGGTATCTGGATCGAGAGAACAAAATTGCTCTATTTTGGAGCTTCAAAACAGAGGAGTAAATGCAACGGGGAGGTTTGCTGGGCTGTTTTCATGGAGTCTCTAAGGTGAAGCAGTGCCTTGTGAGATGGTTGGAGTTGCCTTGCTTGAAGGGATTCAAGTGTGGTGACGACAGCTACGAGGTGGAGATGCTTCACTGAAGCCTGAAGGTTTACGACAATGGTGGTTTTTGGCTCAAAAAGGAGGCTTGAGGGTTTATGAGGGAACTGTGTAACGAATATATATATATATATATGAGATTGCTAAACCCTAGAGAAAGAAGGAAGGAGGAATGTGAAAAGTGCATCGACAAGCCGTGGAACACGGAAAAGATCGAAGCGTGCATGAAGTGGAGTCTGGCTTTTTTTTTTTTTAGATGCTGTGAATATTCTAGGTGGAAGGTAACGTGCATGGGGCACTAGGCATGACCTGTGAAGTGAAAACTTATAAATATATAGTGCTTATCGTAACCCTAGCGGGACAAATGTGTATGCTATGGGGTCCGATACAAGATCTCATGGGCTTGGGCTTTTGGCCATATCAACTATTCGGGCCCACGTCTTGAAGTGAATAAGGAATAATAAGTGGGTTTTTTCTTTGAGTTTTGGGCCTTAACTCAACCTTTTAAAAAAAAAACCAACTTGTCAAAAAATTTTCTCAATCCATCAAAAGATTTTTGCCCTCATAATCTAACCCAACCAAAAACAAAAACATAATCTGCCTAAATAAAAAAATTAAGCCCGCAATACAATCTAAAAGGGCTTTTCATACAAAAAACTCTATAAAATCTTAGAAAGCAGGCTGGGTGCTGGACTGAGGTATTACATGTCGCCCCTTACGTTGTCGTTGGTTCCTTAGCCACTGCCTCCAGTCGTCGGTTACAGATTAAACAATAAACATTGACATGCAACTTCAAATATACATGATTTTCCATCAAGAAAAATGATAGGGAGCTCGTTTTGGGCTCCTGTTTATTTTGCCCGATTTCTTTTTTTATTTTTTTAGTTTTTATTTATTTAGTGATTAAGAAAATATTGTTTAATAATATTGTGATTTTTTTTAAAATATTTAAATGTGTTAAAAATATGATGTGAAAAAAAACTTTAAAGAATTTTTGTTTTTGTTTTCACATTATTTTTTAACACTTTTAAATATTTCTAAAAAAAGAAAAAAAATTATAATATTATTAAACAATATTTTCTTAATTACTAAGTAAAAAAAAAAAAAAAAACTAAAAAAAAGCAATCAGACAAAATAAACGGAGCCCAAAACTAACTCTAGCATTTCCCTTTCCATCAATGCCACTTATTACCCGAACATAGATATCAAATGCGAATAAAGCTAGTCTGTTGCCCCAATTTGACCGCTCAATGAATTTTTTTTTTAATAGCTTAATGATGAAGTAAGTGATTTCAAGTGTATTGATGTATTTTTTTTTATTTTTTAAAAATATTTAAATACATTAAAAAAAGTGAATAGAAAAATGAAAAGAAAAAGTTGCTTTTGCAACTATCGATCAAGTAGAGTGAGCTCCTCTGGGCGGTAGAGTAGAACGACACATCAAATGCACGCTTCCCAAGGTTGCTATATGTTTTGTCTTTCGTAAACACTATTTCTACTAAGTGGAGATTTATGGAGATAATAGTCATGATAACTATCGATCACTTTCAACTCATTTCTTTCTCTCCTCTCCAAGATTAGCTTTCGGAGAATGAAATACTAGGTGTAAATGTGTGATGAGTGTATGAAAGTGCACTTTAAATACCCTATTATTAGATTAAAATGCTAAAATGTAAATAGAAATCATAAGAATTAATGTGTATTCTTGAATTGAGTTTCTATTTACTTTGGGATACTTCTGAGCAGATTTTTATGTTTAATTTTAGAGTTTATAAAAGAGCAAGTCCAAACCCAGTCAAATTCAAAAGACTTTCAAATGAGCAAGACGTTGGAATAACCTAAGAACTTTCAATGAGTGTAGGACTCTTCAAATAAGGATAATGATGGCGTTTGAGAGTAATTCGGATCAAGAGAAAAAGTCAGTCCGAAATTTGCTAGAAGACAGCTTGTACATACTTTTTTATTTTGATCATAACTTTCAACTCAAATATCGAATTAATGTGATTCTTGATGTGTTGAAAATCTATCTTAAAGGGATACAAATTTGTCTCTACTAAGGAGTTCTAAATTTGAACTCCTAAAGGGAGTACGTGACTGCCAAGATGAGTCATAAAATTTAGTCTATTCTGTATGCATGAATATGAAGATATTATCGTTTTTTTCCTACCTTATATAAGCATTTCATTTGCATGAAATTAAGAGTAGGAGAGGGGAGATGGCTCAATTTGAAGAACGAACAGATCTGAAATTAATTTCGATGGCCTCTGTTTGCTCTACTTTTGTCTTGAGATTTTTGTTGTCCATTATATTTATGGATAACTAAATTCTCAAATAGGAATAGGGATGAACTTGGACATTAGATAATATTTTTAATTTATATATTTGATTTTCAATGAGTAAACTCTTTTGTTTTATCATTTCCAATTCATTGTTGATGTTTTCTTCTCCGAGTAATCATAAAATTTATTCTGTTTATAGATTCAATCATGTTTTTTCTATTGAATGGATTAGCTCTTTGATTATGTTTGGATCAATTATTTATCTATATTGATTTAATTCTTTGCTGCAATACCGCTTCTTGATATATTGTCGTCGTTAGATTTTCTTAATAGTGATAATAATTTACGTATTTTAAAAGTGGTGAATGATTTTTCGAAGGGTTACATTTGGTTTAATTTTGGTTTATAAATCTATACCTTCCGATTAGAAATTTTGGGAATTGAATTCCCAATTGAGTTATTCAAAGAATTAAGAATAATTAAAATATCAGATTTGTGCAAGGGATTCCCAATACTTTAATGTTTGTCAAATTTGAGTACTTTTTCCGTTACTCACTCTGCTTCACTTTAATTTGTATTTAAAATTAATTTTTGTTCTCCATTAATCATTTAATATTTTTCTTTAGTTTCTTTGTTCATTCTACAATTCTTTTAATTTGTCTCTTTGTGGAATTGACACCATAAAATTGTGCTACAACCACCGTGTTATTATTTGGGCGTAATCAAATTTTAGCGTTGTTGCTAGGGAGACTGTAGAAGAATTGCTAAATAGTTTTTCCTTTCAACAATTTTTAGTATTTTGTTACCTTGCATGCACAAATATAGAGACATATTGGGTAGATTTTCTTGTTGGCCTGTGTTAGACTTATAATCAAATTCTTTAAATATTTTATTTGACAATCCATCTAGTCCCGAAAAAATGAGTGAACACGAAGATCAACCAACTAGAACTCTTCAGGATTACCTCCACCCTACACGCACAACCACACCATCATGTATCATATTTTCAGCTAATACTCGCCAACTGGATTTTAAAACAGGGATGATACAATTACTCCCTACTTTTCATGACTTGGAAAATGAAAATCCATATGTGGACATTATGGAGTTTGAGGAAGTAGTTGTAACTTTCCATAGTCATAATGCTACAGATGATGTGAGACTTAAGTTCTTTCATTTCTCGTTGAAGGATAGAGCTAAGAGTTGGCTTTACTCGCTGAGACCACGATCTATTGGATCATGGAATGAGATGACTCAGGTCTTCTTTAATAAATAGTTTTCCCAACATAAGACCAATACTTTGAAAAGGCAAATCTCCACCTTTACACAAAAGGACAGTGAGACTTTGTATCAATCTTGGGAGAGATTTAAGAAATTGTTGAGTATGTGTCCTCACCATGGGTATGAGAATTAGAGCTTAGTGAGCTATTTTTATGAGGGACTTACACCTAGACAGCTTCAATTTGTAGAGATGATGTATAATTGTGAGTTCTTACAGAAATATCCTAATGAGGCCATAGAATACCTCAATGAGCTTGTAGAAAAAGCTCACACTTGGATTGGACCTAGTGCTATTGAAAGCACAAATAGGTCACGAACTACAGAAAACCCAAATGGTGGTGGAATTTACTATTTCAAGGAAGAGGATAACCTAAATACTAAGGTTGAAATCCTCACTAGGGAGCTAGATGTGTTAAAGACTAATGATTTAAAACCAACACATATGGCTACTCGTGTTGAGTCTTTTAGACCATATTTTGTGTGTGGCGGGGTAGATCACCTAGCTCGAGAGTGTCCCACACTTACTGAGATAAGATGGATGTATGAGGAACAATGTAATGCCTTAGGTATGTACAAGAAACCTTTTACACCTTACTCTGATATCTATAATCCGGGGTGGTGTAATCACCCCAATTTTAGCTGAAAATCTGAAAACCAGCCACCTACACAACCCCTAGATCATATTTTGCACCATATCATGCACCTTCATCTTCTAGGAGTCCTTTAGAAGACACTTTGTATTATTTTATTGAGGCATAGAGTAATACTAACTAAAACTTTAAATCTTTGATTACGCAGGTTGTTGAAGAAAATAAGAAGATAAAGAGCCAAGTGTCCAAATTGATGAGCTTCTTGAGTGTGAATGAGCGAGGTAAGTTCCCTTCTCAAGCTCAATTTGAACCCCATGGTCAACACATGGTGCAAGAGAATTTAAAAGATGTGAATGCTATTGTGACGAGAAGTTGTAAGTCATTACACATCCCAACAACAAACAAACCAGAGCAGGGTGTTACATTACTTGTGATATTGCATAAGAAAAGAATTAAAGGGTCAAACTAAAGAAAGATGGCCTAAACTCATCTTTTGAGGACTAGAATAGTTCTTCAATAATCATGACTTCAAGATTTTCAAGTGTAGCATAAAATCTGATGTACTCTTAGTGTTCAACCAATTTGAAGAATAATGAGACTGAACGATGAAATATTATGCGCTTCCAAATGAAAGTACGAAGTAATTTAAAATAACCCTCTCAAATGAATGGATTGGCTCAAAATCCCATAAGGGTTACGTGTCTCCACATGCTATCTTCAAGATTTTCAAAATCATATCTATCTTTCAACCAGAATTATACTTGTGTGGCTAGATTGAAAATGGAACATGAATGGGCATGAAAAATAATGAAATTCTTAAGTAGAAGTAGCAGAATGAACTTTTCAATACTCGTGCTAAAGTAACAAAAATAAAGAATAGAGATAAAAAAAAAATTGAAAAGCAAACATAGAAAAATGGATTGAAAGCAAAAACAACATGCAAAGAATAGAGATGAAGAAGAGTACCTTGAGGTGATGACCACAAACTAGAACTTTTCTATCTGCATAAAAAGTAAAAAGCAAAACAAAATGGAAAAACAAAACGAAAGCAACCTAAACTAAGACACCTACACTAAAACTAATCATGTGGCTGGTCGTGATGAATAGACTACTTCAAATTAATGGACTCTTCCTCATGTGAAAAATTCTCAAGAAATGGCTTAAGATGCTGTCGGTTCACTTTAAAATTATTTCCATTCTTGGGGTTCTCAATTTCTATAGCACCATGGGGGAAAACTCTTTTAACAATGAAAGGTCTAGTCTACCTAGATCTCAGTTTTCCTGAAAATAAATGCAACTTAGAATTATGTAATAAAACCTTCTGAGATGGTTCAAAAGATTTTCTTAAAATGTGTTTGTCATGAAAGACCTTCATTCTCTCTTTGTAAATCCTAGAATCGTCATAAACATCCCTGCGAATTTCTTCCAACTCATTCAATTGCAATTTTGTTAACAGGCTAACCTCTAAATCAAAATGAAACATTTTAATAGCCTAATAAGATTTATGTTCTAACTCCACAGGTAGGTGGCAAGTTTTTCCATAAACAAGTTTATAGGGAGACATACCAATAGGGGACTCAAAAGTAGGACGGTAAGCCCAAAGAACATCAGTTAGTCTCAAAGACCAATCTTTGCGGTTTGGATTCACCCTTTTTTCCAAAATTTGTTTTATTTTCCTATTGTCAAGCTCAACTTGACCACTTGTTTGTGAGTGATATGGGATCGCAACTTTATGATTAATGCCATATTTTCTCATCAAAGCCTCAAAAGATCTATTACAAAAGTGTGATCTCCCATCACTAATAATGGCTCGATGTATTCCAAACCTTGAAAAAATATTCTCATTCAAAAATTTCAAAACATCTTTGTGATCATTAGTTTAGCAAGGAATAACCTTTCCCACTTGGAAACATAATCTACAACTACTAGAATGTACAAGTATCCAAAAGAGGATGGAAAAGGATCCACGAAACCAATGCCCCAACAATAAAAAATCTCAATGACTAAAATTGGGTTCAGAGGCATCATATTTTTACGAGTCATTCAACCCAACATTTGACAAGGCTCAAAAGATTTTAAAAAATTATGAGAATCTTTAAACATGCTAGGCTAATAAAAGCCACATTGCAGAATTTTTGCAACAGTTTTTCTTGAAGACAAATGGCCTCCACAGGCTTCATTATGACTAAAGGAGATAATACTATTTATTTCATTATCCAGGACACATCTCCTAATGATTTGGTCAGGACAATACTTGAATAAATAAGTATCATCATAGAAAAAGTTATGTACCTCAACCATGAAACATTTATTGTCTTGGGCATTCCAAAGAGATGGTGTTTTACTCATGACAATAAAATTGACAATATCAGCATACCAAGGTAAACTAGCAATGGAAAACAGTTGCTCATCAGGGAATGAATCCTTGATAGACAGAGCCTCCATAGAATCGTCAAAAGGCGTGACAGATGATCTGCCACCATATTTTCTACTCCCTTTTTATGTTTGGTGGTAATGTTAAATTCTTGGAGTAGAAGGATCCACCTAATCAATTGTGGTTTAGCATCTTTCTTCAAAAGAAGATACTTTAAGGTTGCATGGTCAGTAAAAACAATAACAGGAGAGCCAAGAATGTATGCACAAAATTTATCTGGAGCAAACACCACATAAAGTAATTCTTTTTCAGTTATAGAATAATTCATTTGAACACCATTTAAAGTCTTACTTGCATAATAGATCACATATGGCTTTTATCCTTATGTTGCCCTAGAATAGCTCCTATTTCATAACCACTTGCATCACACATAATTTCAAAAGGCAAAGTTCAATCTGGTAGCTTCATGATTGCTGCAATGGTAAGTTGTCCTTTAGCTTATCAAAAGCTTTTGGGCAACCTTGGGTCCATTCAAAGGGAGTGTCATTTGTTAGAAAGTTGCATATAGGTCTATATATGAAACTAAAGTCTTTTATGAACATTCTATAAAATCTAGCATGCCCTAAAATGAGCTAACATCTTTAACAGTCTTAGGTGTGGGCAAATTAGAAATTAGATCAATTTTTGTTTTGTCAACTGACATGTGTTATTTTTATGTGATTTTGATCACTCTTTTATTTATGAAAAATATCATTTTTAGTTCAATACTATTGATACTATTTTATTTCTACATATTTTTATTTATTTTTCTTGGATTTGAAGGAATAATAAGATTTAGTGCAAAATGAGAGCATTTTTGTATAAAAGAAGAGACTAGGGATCTAGACCGATGAAATGCAAAATGTGAGTAGCAAATAGATCTTTCTAGCCCAAAGCCCTGAAGACTTACCTCTCGGTAGGCTAAGAGACTCGCGACCAGAAGGCGCGACCAGAAGACGCAAAGATTTGGCGACAAGGCTTTAGGCAGTTAGATTAGACGACTAGTCTAAACGACCAAGTTAAAAGATCAACCTAAACGATATCGTGGGCAATAACTAGAAAAGGCGAAATGAGTCTTTCATCCCACTCAGGAGTCTTTCCACTCGGTAGGTGGAGGAGAGGTCTATTCCTTTGTGACCTTAATGCCCATGCATTTGTGACCTTTACGCAAGTTATATTCAGCGCACATGGCATCTACTCGGTGGGACCCTTCCTAGTTCCGTAATCAATCTATTAGTGACCAAATCCTCCTGAACTACGCAATTCAAGCTGCATATCACTGAATCTTCAATTTTAGATAACTCTGATATTCTTGGGGTAATTTCCTTTTATGTTAACATCTATCTTTAGAAATTATTTTCTAGATTTTTAGCCGCATTTATTTTGTTTCTGGATTTGGTTTTGACATTTATGTAATCCCGTCTTGTGAGATGAATAGGGAGTCTTTGGCTTTTGAATCTTAGTTTGAGTTTTAGGTTTTCGATTATTCCATAGTTATTCTTTAAGTGTTCTTTTGAGAAGGTGGAACTGGAGGGCAGAGAAAGCCGCATGCTTCATCAACCGATTTCAACGAAGAATACCAATTTTATTCTTTTCAATTCGATTATGAACTAATTTTATTTTTTAGAACTTTGATGTAGCCTAACATTGAACACAATTTATATTTCAAGTTATTTTATTTTTAATATTTCCATGATTGAGTGTTTATTCTTTGTTCTTAATGCTTACAATTTTCTAACTAACTGTTGTTCGATCTTTTAGATTGCAATGAGACTGAGAGGTGATTTGTCATTAAAACTCTAGGATTAAACACCATTAGTTGAGCGAAAGCAGAAATACTTTACCGTGACTAGTGTGATTTTCAAGAAAAAATACAAAGAACTTAATGAGTTTCCAATTACTTAAATTCACATAGAGATATAGAGATATTTTTGGTATTATTCGAGAGAAGATACTGAATAGTTAAGAGATTTTTATCATTAACTTGGAAAAATTGGGATTCTATAATAAGAAAGAATAAATTGCGTAGAATTTGTTAGGTGAAGTCAAATGCTCTAGATCTATTCTTATTATTTTTAAAATCTTAATTTTTAATATTCTTTTCTTCAGTTTAATTTAGATAAACCATTTTTCAAATTCCGATTTTTCAAATAGTAATTAATTTAGTCAATTTCAATACTCAATAACATAATTATTCCCTATGGGTTTGATAACTGTTTTCTTTAAAATACTTTACTACTTATTACGATTATGTGCACTTGCAGATATATTTTTTTCATAAACATCAACCTCTATGCCCTTGGAAGACACAATATGGCCTAATACAATCCCTTTTCTCCCAATTTAACAACAAATTCTTTTCTTCACACCTACTTAAGATGGCTTGCAAGTTAGAAAGACATCCATAAAAAGAGTCACCAAACACAGTAAAATCATCCATTAAAATCTCCAAATAATGCTCTATCATATCACTAAAAATAGTCAACATGCATCTTTGAAAAGTGACAGGTGCATTACATAAACCAAAGAGCATCCTCTTGAATGCAAAGGTACTAAAAGGGCAAGTGAAAGTAGTTTTCTCTTGATCTTTAGGTGCAATTTCAATTTGATAATACCTTGAGTACCCATCCAAAAAATAATAATATTCATGACCAATTGTCCTCTCTAAAATTGGATCTAAGAAAGGCAAAGGGAAGTGGTCTTTCTTAGTGACATCATTCAACCTCCTATAGTCAATACAAATGTGCCAACTCGTGACAACACAAGTTGGAATTAACTCATTATTCTCATTCTTGACTAAAGTTATTCCAGATTTTTTAGGCACAACTTATGTAGGACTTACCCATTTACTATTGGCAATGGGGTATATAAGAACCACATCTAACAATTTTAGCACTTCAGTCCTAACTACCTTTTTCATTCTAGGTTGCATCTCCCTAGATGGTTTAGCATCGTCCTCTAAATAGATTTTATGAGTGCAAACTAGAGGACAGATACCCTTGATGTCAGCAATGCTTCACCCTATAGTACTCTTATGCTTTTTCAAAATATTCAATAATTTACTCTCTTGCATATGGTTAAGTTTAGAAGATATTACCATAGAGAAAGTCTCATTGGGTCCTAGATAAGCATACTTAAACTCCATAAGTAATGACTTCAACTCCAATTTCGGTGCTTGTTCACATGAAGGTATCAAGTGATTCTTGCATGGCTGCAACTCCTCAAATTTTGGTTTCTACTTGTTCATCTCCAAATCTTGTGAAGAGTTTAAGAGAGAGTAGATGATGAAACACCCCGGTCCTGCAAGGATTGAAGAGTTACACCCTATAACTTAAAACTCAGAATTCCTCAATACATTTACAAACTCCAAAAATATAAAGTTATCAGAATACTACAAAAATCTCTTAATAAAATTTGCCGATTCTCAGAAATCTTCTATGAGTAATCCATTATGCTTAAATAATCATCTAGCCGATGCTCCATAATCCTGATCCTTAGCTGAATTATTCAAAATCATCTAAAAAATATATGGAGATAAGGGGTGAGTTATCAACAACTCAGTAAGCAGATGACATATACTAGCATGTAAACATGAGTGTTTTCACAGAGTTCAGAATGCAGAAACAAAACATTTCAGTATCAACATGGAAATCTTAAAAATACATATTATTAGAAAATTAGGGCGACTTTTCAAACATTTTATATTCAGAAACCAACTTTTCATATTCAAAGACTCATTTGGCACAAAATGACTGAATATCTTCGTCTTATCATGTCATATCAGAACAGAGACCATGTTTAACCCCCGTGGTAGGGTTGTGCATCCTGCGGAAAGCCAAACAGAACATAAATCACCATATTACCAAAGCGATTGCACTTAGAACAGAAAACCACTATTATATCCCGTGGCGAGCCAGAGGTCACTATTGTATCCCGTGACAGGGCCAGACATCAGAGCAAAACAGAATCAGAATCACCATATCAGAATCAGAATCAGAGTTAGAACAAAATCAGAGAGTCATGCCAAAGGTTTTCAGAAATCACATCATATCAAAGTACAGAACATCTTCAGAACATAACAGAATCATATCACAAAACATAATTTATGCACAAAATTTCATATTCGCTCTCTTTTTCAAAGTTCAGAAACAGAATGTTAAAAATAAGCTCATGTCTACACCAGTCATGACAGAAAATACTTTCTTCTTAAACAGAATCTCATGAGTAATGCAGAACAAATATCTGAGGTTGTTTTCAATTTCTTTTCATAACAAAACATGCACATTTTCCAAAAAGGACCTCAGTTCATTTTATTTTATGCAAAGTCTAGCATAGGAACCTCACTTACCTGGACTTCTTAGCTTGTCAAAATTTTTCCATAGCAGTACTGAACAAAAATCAATCGTCACCTATAAAATAATCACGTAATTCTAGTAAATTTCTAATAAATCACGTATTTCGATATTTAAGCCTAAACTTCTAAAATAACCTATTTTAATTCCTCAAAACTTAAAACTACAAATGATCACTTTCTAAAATCATCGATGTTGATTTAATAACTATGACTAAAACATTTAAAAGTTTGACCTATTTATTATTGAAAACAACCTATAAAGTTTAATACTAGATAGTATAGTTATCCCAAATCTTTTTGAAAAAAACCATAACTATTTTTAAATATACTAAATCATATCTAAAGTGTAAAAATAACATTACACTAATATTATTTACTCTTAAAATAAATCTTTACCTAATAACATATTAAAATACTTAAAAGTTTTCTGTAAACCTAAACAAAATGAGTCTACCAGTATATATATTAAAAGTTTAAAACATATTTACATAGCTTTTACTCGAAGGGTAATACTGTAATTTCATATCCAAAAATATGAAAAATTAACTTTACGTAAATTCTTGAGAAAACGTTGAATGAGTTTACGGTGCAACAGTCGGCGAGGCGGGGCGCGAGATACTCACCGAGAAGAGAACGAGAGACACAACGGCAGTGCTGGGCGGAGGTCGAAGGTGGTCCACGAGGCGGTAGAGCACTGAGATTGAGAGAGAGAGAGAGGGAGAGAGATGAGCGAGAGAGAGAGAGAGACAGAGAGAGAGAATGAAGCTCACCGTGAGCCTGAGGTGGCGCTCGGCAGACCAAAAGGGCTAGGCGGAGGTCGACAGTGGTGAGCTCGATGGCTGGGCAATGATGTTGCTTGAGGCTGAGGCAACCGGCGTGGAGGAGTTGCGGTATGTGAAACGCTCTGTTTTTAGTGGTGAAAAATAGAGGTTCACTGTGTGACTGCTGGTGACTTGGTGGCTTCCTTGCATGGTGGTTACAAGGCTGGATCCGGTGGCTGGCCAGCAGTTGTGAGTTGGTTGTGAAGGAGCTTTGACAGTGGAGGTGGTTCATGGTGATCTGACCTACGGTTTCTGTAAGGGTGCACTCTCCACGGCTGGGTTGTGGAAAGGAGGAGGTGTGTCCGGTTTGTTGTTGATTGGGTGGACGCTGGTGGCAGCGGCTGAGGCTATGAAGGAGGTGGTGGCGCACGGTAAGGCTTTAAGCCTTGATGATGGTCTTTAACGGTGGAGGGATGGGCGTCGGTTTTACGTGGAGATGGAGGTTGGCCTCGAACTAGGAGGGGCTGGGTGGTTCTTGTGGCTGGTTGCAGCGATATAGGGTAGTTTTTCAAAGGTATAAGATGAAAATGTATATTTATATGGGTGATTTCTGTGATCAAAATAGTGGGCGGCTGCTGAAAACCCTAGATGCGCAGATCACGTACGTGCATGGCACCAAACATGGAACGTCAAGTGGTTCCTGGCTTCATAGGCTTGGTTGAAAGCTCACGGGTTGGGCTGGGGACCAAAATGGGTTGGGCTCAAAAGAAAAATAAAATACACTCAAACAAGCCCAGTCCGAAAATAGAAGGGTCCAACAAAAGAAAAGAAAACACAATAAAAATAAATAAAAGCCAATTATAAACACTGCAACTCAATATTAATAAAATAAAAATAATTAAAGTCCAACAATAAAATTATTCATTAAGGCAAAAAAAAGCAAATTTAAATGAAAACAATAATTAATATCAAGAAAGCACATCAAAAAAAAAAAAATCCTTCAATTAAAAAAAATGCACTAAAAAATGCAGGGTATTACAGTAGATATATGAAGTGTTCGAATTTTCACCACAATCAAAATCACAAGAATTGAGTATACAAGCCCTTAATGGATCTAAACAAGTTTTTCTAAACTTTCATTCAACAAGTGTTTCAATGAAATTAATTTCATGAACGTCCTCTTCATCTCTAGGCTACTTGTAAGTGTTAAAAATATTAAGCTTAAAGTCAGATAGTTTTAAAAACCCATTCCTACAATTGATCAAACCATTAGAAGTAGTAAGGAAGGAGGGCCCTAAAATCACATGTATTTGAAAATTGCTATTGAGAGTGGGGTTCATATCTAAGACAATAAAATTTGTCTAGTTGGACCAACACATCTTCAACAACACCTCTAGGAATTTTCATAGATCAATCAGCAAGTTGTAAAGTTATGGAAGTGGGTTTCAATTCACCAAGACCTAACTGTTCATATATAGAATATGGAAAAATATTCACACTAGATCCAAGATCAAGCAAATCTTGCTCTATTTTAGAATTACCAATCATGCATGAAATAGTAGGAGATCCTAGATCTTTGTATTTAAGATGTGCTTTGTTTTGAATGATTGCACTCACTTGTTCAGTAAAAAAATGTCTTCTTTTGTACATTAAGCTTGTGCTTAACAGTACATAAATCTTTTAAAAGCTTGGCACATGAAGGAATTTGTTTTAAGGCATCTAAAAGTGGAATATATACTTTAACTTGCTTGAACAATTACTACTCTGTGATTTTGAAGACTTTTATGGTTCTTTTGATGAGATGGTCTTGTCAATGACCTTCCCACTTTGAAGAGTAGTGATAGACTTAACATGCTCAAATTTTTCATCATTGGCACTAGATTCACCTACACTAAACTGACCTTGTGGATTGGGAAAGAAATTTTCCTTTTTCTTGACAACTCAAAGAAGTGGTCAACTTAGTAAGTGTGTTCCTAATGTCGTTGATGGCTTGAGAATCTTGATTATTGATAGTTGTTTGTGTTTGCATAAATTGTTGCAAACTTGTGGAAACTTGGTGCAATGCATCCTCAAGATTTTTCTTTAGTGGTGGAGCATTGTAAGGCATAAAATTAGGAGGATCCTGAGTAGGAGCTATAGCCACATTATCATTCCTCCAACTAAAGTTTGGATGATTCGTCCATCCAGGAGTCTCTGAATAGGATGAGAAATATGACTTTTTGACTTTGTTTATTGCATTTGTTTGATCATGCAACACCTCTTTAAAAGCTGGAAGTGTAGGACATTCATTTGTTGTCCCATAGTCACACAAATATTACAAACCTCATTAACTTTAGGCATAACGCCCCGGTCCCGCAGAGATCGAAGAGTTATCCCTATAACTTGAAACTCACAATTCATCAATATATATACAGACTCCAAAATATGAAGTAATCAGAATACTACAAAATCCCTTATTAAAATCCGCCCATTTCTCATAAATCTTCTATGAGTAATCTACTATGCTTAAATAATCATCTCACCGATGCTCCATAATCCTGATCCTTAGCTGGACTATTCAAAATCATCTGAAAAATGTATGGAGATAAGGGGTGAGTTATCAACAACTCAGTAAGTAGAAGACATATACTAGTATTTAAACATGAGCATTTATAGAGTTCAAAATGTAGAACAAAAATATTTTCTTTCATAATGCAGAATCAGAATAATGTTTTCAAATTGCAGTGTCAAAATATGTTATAAAAAATATCAGAGTGAAAGTTCAAAAATATTCATA
This sequence comes from Juglans microcarpa x Juglans regia, assembly GCF_004785595.1. Taxonomy (NCBI): domain Eukaryota; kingdom Viridiplantae; phylum Streptophyta; class Magnoliopsida; order Fagales; family Juglandaceae; genus Juglans; species Juglans microcarpa x Juglans regia. The sequence continues at coordinate 14,368,424 of NC_054606.1, forward strand.
ATCAAAATCCTTTTGCATAGCATAAACTGAAACATCACATCTTATCTTATCATATTAGAACAAATACCATGTTTAACCCCCGTGGTAGGGTTATGCAAATCCCGGTAGCTAACCGAGCAGAACAGAATGTGAATCTTCCCTTTATTCATTTTCGGAGCCCCGAGTATGTACATAGGAAAGACCACGCAGAAAACCACTTTGTTTCCAAAGTGGGTGCATCAAAAATAAAAAAGTTGGTACCAACCCGAACAGAGGCCACAGTTTTACACCCATGGTGAGGTCAAAACAGAACAGAAATAGAAACACAAACAGAATGTTATGCCAGAGGTTTTCAGAAATGACATCAGATCATATCAGAGTACAAAAATTTTTCAGAACAGAACAAAATCATATCACAACATAATTTATGCACAAAATTTCATATTCGCTCTCTTTTTCAAAATTCAGAAATAGAATGTCGAAAATAAGCTCATGTCTACACCAGTCATGACAGAAAATACTTTCTTCTTAAACAAAATCTCATGAGTAATGCAGATCAAATAACTGAGGTAGTTCAAATTTATTTTCATAACCAAAAATGTATATTTTCCAAAAATTCAACCACAGCTCATTTTATTTTAATGCAAAGTCTAGCATAGGAACCTCACTTACCTGGACTTCTTAGCTTTTTCAGACTTTTCCTCAAAATGTCGAACAATAATTAATCGTCACCTATAAAATAATCACGTAATTCACCTAAATTTCCAATTAATCATATATTTCGATATTTAATCTTAAGCTTATAAAATAACCTATTTACTTCCTCAAAACCTAAAATTACAAATCATCACTTTCTAAAATCATCAACGTTGATTTAATAACCTTGACTAAAACATTTATAAGTCTGACCTATTTATTAATGAAAACAACTTGTAAAGTTTAATATGAGATAATATAATTATCCTAAAATATTTTAAAATAAACCATAACTATTTTTTTAATAGACTAAATCATATCTAAAATGTAAAAATAACATTACACCAATATTGTTTACTCTTAAAAAAAATCTTTACTTAATAACATGTTACAATAATTTTCTGTAATCATAATTAAATAAGAGTTTGTTAACACATAATAAAATTTTTAAAACACCATAGCATAACTTTTAGTTCAAAGGGTAAAAAAAGTAATTAATAATATTAGTGTAAAATATAACTTAGAACCATGTAATATACTTCCGTAAACCAAATTAGTTGAAGGAAAACAGAGGCTACGTACCCGGTATGGAGGTTCACCGTGACTGAAGGAGGTCGCGGCGGGGCAGGCTAGTGGGAGGTGGCTGAGACACTATGGCGGGACACTTAGAGAGAGAGAGAGAGAGAGAGAGAGAGACGAGCGAGAGAGAACGGGGGTGAGAGAGAGAGTAACCGTGAGGGAAACAAATATGGAGGAGAGTCAGTGGGCTCACCGATCGGCACGGGGTGACGAGGGTGTCACAGCCAGTGATTGCTGCTACTTTTACGGTCGTTTCCGGCGCAAAGAGGGTGGTTTGCAGTGGCGCACGGTGGAATAACACTGAGAGAGAGAGAGTTGTACGCATCACGCGGCGTGCATGGGACTTCGGACGGTGGCTCTGCACATCACTAAGCGGTGGAGGCTTAATCTCCGGCATCATCTGTTGCTGTTGACTGTGGCATCGCTACCCAACTGTGGCAAGGCATGGCTCTCGATTTGATGATGATGCTCTGTCTCCATGGCTTCAAAACAGAGCAACTGCAGTTTCCGCTTCCCATGGAAGTTGGTGATGGTGGCAACCGTTTGGGCTGTTTCTGAGGGTGGAGAGGAAGACTACGGCTGCTTCAGGTGCTGCGGCAAGGTTGCTTCCAGTATAGGCTTGCAGTGGTGCAGGTCTGGGTAGAAATTTACGTGGGGTGGAGGCTGTGGTGCAGGCTTACCACGGCGTGGAGGGTTGGCCTGGAGGTGGGACTGGCTGAGCTGCCTTGCATGGGTTTCCAAAGGGGGCTGTGGCTTGCTGAAGTTATAACAAGGGCTGCTGTAACCCTAGGACTTGAAGGAGGCGATCGAGCATGAAGGTTTATAAGGTGTACTTATATATGAGATTGAGGACCAATTGAAAACGGAAAAGAGACGTGCACTTTTCCGTGCACGTGCATGGGGGTAGAGTCGTGCAGGGTGGGGAAAAGTGATCAAACAATACTGATAGTTGGTTTTTCATGGTTTAACACAAACGGGTGTGGGCCTTTTCCGCGAATTATAGGCCCCGACTCAAACTCAAATAAAAAAAAATCCAACTTGTTTTAAAAAAAATTATCCCTGCCCATAAAAATAATATTCAAAAAATTTCCCTTGGCTTTTTCGTATACTTAACCCAAAAAAAAAAATATATATATATATATATATAAATCTTGGCGCTAGGCACTGTAGTGACTTCATTAGCTTTCCTAAATCCTATGGCTTCAAGTTTCCTAGTCAAACCTTGCTACCCTAGTTTTAAGGTCATCATCCTCCTTAAGTTGGTATCTACCACTTCCAGAGGGGTTGGTGGAAAGTTTGGACGCATTCGAAGTATTAGTGGTATCCCAAGATTGGGCATTCTCAGCTGAGAGATCAAAATACTCAGAAGCCTCGTCGGGGTCTTTGTTTAAAAACTCTCCATTGCACATCATCTTTACAAATTGGTGCATTTTGAGACTTAAAATGTCATAGAAAAAACTGATTATATGCCAAGTTTCATAGCCATGATATGGACAAGAATTAAGCAAATCTTTAAATCATTCTCAACATTGTTAAAATGTCTCACTCTCTTTAAATTCTCTTGAGAGCATTAGTCCTATGGGTTGGAAAAGAATTCTTAACAAACTTAGTTTGCATCTCTTGCCATGTACCAATTGACCTAGGTTTCAAATTATTAAGCCAAGTCTTTGCCTTCTCTTTAAGAGAGAAAGGAAACAACTTAAGCCTAATGGTCTCATCACTACAAGTCTGGTCATAGAAGGTAGCACATACCTCCTCAAACTCCTTAATATGCATATAAGAATTTTCAGATTCTAAGCCATGGAATCTAGGAAGTAATGAAATCATACCATGCTTAAAATTAAAATTGTATACACTAGGAGGTAAGACAATGCATGATGGAACACTACTCCTAGTGGGCTACAAATAATCTCTAAGAGTCTTAATGGGAGAAAGATCTTCATATTCTAGAATGTTGGTATTGTCCCCCTCATCATGGTTCCCCTCATTATGGACACTCTCATGGATCGACATGGTATCAAGTGTGTGAAAATGATTGGATGCATTAGACAAATTGTATAACAAATTATGATATTCAGTCCTAATCAAACGATTATATCTATCATGAACCCAAGAGCTCATGTACTAATGCAGCAAACAAGTTTAAAATAAATCTAAAACCAAACAAGAGAAATAAATGTAAATAGAGAAAAGAAAAAAAAAGGGTTGGAGAGATATTACCAAAATTTTGAAGAAATTCACAACTTAACAAACCTCCTTACAAAAAGTGGGTCACTTCAACCACACTGCCATCCTCGACAACGGCACCAAAAACTTGCTGCGACTTTAAGTTCCCAAGTGTATATGATTGTCACGCAGTAATAACATGAGTCCGAGATCAAATCCACAAGGAAGGGTGTAGAATTTCAATCCAAAGCAAGAAAATTAAATAGGACAAGAAAATTTAATAGAAAAGATTATCAAGGGTTGATTGAGTAGCTGAAAAAAAAAACCAAAGCTATGGAGAAAAATATCAATATTTTGAAACACTAAGGCTTCGAGATTCACACACAACGCATCTAATCATAGTTTCAACAATCTATTTTATAACTCAACTAAAATTCATACGAAGGATGATCTTAGTTGGATGATTTAGCCATTAAAGCACATCTTACTTTTCAAAGACAGTTTCATGAATTGGATTGATTTTAGGCAAAACAGATATAGAGAATTTATGCGTAGGGAATTCTAAGCATTCAATGTGCCCTGAGTCTACGATAAATCAAAGAATTATATAGAATAAATATCTTTTTTAGAATGGTAAATCAATTAGAAAACACCAAAACATAAAAATAAAAACCATAAACATATTGTTAAGAACATACCAAAAGATGGTTAGGCTATACCCTAAACCTTAGCAAGGTGTTTAGCAATGCATCAACAAAAGAAAATAAAACAATAAACTAAAATTTTTCCTGGCCTCCTCCCCCTCAATTCCCTCCTAATGATATCTCCTTCTCCCAAATATAAAAGAAACCTAACGTTTTCATGATTCCCACATAAAAAACCATCTAACTTTTAGGAATCAGATTGGCAATCTCATATGTGTCTCAGGAGTCAGACTTTAGACATCCTTATCAGGTACTAATTTGTAGCCCTTTAAGATAGATTTCCAACGCATCAAGAATCATATAAATCGGACGTGTAAGTGGAAAGTTATGATCAAAACACTAATATATGTTCAAGCTGTCTCCTAGTGCATTTCAGACTTGGACTTCTTGAGGTTTCTTTTTGTGATTTCTTTCTATTTTTCAAATTACTCTCAAACCCTACAAAAAAACATATTTATGCATTAAGACTCATTTTAAGCACAAACTTAAGAAAATAACATTAGTCTAAAACAACCTATAATATGCATGAATTAACCTAAACAAAATATAATAAAGCTATCTACTATTGAGATAAATGTGTAAAAGTAAGCTATTATCAGAAGGCATTACTTATACAGCAAAACGTGTGACGTTTTCATTGATCATAAAGTCTCAAGTATTTTTTTAGTCAAAAGAACTCGAACATTATGAGGTAAAGAAGATGGATACAAATAATTAGTGATTACCAATATGAGATAAAGTATCACCTTGGAAAGGCCAACGTTGTGGTGGATGCCTTAAGTCATTCAATTAAGATGATGGCTTTCTAAATCCGTCTTCCAAGTGCAGAAGCTATCAAAATAGTACATGGATGAGTTCCATAGTCATTTCCACAGGGACAATAGTATTCATGCTGAGCAAACATATAATGAAGCGTATTTTGTGTGATGAGCTTGTTTGTGAAAGGGCTATTTATGCAACCAAGAAAAGCATATTTATGTACTGATTTGAAGGGTATTAATGAAGAATGGTTTGGGTTTTTTCTCTATTTTTTTGAATAATTTTCTGAATGCTTGTAGACTTAAAAGAAATGGAAATAGAAAGAAATAAGAAAAGAAATTGAATGCTAGAGAAATTGGTACAAGAAATGTAGAGATTGCAGTAATATCAAAACAAGTGACACAATATATCAAACGCTTGGGCTACAAGAATGTTTTCTCCTTTTCCAAACTCTGATTAAGATGTCTAACTCTATAACTCAATTGTCAATCTAGTCTAAGCATTAATAATGGGAAAATGAAGATTTCAAAACCAGATTTTCAGTCTAAAGTACCTATAGAGTGCAAGTAAATTTACTATGAATACTAACCATGAAAAACCTTGAAAATATTACCAAGTTTCTATTGTGCCTTACGTCAACAGTAGAACAAGAACAAGAGTTTCTGGTTTTGACTTATCTCAACAAAATCGACTTGCAAAACTATAAAATGGATTTCTATCATATCAGAATCACTCTAATAGTAGTTTAATGCAAGGGAATCCATATCTTGTAGCTCAAGCTGTAAATTTAGCCTAACATCATTCTCTCAAGAAAATAGAAATTAAAACAATTAAACTCCAACTCATAAAAGAGAGCTCTGTGCATCACAAAACTGCCAATAAAATTTCAGAATATCTACTACTAAGAAAATAAAATCATCTACAACCAAAAAAATTGAAGCCGAAAATCCCCTAAAAAAAAAAGCGGAATAAAACCAAAAGAAGAAGAGGAAGACTGCGCACGAAAAATATTTCCTTTTTATACTGTGCATTCCAGCCGCGTTTTGTGTGAGTGGGTCTCGCCTCTGCAGTGCACTGCTCTACTGTGAGAGCCAACCCCTTGTGTTTCAGCCCAATGCACGTCTTCAGTTTCTGCGTTTCGCGTCTCAGCCCCTACAGTTGCCACCGTTTTGATTCTTGCCCGCGTGAGCTACCCTGCTGTGAGGCCACGATCCAACCTCCTCTGCAGTGCATTTCCGCGTGCGTTAAGCTTGCTGCTGCACGGCTTGAGGCGAGCTGCACCTTCCTTTCCCTTTTCCCTTTCCTTTTTGTCTTGTGTTTCAGATCCCTAACCCTTAGCATTTAGGTGCTGCACGTTCAATTGGTGGGCCTTTTCCAAAAATACCCTACATAAAATTGGGGTTAAGCGTTCACAATAGAAAGGGTAAACTTGAGATATTAATTCTGATGGGGCTTAACAGCTGCACAAATCTTTTTAAGAGCAAAATATCATGATTTAACAATGGACCTCAATTTATAATTCACTGCATAATTAAGGGTTTAAATCATTTTTTTAGCTAACAACTTAGTCACTTTATCAACTTAATTAGGCAGTTTCTCATACCTTATCATAAGACTCACTAGGCTGATTTATACGTCAATGCGATAGTTCGTTTACATGGTGTACCGAGGTCGTTCATGTCAGGTAGAGATGATTCACATCTTGATTCTCGCAAAGTTAATAGAATTGAACAAACATGAAGTTTAGTAGTGCCTATAATCCCTAAATAGATGGACAAACAAAGTGGACCCTACAAATATTAAAGGATATGCCTAGAGCATGTGTATTGGAAAAAAAAGTGATTGGGAAGGACAAATACCTTTAATTGAGTTTGTTTATAACAATAGTTTCCAAGCAACAATCAAGATGGCACCATAAAGCATTTTATGGAAGGAAGTATAGATATCCACCATACTGGGACAAAGATGGGGAAAGATACTTGGTTCGGAATTCTTGCAAGAGATGAGAGAACAAGTCCTTTTAATTAAGAAAGGATGAAGGTAGCTTAGGACAGGAAAAAGAGTTATACCAATGGCAGGAGAATGAACCTCGAGTTTGAAGTTGGCAATTGGGTATACGTTAAAATATCACCTATGAAGGGAGTAGTTCGGTTTGGAAAGAAAGTAAAACTAAGTCCATGGTATGTAGGACCTTTTGAAATTGTGGAAATGATCAGATTAGCAGCTTACCAACTAAATCTTCCCATGAAACTTCAAGGGATACATGATATATTTCATGTTTCCTCATTGAAAATAAGTTTTGGAGACCGACAACCAATCATAGTCGATCCAAGTCATGTTCACTTACATCCCAATCTATCATGTAAGGAATGGCCAGTGTAGATTATCAACTGGAGGAACAAATAATTGAGAAACTCAAAAATACCGTTGGTCGAGGTACTTTTGCAAAATCTAGATTTTTAGGAATCCACCTGGGAAAGAGAAGATTCAATAGTGGTGGGCAAAACATTTGGCGGCTCTGACTCCAACCGACACCCACTTTGACTTTGACTCATTTGTTTGAATCATAGGAATATTATTGGTGTTCTGGTTGAATTCTGTAGCCAGCAATTTGTTGTACTTGTTTGACAAAGCAATAAAGGCATTTGTTTCGAATTTAATCCTATAGTTGAATGTTTTTTAGGTCTTTTTATTTATTTATATTTATTTTATTTTATATTATGAATGTGCTCTTTGTGGCAGAACATGGCATGGACTAGGGCCACAACACGTAAGTTTGTGCTGTTAGTTGAGAGAATTAGTGTAACGCCCCGTCCCCGAGGGCCCGGAGAGTTAACTCATATAACCTGATAATCAACAAATTTATAGACTCCAAAATATAACGTCATCAGAATACCACAAAGTCTCTTAATAAAATCCGCCACTTCTCAAAAATCTTCTATGAGTAATCCACTATGCTTAAAAATCATCTCACCGATACTCCATAATCCTGATCCTTAGCTGGTCTATTCAAAAATCATCTGAAAAATGAATGGAGATAAGGGGTGAGTTATCAACAACCCAGTAAGCAGATGACATATACTAGTGTGTAAACATGAGCATTTTTACAGAGTTTGGAATGTAGAAACAAAACATTTCAGTATCAATATGCAAATCTCAAACAAATACGTTTCATCAGAAAATCAGAGCGACTTCTCAAATATTTCATATTCAGAAACCAACTTTTCATGTTCAAAGACTCCTTTGGCACAACATGACTGAACAACTTCGTCTTATCATATCATATCAGAACAGAGACCATGTTTAACCCCCGTGGTAGGGTTGTGCATCCTGCGGAAAGCCAAGCAGAACATAAATCACCGTGTTACCAAAGCGATTGCACTTAGAACAGAAAACCACTATTATATCCCGTGGTGGGCCAGAGGTCACTATTATCTCCCGTGACAGGGCCAGAGATCCCATGACAGGGCCAGAGGTCACTATTATATCCCGTGACAGGGCCACATATTAGAGCAAAACAGAATCAGAATCACCATATCAGAGTCAGAATCGAAGTCAGAAAGTTACGCCAAAGGTTTTTCAGATGCCACATCATAACAGAGTACAAAACAGAATGAAATCAGATCACAAAACATACTTTATGCACAAAATTTCATATTCGCTCTCTTTTTCAAAGTTCAGAAACAGAATATCAGAAATAAGCTCATGTCTACACCAGTCATGACAGAAAATGCTTTCTTCTTAAACAGAATCTTATGAGTAATGCAGAACAAATATATGAGGTTGTTTTCAGATTTCTTTTCATAACCAAACATGCACATTTTCCAAGAAGGACCTTAGTTCATTTTATTTTAATGCAAAGTCTAGCATAGGAACCCCGCTTATCTGGATTTCTTAGCTTTTCAGAACTTTTCTCAAAAATACCGAACAAATATTAATCGTCACCTATAAAATAATCACGTAACTTCCATAAATTTCCAATCAACCACGTATTTCGATATTAAAACTTAAAAATGCTAAAAGAACCTATTTTAAGAACATCAAAACCTAAAATTCTCATACCTAAAATACCAATATTTTCTAAGACCAACAATATTCACTTAATCGAAATCGTACTGGAGAAGAAAATTTATCGAAAAAGTATTATGATACTTATAGAACTCAATAAAAATTAATATTCAAAATATCTAAAATACCAACAATATTTTATAAATAAAAAGAATACATTGATTACTAAACTTTTCCTAAAATAATTCATGAAAAACTCACCTCTTATGAAAAATAGATTTACTTACTTTAACTAAGAATATTATCAAAATACAATATAATATTTATTAAAACTTAAAACAAAATCCTAATTAAATATAAACTCAACACACAAAAATTTCTTCTCAGCCGAAACTCAAACCGTGAACTTTCCTAATATATATTAGGTTAAAACTAGTAAGTGCCCAAGTTAAAACTTTACTTATAAATACACACACACACACACATATATATATAAATATATATATATATATATAAGCACCCTATACGTAAAACAGACGATAAACAAACAACGAAATAAACGAAAAACATGCAGCAGCGGTAGGGACTCACCGAGATGGTGAAGTGCGACGGCGCGGCGTGCGACGGGAGGTGGTGCACTCAATGGCTATGCACTGGACGAGAAAGAGAGAGAGAGATGCACGGTGAGAGAGAGCTTACGGGAGAGTAAACCAACGTGAGAGACAGAAAACAGAGAGGGAGATACCGTGCAGCGGGGAGGCAAGAGGCGGACCTGGGGTGACGGAAAACTTCGACGGCGGTTTCTGGAGCCGCAATGTGAAGAAGCTCATGGTGGTTAAAGGTTGCAATGGCTCACGGTAAGAGGAGAACCATCCTCTGTTTCGGGAGTGAAAAACAGAGGCTGCGGGATGGCTATTGAAGGCTACGGGTTCACGGCTGGGTCACGGTGGCGGCGTATGGCAGCGTTGAGGAGGAGCAAGCGGCGACTTGACTTCCTTGGGAGGCTGCGGTTTTCCAGGAGACGGTTGGATAAAACCATGAAGATGCAGGATGGCTTTTGGCCGTGCGTGAGCGAGTCTCTTGCCGTGCGATCCGCTTGCTCAGCGTCTCACGTGGTGAAATGGTTTCCCGCGGTTGCTGATCTCCTTGTATGAGCGGGACGCTCTCACGGTAACGGTATGCTGCTGCGGCTGAGGCTGAGACGGACACGATGGCGCACAGAGAGGCTTTGAGCCTAGATGAAGGACGCTAACGGTGGCGTCGGTTTTACGTGCGTGGAGATGGAAGTTGACGTCGAACTAGGAGGGGCTGCACAATGGTGAACTCTGGAGGCTGGTGGCAGTGACGGCAGAGGGTAGTTTCGAAGGTCTAGGGTGTAAGTGTGAAAATATACGGGTGCTAAGAAAACCCTAGAGAAAGAAAAGAGATAGACGTGCATCGTGTAGTGCCGTGCGTGGGAGAAAAAAAAAAAGAAAAGAAAAAGAAAAAGAAAAAAATAAAATAAAACAATAACAATTAAAGTCCAACAATAAAATTATTCACTAAAGCAAAACGTAAATTTAAAAACAAACATTAAATAATAACATCAAAGCACATTCAAATAAATTTCACAACTTAAAAATTATAAAATAAATCTAACGAGAAAAATTCAATAAATTTTTAAAACAAGAACAATAATATTTAAATTAATTATATAAAAAAAATCTTTCACATAAAATAAATAAATACGTTAAAAAATACGGGATATTACAATTAGAGATTGCAAGAACGTAGATGAAGGGCTAGATAAGATAGGCGGGATTGTATGATTGCATCTACTGGCAACAGATGGACAAGCTTGAGTACCATCGAACACATGTGATGGATGTAGGAAAGCAAGGGAACCTATTCTTACGAAGAGTGTTACCACACAAGGAGTGTCAACCACCATTTGATGCCCTTGTTTGGAGAGATACCACTAGATTGCGCATGTTAGGCATTAGGGATGGTGCAGAGTCAAGCAATGGAGCAAACGACGTCTGAAATATCTGATTCTTTGATGTCTTCATCTGATCACTTTTGTTTTCGCAAAGGGGGTCAACTTATGGAAGATGACGAAGCTACGATAGCACACAAGTTACACGAGATGAGGACAAATATGTATTAAGACCTCAAAGATGACACGATGTACTACCTTTTGCAACAATTAGTAATAGATGAAGATGGAGAAGTACCACAACTTTCCTCGCCCAAGGATTCGATTGTGAATGACGAACCTTAGTCCTCAGAGTTGGTGATCCTACCGATTGTATTTTTTGTTTTCATATATACTATGCGATTTTGAGGACGAAATTTTTTCTTAAAGGAAAGATGTAATGCCCCAAGTCAAAGCAAGAACTTAGAAGTTTCGCTCATTAATCTTTGAATTTAAATAATTGCATAAGGAAATGGACTTTAGGCCTAAGATAACTCAGGTTGCGTTTGGATGTTGAAGTGAGTTGTGTTAAGATGATAAAATATTGTTAAAATATTATTTTTTAATATTATTATTATTTTAAAATTTAAAAAAATTAAATTATTTATTATATTTTATTTTAAAATTTAAAAAAATTATAATAATAAATTAAAATAAGTTGAAAGATGTTTAATAACCTAACGTACCCTCACATCAATTTTATCAAACGGCCCAATTCAGAGTTTACCTATGGAAATCACTTTATCATTCCATTTTAGAATATCCAATTATTTATGGCCCTGTAGACAAAAGCTATTAGCTATTTCAACCTTGGGTTAAGTTCTAAGAACTTTTCAGATTTGATGGTCCCCATGCCATAAATGGTTTATGCTGCCCAAAGCTACTCTAGGGTTTTTAGGAAGATAATATTAAACTAGGGCAATCAATTAGACTAAATTTTTATTTATGAAGGTGGCACATTGAATGCATGGGGAGATGGAAAGGGTTGGCCGAATCTCACCCCCTCGTCTCTCCATTTTCCCGCCCACCCCTTGTAATGGTTAGGCTTTTGATAAGGAGTCATTAAGGGACTCTTGGAAATTCGTTGCATATAATAAGTCATCATTAATGATTTGTGGGAAGTTGGATTACAATTAATGAAGAGTAATTCATGATTATGGGAAGTTGTAAGGTATCTGATAGTGAGCTCGTGGGAACTTGCAACGTGACGATGAGGCCACAAAGGCCAATCCCGAGCATCTAATGGAGGGCTCCACGCATACACCTTGCCGCCCACCTAGGCCTATTAGGCTTCAACATATTTTTCCATACATATTTGGGATAGGGCAATCATTAGTGACAAAAATTGCCTATTGGTCCACTTGAATACAAAACTTGTGGGAGAAGAAAGCCACACGCCAGCCACTCTTTGTGCCCTAACCCACCACTTTTGCTTCTGCACAAGTTGGTTTTGGTGCCCTTTAGCCTTCTACAAGTAGGCAATAATGAGGACTTCGAATTTAGCACCTAAAGCAATGATGAGAGAGCGCGCTTTGTGGAGGGTATTTAAACCCTAACATTTATATCCAACCTACACCCTGAAGGAAAACCGAAAAGTCATTTGTGAATTTCTCTTCCTCTTCTCTCATCTTGTCTCCTCACACACACACCCAAGGATTTCCAGCGTTTTTTCTTCAATCCATAGCAACTCACACACACTTAGCTAGAACCGAAAGTTGGTAATTGAAGTGGTGCAACCAAGCCTAGCCGAGCTCGTAAGCTAGCCTTATCCTCTATACTTTCTCTGATTTCATGGAGTGAGGGAGTGAAAGCATTTGGAGTCTATGTGGGTTCAAGGATTCAGTTGGCATGTTAGTTGAAAGGGGTGTTTGATATTTTACCATTTTGTGTAAGATTCGAAGAAAGAAAGGATGGAATATCATTTATGGGTTAGGAAAGTTTGGGTGATGGTGTGGAAGCTTTTGGATCATATTTACGCATGCTTTAAATTCTATGATTTTGTGTATATATACAAAGGGTTTTTCTCAAGTCGTTTCGGATTCTACGTTGAAAAATGTTAATGAGAAATCTTGTGTTAGGAGCATGATGGTATTCAGAACAAATTAAAGTTTTTGTCTTTATATGTCTTTGAGTAACCTGATTGTATGCAGATTAAGATTGCGTTTAAGGGAAATAAATGAATGGGTGATGTAGGTTTGATCATGGCCAAATAGGCCTAAGTGCATGTTAGTCACTATTAGGAAGTGTGTTTTATGTTCCATTAGTTAATGGATTAGCTTACATTTCTTTGGGTGTTTTTTGAAATAGTTCCAACACTAAGAAACACTCGTGCAACTTGGCACCCTATCATTAAACAGAAAGTTCGTAAGTTAGCCTCTCTTGAATAATGTATTTATATTTATGTGTAAACGTTGCATGTGTTCTGATTGTTTCAAGTTTTGCCTATGTCGCATGTTTTGATTATTGCAAGCTATCATGTGATATGCTCTAATTATTTCAAGATGTTCACATGTTAGGATCATTGTATATGTATCATGTTGCATGTCATTCACATGTCATGCTATGATCACATGTCATCATTTCATGTTCATGAAATAAGTATGGGTTATGCATTAAAGGAAACATTTTTGTCATGACCCCAATGTTAGAATGCGGTAATATTCTCATGGAACTCCCATATCCACTCTAGAGTGACTAAAGATGGACAGGTATCCCCTAGGTTGATGAAGAATAATCAAAGTGTTTCGAACGAGATAGAAAGGTTTTCGAAACGAAGTCGTAGTACCTAATGAAATATAATGCTTGCAGTGGAGGCATTACGATCTGTTGAAACAGTTAAAAACTTTTGGTGAAGGCGATTCAATCTGCCAAAACCTAAAGAATGCTCGTGGCGAAAGGCGTTTCGATTATATGAGCATTTTTTCTATAACATATTTACAGTTGGTCAAAAGGCATGTGATGTGTACGATAACCAATAGATATACACGATTTATGGGGACCCGTGAGGTATCCATAAGTACGTACAAGAATGAGAAAGAACAAGCAAGAACTAGGAAAGAAATGAAATTTTTTATGCATGCTATCTTGTTACAAGTCTCATTTTTATGAAAAAGAATCTTAATAAAAGAAAAATACACTTTCATGAAAATGCACGGTTATATTCAATGCATACATGTTCATGTTTACTTTAATCAATTTTATGTTATCTTTGTATATGTTTGTGGTATAACTTGCTGAGATTTTTAGGAACCTCACTGTGGTAGTCCCACTATCATTCCCCTCCAGAATGGTAGAAGTCTTAATAGGTTTAGAAGAGAACAAACGAGATGGATGATTGGCTTGAGATGAACGAAGACGAGTTTTCTCTTAGAGCTCATACAACACCCGATAACAGACCTTAAGGAGATCTTAGAGGAAAAGGGATAATGTTTTTAACTATATAGTATAGAACAATATGTTAAGTTTTGTGGTTCATGAGAGGTCAATGTTGACCCGAATTATGATGTAAGGTCTTATTAAAGACATTATGTTGGGAAGAAGTAGAAGTCTTAATTTGATACCATGATTATTGGTTTAAGACCCTTTTTTCCAACTGCAATTTATTCATATTGCTAAAAACAAGTTAGGTGCATTGAAAGTTAATTTCATATATATTGGATATGTAATCCAGCATTGTATGTCGAGACGCTTCAATCACTATCAAATCCCAAGTACGGGTTGGGGGCATCACAAAGAAAGATATAAAATGACTAAAAACATTGAAAAATGTTTTGTGAAGGAGAAGATGGGGTATTTATAAGATGGTGAGTCGACTGGATATACGACGCTTCCTATGTTGTGTGTTACGTCAATGGTACTTAATTACGCCCAAACTAGTACATGGTATTATAGTATAGTTTAGGGTGTCGATCTGCAGGGAGTCGAAAGAAACATAATAAGACGCAAGCTTAAAAGAAAAGATCAAATTATAATATGACAAGAATCTAAAAATTCTAATGCAATTTCAATTTGATAATAACCAGAATAACCATCCAAGAAACAATAGAAAGGATGACCAGCTACACGCACAAGAATTTGATCAATAAAAAGTAGAGGAAAATGGTCTTTCCAGGTGGCAGCATTTCATTTTCTGTAATCAATGCACATCTATCACTCAGTCACAAGTTTTATAAGGACAAACTCTCCCAAGTCATTCTTCACCACAGTAACACCTGATTTTTTAGGAACAGCCTGTGTAAGACTTACCCATTTACTATCAGCAATAGGATATATGATTCTTGCATCTAATAGTTTCAACACTTCTTTCATAGTGGGAATAAGCCTACACTGGGGGTCTCTACAAGGGCTAGTTCCTTCTTTCAAATTAATTTTATGAGAACAGACCAGGGGACTAACACATTTTATATTAGCAATGTCAACCTAAGGCTGACTTATGCTCACATAGGGTCCAAATTAATTTCTCACCTTGAGACTCGGACAATTCATATGAGATAATAACAAGAAAAGTATCACCTGGACCAAGGGAAGCATGCTTTAAACCCTTAGGCAAAGGCTTCAATTCAATTTTTGGTGCTTGCACAGTTGAAAGAATTTGTTTTTCACCTTTCTCAAGTAACTTTTCAAACTTCGGTTGCCATACCTGAGTGTCATAATCCAAAGTTCTATAAGAAATAGCATAAATATCAACTAAATCCAATGGATCACTATTAAAATCAAACTCAGAATTAATAAGAAAATACTCAAGATGATCAAAATCATGAGCTGTAGAAACTCTGCTATCTAGGAATGAGTCAATCATATATGTCTGGTGGCTCTTGTCATCATCTTCTGTCACCTCAAGAGTCATGTTTCCAAAACAAAGCTTCATGAGCCTATTCCTGCAATTAATAAGAGCATTAGCAGTGGTAAGGAAAAGCCTACCTAAAATCAAAGGAATTTTAGAAGTAGTATAACAGCAGAGCTAGTGTAAAGGATTAAGACATCAACCGGATAATAAAATTTGTCAATTTGAATTAAAACATCCTCTACCACACCTCGGGGTACTTCGACTGAACGGTTAGCCAATTGCAATACCACAGTGGTTGGTTTGATTTCCAACCCCAACTACAAATAAATAGAATATGACATTATATTCACGCTAGCTCCTAAATCTAGCAAAACTTGCTCAAACTCATGATTTCTAATATTGCATGCAATGGTTGGACAACTAGGATCCTTGTACTTGGGAGGAATCCCTACTCAATTAGAGCACTAACTTGCTCTGTCAGGAATGCTGTCTTTTTCACATGGTGCTTCCTCTTAACTGTACACAAATCCTTGAGAACTTTTGTATAAGTAGGAACTTGTTTAATCACATGCAAAAGAGGGAGATTGATTTTTACCTACCTTAGATTCTCTAGGATTTCATTGTTAGGATCTAGAGTTTGCTTACTTGATTTTAAAGCTTGAGAGAATGATACCTTAACAGGACTCTTTGTCACCTCAGGTTCATTGGGCAGCTCAGCATCACTACTATCTTGATTCTTTTCCACATCCTCTCATCTGTTTATTGCTGGGATGTGTAATGACTTACCACTTCGTGTCACAATGACATTCACATCCTTCAAATTCTCTTACACCATGTGTTGACCTTGGGGTGCGGACTGAGCTTGAGAAGGGAACTTACATTGTCATTCACACTTAAGGAGCTCATCAATTTGGACACTTGACTCTTTATCTCCTTATTTTCTTCAACAACCTGCCCAATCAAAGATTTAAACTTTTGGTTAGTCTTACCATGTGCTTCAAGAAAAGCATGAAAAGTGTCTTCTAAAGGACTCCTAGAAGATGAAAGTGCATGATATGGTGTAGGATATGATCTAGAGGGTTGTGCAAGTGGCTGGTTTTCAGGCTTCTAGCTAAAATTGAGGTGATTGTGCCACCCCGGATTATAGGTATCAGAGAAAAGTGTAAAAAGCTTATTGTACATACCTAAGGCATTATATTACTCCTCATACATCCTTATTATCTCAGCAAATGTGAGACACTCTTGAGCGAGATGATCTACCCCGCCACACTCAAAATATGGTCCAAAAGACTCTGCATAATTAGCCACGTGTGTTGGCTTTAAGTCTTTAGTCTTTAACACATCTAGCTCCCTAGTGAGCATCTCAACTTTAGCCTTTAGGTTATCCTCTTCCTTGAGATAGTAAATTCCACTACTATTTGGGTTTCCTGCAGGTCGTGACCTATTTGTACTCTCAGTAGCATTACGTCCAATCTAAGTGTGAGCTTTTCCAACAAGTTTATTGAGGTATTCTATAGCCTCATTAGGATCTTTCGGTAAGAACTCACCATTACACATTATCTCCACAAATTGGCGCTCTCTAGGTGTATGTCCCTCATAAAAATAGCTCACTAAGCACCAATTTTCATACCCATGGTGATGACACATACTCAACAACTCCTTAAATCTCTCCCCAGACTGATACAAGGTCTTACTGTCATTTTTTGTAAAGGTGAAGATTTATCTTTTTAAAGCGTTGGTTTTATGTTGGAGAAAGTATTTATTAAAGAAGACCTAAGTCATCCCATTTCATGATCCAATAGATTGTGGTCTCAACGAGTATAGCCAACTCTTAGCTCTATCATTCAAAGAGAAAGGAAAGAACTTAAGTCTCACAACGTCATCAGTTGCATTTTGACTATGAAAAGTTACAACTACTTCCTCAAACTCCCTAATGTGCAAATAATGATTTTCATTCTCTAAACCATGAAAGGTGAGTAGTTGTATCATCCTTGCTTTAAAATCAAGTTGATGAGTGTTGGCTGGAAACATGATGCATGATGGTGTGGCTGTGCGTGCAGAGTGAAGGTAATCTTAAAGAGTTTTAGTGGGTTGATTTTCGTGTTCGCTCATTTCTTCGGGACTAGATGGATTGTCAAATAAAAGATTTAAAAAAAATGAATCTAACTCTAACACAGGCCTACAAGCAAATCTACCCTAGGCGTCTCTATGTCTGTGCATGCAAGGTTACAAAATACAAAAAACTAAAAATAATACGAAAGGAAAGAAAAAAATAGAGCAAGCTAAAAGAAGAAACAAAGTTACCGTCTTTACAAACTACTGAAACAAATTATTTATATCGTTTCTTCCACCGCCTCCCCGGGCAACAACGTCAAAATTTGATTACGCCCAAACTAGTATACGGTGTTATAGTGTAGTCATGGTGTCGATCCACAGGGAGTCAAAAGAAACACAACAAGACGCAAGCTTAAACAAAAAAATCAAATTATAATATGACAAGAATTTGAAAATTCTACCTAAAGCACGTAATTAAAATGAGATTAGGGCACGGATAAGAGGGCAAGTAAAGTTTTGAGCTTCCAACAACCGAATCTAATACTCTGACTTTTTCAATTCAAACGATATACACAATTAAGAATTATAGCACCAAATTCCTAATTGGAAGATATGACATTATATTCATCTATTTTCTCAAATTTAATTCTAGAATCTATTCTCCCCTTACAAACCACGGTTATCATATATAAAAATGAATATCAGATCTAAAGACGACCCTGTGTTCATAAACAATAGTGCAGTAGAAGATCACATCAATGGTATGAAAAGCTTGTTTAAGTCACAATTATATATTCATAATACTATAGCTCAACAAAATCAAACCATAGCAAGATTTAATATAATTGTCTCAAACAATAAAGCTTGAAGTAAAGTCAAAGTATTTTCACCAATCAATTTCCACCCTAGGCTTTACCCAATATTTAGTTCTCCAAAGAAGAACTAGATAATAAAAATAGAATTTTTCTCTTTTGTAGAACTGTGCCTCCTCCCCTCGAAAAACTCTCAATTTCGTGCTAATAAATTGCTTATATAGGTAGGAAAGAAACCCTAATATCTTTCATATTCTCGCATATAAAATCGCCTAAATTTTAGGACTTATCTTAGCAGCCACGTATGTGCTTCAGGAGTTCGGATTTAGAAATTCTTATCAGAGACAACTTTGTAGCCCTTTAAGATAGCTTTCCAACACATCAGGAATCGAATCAATCCGATATTTGAGGCGGAAAGTTATGATCAAAGTACTAAAGTATGTACAGGCTATCTTCTAGCCAAACTGACTTTTTCTCTTGATCCGAATTACTCTCAAACCCCATCATTATCCTTATTTGAAGGGTCCTACACTAGTTGAAAGTTCTTAGGTTGTTTCAACGTCTTGCCCACTTGAAAGTCGTTTGAATTTGACTAGATTTGGACTTGCTCTTTTATAAACTCTGAAATTAAGCATAAAAATATATTCAAGAGTATCCCAAAGTAAATAGAAACTCAATTTAAGAATACATATTAATTCCTATAATTTTTATTTACATTTAACATTTTAGTCCAATAATAGAGTATTTAGAGTGCACTTTCATACACTCATCAGGTGCCAAGGGAATTTCTTGTCTTTGGATAGAGTCGATGGAGTTGCCAGCACCTTTAAAAGGAATATTTCGTGTTGATAAAGTGGGTTTTTCGTCTATATGAGTTTGGTAGGAATTGTATAGTTGCAGTTTTGTATTGGTTGATTTGTTGGTTAAAGTCTCATAATAGGCTAGCTTGGGAAGAATATTCCTAGTGTCATGTTTGTAGTCAAGGTATTCCTCCACCACAAGTGAGGTTCTTAATAAATGTGGGAATGGTCACTTTTGGACATGTGACCCTGTCTCGTAATAAAAAATAAAATAAAATAAAATAAAAAAAACACTAACTATTTCATACGGTTAACAAGGGATTACAGCTTAGCAGTTTCAAAGTGGGAAATAAACAGTAGGTAATTCTTTTATTTGCAACTGATTTAATGAGAAAAAATGTGAGGGATCATAAGTCAACTCTGTGGAGTTAGCCCGAAGTGAATTGGAATTTTGAACAATGCATCTTAGGCAGCCATTCCTACATAATAGAACCATGATCTAGGTACAAGGATGTTTAGCAAGCGCGTACCCAAACATATATATAAATATAAATATAATATATGAGCATGATATCTACAACTTCGGTCGACGTGGGATGTTATATGCTTGGTGCATGGAAAGCATGTGTGCGCTTATAAAGTTGATACACGCATGAATATTGGTTTGATGAACATGGTTTTTACTAAGAGTCTTGCTACGTACAGATATGCCCACGGAGTCACCTCGATCGTACACTGCTAACGTGGCAGGATGACACATCATATATATTTTTTTTAAAAAGGACGAGAGAACACAGATCGAAGGTCCCTTCGAAAATCTCATTGTGCATTGCTACAGTTTCAGTGAGAAAAAATCTCACTCCACGACAAGCGAAACGGTGACTCCACACTGAGAAAAAGTAGAATGATGAACGATCACCCACAGCACGACCCAATTCCGAATTGCCTCGCCTTCCTATAAGGTAAGCTCATGAGCCTCAACACATTAGATCAATGTCTTTTAGGAGGTTTCATGGACACTTTGTGAGACAAGCTAGCTAGATTAGGAGTAGAGGGAGGGAATCTGAATGACGTGAAAATATACAAAACATAATGAACAAAGCTTCATTGATATTTGTTTGGAGAAACAGAAACGTTGGGAAATATTAATGGATTCTTCTTCTAGAATTTTCTCCCTAACAACAGATGCCTTTATGATCTTTAAAGTAAACAACAACCTGGGTTTTGTACTTTTTGCAATTATAAAAATATGAAAAATTAAATAAATAAATTGAGTAGGTATTGTATGATGTTTTTATGCTAGAATACACAATTTTGTTCTTCCTGCCCTAGTTCACTATCGAAGTGGGTGACTAATTTTGAGTGCTGCATTGTCGGTCGTTTGATAAGTTGATCATCTAGTCCTCCATTGAAGAGCTTCATGAAGACTTGATGTTTGCAGTCTTCTAAGACGTAGACGTGGTTGCTACATTTTCTTTGAACTAGTCTAAGTAGAATACGGATCTAAAAATAAAAAAAACAAATTTGAAAACGGAATATGCATCGTTAAATAAGTCTGGAGATTCAATCATTAAGAAAAAGAAAGGAAGACACAGAAAGAAGGAGAATGGGGGAGGGAATCTGTCGTGTTGTGTTGGTCCTCTATCGTGCAGTTTCATGGGTTCCCGCACAACGAGTTGAATGTAAAACATCATCAATCACCGCTCTCTTTTCCCCAAGAAATGAAATGCGCCCGTTTTATTAATTTACGTGTTAGTCCACCTTGGATTCATGCGTTGTGACGTCACCATTATGACTGCACTTAGAATTATTTTGGAAGCCATTTTAAAATGGCACGTGAAATCACAATTAATTCTCTGCACACATTTAAAATTTTTGTATAGCCCAAAAAATGAGGGAAAAACTTATTAGATGTTGAGATGAGATAAAAAATTTATGAATAATAATAAAATCAAAATTTTTAATTTCATTCTGTTCTGACCAGAATAAGAACCGGCACAATTTAATAGGGTATTTCGTTTCAGGTACAATTCAGGTCATTTCGGTCCATTCTGGCCAGATTCCTATGTTTCGGCAGAAATATATATTTGGGTCCAAAATTAATTAATATGAAAATTTGGTAAATATCTGGAAATGAAATAGCCAAACTTGTAAAATCGATGTCTCCTTTTCTCCTCCTTGCAACACGCCGACATGTCACATCACTTTTTCAGAGTTTCTCCTATCTCAATCACTCCCCAACACCTTCATTAGCCAGCCTTCCAAATAAGTGTTTATATTGTTCTATGCTACATCAAATCTGTTTTTTCTTTTTTAAGAAAAAATATGTATTTTGAGTCTCTGGTTAATTCTCAATTGCGATGTAGTAATGACTCAAAACTAAGTGGTATATTAGATATTTTAATTAACATTTTTCATATATATATTATTTATATGTATTATACATATAATAACTATCTCGAAACAGTACATCGAAACATACCGATACCAAAATATTCAGTTATAATACCTCAATCGGAATGATCTCCAGAAGGGAATTCAAAACTTTGAGTGAAATAGTTTGAGTTATAATGTTTTATGGAGGTTTGAACAATGAGTGAGAAAAAATTGAATAAAAATATTTTAAAGTTAAAATATTGTTACAATATCATTTTTGTTTTGGGATCTGAAAAAATTGAATTGTTTTTTGTGTTTTGTTTGGAAGTTTGAAAAAATTGTAAATGTAATGAGTAGATGAAAAGTTGAAATTTTGAAATTGAAAAGTGTGTGTTTGAGTGGTGTTTAGATGTTGAGATGATCAGATAAGATGAGATTTGATGAGAAGAAATCATCTCAACATCCAAACATGACCTCAGTACCTTAGTATGATCATAATAATATATTTCCTAACGAGATATCTATTAGGAGAGCCTAAACGAAGCCAATACATGAGGTTGCATTCAAATAGTCAACATAAAGTTTTTTAATATAGATCGAACAATAACTTGATTCTAGTCTCAAGAAGAACATAGTGCAGGTAGAAAATCAGTGAACAGGGATAATGAGTATCATCATGAGTGCCATCCTCCTAGCATAAGACACCACAACAGAAAGGGTCTTTTGGGACGAAAATTTTCTTCCCAAAAGATAGCCATTTCATCCCAAAAAAGTTTTTATCACTTGTTGAGGAATTTTGATCTGACGTAGATTCAGTACGTAGGGTAACCATTTTATCCTAGACATATATAAGGTAAAGAATTAATATCGTCATAAATATTCTAATATATTTAATTAAAACAGGTTATAATACTTACATAATTCTCACGGGTATCAGGATGAGTCCACTCTCCATTACGATCAGTGTGCGATGCAGCATATAATTTTGTCAGATCATAATTAATATCTGAATCTTGCTACAATAAATGTGTTAAGATATAAAGTCATTATGATTCATTCAAATAATTAATTATATCCAATAAAAAAAATAGCAGTACCAATTTCTTAGAAAGGTGATGGAAAGATCTTGAGTCTGCATGATGATTAATCTTCAATTTTGATCTATTTGTTTTGTTTATAGAACTTCGCTCCTGCAAAGAAATTGAAAATATTATGAAGCGAAATGACAAATAGGACAAGTAAAATAATTAAATTTAATTATACCTGATATGATGGATCCTCAAACATGTCACAAAGTTTTTCCCACTCAGAAGGTCAGACATCCTGAAAAGGATGTTGGCGTGCATCTTCCTTCTTCTCAAATTTATTATAATGCTCATGACACCTCGCCTTATATTTACGGAATGCATTACCCATAAGCTCTTCCACATGTCTTACGCTCCTCTCTCCGACCAAAATTTAATTCGAAATCATCCTTGAAAAAAATAGTCACAAACACATTATCATTTATAATATTCTAAATTTAAATAAAATATAGAAATTTATTCTACTAAATCAATGTTTTAAACATTACCAAACAACGCTTCTTGATAAGCTCTTTAACATCTTGGGAGACTTTCTTCCATGAAGTCGTTGCCAAAGGTGCGTAAGTTCGTGTAAGAGCACCCACATGCGATGCAAGCCAAGCTGCTAGTTGTCCTTCGCCCTCGGTATGTTCGTTAGGAATGTTAACCTTGATCTTACCCACCTTCCGATATTTTTCCATCGTCACCCCTCTAGTGGTGCCTCGACCTTGACGATATTGTACTATAGACTCTATAAAATATAACATTGTAATCAATTTCATTTATATGTCTATTATAGGACCTTAATTAATAACATTTATGAGTATTAGATTTTTACCTTGTTCTATAGAGTCAATCTCTAATAGTGAGTCTGAAAGAGAGCTAGGAATAGGTGGAGATGGGTTGCGAACTTCCTTCCTCTTTGGCAGCATAATTTCAAACTACGGATACATTCAATAAGTAAAATATTTGTCATCAAGTGTAATGTTAACACATAATTGGTCAATCATAATCTGTACCAGTTTCATTTGACAATTCGCTCTCATCATCTGTATATACTTCAGATGATTCAACATTTTTCCCAATTGTCGCATCAACAATTTCAGCCTCAATATCTTCTCTATTTAATGGAATCATCTCATACTGGCTCAACTCCACAAACAAATTTAAGGCAGGTTGACTCTCTTGGTATGCTTCTTGAGTAGAGTAGTCATCTTCTTCTTCATCTTGTCCTTCCGCCTGAGGGATAACATCATATATATTTCTTGGAGAATATTTTTGTACTACTCGCCATTGATTTCCTAACTTCGGGTCATCTAAGTAGAATACTTGAGATGCTTGAGAAGCCAAAATAAAAGGATCATCTTCATACTATTTTTTTGATGTATTAACACTCAAAAAGTATTCATCATCACGGACTCCAGTATGAGGATTGCTTAAATCCCACCAATCACACTTAAATAGATACACCGCAATCTCTCCCAAATATTTCATTCCAATTATATCGACAATAATCCCATAGAAATCAATATTTTCTCCATCATGACTTCCTTCGACTAGGACACCACTATTTTAGATTTTCCTATAACAATCTCGATCCATTGTGTGATACCTACTTCTCCAAGAAATACATGTAGAATATCGAGCAGCGCGTCTCGATGGGCCACGTGCCAATGCATACAGTTCATCCGATATATCATTTGGATTATTCGCATGCATTTGTACAACCTACATATTGAGTAAAGCATATACTATATCAAAATTAAAATTAATATTTTTTCATTGGTTATTGAGTAACGCATATGTAATGTCATTACCCGTTCTTCAAACCATCTCGGGAACTCCTCTTCATGTTTCTGGTTTATATCATTTACTCCCAATTCCTTGAGCACGTTAATATGATCAGTGAAATTGATGATTACCACAAATCTTTTATATTCTTAGACTTTTTTAATAGTAAATGAGCGAATTTAAATTAAGAAAAAGTTATAACTTACTTCAAGTAGTTCTTTATCTTAGGGCAATTGTTCAGCACGTACCACTGAGTTTTCTCGAATTATCTTCCACACAAGTCATAACCACACACTGCACCAATTGGACAAACTTGTTGGGAAAACACAAAAAACACATTCCGTTGTCTTGCTCGATCAATATCAAAGTTTCTTTTCGGCCGATCAAACCGAGTGTCAACTCCGTGGAAATATTTGGAATAGAAGGTATGTCACTCATCATCAATATATGCTTCTGCAATTGATCCTTCTGGACGGGCCGTATTACCCACTGTACGTTTCAACTTTCCAAGAAATCGTTCAATGGGATACATCCATCTATACTGAACTGGTCCTGCAAGTCGAGCCTCACGTGGCAAATGAACGGCTAGGTGAACCATGACGTCAAAGAATGACGATGGGTAAATACTTTCTAGCTTACACAATATTATGGCAATTTCTTGTTCTATTCGATCCAAAGCTTCTACATTCAACATCCTAGCACATAAATCTTTAAAAAATGCACCTAACTCAGTCAAAGTCACGCGCACATCTCTAGTAAGTACCCACGGATACCAATAGGCAAGATACGCTGTAAGAAGACATGACAATCATGACTTTT
Organism: Juglans microcarpa x Juglans regia; assembly: GCF_004785595.1. NCBI lineage: Eukaryota > Viridiplantae > Streptophyta > Magnoliopsida > Fagales > Juglandaceae > Juglans > Juglans microcarpa x Juglans regia. Next base: position 14,393,772 of record NC_054606.1, read on the forward strand.
TAATCCAGTTATTTTCCAATCATTTGTTCTCACACACCTTGTTAGATTCGAGGCATAACCGTCTGGTAATTTTATCTTCATTAGCCACTCACAAAATGTAACCCTTTAGTTCCTTGGCAATGTATACCACTCAATCGGCATGTAGACAGACGAACCATTTTCTTGCAATTGCATTTCTCGTCTTATTCCCAACCGCTTCAAATCCTTCCTTGAGTTTATTGTATCCTTTGTTTTTCCTTCAATTGACATCAATGTTCCCAATACGGATTCGCATATATTTTTTTCAATATGCATAACATCAAAACTATGCCGCAATTTTAACTTCGACCAGTACGGGAGTTCGAAAAATATACTCTTTTTTGTCCAATTCAACTCATTCGTAGCTCGTTTTCTTTTTCGTTATTTTTTACCAAATTCATTACAACCAACATCTATAAATTATTCAAGTACATCTTCGCCAGACAAATATGGTGGAGGTTGGCCCTATTCAACAGTTCCATCAAACATTCTAGAATTTCCACTCCATCTATGGTCACCAGGTAAGAATCGACGATGACCCATGAAACATAATTTCCTCCCATACGTAAGCCATTTAGATTTGGTATGTTTGTTACAAGTTGGACATGTCATTTTCCCCTTATTACTCCAACCTGACAAATTTCCATAAGCGGGAAAATCATTTATTGTCCACAACACCGCAGCATGCATCTTGAACGACTTGCCTATTGATGAATCAAATGTGACAACCCCATTCTCCCACAAATCTTTCAATTTTGCAATCAATGGCTGTAAGTGTATGTCTATATCATTTCCCGGTGACCTCGGACCTGGGATGAGTAAACTCTTCATAAAATATGGATCTTTCATACACTTCTACAGTAGTAGATTATACGGCATAAGTACAATTGGCCAAGTACTATGACTAGTACTCATGTTCCCAAAGGATTAAATCCATTTGTTGCCAACCCAAGTCTTATATTACGCAGTTTTTCAGCAAACTATGGGTGTTCCTGATCAAATTCCTTCCACACCTGGGAGTTAGCAGGATGTGACAAAATATCATCGTTCCTTACTCTGTCAGATGAGTGCCATGTCATGTCTATAGCCGTTGCGCGTGACATAAATAATCGTTGTAATATAGGTATCAAAGGAAAGTGGCGTACGACCTTTTGCGGAACATTTGCCTTGTCTGATATCTATCTTGACTCATGGCATATGGGACACTCGTTCAACTGCTCATTCTCTTGCCAAAATAATATGCAGTCATTCTTACATGCATGTATTACGTTGTAATCAAATCCGAGTCCTCATTTCAACTTTTTTGCTTCATAAAAGTTACGAGGTAAAGTATTGTCTGTCGGCAGTGCCTCTTTAAATAGCTCAAGTAACATATTGACTACCTTAATAGATAATCGACACATTGATTTTATGTGAAGCAATCTTACGGTAAATGATAACTTACTGTGTCTTCTGCATCCTGGATATAGCTCAAGCCGTGAATCATTCCGCAAGTGTGCAAAAGTGTTATGGCCCCCATCATTTGAGCTTGATGTGTCCGTGTCACCTTCATCCATAAACATTCCCGCACTGATATCACCTAACATTTGTTCCATATCCTTATCATATTCATCTCCAACAATCTATGGTTGTACATCTTCATCGATCTCTTCTTCATGTGGAGCCTCAAATGAAGTTGGATATGGTTCGTCGTGTAAAACCCAATCAGTGTAACCCTTATCAATACCTTTGACAAACAGATGCTCTCTCACCAAGTCTATCTTATGAGAACGCAAATTCCTTCATTCTCTACATGGGTATCTGATATGCCCATCACTATCGCATGTACCCAATGCGAACTCCAAGAATTTCTTAACACCTTCAGCATATACATTGTAATTCTGACTCAATCGACTGTTAACTCATCCAACTCTTATCCATGCTGACTATATTCATTATAAACAATCACGTGTGCATCAGCAAACAACCATGTATCATGTATCAATCAATGGGTATGCCACATTTCACCGGGTAGTTGTTCCTATCCCGTTCGGGATTGTAAGATCATAATCGCCAACCTATGATCTATTATCTGTCACGTCCAACAAATTTCGGTAGCATCTCCTCATAGTTCTCTAAATATGCTCGTTTGGTTGTGTGCACTGCTGACGATTAACACGTCGTTGCACCATCACCGAAACTGCATATCCGGAGAACAGTGGATGAATCTACCAAAATCATAATGTTGGACGACAACAGATATAGTTTTATAGTTTGCGAGAATGATCTTACAATCCCAAACTGTCCACTCTGGACAATTCAAGAGTTATCAATCAAGCATTCATCCGGATTGATAACTCTCGAACGGGTCTAAAGTTTATTTTGATGAACAAACAATGTAAGATATGCTAACATATGTCAAACAATAACAACATATTATTTATACAACAATACAACAAAAACATAATTAGTAAGTATTATTTAAAGATTTAATAGTATTTTAATTTAAAAATTAATTTTATTAATTTAGAATTAAGTATTTAAGTATTATTAAAGCTTAACTATTTGTATTTTAATTTACAAACTTCATTTTATTAATTTAGAATTAAGTATTTAAGTATTATTAAATCTTAACTATTTTTATTTAAATTTAAAGATTTAGTAGTATTTTAATTTACAAACTTCATTTTATTAATTTAGAATTAAGTATTTAAGTATTATTAAATCTTAACTATTTTTATTTTAATTTAAAGATTTAGTAGTATTTTAATTTAAATATTAATTTTATTAATTTAGAATTAACTATTTAAGTGTTATTAAATCCTAACTATTTGTATTTAAATTTAAAGATTTAGTAGTACATATAATTTACAACTATCCTTGTATATTTGTATTTTAAATGTAAATTCATTGATGTAATGTTTACGTTCGAACGATGCTAAATTATGTTCGAACATAACATACACGTTCGAACGGTAATCCTAACCCGTTCAAACGTATTCATTTCAGATTTCAGTCGTCTTCAACAACCGAAAACCTTATTAATCACAAACTCACAGCATCACAAACAACAATATTAAGAGCATACAAATTTCTAATATTGCAAAATATTATATTCAAACCATGCATGAGAATATAAAAGGTATACCTGAATTTTTGGAGATGAAAAGGCAAGGAGTAGATTATATGTCGTGCGAAGGAGCTCCCCAACAAGTAGTAATCCGAAAATAATTGAGTGAGATAAAAACTTTTTTGAGTTTGGGGGCTAGTTTGAGGAAGAATGGTTCTGGTTCGTGAAGGGGGTGATCTGTTTCGTAAGACATTGAGAGTGGCGCGCGGGAGGAGAGCGAGATTGTGAGGTTCTGTCGTGTTTTTGCAGAAGATTTCCTGTTCGAACGGTTATTTACTAACCGTTCGAACGTGAAAATATTTAGCGGGAAAAAATTCCATCCTAACATTTCACGTTCGAATGTATAAATAGTATGTTCAAATGTTACTCAATTATTCCCGCTCAAAAATTAACTGTTCGAACTTTTATTTTTAACTGTTCGAACGGTCTGGTAAATGTTTATTAATATTTTTTTTCACTATACCTTCGAATAAAATAACAACATTAATATATATAGACATATTAGATGATACTATAGTTTAGTAACATAGTAATATCATATTATAATATATAATCGATAGTGTCATCTAATTAGACTATAACATAGTATCATACGTTAATATATTAGACTATATATATAACATATATATAGTATTATATATAGTGTCATCTAGATTGTACTAGCATACATAGTGTCATCTAATTAAACCATAACTAAAATATAATATGTCAATATATTAGTTAAAAATAGATAACATATATATAGTGTCATCTAATTAAATTATAACTAAAATATATTATGTTAATATATTAGACTATATATATAACATATATATAGTATCATATATAGTGTCATCTAGATTGTACTAGCATAGATAGTGTCATCTAATTAAACCATAACTAAAATATAATATGTCATATATTAGTTAAAAATATATAACATACATATAGTGTCATATATAGTGTAACTAAAATATATTATGTTAATATATTAGACTATATATATAACATATATATAGTATCATATATAATGCCATCTATAGTACTAGTATATATAATGTCATCTAATTAGACCGTGTAACTAAAATATATTATGTTAATATATTAGACTATATATATAAAATATATATAGTATCATATATAATGTCATCTATAGTACTAGTATATATAATGTCATCTAATTAGACCATAAATACTTAATTAATATCTTAATATATTAGACTATAGATAACATATATATAGTATCATATATAGTGTCATCTAATTAGACTATAACTAAAATATAATATATTTAAATATTAGTATAAAATTTAAATGTATTGACGTATACCGTTCGAACGTATTTACTCACCGTTCGAACGGTATAGTGTCATAAATTCTCGCGAACCGTCATTTTCACGAACATTCGAACTATATCCAAAACGTCGTTTTCTCCAAGTGAACCGTACATCTCCGCCGTTTAAAGCCGCCATCGCCACCACGAACAATACCCAGTCGAAGCCTCTTCCTCTAAGCATCGGTATGCTATTTTTCTAACTATTTTACCGTTTAAATTTAGGTTTTTGATGGATTATTGGTTTAAATTAGGATAAAACAATTAATGCATCAATACTCACCGTAGATTTGCTTAAATCCATTGTAGGAAGGTTTATTTAAGTTTCTTTCAATTTGTTTGTTGAAAAATTGATGGAATCGAAGGATTTCATGGATTTCAATGGCTGAATCGACTCAGCGAAGGTGCTGAGTTATTTCGCATGCAGTTCGAACAGTATACAAGCCAAACAGGTTTGCATACCGTTCGAATACTATTTAAGCGTTCGAACGGAATAATTAATTTTAGTAACATTAGTAATGCACGATGTTTTTATTCCATATTGTAATTCTATTAAATCTTTATGAGAATAGATATTATATTATAATTAAATTAATATAGAAATTTATCACATTTTGTTAAATATTTAATTTCTATTAATATTAATCTAATTAAAATTAAATAATGTGATATTATTTTTATAAAATTTTGTTGTTCACAATGTCTCACTTTATTAAATTACTATTTGTATGTAATTTAGTGATTAGTTATTTATTATATTTTTAAATCAATGTATTGATAAACTCTTTAATTGTAAATTTCAGGTTGATTAAAATGTCTTCTTCTAGGGCAGGACGTAAGCGATGCAATCCAGCTGAGATGAGTATCAGTCCAGGCAGGGAGATGACTGTTTCAGTAGAGCGACAAGTGAAGCTTTTTGACTTCCAGAGTCTTGTCTGGGAGGGTCAGTCCCTGCCATCAATCTTCAGTGATCGTGGTTGGGGACCTATCTTAGAGGAGCGAGAGGAATCATGGGGGACCGTCTCCTATATTGACATTGTTTCTGAGTTCTATAAAGAGCTCGATGGTGCAAGCCCAGATGACGGAGGGGCATACAGGATTTCTGTCCGAGGAGTTTCAGTTGTATTTTCACGGGACAGACTCGCTGAGCATCTCGGTATTCCTAGGCTGCCAGATGCATATCCAAACGTGGTGCCCAGAGAGTCTGATCCTTCAACTAAGGCGGAGACAACTGAGGAGGAGGCACCAGTTCATACAGATGAGGTCAATACCCTTGCTGATCATGAGGTGAGGGATTTGGTTGTTGGTCCAGATGCTCCCCCGTATGACGGGACGAAGAGCATCAAGCAGGCAGATCTATCTTCTTTCTTCAAGATCCTGAATTTGATAATCGTCAACAATATTGACCCTCGGTAACACAAGACAGAGGTTGGCATTGACCGGACGAAATTTATGATACGGGTCGCTCGTGGTATTCCTATCGACCTGGAGGGGTATATATTCAATAGGATCCAATCAGAGTCTCGGTACATTTCGACGGATATACTGCCATTCGGGATGCTGATCACCTGATTTTTGCTATTTGCCGGTGTCGTGCCTGATGTTGTCAAGCGTAAACGGGAGCCGATGGGACCGATCAACATCACCACCCTCTCACACAGCACGGGACACTCAAGACTGCATCTTCGTCGACATGTTCTAGACCCGGTTGATCCTCAGAAAGATGCATTGACGGGAGATCATGGAGTATTGGCCACTGGGACATCCAGACAGACCGAGGTCGTGCGTGCAGCGATCAGCGGACAGACATCAGCGTTGATCGATGCAGTGCATTTGGAGGTCTGTTCTGCTGTGTTTGAGTTTAGTACAGAGATTACTGGTACCATCTCTCAGTTACGTACAAAGCTTGATGCCATGTCTGCGACTCAGGTCACCATCAGTACTCGACTGACACAGATAGAGGAACGCTTGGCTGCAGTCGAGGAAGTGTGCAAAGATTTGGGGAATTAGTACTTTCTATCTTTTATTTGTTTATTTATTTTGTTTTTAGAATGGACAATATTTAGTATTTTGTAAATTCAGTATTTAATTATGAATTAGTATTAGTTTATATTTTCTAAACTAATTATTGATTGATATTATGCCTATAATTAAATTGATATTTTTTTATAATTACTAGTTAATATAAATATAATTCTCTAAAAAAAATATATTATCACCTTTCGAACCATGAAAATAACGTTCGAACAGTAATTATGTCATCATTCGAACGGTGAATATTGTACGTTCGAACGGTATATCAATTTCCCGCTATATTAATGTTACTTAACGCGCCAAATTGCACGTTCGAACAGTGCCGATTTATCATTCGAACGGTAAAATTGTACATTCGAACGTAATGCAGTTTCCCGCTATAATAATTATACTTAACGCACCAAAATGTACGTTCGAACAGTGCTGATTAATCATTCGAACAGTTAAAACTGTGCATTCGAACGGTGGAACAATTTCCCGCTATCATAATATTACTTAACGCGCCAAAATGTACGTTCAAACGGTTAAATTTAACCGTCCGAACGTTAAAACATTACATTCGAACGGTTTCATTATTAGGGACAAAATATTTCGTCCCTAATAATCCCGTTCGAATACGTTCGAACGATATCATTCTTCCGTCATTTTTTTGGGACTAAATCTGAAATTCATCCCTAAATCTCACTTTTTGGGACGATTTTCATTTCGTTCCAAAAGAAAATCGTTTTAAAAAGTATTTTTTGTTGTAGTGAGAATAACCCATAACGTTATATCCACCAAATCCAAATTAGGAAGTGAACTTTATTACCATGTCAAACCCTCATGTATCTCTAATGAATGCACCATTTAAAATGGATTTTCTCTATCTGGCCTAGAATGGAATAGAATCCTCTTCATTTTACTTGAAATAGATACTATCCATTTGCTGTAACATGAGATATTTTAGTTATTTCACTTGCCAATTATATAATATGAAATGACTAAAATACCCATTGGATATTATTAATTGCACTTTAAATAGAAAGGCTCCCTGTCCCCTACAATACCCAAGTTTTGTGGGAGAGGAATTTACTTCTCAACAAATACCTTAAGAATTTAAATCCACCCCAAATGCTAGGGTTTGGCTCAAGAAACTACTCAAGATCGGCATAAATCTCATCTACTTCTATATAAGTTAAAATATCTGCATCTTCTTTGTGCAAATCTACCCTACGAGTGTATCCTTTTGAGAGATTCAGCGGGGTAGAATAGTCATAGTCTCGAAACAAAATCATGCAGTATGTACTACATCCTTTTTATACATATGGATCATGCATAAATTAATAAACTTATAATCAAAGAAGTAATTAAATAAGACTTTGTGTTTTCAATGCCCACAGCAAACCGTCATGCAGTTTTGAATTGAGAAAAGGGTTAGGCTGTGCGTGAGGTATATATGTGTTTTAATTCCTGCATTATTTTATACGTATCCTAAGTCTATGTGATTAAGACCGGCGACCGCTTCCCACTTGTGTTGAATACGACACGTATTTACTCTTGTGGTGATCATGCTGATAATTCTGAAGTCTATGCATCTTCTCATACCTAATCCTTGAGGAATGGGTAAAACCTTTAACATCATATTTTAAGTTGAAAATTTCAGGTTTAGAAAATAAATGGTTACAAGTTACAGCAATGGAAATCTTGACTGTGTAGCAACGTCTCATCGATCCATGAAGTTTTGCAAAATGTCTAATTACACATGTTGTGACATGCAAATACAAAGTCAAGGATAAGAAAAAGTCAACTAGAGGCAAAAATAAATAAATAAATAATAAAGTAAAGTTTAGAGTTAAAACAAGTTAACATGTAAAAAGTAATTTTCCAACTACATCGCGTCCTCAATTAGATCCTTAATTCTAGTTAAGAGGTGTTCAACAAATAAGGATATTATTATCATCACGTCCGGTCAGAGAATTCCGACCTCTAATCTCTCTTCTATTATAAAAGCTAACATACAAAAAACAAACAGATCATTCCCAATGGGTTATGTAAAACTCATATTTTTATAAAATTTGAAGAAAATAACTCAATATAGCTCATCCCATGGATTATGTATTTTATAACTAATATCCAGTTGGCTACAGTACCATCTCTACATCTATGAAATACTATTCAAACTTATATAAATATTTAATTCGTTTCTCTCTCTATTTTTTACTCTTTATTTATTTCTTTATCTACTTTCTACTTTTTACTTTATTTGAAATGAATAAAATATATTAAAAGGTATAATATTTAAATAATATAAAGAAAAAATAGATAAGTTGATGTATAATATATTGTATAAGTCAGTATGTAAAAGTAGATTTTGGTTATGTATTTTAAAGGATAAAAAGATAAGTTACTCAATTACATAAATACCCTTGAATAAATTTAAAAAAATTAAACACATAAACAGTGAATTATTTTTTTTAAAAAAATAAAAAATTATTAAAAAATAAAATTAAAGTAATCAAAACTCCAAGAAGATCAAAAAATAATCTTTCCTTTATTTTTATTATTTTGAAAAGGAGTCTTTTTTATTTGTTTTTAAATTTAATAGGGGTTTCTTTGTCTTTTTATAATCTTTAGGCGTAGTTTTGTCTTTTCATTGGAAAATGGGGTACATTGCAATTATTTGGTATGAATACCAAAATTTTTAGTTTGGGAGGTGATTGCAAATTGATCTCTAAGTATTTTTCCCAAATCTAAGTATTGCATAATCCTCTAACATAAAATCAATTATCATTGTCTATATCCAGGACAAACAGTTTTTAAGTGAATAATAATAAATTAAACAAAAGATTTATTTATAAGTTGGTGAGAAAATTGTGGCATCCTATTACTTGATAAAGAATCTGGTAAGGATATATATGGTGCCAAGGGTGCTAACCGATCAACAACACTCCAAATTATGATCGGGAATAGGCGTGCAATTTACAAGGAATGCACATATAAGCAAAACATGTGTATATCGTAGTGGAATAAGTAATTGTTTTAGTCAGAGACTAAAGGCTAATTGTCGCCTGACTAAATAATACGTTTAAGTACGATAAACCAAACATGATTTGTCACCTGACTAAATAATATATTCTAAAAAATAAACAACTACTAATGGAGATAGGCCACTATTTCTATCACTTGGGCAGAGTCATTCCTTCTTCCTCAAGAACCTTCTCTGGGGCTATGTCTGCATCAAAGTTTCTTGTTTCAATAGACGAAATTATAGGTAGGTTAAACAACTATTACAAAACTGCTAATTAGAGATAATGCAAGTGAAGATGTAATGCTCATGAATTTCATATAAAAAGATATGTGGGACATTTATATTTACGTCTAGCGAGGAATCACCCTCTTAGTAGAAATACATGTATTTATAATTATGGCGAGAAACCATCCTTGCATAAAACAGCTATATAAGTATGGTAAGAAATCACCCTCAGTGCAAATATCAAGTACACATAGAGGCAAGGAACCACCATCTTTTTTTTTTGAATAGAGGACACATCAAACATTGCCTTACCACCATCATATTAAACATGTGAAACTCATCATATCTCATCATATGAATATCCAGCAAGGAATCACTACACCGTTCGACTCGGGGAATTGGTGAATCACTCAACCCGGCCAACGTACGAGTTGATTCACCAATTCAAATCATCTGATGTGGGGACTCACTCAGCCTGATCACACACACTGAAACACATGATTAACATGGAGAACATCTCTACCTAATCAACCAACTCGAAGACACTACACATGATATGCTTAGGGAATCTCTTTACCTGTTTATCAAATGAGGCCAATACGAAAGCATTTCACCCCAATCATTACGGTGACTCTACCCATATGAAACTTGTGGCAACCTATCATAGGAATGACCTAGGGACTCCTCGACCTGTTCATGATGATTGACACACGGTAAGACTCACACACCTAGAAATTATAAATGCCATCAATTCGAATCATTCAAACTCATTATCTCAAAATCACATATAAAGATAATCTATAAACATAATGATCAAGATGTATATTATTTTCATAAAGAAGAAATGAGAAAGTTACAAAATATACAAAGCCAAATTTTACTACGTACTGACAACATTTACCCCACATTCTCAGTACTGTCTTAAAAGCTAGCATACCTTAACAATATTTAAAATACTATGGCAACGCTGAAACTGCTCCTCCCATCGCTCCCTTTGAAACCACTTGCTTTCTTCGAAGACTCTCACTCCAAAGAAGTTCAAACACTTACAATCTCAAAAGTGACATTTTGTCCCTTGTTTAATCTCTTTTATAGGGCAGGACCGTCAGGTGTCCTTTAGACAAAAGTGGAAGCAAGTAGCTGAAGAGGCTAGTAGCTAAGGCGAAAGAAAGTTACTCGCCTAAAGTGAGCAGTTACCAAGGAAAGACTGGAGTAGATATGAGAGCTTTCCAAAATAACACAGAAATGCTCAGAGGTCAGTAATGCCATATGTTGAAGCCCACTCTCAATTTGAAAGGTCACATTTAGAGTGGTTCTGCAAGAAAAATGCTAAGGTAATTATGCAAACCATATCGTCTAAACGAGATATGGTCCAGCGCCACGTGGGAGATTCACCCCCCCCCCCCAACAAAAAAAAATTAGGGAGAAACTGTAGATTAGACCCAAGGGAAGTTGTAAGGATGTGCGTGAGTTGACCTGAACTGAAGGGCTTCTATTCAAGCATGCCTGGAGTTAGAAGGACACCTTAAGATCCCTTTCTATAAATGGCTTAAGGTAACAGACAAAATCTCACTTTTGAGATACTAAATATTTGAGTATTTTGGAGTTGAAGTCTTCGAGGGGAGCAAGTAACTTCGAAGAGGAAAAGCGAAAGGAGCAGCGCAACACCACTATAGTAACTCTAAGGTAGTGAGGTAGGTTAGCTTCTAAGATAGTATTTCGAAATGTGGGGTAAATGTTGTGGGTTATGTCATGGGATTTGCATTGCATATTCTATAACCATTCTCATTTCTAATCATGAACTAATAATTGTTTTTGACATTATGTTTATGAAAATTGTTACTTCGTGTTTTCTGAAATTTTGAATGCGGTTGTTTTCAATGATATATGTATGAGTAACCTTGTCATGTGTCTCTCAAGTGTGATGATTGGGGTGTGAATGTATCTTGTTGTCCTGACCTGATAGACTGGAAGCAGAATACCTTGGGCGTATCACATGTGATGTCTTTAAGTTGGTTAGCCGGGTACACATTTCTCCAATGCAATATGTATATCTCTGTGTGAGTGTGTTTAGGACAAGCGAGTTGGCTTGCACGTTGGCCGGGTGGAGTAATTCCCTAATGTTGAACGGTGGAGCAACTTCCCTTGTTGGCATTTCATCCAATGGGTTTCTATGTGATGAATATGATGAGTTATATTTGTTTAAGAAGAGGGTGATTCCTTACCTCGATATTACTTATGCATAATGAGTTTTGCACTGAGGGTAAGTCCTCAGAAGGTAATTCCTTACTATGCTTATATAATTGTGTTTTACTGAGAAAGTGATTTCTCATCATGTTTACGAATACATGTGTTTTTGCTTGAGAATATGATTTCTCACTACGCACTAATATATGTGTTCATCCCTTTCGTTACATGAAACTATACGTTACATCTTCATGAGTACTGTCTCTCATTAGCGGTTTTGTCATAGTTGCCCAACCTACCTATGGTTTTGATGCAGAGATAGACCCAAGAGTGATATCTGAGGAAGAAGAACCAATCCCGCTCGAGCAATAGGCTCAAAGGACTGTTTCTATTGTAGAACTTGTTTATCTTTTAGGAGTTGTACATATTCATCAGTCAGGCACCATATGTAAACGGTCAACCTCATCTTGGGTGTATGAACTAGACAGTTGGACAAATGTATATTTATTTGTGGAATTAAGTAACCTATGGATGTTGTGCGAATTTATAAATGGATTAGACTTCTGGTTCTATAATGTTTAGCTTTCGGACTATACATTTAGACCTTGTATGTGTAGTAAGGTATTCTCATACATTCTCATATATTTTTTTTCCAAACATCACTCAAATACAAAATATTTTTCAACTTTAAATTTTCAAAATTTTCATCTAATCATTATTTAATCGTTATCCAAATACAAAACTAAATGCACCGAAACTTCCATACAAAATACAAAAGACAATACAATTTTTTTCAAATTTTAAAACAAAAATTATATTCAAACAATTTTTAATATTTTTATTCAAAATAATCTTTTCTCAAAACCCAATAAAACACCTTAACTCAAACTATTTTACTACCATTTACAAACTATATCACTACTATTCACAAGTATTTTGAGATATTCTAAGTGTCCAAATGAGCCCTTACTTTTTCGTTCCGATCCAAATATTTATTTCCTTACCTGTACACTTCTATGTGATTATTGCATGCCTACCCGATTCAAACTTTAGGTGTTGCCGACTAATGGCATCTTTGGCACCACGAATCGCTAGGTCCTTTAGAGGATTAGAATTGATCTATGCATATGCATATGTAAAATCACCTCTTTTGCATATCCATTTTGCCATTCAAGCAAAATTTTCACATTACCTTATACATATTTGAGACAAAATTATTTTCTTACTATTAAATTTTTGCCTAATTTTTTTTTATAGACTTTGCAATTAGAGGAAGAGCATGCAATAATATCAACTTCATAATTCTATGCTCAAAAACAGTTTGTAATGTCAATTTAGTACAGTAAAAATTTCTCTAAGATCATTACAATACAAATTTCTCCAAGATCATTACAATACAAATTTTTCCAAGAATATTATAATACAAATTCATTACAATACAAATTCTTCCAATATCATTACTACAAATTCATGACAATACAAATTCCTCCAAGATCATTACAATACAAATTCCACCATTGGAATGCACCAACCCTCATTCATGTGTAAAATAAAGATGAAAACAACAATTTTGTTTGCACCAGCCAGAAAATCAAGCATTTGTTTCTTGGGATTTTTAACTACAACCACAAACCTGAAGACCCAAAACAAGATAAACATCTCCTACAGGCAACTACAAATTTGTTTTCAATCTCATAGTTTTGGGGCAATAATCGACACCATATGCATCATCGAAACTAGATACATGTGAGAATCGCGCGAGCAAGAACAAAAAATCAAAAACCAGAATCTAGTGAGCAAGAACAGAAAATCATGAGAAATGCAAAGCCAGAATCATCAAAACCAAAATCTAAAACCAAGAAACCCTTATCTAAAACCAGCATCATCGAAACCCTAATCTAAAACCAAGAAACCGAGAAGGAATGCAACATCGAAACTATGAAGAAACAAAGGAAAGCTTTCATACCTAAAAATGCAACCGTGACGACTCCAGAGCCATTGCAAGCTCCATTGACAGCCGTTGTAAGAGAGAGGTGCACAAGTTTGATCTTCCATCAGGATTGTTCTAGTCGAGAGAGGGATGGAGAAGAGGAAATAGTATTTTGGGGGGGGGGGGGGGAGTGCAAATCGAGATGAAAATAATCCCGTTAGGGGGTTGTCGAGAGAGAGAGAGAGGGACGAAAGAGAAATAATGAATAAAAAATATTTTGTAGAGTGAATAGTGAGTCTCCAAATTTATATAAGTATTGTTCATATCTATCTAAATATATACATATGCATAAGCCAATGTAGAAGAATTTAAGCTCATATTATGTAAATATGACTTTGCATATTGTGGAAACATATTATGGATGAAGCATGATGAAATATATTTTGGATTGGAAAATAGAGTACATATAGTTGTTGGGTAGAAGAAAATTTGGTAAAACAAAAATATAGTTGGATGGAAAATATAGAAATTTGATTTGTAATTAAGACATTTATATAAAAGTTTAGATGAGTTTAATTGGACGTTTGTAGTTATTAGCATTAAATGAAAATTGAAAAAATATAAATTTTTAACCCATAATTTAATTAGAATATAATTACTAATTGACATATAATAAGTAGAATAGTAACATATAATAAAAATAAATAAATAAATAAATATTTTTTAATTATTAATTACTCATTACTATATAATGAATAAATAGATAATCCAATGTAGAGATTTTATACGAAGAGTCAAAGTCAAATTCATCTTATATTTTTATTATTGTATAATGAAAAAATAACTATTTCAATGTAGAGATTTATGTGAATGAAATAACTAAAAATCAAAGTCATCCTACATTTTTTAAAAGTGTCATTTAGCTTTGACTAAATTGAGGTTACTCTAAAAGACATTTGAACTTAACAATAGCTAAGCCAATGCAGCTCGGTTTTAAGGTAAAAAAGCAATTTTATGAACTGGAAATGGATATGACTGATGATTATGGTTGTAAAATTCAAGAATACAATGCATGCCGTGACAACCAGAATACTATTTCTTTGCAAGAATTGAAAAGTTGGTAGCAGTAAATGTAATGTTACGCACGATTGATATGGTAACAAGAGGCACTAAACAAAAAGTATTTTTTGGATGGTTTATTTGTCGCATTTCATATCCTTTCTAAATTTTATCAAACCGAGGAAGTTGAAAAAATAAGAATAATATCATATACAAATCTCAATTATAAAAGTTTTTGCGTAGATTTTTATAAAAATATAGATTCTACTAAGAAAAAGTGAATTTCTCACTTTTTTTTTTTTTTTTTTTTATCACGGAGTTTACTTTTTTATAAAGTAATTGCACAAGATTTATGTATTTAAGATTTGTATATATCATTTATAAAGTGACTTAGGAGTCGTTTGAATTGAGAAATACTCTCAACCCATCTCATTTGATTTCATCTCAACATTACAATTTTTTTAAATTTTCACTTAAAATATAATAAACAATTCAACTTTTTTAAATCTCAAAATAATAATAATATTAAAAACGAGTAATTCTACATACAACGGTGAAGTACGTAAACGCCACACAATCGCTTTGAAAAGAATGAAATCTACTTTTAAAAAATTAATTTTTTTTTCATGTAAATTTTATATTTTATTTACTTTTTTCAAAATAATTATACGATAATTGTACAATTTACGATTATAAATATCTTTTTTTTTTAAATTTAATATTTTAATAATATTTTATTTAACCTTCAAACTAATATAAAATTATTTTATCTTATCTGTAGTTTTTATTCTCCTATGATATATAAGATAGAATAAAACAGCTAAAAAACAATGGGTATATTAATGTCTAATCGTTGACAAATAATATGTATAAAACGGCTAAAAAAAACCACAAACATAAGAAAATTACAACAAAAATACTAATTAATCAACAGTCTCTATTTTCTACCATAGATCTACACCATAGTCACAATCATTAGACACGATCTTCGCGTCCGCCGTTAATTTATCAACCGTTATGTCACAGTCAACCTTAACGGTGATCTTCCACGTCTTGACGGATCCCACCTTAATTTTCACCGGAGCTCGTATTTTCAAATCCAACGGCACTTCTCCTCGCTTCTGCGCCTCCACCAACGAGTTCTTCACCGTTCCCGAAAGCTCAATCCCCGACCCTTTCAGCGTCGTGTGGAACGCCGTCACGTTGTTCGACGGCTGGTAGAACACCGGTAACACGCCGTTACACAGCCTAACGTCTGAGTAGAAAATCTCGACGGAGCTATCTTTCTGGTAGTAGATCCCGATCTTATCGTTGGGGTTGTCGGATCTGACGGTGATATCAAACTCCGGCGAGACCATCTGGACCGACGAAGAAGACGTCGTTGTCGTTGTCAGGTTGAGGCCACGGATGATGATTGCCTTGACCGAGTAGTTCGGTGATTCGGGCTTGACGACAAGGTAGAAGATGCCAGCGGCGACGGCGGAGAGGACCAGGAAAATGGCGAGGAGGGCGAAGGACCAGCAAAGGCAGAGGCAGCAGGGCCGGCGGCGATTGCTGCGGCGAGCGAGATGCTGGTAGCGGCTAGCGTTCTCCGGTGGAGGGACGCGGTAGACTTGGTCCTTGGGGATGTGGATGACGTAAGTTCCAGGCTGAGGGAGCGGTTTATCCGAATCCGGAGAGACGGATTTAAGTGTAGTCTCGGAGCTTTCGGAGAAATTGTCTTCGGGACCGGCCTCTGGTCGGGGCGAGTCGCGCGGGTGGACTCGGTCGGACATTTGCTCAGTTGGGAGTTAGTCTGTATGGCTAACAAACGAAAAGGGTGAGAGAACGATAAATTTGCGAAGGGAGAAGGCAGGGACAGACAGACAGACAGACAGAGTACAACTACAAACCGCGTTCAAGAATGCTAGCTAGCTAGCATTTATAACGAGGATGGTTGATGAGGGGTACATTCGGAGTTTACTCAAAAGTCAAAGACAGATTACCGCGTGCGTTTAGATCTAAAATCAAGTTAAAACGGCAAAAGACAGAAAATTGGTCCGAATTGTATGCTTAGATTAGACTACAGAAATATGTGAAGTCCATTCCTCTGTTTCTTTTCTATCCTTTCCTTACTCGTATGGAGTATGTGAAAGGTAGAGGGTAAGCAAATGGGGGTAATTAAAGTCCAGTTTAGAGGTAGAAATACTCTCGATCCATTTTATTTTATTTCTTAATTACAATTTTTTCAAATTTTTATATAAAATATAATAAAAAATTTAATTTTTTTTAATTTTAAAATAATAATAATATTAAAAAATAATATTTTATATAATTCTTTTAAAATAATATTTTATCTCATTTTACTATCTGATAAATATAAATGTTTAGAAGGGTTGAGGTATGGAGTGAGTAAATACGTAGATTATACAGTTCAACGTTAGATGTCAAAATAATAATACGAAAACATTGGAGGAGAGCCCAACCCAGTCAAAGAAAACAATTTATTTCTTTCTAAGGACCGCTTGTACCCTCTGTTTTGGGTAATTGAGCGTGTGCGCTTCTAAAATAGACAATGTGCATAGGAATATGTATAGGTGCAGTTGGCAGACACGCTTTTCTGAAAAGAGACACCCCCTAATTCAATGTTTTGGAAGATACGAGGGGTAAACTTGTGGCGTACTTAATGTCCAAGTGTAATCTGATTGAGCAAACCTCAGATAACAATGCAATTGCTTTTAGGAGGCGGCTACTCTGAAGTTGCTGTGGGTTTGGCAAATACAGACCATGTTGGGGGAATGTAACGCAATATTTGAATTCTGGTTGATATAAAAATATAATGTATTGATATGCCAAAATACTAACCACTCGATACAATTTATAATAAGAGCAAACGAAATCAGAATCATGAATAAACTTGCACTCATGAATTTGAACGAACCTGAATCTTTTTAGCTCTCATAATGAACCTCTTCAGCTCAATCTGTTGGAACCCTCTTGAAAACTGTTTGAACTTTGCTACAACTGAAAATGATTCTATAAGCTAAATCATTGGTGTCGTGATGATGAAAGGCTTGCAAATCAACCACATTTTTTTAGAACTCGTTAGGATAATGAGATGAGATGGTATTATATGAATTGAATAAAATATTGTTAAAATATTATTTTTTAATATTATTATTATTTTAGAATTTGAAAAAGTTAAATTATTTATTATATTTTGTGTGAGAATCTAAGAAAGTTATAATGATGAGATGATATAAGATAAAATGAGATGAAATGGTTTCTAAATCAATCCTCCTTTGCACATTGAATGGTCCATGATCTGCTCTATCATGTAACCTCTCATGTTTCTAAAGAAAAAGTTTTTCTTTTCCTACGTAGCATGCCTTGTTAATGCTCATTGGCCATTTCTTTGTACTTCTTAAAACCTGTTATAGAGATAGACTAGTGTTTCCCTTCTCCTTTGACGATTTTGGAACTCTCTAATTTGTATGGATTCAAACTTATCGTTATGCCACCCATCCATAAATCTTAGGTATTCTTGTGTTAGGTTTTAGGGTTAGGATTATTAAAATGTTCTAGTATATACACAACATTAAATAGAATTAATATGAACCATTGTATTGGTTGAACCATATGGTTCGACATCCCTAGGACGTGTGCTTTGCATTTTAATTTCATGCAAAAACAAAGGAAAAACTCAAACGAAAAGGCACTATGGTCAAACCAGTGCACACCTATTGGGAGAAGGAGCCCTAACCGCTAGGCCATTGAACGAAGCCTTGCAATATTTAGTCAATTAAAAATGTTTTAAATATGTTCATTGTGAATTGAAAAGTTGTGACCTTTTACAAATGTCTTTTTATCTTCTATAAATAGGGAGCCTCGTCTACAAATTTAATCACTTCAAAATTCTCTAAAAACTTAGAGAAACAACTCCTCCCTCATTTTATCTCTCTCTCTCTCTCTCTCTCTCTCTTTTTTTTTTTTTTTTTGAGTTTTGGCTATTTTATATTGGATTTGAGGGTCTTTTTTGTGTATACCGAAAATAAGATTAACAGAAACTAACATTGTTGTAACTTAAAGTAGATTGTTTAGTGCATGTTAAATTTTAAAGGTAGTGGCATCTGCTCTAAGGAAAGCAGCACAACGTGCCTCAACGGCAAGTTCTCTTTTCTAAATTATTCTTATTATTTTATTTTATTTTCTAGTTTGCAAAGCATATGCACATATATTTTATATCTTCCATATTTTTCTAACAATCTTACAATAGATATTCTCTTTGTTATACTAGGTGTGTATTCTTAATTGATTGGTTGTCACCATAACTTCTAATAAACCTTTTTAACTCGAGAAATTTGGAGGAGTTTATTTCAAGCTTTGGCAAGAAAATGTGAAAATCTTTCTTACCATGTTGAGATTATATATTGTTATTGAAAATGATTTTGCGGACGATTTACATGAACCTGCACACACCATTGATTTGCAAACCTATTTTGAAAAAGATCATTTCTATAGTTATAGTTTAAATCATTTAAGTGATACACACTAAATCTACCAAAAATATTTGGAATGCTCTTGATAAGAAATACGGTGTGAAAGATGTTGAAATGGATAAGTACACATCAAGCCAAATTCTTGATTTTAAGATGGATAAATCCAAATTCGTAGTAGAGTAAAGCCACGAGTCAACTATCATTTACAATAAATTGGGGCAACGTTGAATGGGTATTTCTAAGCATCTCCAAGTTGCTTGTAATCTTAACAAGTTGTCTCCCGCATGGAAAGATTTTTGGCCTCTCTCTCAAATATAAAACTGAAGATATGACCATGGAAAACTTAGGCCTCATTTGTTTTTGTAAATGAGATGAGATAAGTTAAAATTAAAATAAGTTGAATAAAATATTGTTAGAATATATTTTTTAATATTATTTTTGTTTTGGGATTTGAAAAAGTTGAATTGTTTATTTTTTTATTAAAAATTGGAAAAGTTGTAATGATTAGATGAGATGAGATGAGATATTTTCTGAAAACAAACGAGGCCTTAATCTCCGCCATTAGAATCCAAGAACAGCACTTGGAAAATGCTCCTATTCCACCATTGGTTTGTGAGTTCTAATAAGAAAAATATTGTAGAAGGCCAAAGAACACATAGAAATCCATTAAACCAAAAGTCCATATCCAATAAGGGCAAAACTAGTTATAGGCACAATTTAAAACCAAAATCCTATATTGACAAGGATGATAAGGGACGCATTTATTTTAATTGTCACAAACTCGGTCATTTGGCTAAAAATTATCACCGTAAGAAGAGGAAAAACTAAGACAATGGACAATCCAAGATCACCTAACCCACATGTGGTGCCCCATTCCTCGGTGAGGGACCAAACGAGGATCTATGGTGCCAAGGTAGCCAGCCATTTGGTCAACACTTAGGGATTGATCGGGTTAGGCGTGCCTCATCTAGATGGAAGTGCACGTGTGAGGTTACAGATGTAAAAATCATAGTGGAAAATATAGAGGTTTAGTCTGTAAACTAAGACCTTGTAATACCAGGTCTAAATCACATCATAGAAACAAATAACATCATTCCTCATTAATTCCCTTCTTAAAGATACATACAACATAAATACTATTCATCACCTAATAGGCGGCAAACCGAATACAAGTAGTCGCCCATTTTGAAAAGAATATGTATAGTTCATGGGTCCTACAACGAAGATAAACCTTTGTACTTAGGGTTTAGGCAGGATCGACTCTCCCTTCCTTGGGCGAAACCCATGGGTCTAACTTTGCATCAAAGTGTATGGTTCTAAGGATGAAACCATATCTAGCTTTGGCAACCATGACAAAATCGCTAATGAGAGATAATACTCCTGAAAATACAATGAATAGTTTCGTGTAATAATGAAAGGACACACATATGTATGCATGCCGAGGAATCACCTTCTTTGGCATAGACACATGGATTAGTAAACATGGTGAAGAATCATCCTCTTTGTGACACACACACACACATAAGCATGACGAGGAATAACCTTTTGAGGAGTTACCCTCTATGCAAACTATTATATAGTATAAGTATTACCAAAGCGAGGAATCTACCTCTACTCCAGTATGTAAAGTTCATAAAAATAGTCACCCATTGATTTCATAGGCACAAATGTCTATCACATAGATATAATAGTCATCACACATATGTCTCACATAAAGAACACATGTTGCACCGAGGAATGTCTACTTGGCTACCAACTCAAGGACACCACATGTGGTATGTTCGGGGGATTCTCCTTCCCGCCTATTAGGTGAGGCCCACACGATACCACTCCACCCCAATTATCAATGGGAGTTCTCCTTCCTGTATGAATCTTGTGGCAACGTTTCGTAGGAATGGTTCGGCGAATTCTTCGTCCCATCCCATGATGATAGACATACGTTATGGATTGCTCACATAGAGATAATTGTTTCTCACACAGAGATATTTGTTTCTCACACAGAGATAATGAATTTCTTACATGGAAATATGCATCAATGAAAATAGTAAACGCATTCAAAGTCTCAAAAATTTGGGAGTGAATATAAGGATAAACATAATGATGAAAATTATTTTTATTCATGATCATAAAAGGGAAAGGTTACAGAATATGCATATGCTTCTTACATATAACATGCACCAATATTCACAGTACTATCTTAGAAGCTAAGCTATTGCTTAGTATCAGGGTCACTACATCGTTGCGCTGCTCCTTCCTTTTTTCCTCTGAAGAATCCAGCTTCAAAAGATCTAAGGTCTTTGTGATCTCAAAAGTGAGATTTTGTTTTATGTCTGAATCCCTTCTAAAGGATGGAGTTGTCAGATGTCCTTTTGACATACTTTTAACTCTAGGTATGCTTGGATATGAGTCATTTAGCCTTAACTTCATATTGCAGGATGATAGAGACAAATGGAGTGTACCATAAGGCGCATCTCCACCTTGCGGTGGGTTGTGTCTGCCAAGCCTCTTACAAGGTGCATGGTTGCCTATGTTCTAGACTGGCTGTACTCTGCTGCACCTGCAACTATTTTCATCAGACCAATGGAGCGTTCTTCATCTTTCTTTCCACTCAAATCCATTAAAGGTTTGTTTGGTGAGACTTCTCCATTGCTTTGTTATTCCAAGGGAGGGGATCTTAGACAGGAGATCCTGAGGCCATTGGTCACCTCTGACTTCATATCGAACTTGCACTCTTGTTGATCTGCAGACTGACCTTCACCATCTGCAAAAAGGACATGAGATGACTCCTCATGTTTCCTTCGTCTACCCTATCTAGGCTACCCGCCAGTTTTGCTCTCTCGCATTCTAGCTCCTCCACTAGTTTCGACATCATAGGATGTTGGGGAATCTTCACCTTTGTCCTCATCTTGCTCGTCACGTTCCGGAACAATGGTGTTGTCGTGGTGCAACGTCTTCATTATTAGGGCTATAGTGCTTTGAGAACTTTCTTCGTCTTTGCGGCGCTCCTCCCCACTCTCTTTCGCTCAACCTCTAATCTCTCTCTCTCTCTCTCCATTCTTCCAAGGATCATACATTATTTTGGGTGGCATTGCTACCCATCATGCAATTATCTTCTCTCGTACCATGACTATGTTTATGAGAGTTCTTGATGTTGTGGGTGAAGAGGGTAGGTCGAAAGCTTATTTATAGACCTGCTTTCTCCTTGCAATTGTCCAAGTTACCCTTTTATCATACGTTACAACTCATTACTACAACTTGTACAAATAGAACTGCTCCTGCATGACCCACTCACTTTTCCATGGAAACTCCTTGTTTCCTGCATCACCCCACTCCACCTTTACCATTAGTACGAATTTAGACCGCAATCTATGCACCTTAGGGGTGTGATCATTTTGATTCAGTCCAATTTTGTACATTTCTTAGAACCGAAATGGTATATATAGGTTTTGAAAATTTAAGAATCGAACCAATTCACTACCGAAACCGAAAATTTCAATTTTTCCAGTTTCGGTTAGGTCCGGTTTAGTTTTTTGGGTTTTACAGATTATCTATGTTAGTAATAATATAATGTTTACATATAAACGGTTACTCTATTTATATTATAGTATAAGTACATTATTTTACAATAATTAACACATACTATTATAGTATTGAATTTAACTATAGTCTATATAAGTTCTAAAATTTTTATATGAATATCTATAGTCAAATGTGTAAAAATGTATTTACAAAAATAATATATATTATAATTTATTATGCCAAAAATGTATTTATATATATATATCAAAAGTATGTTTATATTAATAACTAAATATTAATATTTATGTTTAAGATTACAATTTTATGTTATATTAATGTTATATTATAAGATTAGAATTTATATGTTATATTAAAACTTATAAGATTAATTTAATAGACTTGAATAATAAGATTAGAATTTTATGTTATATTAATTAGCGATTTAGGATATAATATAATATAAAGAATTATAAATATATATACATGTCCCGTTCGCCTTAAACCAGTTTTCAAAATATGAAAACCAGTATCGCACCAGACCGCTTACAAACCACACCAAATTGACCGGTCCGATCTAATTCAACCGATTTTTCTTTTTGTTTTACACCCCTACTGCTCCTTCCAGTCTACGATTTGTATCGGTTTCTCCTCGTAAATGAGACTCAATTGTAGTGGAACCAAATTTGGATCAATTGTAGTGGAACCAAATTTGGATCAATTAGTCGAGGTTACTGGTTCTGGAAACTTTTCCATACTTAGGAAATGTGGAACACATTGTGAATCCCTTCATATTCTGCTATTAACGCAACTCGATACGCTACTTGACTGACCTTTTCCATTACCTGGGTCCAATGTACCTTAGGCTTAATTTCCCTTTCATCCCAAACATCTTAACACCATTCATAGGTGATACCTTGAGGTACATCCAGTCTCCATCGTCAAAGATCAACTCTCTTATCTTATTATGGGCGTAACTCTTCTGCCTACTCTGGGCTATGGCCATCCTCCCTCGTATGAGTTTGACCTACTTTGTTATCTCTTGGATGATTTCCGGTCCAAGCACCTTGGCTTCTTCTGCTTCATCCCAACATATCAGTGATCTACACATTGTCCCATACAACGCCTCATAAAGGGTCATTTGGATAGTCTCCTGATAACTATTATTGTACAAAATTCAATAAGTGGGATGTGACCTTCCCATGGCCCCTTGAAATCAACCAACATGCCCTTAGCTTGTCTTCCAATATTTGAATGGTCCTTTTCGATTGCTCTTCAGTTTGTAGATGATAAGCACTAATAAACTTCAACTTGGTGTCCAACGCTTTTGTAAGCTCTTCCAAAAATGGGACGTAAGATCTTGATCCAATACTATAGTCTTAGGAACTCCGTGTAATCTAACTATCTCATTTATGTACAATCGTGTGAGTTTTCTTAGTCTGTCTCTAATGGTGACTTGCAAGAAATGGGTGCTCTTGGTCAATCAATCTATTACCCATATGGCATTCTTCCCACTAGGGGTTCGAGGCAATCCAACCACAAAATCCATAGTGATATCTTTCTACTTCCATTCAAGAAAAGGTAAAGGGTGCAAGTTCCTAGTCGGCCTTTGGTTCTCCACCTTTACCCTTTGACATGTAGTGCACCTTTCGATGAAGTAGACGATGTCTCACTTCATTCCTTCCCACCATAATCCTTTCTTAAGGTCTCGATATATCTTCATTCCTCTAAGGTGTATTGAGTATGACGAGGAATTGGCTTCGGCTAGTATTTGTCCTAAAATTTATGAATTACCTGGAACCACCTTCCATCCTCTAAGCAACAGGGCTCCATCCTCGCCCAAGCTTAAATGCATAGGTACTTTACCTACGCAGATTCTCCATAGAATCTTTAGCAGTTTCGAACCCCTCTCTTGCTAATCCTTCAGTTCGTCAAAATCGCTCACCCTAAACTGTTCCAAGGCAGTAAGAATCTCTGCTGGTGGCAAATCCTTTACCAATAGGCGTCTTATCCATTATAAAAGTGAGTCCACATCTAAGCATTCTCCTACATCTCTTGTCCTCGACTTGTGACTTAAGACATCGATGATTAAATTGAATTTTCTCGAGTGATACTTAATTTCACACTAGTAGTCGCTAATGACCTCCAACCACATTTGTCGCCTCATGTTAAGACTTTTCTGGGTGAAAATATGTTTCAAATTCTCGTAATCTGTGTACACCTCTCATTATTCATTGTACAGGTAGTGCTACCAGGTCTTCAAGATAAACACTATTGCTGCCAATTCCATGTCATGAGTGGGGTAGTTCTTTTCGTTGTCCTTCAACTGTTTGGACGCGTAAGCTACCGCCTTACCTTCCTGCATTGGGACGCAACCTAGACCATACTTTGATGCATCTCTAAATACATACCACAAATGGCTTGTGAGGCTCGAGTAAAGCTAAAATAGGGGTCATATTCAATCTCCTTTTCAGTTCCTTCAAACTTCATTCACACTTGTCAGTCGTAAATTTAACAATTTTCTTGGTTAACGTTGTGAGAGGACTCGACACCCTAGAGAATCCTTCCACAAACCTCTAATAGTAACCAGTCAAGCTCAAGAAACTCCTTACCTCTTGAACAGAGGTCAATCACTGTCATTCTAGCACCACATCGATCTTACTTAGGTTGATCGTGACTCCCTTCTAGGATATCAAGTGATTGAGGAACTTCACTTCCTCTAGCCAGAACTAGCACTTGTTGAGTTTGGCAAATAACTAATGGTTCTTGAGTGTTCCCAACACTAATCTTAATTGATCCTTGGCACATATGGAATACACTAGAATGTTGTCTATGAATACTACACAACCAAGTTAAAAAAACGGCCGAAACACTCTAGTTATATGTCGATAAAAGTTGATGGGGCATTAGCTTGCCCGAACGACTTATTGTAAACTCATAATGACCATACCTAGTACAAAAAAGGTTGTCTTTGGTATGTCGCATTCTTTAATCCTCAATTGGTGATATCCCAACCTATGGTCAATCTTAGAAAATATTGTAGCATATTTTAGCTTGTCAAACAAGTTGTCTATTTCTTGGCAACGAGTATTTATTCTTTATGTTCACATTATTTAGTTCCTGATAGTCGTGCACATCCTATGGGTTTTATATCTCTTTTTCACGAATAGTATTGGTGCTCCCCAAGGTGGCTTGATAAATCTTTTCGTCAACAACTCCTGTAGTTGGCTTTTTAATTCCTTTAACTCCGTTAAGGTCATCCTGTAAGGCGCCTTGTGTAACAGAACTACTCTTGATTCCATCTCAATTGAAAACTCAATCTCTCTAGAAAAGGGTAACCCTGGTAGTTCTCTAAAGACATCCCGGAATTCCTTAACCACCATCGATATGCTCTCGATTTCTTTAGGTTACTTCTCCTTAAGCATTGAGTGCACTAAGTAGGTCTCAGCATTATTTGCCAAATCCTTTGACTTCTACTTCCTCAATATAAAAGGAAATTATCGATTGTCAAACTCTCTCTTAAATCTCTCCCACAAGATCCTGTCCATGGCTCCAAGCTCCATGGTAGGCAGCTGCCTCTTGGCACCCCACCACAGTGCCACCTCTCCTTGTAGCAAATAGCTTGCATACAAAACCATCTGACTCTGGATGAACCTACCTACCTCGAAAGTTCTCTCGATGTTTATTATCCACATCTTCGCCTTCATCGGACCCTTGTTACCAGAAACTCCTGAGTGCAATGCCCCCAAACCTTGCTTGGGATTTGGTAGTGATTGAAACATTGGAAATGACTTGACACCACATTTCTCCAAAACCTAACACACGTAATCTAGTAGTGTCCTTCCAAAGAAGTGGGTCATGCGGCGGTTGGCGCACCTAATGTGGTAATGCTCGTCGCAAGAAAATATTTCCTCTAACATTTGCATCCATCACATGCATTTGATGATACTCAAACTTCTCCATTTGTTTCCAGTGAGCTACGATCATCCGATCTCACCTCTCCTGCCTGGCCCTTTGCCTAAGTTCTCGCATCCTCCTAACTCTCGCGGTTGGTAACACAAACTTAAGTGTTGTGGCCCTAGTTCGTGCCATATCTTATTATCAAGAGCACATTCATAACACAACAAGGAACATCCAACTATGAATCACAATCCAATCCAATCAAATCAAACACTTTTATTACTTTGTCAACTAATTACAACCGACTTGCAAGTTTCAAATTTCAACTAGACATTCAACCCAGTAAACTGTAACTTTCCTAAGATTCAAAAAAATGTGGGTATTTTGCTCGCATCAAATCCTCTCTTTCCCAAGTAGCCTCCTAGAAATTTGGATTATTCCAAGGTACTTTAACAGTGGTATTTTCCAGTTCCTCAATCCTTGATCCTTCAAATCGATAATCTGCACCGGCCATTCCTCATAAGATATGTTAGGTCGTAGCTGAATACGACTTGGATCAACCACAATCGAGCTGATCTCCAAGAGTAAACATGGAACACATCATGTAATCGTTGAAGTTCCATGGGAAGGTTTAGTGGATAAGCTACCAACCCGATCCTTTCCACAATTTCATAAGGTCCTACACATCGTGGGCTTAACTTCCCTTTCTTTCCAAAATGAACAATTCCTTTCATGGGTGGCACTTTAACGTATACTCAATCGCCGACTTTAAACTTGAGACTTCTTCTCCTTCCATCGGTGTAACTCTTTTGCCTGTTCTGAAGTGCCAACATCCTTTCTTTAATCAACAAGACTTGCTTTCTCAATTATTGTAGGAATTCTAGACCAAGTATCTCATTTTCTACAACATCATCCCAGTATAAAGGGGATCTACACTTTATCCTCCCATACAATGCTTCATATGGTGCCAACTTAATCATTGTTTGGAAACTATTATTATAGGTAAACTCTATTAGAGGTAAATGGCCTTTGCAGTCACCTTTTCGTCTCCAGTACACAAGTTGCAAATCTTCTAAAACATCTATATGGTCCGTTCCATTTGTCCATTAGTCTACCGATGATAGGCACTACAAGACTTCAAGTTGATGCCCATTCTGCAAACTTTGCTAGAGTCAAGATATATGTAACACCCCACTTAAAAGGTCCATTAAGACTTGACATTTGCTTCCTTAATCCTAGTTAGTATATTTTTGGGAAAATTTTAGGGATTATTTTTTTAGCTTAAGAATCACACTTTGAGTTTAGCTAGAATTATTGGAAGAGTTCTAGTATTTTATTTTAGGATTTAATACCAAAAATTCAATTGTAGAAAGACACTTGGCACTATTAATGGGCTAAACATAAAGAGCTAAGTATGGATAGATTTAAGGGTAAGCCCAAGAGTGTTTAATTAAGGGCTTTCAATCACTAAGGAAGTGATGGACAAGAAATAGGTGCTATAATCCTGACCCATTTGGATTTATAAGGTTTTAGACCCCTTTTGAAGAATCTTAGAAATTAAGCCCAACGTATAGCAGGTTGAAGCCTTTGGGCCTAACTTGGTAAGAGTGAAGGCCTTTGGCCCAACCTTAGAAAGACATGCTATTTGGACCCAAACTTAGTAGGCCCTTGAGGCCTTAGATGAGCCCTCAAATCTGAGCATAAGGTCCATTCAATAACCTACACCAAGCCCACCTCCATGGCTTACACAAATGGCCCAACATGCCCAACCCACAAGGCCCAACAAGCCTTGTCTTTCATTTTATCCTTCTAATTGAAGCCCACATACACCATACCATTGATTTCCCTCAAGCTCAAGATGTGCCACACACCCCTAGGGTTCCCACCTAACCATGATTAAGCTTCCAACTTGAGTTAAGAAGTATTAATCATCTCACACATGATTAGTAACCTCTAAACCATATTTTTAGCTTAATTTTTCTTTAATTTATTTCCCACATTTACAATCTGAAATTTTTGGTTTCTATTGTTGATTTGCATTGTTCTTAGACTAACTTAGAAGATTAGACTTGACCTTCACCTGTATTGCACCAAATCAGCCCCTAGCCCACGCCATTTCCACCATTTTACCTCACCACATCACTTATGGTTAAGTTTTAGCAATGGATGAAATACCTCCAAGAACCAAACCAAAACCCAACCATTTCCTTAGGAAATCGAGTTGGAACCAAACTGAATACCCTTAGTTGCTTCAAGAAATTTTTTGCTCTTTATTGAGCCATCTCCACATGCCACCACCCCTTCCCTCCAATCCCTAAAAAGTCACTTAAGCACTCATAAGCATGTTGATCATTTTTTCCCAAAGGAAATGCGAAAACCGATTGGCATTGGCACTAGGCATCACTTGGCTACCACCATCACTTTGCTTCTTTCCCATTTTCTGCTCATGTATAATCACATGGCAGCCAATCTAGTCCACTTTCCTCAACTGAAAAGGGCTCCAAATGAAGGTCATCACACCCGCAAAACAGACTTGATTACGCCCAAACTAGTATGTGGTGTTATAGTATAGTTCAGGATGTCGATCCACAGGGACTGATCTGACATTATAACACAACAAGACTCGAGCTTGAAAAAAAGATCAAATTATAATATGACAAGAATCTGATAATTCTATCTAAAGCACGTAATTAAAATGAGATTAGGAAACGGATAAAAAGGTAAGTAAAGCTTTGGGCTTCCGTCAACCATATCTAATACTCTGACTTTTTCAATCCAAATGATATATACAATTAGCACCAACTTCCTAATTGGAATATATGACATTATATTCATCTACTTTCTCAAATTTAATTCTAGAGTCTATTCTCCCTTTACAAACCACGATTTTCATATATAAAAATAAATATCAGATCTAGAGACGACACTATGTTCACAAATAATAATGCAATAAAAGATCACATCAATGACATGAAAAGCATGTTTAAATCACAATTATATATTCATAATTCTATAGCTCAACAAAATCAAACCATAGCAATATTTAATATAATTGTCTCAAACTTTTAATATCTGAAACAAATAGATAATTGAATCCTAGAATCTTAAACAATAAAACTTAATCTATGAATTGAAATAAAGTCAAAGTATTTTCACCAATCGAATTCTGCCCTACAATTTAGCTAAGATTTAGTTCTTCATGAAAAAAGTAAAAATAAATAAAAATAGTATTTTTGTCTTCTCTAGATCTGTGTCTCCTCCCCTCCAAAACTCCACAATTTTGTGTTAATGATATGGTTAAATAGGGTAGGAAAGAAACCCTAATATCATCATGATTTCAACATAAAAAAATTACCTAAATTTTAGGACTCATCTTGGCAGCCACGTACACACTTCAAGAGTTTGAATTTATAAATCCTTATTGAGAAAAATTTGTATCCCTTTAAGATAACTTTCCAACACATTAAAAATTGCATCAATCAGATGTATGAGTGGAAAGTTATGATCAAAACACTAAGGTATGTCCAAGTTATCTCCTCGCGCGTTTTGTACTCTGATATGAATTACTCTCAAGCCCCATCATTATCCTTATTTGAAGAGTCATACACTCTTTGAAAGTTCTTACATTATTTCAACGTCTTGCCCACTTGAAAGTCCTCCTTTGAATTTGATTGGGCTTTGACTTGCTTTTTTATAAACCCTGAAATTAAATATAAAAATCTGCTTAGGAGTATCCCAAAGTAAATAGAAACTCAATTCAAGAATAACCATTCAGTCTTATGATTTCGATTCAAGTTTTAGCATTTTAGTCCAATAGTAGGGTATTTATAGTGCACTTTCGTACACTTATCAAGATCACAAAGATGAGACAAACAAGTAAGCAAAAACTGGCCAGCTTTGAAGACCCCTACCCGACGACATTATGGCATGACCTCACCATGCAATTCTTTGCATTTTGTTTTTATTTCTACACCATGGCAGCGCCTACACCTACATAACACAAGGCAGCACCTGAAAATGTCGAAATGATGAGAGTTCTAATACTATTCACCTACACAAGTGATGACGCAAGTTGACACTTGCATAACCACAATCCACCTCCCACATCAACCAATCCCAAGCCCCTTCTTCATCCAAAGCCAATGTCTCCCACCCTCTTTGAAGCCTATAAATTCCTCCCTTACCTACTCATTTCTCCCACACCACTCCTACAAGCATTCTCTTAAGTCTTGATAGCATTTCTCCCCTCAGAGTTCTTAGGAGAGGTTGTGTTGGGAGCTCAAAGAGCCACGAATTTTGTAAGTAACCTTACCCTACACTTGCATAAATTTTTTTGGGTTGAATTTTTAGTTATGGCATGTTTTAATATAATTTTATATGATTCACTAATATCTTAAGATTAATTTTGAAGGTTTAAATTTGAGGATGAAAGCATGCCATGGTAGGTTTTAAATTCATATCTTGTGTTGATCATCAAGCATGTTTCAGTTTTGCTTAGTTTAAGTTTAATTCATGAAATTTTGATTAATTTTCTTAGGCTTGAATAATGAGCAATTAGAAAAGCCTTGTGAATGGGATAAGCATGAAAATTCATGATTTAATTAGGTTCTAAATATTTCTATGGTAAAGAAAAGGTAGAAACATCATGTGTATGCTTAATGGATGCTTTAGTGGTAATTTGGCCTTAATCCATGCTTAAGTGTTGGGATGAACTTGTAGGACTTAAACCTAAGGTTTTAAATTGTCTCTAAGGTTGTGTTCAAGATTACATTTGAGGAAATTTGAAGCGCACACGCATCCATAGAGGTTTTTAAATTGAAATCACACTTAGGCCTTAAAAGGGATGCATGCCACAAGTTGGGTAAGTTTGACATAATTGTGCTTTAAATCTTGCAATTCTAAGGGCTTGGATGATTTGAGAACATAGAAAATACAGGGTTTGTGAAATGTGGTGAATTTTGGGGCCCATATGCAAATAGTAAAAATTTGGGGCCTTAGTGGAAATTTTGCTAAGTATAGGGGCAGTTTTGTAAATACTGAGTTTTCTGAACCCATTGATTTTGAATATCTTCCTTAGTGGTTCAAACATCCTAACTTAGAATAACTTTGATTACAGCCACATCAATTCTCTAAACCCTTGGAAAGTTTGTAAGTTGGCCTTTAACTTACACTTTGATAATTTATTTATGATTTATTGATAAATATCACATTCATGATATAAATGTCATTTGAGCATGAAATATATGGCCCATTGAGTACATGACTACTTGCTTACATGACATGTACAATTTTCATCATTTGAGTAGGTTAAACAAAATTGTCATTTTCACATGAAGCATACTAATAAAACGCATTTAATGAAAAAAAATATTTTCAAGCATAGCATGAAAACTTAATTTTTGTCATAAACCCAAAGGCTAGGTTAGGGAATTATCCTAGTGAAACTCTTTTGTTCACTCTAGAGTGAGCAAAAATGGAGTAGTAACCCTTGGGTTGACGAAGAACAATCAACGAGTTTTGAATGGATTCTTTTTAAAGAATACTGGAGCGATGTTAAAATTTTGAGTTACTTAAGCCTGATGAGTGCATATGTTATAATGTTATGTTACCAATGTATTGAGAACGAGTTTGTAGATAACGTAGTTTCAACATGAGTTGTACTACGGTTACCAGTAGGTACTCACAGTGCATATGAAAAACTATGATTATACCATACATTATGATGTTAATTTTAATGTTAATGTTAATGAGGGCTTAATGATGATGAAGTGTTATATTTTTTAAAGTTGAATTAAAAATGTTCCTTGTAAGAAAATGTACATCAAAGCTTTTTCTAAAAATGTTAAGGAATCTGGATGAGAGACAAATACTGATTTTTTGCATATCATGCATTTCTTATTTATCATTTATCATGCATAATTTATCTTTGTGCACGTTTGTTCTTAACTTACTAGGATTTCAAAGAATCTCACTGTGGTAGGTAGTGAAGAATGGTAGAAGTTGTATTAGGTCCAAGTGTGGACGAACAGGATGGACCAATGGATATGATTGATTGAAGTCAGACCTCGATTGAAGATTAGAACTTATTTTGATGTTCATAGCTTTAACTCTACGCACTTTAGAGCGTATGAAAGAGTTGATCTAACCATGGAGACTTGTTATTTTAAATATATTGTTTTAAGGATATGCTACCTTTTTGTTCGAACTTATGATGGTTATTAATGCTATTAGGATGGTTTAGTTGATTCTGGCACGAGTTATATTTAGTCACCCTTATTCCGCTGTGATTATTGCATACTGCTAGTTGCATTCTAGGATACATTACATATTAACTGTCATGAATGAAGGTATGTAACCTTGTATTGCATGTCCTAATGTTGTAAGTCTTCATTCCATCCCAAGCGAAGGTTTGGGGTCGTCACAGGGTGGTATAAGAGCAATTACGTCTTTGGGTTAAATCACATGCCCTTAGGAATGATATGCCAGAGTGAAGGTTTGAATATTTAGTTGAATATTTAGTTGGACCTAATACACGTGCCTCTCAAGATTTGGACGATCAAAACAAAATGGCACGTGACAGAAGGGAAAGAAACCCTGAGGGATCCAATGCTCGCAGAGAACAAGACCGCTCGGTGGACAGAGGACACGATTTGGCGGATGCAATTTGCCAAATGACTGAAAGGATGAAGCAGTAGCAAGAGATTATCTTGAGGCAGAACCAACAACAGCCTCTCCCAGAAAGGCAAGAGAGGATGAAAAGCCGAGGCTACTCATAAGAGAAGTTTCTGATATATAGATACCCTAACTTCATTGGAACTGAAGGACCCATGAAGGCCAACAAGTGGCTACTCTGTAACGCCCCGTCCCCAAGGGTCCCGAGAGTTAACTCATGTCGCTAAAAATCATTTTCCATCTACATAGTACATAATCAAATTTTTCTCTATCTCACAAACTACTCATTAATTCACATCAAATACTCCAGTATAATTAATCCAAGACAATACAAAGTCTTAATAAAAACATCAACCACCCAACAATTCATATCATCAGAACGCAACAAACTTACTGAATAACAAAATCATCAATACTCATGCAAACCTCCTATACTTAAACCACTATTCTTAACTCCTCTTACCTATGCTCCATATTCTTGATCCTCAACTGGAAATATTCAAATCATCTGAAAATATTGGAGATAAGAGGGGGTGAGTTATCAACAACTCAGTAAGCAGAGAACATATACTAGCGTGCAAGCATGAGCTTTTTTAGAAAGTTCAGTATGCAGAAACAAAACATAATATTTTTATATGCAGATTTCAGAAAAATGTTATCAGAAAATCAGAGCGACTTTCCAGACTAAAAAATTAACTGTTCATATTTAAAGACACTTTCCATATTCAAAGACAATTTCATATTCAACATCCAACTGTTCATATTCAAAGATCCGTTTCATAATCAAATACATTTTTGGCATTCAAAAACTATTTTCATATTCGAAAACCATTTGTACATATTAAATATCATTTTCATATTCAAAATCGCTTTGACATAACATAACTGAACATCTTCATCTTATCGTATCATGTTATATCGTATCGTATCATATCTTATACCATGTTTAACCCCCGTGGTAGGGTTGTGCTATCCCCGGTGACCAAACCAGGTAGTATCATATGGTGAACTTCCCATTTTTCAATCTCGGAGCCCCGAGTGTGCACACAGGAAAGAACACGTAAAAAGACTACTTTGTTTCCAAAGTGGGTGCACTCATATCATATCATATCATATCATGGTGGTACCAATCATATCACGTGAATCAGTATCATCATATCAGAACCATATTCAGAATCAGATCCAGAACAGATAAGTATGCCAAAGGTTTATCATATCCATATCATATCAAAACACGTGCGAAACATATTCATATCCTTTCCATTTCATCAAAAACATATCCAAATCATTTCATATCACATGTATAAAAAAAATGTCTCAATGATATCATATTTGCTCTTTTGCATATTTCAGAAACATGTCAAATATTGCTCATGTCTACACAATGCATGTCAGAAAAATATTTTCTCTTTTCCGTACAGATTTCATGAGTGATGCAAATAAACGACGGAGGTTGGTTTTTCTCAAGTTTTCATTTCATCACAAAATATGCAAAGTTTTCAGAAGGTCAACCTCAGTTTTAATAATTCGTATAAAATCTAGCATAGGAACCCCGCTTACCTGGAATTCTTAGCTTTTCCAGAGTTTTTCTCAAAAAGTCGAGTCGACTATAAATCGTCACCTATAAAATAATCACGTAATTTTCGTAAGTTTCCAATCAATCACATATTTCAATATTTAAGCCTAAACTTCTAAAATAACCTATTTTAATTCCTCAAAACTTAAAACCTTCATAATTCCAAAATATATCACCACTTTCTAAAATCATCAATATCCACCGTAACCAACGTCGAACTCGAAACACTAATATTTAAACCCGAAACCGCCAATAAATCTCACATCATAAACCAATCACACAAACAACTCCATAATCCAATCCAACCGACCCCCTTACTCCTCAAACTCAGTCTGGCACAACCAACCAATTCACAGTAAATATGAGTTAGCGCAAAATACATTTAAATTTTAAAAGATCTTTGAGAAAATACTTACAATGCTATAATATAATTTTTGAAAGATCACGGAGGTGCTAGAAGTGGCGGCACCGCAACAGAACAGTGCAAAATGCACTGTGGCCGTGGGTCTCAAAACCCACTTTTGAACAGGGACAAACCAAGACCCGAAATTGATAGGGTAGGGCTTAGGGATGTCAGTGAAGCTAGTGGTGGTGGTGATTGGCCGTGGGTGGCGGCACAAAGGGTGGTTGAAGACCAAAAATACCCAAATCGGAAATGGGGTTGGTTGTGCTTCACCGGTGATGGATCGGAGCTGGGGTTGGGTGCATTGGGTTGCTAGGAGGTCGAGGATGAAGTGGTGAAGAAATGGTGGTCGGTGATGGCGCGACGGCGGCGCTGGAGTGAGGAGAGCGTCGTGGCTTGGTGTGGTACGTGGGGGCTATCGGCGGCGATTTAGGGGCTGAGATTGGTGGAGTGGTGTTGCCGGCCGGTGGGGAAGCTGATGGGAGGGACGGTGTCGCGCACGGCGGCGCACAACGAAGACTGGGTGGAGAAGGAGAAGCGCACGGGGAGAGAGAGGGAGGAGGTGCCGCACGGGAGAGAACTGGAAGGAGAAGAAAAAGAAAAGAAAGAAGAAGAGAAAAAGAGAGGAAAGAGAAAATTGAGGGAAAGAAATGAGGTTCAATCCTCACATCTTGGGTTACAAAAATGATTCAACGGAAACGATTTCAAAAGAACAAGTACAATAAAATAATTCAAATGTAGTGATTAAAATGAAAATAAATAATTAAATCCAACAAGAAGTTAATTTAATATGAAAAGAAATTTAAATGCATAACAATAATTAATATTAAGGGAACATGTCAAATTTAATTTTCACAAATTAAAAATCATAAAAATAAACCCACTAAAATCTGAAAATTTTAAAACAAGAGAATCAATTTTTAAATTAATGACAAATAATCATTCAATTAAAAAATACACTAAAAATACGGGGTGTTACATACTCGATGTTGACAAGACCTTCGAGATCAGCAGTTGTACTGAGGAATAAAAGGTGTTGTACACTGGACATTTGCTGTAGGGAGAGACTGGTATCTGGTGGGATACCAAGAAACAACTGCTGATAAGGGAATTGGGCAACATCGCTGCTCTGACCTGGGATTGGTTCAAGAAGGCGTTCGATAATCAATTTTTCGCAGAATCAATGACGCAGCAGAAGGCTCAAGAATTCACCACTTTAGTAGAAGGCAATTTCACAATTGAGCAATATGCTGGAAAGTTCATGGAGTTAGGAGGTTTCGCTCCGCATCTGATTACCACCGGAAATATTCAGGCTCATAAACTCCATGGAGGACTACAACCCTAGATATGCAGTTACGTAGTCAGGTTTCGCATCAGCAATTTCCAGAAGTTAGTTAACGTGGCTGCTATAACGAAAATAGAAAAACAGAGCGTTATGGCCCAGATTAACCTAGAACGGAAAAGGACTTATTCCTTCTCTACAGGAGGGAATAATGCCAAAATGAGGATAACACAATGAGCCAACAAGGACAAAGGTGTCATGCCAGCCCCACCTACTACTTGCAAGAAGTGTGGGAAAATGCATGGCAGAGATTGCCGAGTAAGTTTAGAGCTATGCTTTCGATGCGGTTAGTCGGGGCACATGATTGGAGAATGCCCCCATAATGCACAAGGCGATAGGAACACTCCTAACAACCGGCTGAATCAAAGGTCGTCTGCCTAAGCTCATGTCTACGCTATCACCCCAGATGAAATAGACGATGAGGTACAATAAGATGAAGAAACGGGGGTTATCACTGGTATTTTTCTTAGTACCCCTCTTTTTTAGAAATTAGCTCTTATAAATTAGCTACTAAGTATATGGTAATTAATTGCACTTTAGGTAAAATCACGTTGTACGAATATTTGACTTATGCCTTGTTTGACCCTGGCACAATGGGGCTTTTGTGTCAACGGCGTTTGCACGCACGTGCAACCTACTGACCCAAACATTACCTCAAGCGGTAGTAGTGTCAATTCCTGACAAAAGTATGGTCTCCTATACTCGAATCCTTAGGACCTACCCACTATGTCTAGGTGGAAAGGTGATGAAAGCAGATCTGATCGTCTTCAATTTATTGGGGTTCAATAGATGGCTAGTTATCTGTTATCCAAGCACTATGCTAGGATAGATTGCCAGAACAAAGAAATTATTTTTGATCCACCAGAAATTAGACAGATCCGTTACATGGGGAGGGACTGCGAAGGCTACCCCCTCTCTAATTTCGACTTTACAAGCAAGAAAGTGCATTAAGATAGGCACTACCAGACTTCAAGTTGGTTCCCATTCTACAAACTTTGCCAGAGTCAAGATATATGCAACACCCCACTTAAAAGGTCCATTAAGACTTGACCTTAGCTTCCTTAATCCTAGTTAATATATTTTTAGAAAAAATTTAGGGATTATTTTTTTAGCTTAAGAATCACATTTTGTTTAGCTAGAATTATTGAAAGAGTTCTAGTATTTTATTTTAGGATTTACTACCAAGAAGCCAATAGTAGAATGACACATGCCATTATTAGTGGGCTAAGCATAAAGGGCTAAGTATGGATGGATCTAGGGGTAAGTCCAAGAGTGTTTAATTAAGGGTTCTCAATCACTAAGGATGTGATGTGGCTAGGAATAGATGCCATAGAGCATAATACTAGAATGCTTCCAATAATTCTAACTAAAATAAAAAAACGTGACTGTCATGCTAAAAATAATCCCAAAAAATAATTTTCCAAACAATAATAACAGTCTCTCGCTAACTAAAATTAAAGGAGCTAATGGTTAAATATTAATGGGCTTTTTAGACAGAGTATTACAATACCTCCAAGAAACCAAACCAAAACCCAACCATTTCCCTAGCAAATCTAGTTGGAACCAAATTGAATGCCCTTAGTTGCTTCAAGAGATTTTCTGCTCTTCATTGAGCCATCTCCACATGCCACCACCCCTTCCCTCCAATCCCTAAAAAGTCACTCAAGCACTCATAAGCATGTTGACCAATTTTTCCCCAAGGAAATGCCAAAATCGATTGGCATTGGCACTAGGTATCACTCGACTACCACCATTACTTTACTTCCTTCCCATTCTCTGCTCATGTATATCACATGGCAGCCAATCCAGCCCTCTTTCCTTGCCTTAAAAGGGCTCCAAATGAAGGTCATCATACCTGCAAAATAGACCACGAAGATGAGACAAACAAGTAAGCAAAAACTGACTAGCTTTGAAGACCC
Organism: Juglans microcarpa x Juglans regia; assembly: GCF_004785595.1. Lineage (NCBI taxonomy): Eukaryota > Viridiplantae > Streptophyta > Magnoliopsida > Fagales > Juglandaceae > Juglans > Juglans microcarpa x Juglans regia. Next base: position 14,432,459 of record NC_054606.1, read on the forward strand.
CTACCCGACGACATTATGGCTTGACCTCACCATGCAATCCTTTGCATTTTGTTTTTATTTATGCACCATGGCAGAACCTAAACCCACATAACATGAGGAAGCACCTAAAAATTTAGAAATTATGAGAGTTTGAACACTATTCACTTGTACAAGTGATGACAAAAGCTAAAACTTGCATCACCACACTCCAATGCCCACATCAACCAATCCCAAGCCCCTTCTTCATCCAAAGCCAACGTCCCCTAGCCACCTTGAAGCCTATAAATACCTCCCTCACCTCTTCATTTCCCCCACACCACTCCTCCAAGCCTTCTCTTGAGTCTTGAGAGCATTTCTCCCCTTAGTGTGCAAATAGAGTGAAACCGAGGGTGTTTGTTAGAGTTCTTGGGAGAGGTTGTGTTGGGAGCTCAATCTTTGTTTAGTGTGGTGATGCATTTTGTAAGTAACATTTCCCTAATCTTTGTTTAGTATTAGCATAGCATGTTAGGCATTAATTTATGTCAGGGGAATGAATTTTAATTGAGTTTAGTTGAGGTTTACCATTCTAAGTTCAAAACCGGGTTAAAAGGGAAGTATTGAATGCATAAATTGTTTTGGGTTGAATTTTTAGCTATGACATGTCTTACTATAATTTTATATGATTCATTAATGTCTTAGGATGAATTTTGAAGGTTTAAATCTGAAGTTGAAAGCATGGTTTCAAATCCATATCTTGTGTTGATCATCAAGCATGTTTCGGTTTTGCTTAGTTTAAGTTTAATTGATGAAGTTTTGACGAATTTTCTTAGGCTTGAATAATTAGCAATTAGAAAATCATTTTGATTGGGATAAGAATAAAAATTCATGATTTAATTAGGTTCTAATATTTCCATGGTAAAGAAAAGCTAGGAACATCATGCATATGCTTAATGGATGCTTTAGTGGTAATTTGGCCTTAATCCATGCTTAAGTGTTGGGATGAACTTGTAGGAGTTAAACCAAAGGTTTTAAATTGTCTCTAAGGTTGTATTCAAGGTTACATTTGAGGAAATTTGAAGCACACATGCATCCATAGAGGTTTTTAAATCAAAATCACACATAGGCCTTAAAGGGATGAATGCCACGAGTTGGGTAAGTTTGACATAGTTGTACTTTGAATCTTTCAATTCTAAGGGCATAAATGATTTTAGAATATAGAAAATATGAGGGTTGTGAAATTTGGTGACTTTTGGGGGCCATATGCAAAACGTGAAAATTTAAGGCCTTAGTGGAAATTTTACTAAGTATAGGGGCAGTTTTGTAAATACTGAAATTTTTTAACCTTTTGATTATGAACATCTTCCTTAGTGGTTCAAAAATCCTAACTTAAAATAACTTTGATTACAGCCCCATTGATTGTCTAAACCTTTGAAAAGTTTGTAAGTTGGCCTCTAACTTACACTTTGATAATTTATTTATAATTTATTGATAAATGTCACATTCATGATATAAATGTCATTTGAGCTTGAAACATCATGTTAAATGGTACATTGAGCACATGACTACTTGCTTACATGACATGTGCAATTTTCATCATTTGAGCATACTTATAAACGCATGTCATGAAAAAAAAATATTTTCAAGCATAGAATGCACAACCCCAAAGGCTAGGATGGTGAATTATCCTAGTGGAACTCCTATGTCCATTCTGGAGGGAGTAAAAATAGAGTGGTAACCCTTGGGTTGATGAAAAACAATTAACGGGTTTCAAATGGATTCTTTTTAAAGAATACCGGAGCGAAGTCAAACTTTTATGGCACTTAAGGCTGGTGGGTGTATATGTTATGATGTTATGCGACCAATGCATTGAGAATGAGTCTGCAGACAACGTTGTTTCAACATAAGTTGTATTATAATCACTAGCAGGTACTCTCAATGCATATAATGAACTGTGATGATACCATACGTTATTATGGTAATGTTGATGTTAATATTATTGAGGGGTTAATGATGATGAAGTGTTATATTTTTAAAAGTTAAATTGAAAAATATTCTTTATAAGAAAATATGCATTAAATATTTTTCTGAAAATGTGGATAAATCTGGATGGGATACCAAATACTGATTTTTTACATAGCATGCATTTCATATTTATCATTTATCATGCATAATTTATCTTTGTGCACATTGATTGATAATTTACTAAGATTTCAAGAAATCTCACTATAGTAGTCTCATTACCATTCCACCTAGAATGGTAGAACTTGTATCAAGACTAGGCGAGGAAGGACAGAATGGACCGATAGATTCAACTGATTGAAGAGGAGTCAGACCTCGATCGAAGATTATACCTTATTTTGATGTTCATAGCTTTATTTCTATGTGCTTTAGAGCGTATGAAAGAGTTTATCTAGCCATGGAGACTTGTTATTTTAAGTATATTATATTAAGGATATGCTACCTTTAAATTTGAACTTATGATGGTTATTAATGCTATTGGGATATTTTAGTTTATTCTGGCATAAGTTATATTTCGTCATCCTTATTCCGTTGCGATTATTGCATACTGCTAGTTGCATTCTAGGATACATTGCATATTAACTGTCATAAACGGGAGTATGTAACATTTTGTTGCATGTCCTGACACTCTAAGCCTCTGTTCCATCCCAAGCGGAGGTTTGGCGACGTCAGAATATAAATCAAGTGTCTTTGTCCGACATGATCAACCTCGGTACTCCATGTAAACAAACTATTTTCTTGACATACAACTTCCCCACCTTCTCCATTGAATCAGTGTTTACGATTTGCAAAAAGTATGCACTTTTCATCAATCAATCCACGATAACCCATATGGAGTTCTTTCCGGTTGAATTCCTTGGCAAACCTACTATGAAATCCATGGAAATGTCCTCCCATTTCCATTCCAGAATTGGCAAAGGTTGAAATTCTCATGCTAGCTTCTAATGCTCTCCTTTCAATAATTGAGAAACATAACACTTATAAACGTACTGCGCCACGTCTCTCTTCATTCCATCCCACCAAAAGTGTCCTTTTAAATCCTGTAAATCTCCATGCTTCCAGGATGAGTAGTGTAGGGCGTATTGTGTGCTTCTCTTAGAATTTTCTCCTTTATTTCTGGATCTGCTAGAATCACCCTCTATTTTTTTATGATGTAGCATTCCATCATCTCGAATCATCAAATACGCTATTTCCTCAAACTTTTCAACCTTTCATTAGATGTCCATCAACTTTCTATCCTTCAATTTCCACTCCTTAATTTCCTCATCATTTACTAGCACAATCTCTTGAATTACTGTCAAGGCTTCATCCATTTGAGGACTTCTTTCATCAATGTGAACAACTATGGTGTTCCCAGGAATACCATATATGTTAGTTGTAGGCTTTGGTCCAATATGAGCTCTTGGGTAGTTTCATCTAAGCAATGTTTTATAAATGTTGTCTTTCTTGTTGAATACTTTCACAAAAGCATGACCATTGGTTTAGCATCAAACTCACTCTTAGTCATCAAGGCAAATACAAAATCGTTAAAATGGTATGTAAGTTCCAATGGCTTTAGCTTTTCAGCGTACAACCTCTTCAAGCCATCAGTAATTGTTGTAACTGCAATGGGACGGAGTTTCTTTGCTGGTTCTGAACCAAACCATTGTGTTGATGGTGGAGGTTGAGGCTGAACACTTCCATTTTCGATTGGGTGGCCATTTATCATCAAAGCTAGTTTTAGCAACTAAACCATCCAAACCTTCCATTATAAACTGCCCTGCATAAGTACCAGTGATAGTGTTGCTTTGGCCAACTGCTAATAACCCAATACCCCAGATATATAAAATCTGAAAAAATCCACCCCTATATTTTTCTTAAAGATATTACCTTGCATTTAGAAGGCCTATGCTATTGACTATTTTTGTACCATAAAACCCTTGGGCAAACACAGTTGTAACAAAGAGATTGATAATGAATCTCTTTTTCCCTTCATCAACAAGACCCAAGTGGCTGCAAGCTAACAAGATCCTAGCAAATGACATGCTATCTAGTTCTAGACCAAACTACAAATTGTTCTAGACCAGATATCATAACTTGGAAAGCTTTCTCAATATACACTTAGGGTACATTTCTAGGAGAGTTGTTCCTAAAGCAACATCTAGTGAGAGATGTTGTTTATGATGATGTAGGAATGCATGGACTCCCCAATGTTGATATTGAGAAGAGGAGTACAGGTAAAAAGCAAGTTGACCAAAGTGATTAAGTTTGGCTTTTCATTTACTAGCTCCATTTGTCAGAACACCTTAAAAGAATCTGACAGACATTTACAATCAACATATCCTACATTCATAAAGCCCCAAGAAGCCCTATCTCTCACAGTCATTTCCTCGAATACCCGCCTTGCAAGCCCGATCATGTTTTTTGATTGGAAACAGGTGTCCAGGAACAGCGTCCCGACTAATCCCGGGGGTGCACAGGCCCTCGGCAAAGAGTTTCCCACAAGTGCACCTTGGGTAATTCAAGGAGAAAATTCACCAGTCTGATGGCCCCTAGAGATTGTTTGCACCTAAGGGGATTTGAATCGTAGAACTAGGGGAGCATACCCCTAAGCCCAAGGTCTTTACCACTTGAGCCAATCCCTAAGGGTGTTCCCTATATATCGATCCGATTTGAAACCCGCCTTTATAACCATTGATTGCAATGCCCACCTTCTCTAACAATGAAGCATTGGCAGCAGGCTTTTAGAACAAAAGGGTACGTGAAATTGTCAGGTTGAAGCCCAACCCTTTGAAGCCGAGAGAACAACCTCACTAATTCAATCAGAGCTGAGCTCTTGGTGAGTTCTGTAACAACTCTCCCCATAGGATTTCTTTCTCTTCCTCTATCAAAGGACCAACGAGGTGGCAATACATCAAGCAACTAAGGAGCAAAATTCTTACCTACCAAAACTCCATCCCTCTTCTGCAGAGTTAGATATATAATCCTCGATGGTCCAGAAAGAAGAGTCTATCTTCATTGGATCCCAATCTAACTCACGCTCTTCAACTATTTCTTTCAAAAGCTTTAGTTTCTTTTCAGGTGAAAGAGCACAAATTGAAAGCAGTGCTATTAACTAGCGATTAACACCACAATTTGGCATGAAATCTGTTGCAGCTGATACAAATTCTTTACCATACTTAGTCACAAACAACATTTGAGCCTACAACAACTCTAACAGATCCACACAACTTGGTACTACAAAGCACACACCTTATATTGCTTCCTTCAAATCTAGAGGACAATCCCTTTCTGATTCAATAATTTGAAGGTAGATGACAATAAGCTCACAGAATAGCTCAATGTTCTCCTGAACAGCCATCATATTCTATTCGGTAACAATATGCTCAACTCGAATGCGACCGATGGCTTCTTGACGTGCTAGAGAAGAGCCTTGCTTGCTAGCTAGCCATTGAAGCTGTATTATAGCCGTTCGTTGCTGGAAAAGGCCACCAAGTAAAACTCATAGGCCAGAAGGTTTATTAAGGTCAACCATACCATCATCTTCATATAAAACTTTGAGCAAGTATGGCACCTTAAGTTCCTTCCAAGGAAGTCTGTGGTGGACAAGCTCCAAACCACTAGGGCCAAACTCCCATCTGGTGATATTAAAAGGTCCAATTTCCTCTACCTCCCCATTAGCCACAGATGAACATCTGGGTTCTTTGAGGGAGAGTCTGTGGTGGCACCAGGGCTTGCAGTGATTGGGGTCACAGGACTTGCTTATGCGCTTGCAGTGAGTTATAGGGACTGGGGTGTAAGAGCTTGGCCATGCAACACGAGGAGGTCATGCAGAAAAAGGGTTACGGATTCAGCTGAGGGCTTAGGAGGGTGATGCTAGCTGTAGAGAAAAGGAATGAGAGAAGGAAAACTTTTTGTATATTTCTTCATGCAGTTTTCTCTATACAGAATTGAATATATACAGAGAAATAATCTAACAACCTTCTCCTAGGAATATACTCGAGCACTTATTGTGCATTACAAATGACAGTATGAATTGGTAGAGTTAGTTACAAAAGTGTCAGCCATAATACAATAAAGTACAATAGCCATACCCAGAGGGTAGGCACCAACCTAGTCTAGTTGATTCTAGAAGATTCTTCTTGAGAGGTATCCGATGAGGCAGTTGACGTGGTTGCTCTTCTGCAGGCAATTGATGTGCTGGAATTTTTGGAGGCAGCAGTAGATATCTCAATACGCCCCCGTAAGTCTAACGGTGTGTCAACCACTGTGAGACTTGTTCCCAACAAGTGAAACTGAGATGAGACAATTGATTTAGTGAAAATATTAGCTAACTGATCTTTGGAAGGAAGAAAGGTAACTTGTAGTGCTTTTGTAGTGAATCTATCATGTAGGAAATGGAAATCGATTTCCATGTGTTTGGTTCTTAAATGAAGTACAGGGTTAACAGAAAGGTAAGTAGCATTGAGGTTGTCACACCAAAGAGTTGGAGGTTTGGGAAGGAAAATACAGTGTTTTATTAAGAGAGATTGAACCTAGAGTAATTCAGCAGTGGCATTTGCAAAGGCCTCATACTCGGCCTCGGTAATTGATCGAGCAACAGTTCGTTGCTTTCGAGAACTCCAGGATACTAAATTTGGACCAAGAAAAAAAAAACACTAGTGGATCATCGGTCGTTTGGGCAACCAGCCCAATCAACATCAGAGAAGGTTTGCAGCTGAAGGGAGGTGGATTTTTTGAAAAAGAAGACCAAAATTTAAAGTGTGTTTGAGGTATCGAAGTAGCTCTTGACAACTTGCCAATGGGACATTTTCGGATTATGCATGAACTGAGAAATCTTGTTTATGGCAAAAGCAAGGTCTGGGTGAGTTAAGGAAAAGTATTGTAGACTGCCCACAATGCTTCTATAAAGCATTGGACCATAGAAGGTGGGAGAATCAAAGATGGATAGACGGGACGAGGTAGACATGGGAGATGTAATACCATTGGCAGACAACATGTTTGTGCGAGAGAGAAGATCACGGATATATTTTTGTTGGGAGAGATGGATGCCATTAGGTAAATATGATACTTCCAGGCCAAGGAAGTAAGACAATTTCCCTAGGTCTTTTGTTGGAAAAACAGAAGTAAGAAATTGAATAAGATGTTCAATTTGGGCATCATGAGAATTGGTGACAATAATGTCATCCACATACACAAGAACATAAATGAGAACCGACTTATAGGAATAGACTAACAGAGAAGGGTCGGATTTGGATGGAAGAAAACCATATTCACAGAGTTTGGAACTCGGTTGTGCGAACCATGCACAGCGTGCTTGCTTAAGACCATAAATGACCTTTTGCAAGCGACACATGTATTGTGGGTGGTCAGGATGGACAAAACCAACAGGTTGGAACATATAGATAGTTTTGGTCAAGTCACCATGAAGAAAAACATTTGAAATATCTAGTTGTCTAAGAGTCCAACCATGGGAGACAACAAGAGAGATGACTAACCGAATGGTGGTGGGTTTAACGACGGAGTTGAAGGTCTCGGAGTAATCAACTCCCTCTTGTTGATGAAATCCCTTGGCGACGAGTCGTGCCTTGCAACGTTCAATGGTGTTGTTGGCACGATGCTTTGTGCAAAAGATCCACCAGCAACCAACAATGTTAGAGGAAGGGGGAGGAGGAACAAGGGTCCAAGTGTGGTTTTGGATTAGAGCTTGAGTGGTCATGGCATTTCACCATGCAGAAAAATGGGAGGCCATGGTGAAAAAGCTTGGTTCTTCTGGTATTTCAATGGATGAAATTAGGGCTTGACGTGGTGACCATCTAGAAATTGTTTGGGACCGGAGGAGTTTGTTTTTGAGCAGGTTACAATGGGTGATCGAGGAGGAGGAATGGATTGAGTATTTTATGCAAGAGATTGATTGTTTGAAGCTGTTGAGATGGGAAAGGTTTCTCTAGTCTCGAGATGAAATGTTGAAGAAGAGGGAAGAATAAAAGAAGGTGTGTTTTGGGTAGTGGATGGGCTTGAAGTTGGACTTTGTGATATGTTAGTGGAAGATGGGTTTGGGGTGGGAATTGGGCTTGGTGTTGTGTGAGTGTAAGATGGGTCGATGGTTGAAAGGGGAAGGAAAGTAAAAGTGGGATGAGAGTTTGTAGAGGACGGAGACGTGAGTTTGGCATATGAAAAAGAGGATTCATTGAATATTACTTCACGGGAAATGTATAATCGGTTGGATTCTAGATGGAGACATTTGTATCCTTTATGATAGGATAGTAACCAAGAAAAAGACAAGTTAAGGAACAAAAAGTTTGACAAAAACTTTTTGTAGGGCCTAAGATTGGGCCAACACTCGGAGCCAAAAACTTTGACAAAAGAATAATCGAGCTCTTTATTGTAGAGAAGAAGGTGGGGAGATTTGTTTTTGAGGGATGGAGAAGGGAGAAAATTGATGAGATGGGCCGTGGTTTGGAAGACATCAGCCCAAAATTTATTGGGGAGAGACGCCGTTGCTAGAAGAGCAAGGCCTGTTTCAACTATATGGCGGTGTTTATGTTCAATCACACCATTTTGTTGGTAGGTGTGGGGACATGAGAGGCGATGAGAGATCCCTTGAGAGTGGAGAACATGGGTGAGGGGTAGAAATTCCCCTCCCCAATCACTTTGAATATTTTTAACTTTTGTGTTAAAGAGACGTTTAACATATTTTTGAAAAATAAGAAAAATGGAGGTTGCATCACCCTTTGAGGCTAAGGGATAGTGTAACAGCCCGCTAAAAATTCACTAGTGAAATTTCTATTGACTTTATGACTATCGTGAAAATCCCATAAGTTTTTATGAATCGACTAATCGCACAGGTTTTAGTCTGTCATAGTCAGTGTTATCACCCACTATGGTGCTAGAAATATGAGTTTAATTATTTGACATAGTTAAAAGTGTCAGAATGTGTTTTGGTCTACGCCATTAGACTCAGTTGATTATTTAGGACTTTATGGCGCAATAACTCATTTTCATAATTTTGGACATAATGTCTGTTCAAAATTGTAAAATTATTTTTAGGGGCATTTCGGGGTTGAATTTTGGTAAAAAATTTTCACGGTAGGTTAATATGAATATTTAAGATTTTTCCAATACTAAGTTTCTTATGCATTTTTTCGGAGTTAATAATAACCTCGATAAGAGCATCCAGTGCAGTGTTTTCAAAGTCACAATGTGAAATGTCTAAATTAGGTTAGAGAATTTTTATTTGGACACTTGGCAAGATCTTAGCCACACATAATGAATGGTATTAGACACTTAGCACAAAGATGAACCATTAGATAAATTGTGAAGGAAATCAAGGTGTAAGATCATGCCACCAAACCAAAACTTTGTTTCATCTGATCAACCAAATTGTGTCAGACCAAAGAGGGTTTTAATCCTAGTGAAACCCTAAATGGTTGGGATCCAATCGAAATCCCAAAAGTTTGGTTGAAACCAAAACCCTAAAGTTGGCCTCCAAACCCTTTCTAACTCGATTTTTAGCATTGTGTTTAATCACTTGATTAAATCACTTCCACATGCTATTAATTAATCAAATCATTATTATGACATCATTATCCGACCTTTTAAACCTTGGAACTTTGATTGGGCCAAGAAAAATTGGTTTTGGGCTTGATAGCATCTCAAACCCTAACCAAACCCCCTTTAAACCCAAAATTGAAGCCTACTTGGTTGGGACCCACCAAGGCCCACGAATTTGGCCACCTTGGCAATGCTTCTTGAAGAAGTTTCCTCCCCCACATGGCAGACCATCCACTGCCATTGGCTACACCCAATAGTGCTTTGATGTGAAGGAGAAATCCACTCCATCAACTTCCATCTCTCACAGCTGCTGCAGGCAGTCCTTGCCCCCTCACTATTCTCCACTTTATATCACATAGCCAACTCCAATCAAGGGTCATTCAAGCCCATAACTTACCCCTCCAGGAGTCTAAAGTCGTGCAAGGCACATTTCACTCCATTTTATCACTTCTTCACCCCGTTCTTAGAGAGAAACTCAAAAGAGCTCTCTCGGGTAAATTTATGGGTCTTTTTGCGTGGCAATTTTTTATCCTTTGTAAGTATTTCGCATAATGACTCCTTTATAAAACTTGTTCGTCTTTGAGTGTAGTTTCCGTGAATATCATATTAGTCTCATTACATGCTCATTTGATTGGTGAAAATTATTTTTAACCATAGAAAGGTCATTCTATTCATTGAGGTTTTGTTGCATGAACAAATCTTTTGATGATAGATTTCCTTAGATCTAGAAACTTGAAAACTGGAAGTGGAAAAACAGTTTTTGTTTTAAGAAAGTTTCAATATTTCGTGGTTTAATCTTATTCCAAATGCTTTGATATTTTTATGTGATAATCCTAAACCTCTTATTTACATGTTTGGATGTTATTCTGAAAATATTTAGTATTAGTTTTAAAGATATGATTTTTCTATACAAGGAGATTTCGGTTAGTCCTAAGATTTGATGTTGTTGGGTTAGATCCATGTTTTATTGAATTTTAGCCATGTGATTTTAAGTTTGATAGTTGGATCTTCTTTAGGACACATTTTTAAATCATGAGATGTTTTAGTTTGAAGATCACATCTCTTTAAACCATGGATCAAGAGATTGATCAAAGTCAGGTGAGAGAAAAATTTCTGTTTTTGTACTAAGTGTAAACCAAAAACTCCAAGTGTTGTTTTGTGATTTTGGTGACTTTTGTTTGATGATTTAAAGCATGATTGATCTTAGGATGATGATATGGATATAGTAGAAGTAAGATTTGATTTTTTTTTGAATTCTTGGAGATGTTTTTATTAAGGCCAAAATTTGTATTTTAATGGTTTACCTTTTGTTAAAAAATTTGGATCTTCTTACAAAAAGTTTGGTATTGATAATTAGTTTTTTTCTTAATGGACTTGTTAAGTATTTTTTTAAACTTAGGATAAGAAGATCTTTGTTACAAAATTTTGGTTTAATCATGAGTTTTGAATATGGAAGAAATAAATCAAGAGAAATGGCCTATGAATGTTTCGACCATAGTGAGTTTTCTATAGTTGTGAATAATTTTAAATTTTTCTAAGTTGATATTTGAGTTTAGGACAAAATTTATATAAGGAATGTAAATTTTGGTAATTTTTTAGTTAGGATGTGAAATCCTTAAGTTAGAGGTAAAATGGTCATTTTCTCACATGTAAAGGGTAAAATGGTCATTTTACTCGAAGTTGTCTCTTTTCACATTTTTAATTGTTAGTAATTAAATTTTTAACGTTTAGAATACCCTCTTACAGTTCCTCGTATTTCGCACTTTATTCTCGTAAAACACGACGATCGAGGTAAGTTAACTCTTAACTTACTATCAATTTACTGTGTATGTATGATGGGTAAGGGAACTATAGTTTATGTTCGTATGTTGTTATATATGTCATGTCATCACATGTTTATCTATTACATGAATTATTCTGTCACGAAATACTTATCTGTTATATAATATATTTTGTCTCATGTTACTATCCGTTGCAAGTATGTCACATTACATATGCCATCTGCTACATGTATGTCATGTCACGTAATATTCAATGTCACATGTTATGCCATGTTACGAAATATTATCTGTTACATGTTATGTCATGTTATAAAATATTGTCTGTTACATACATGCCATGTTATGAAATGTTTTCTGTTACATTTATGTCTCAAAGTATGTCATGTTTGTCGTCTTACATTCATGTCACATTACGCTACGTCAGGACTTTTGTCTTTTCATATTCATGCCATCCCGTCTCGAATACTGTGTGTATCTTGAGAACAGTCTTGTTAAGTTATTTATGTTAATCATGACCCTAAGTGCTAAATAGGTGTGAAATTTCCTAGGTTGATGAAGTACAGTCAACAGGTTGCGAATGGGGCCTAACTTGCTAGTCACTGGAGCACACCAAGCACTAATGCCGATGAAGCCACATTTTATTTTATGTGTGTCCACAACAAGTGTGGCATAAACAAGTCATGGGACCACAACAACTGTGGAGCATGAAGTATAAGGCCACAACAACTATGGAGCATACACTACGTGAGACACAGCAATTGTGACACGTATAATACGTGGGGCCACAACAATTGTGGAGTACGTATTAACGCACTCACAGCTGGTATAGACACTTGTGTTGCGATGCTGTAATCGACAGGGACACATAGCTCAAGGGGACATGTGTAGCACCCGTATGGTCACTTTATTAATTAAGTTTATTGAATAAGAATACACAATCATGGTAACCCCATGAGATAAGATTACGCAATCATGGTAACTCCATGAGATAAGACTACAAGTTCATGTTTATATCATGTTATATTCAGGTTCATGTTATGTTTAAGTTCACGTTCATGTTATGTATGTTCACGTTCATGCTGTGTTTCAAGTCCATATTATGTTTTAAGTTCACGTTCATGTCAATGTTATGTTCAAGTTCACGTTCATGTTATGTCATGTTCATGTTCACGTTACGTTTCAAGTTCATATTTATGTCATGTTATGTTCAGGTTCATGTTCATGTTATGTTTCAAGTTTCCGTTCATGCTATGTTGCTAGTCCATGTTATGTTTTAAGTTCACGTACATGTCATGTCACGTCAAGCTAAGTTTCAATTCAAGTTATGTCATTTATGCCATGCTATATGTCAAGTTATGTTATGCTTACTTTTGACTTTGATTATGCATTCATGCTTTTACTATCATGCATGCATCGTTAACCTGTGTGGAAGTTTCCTGTTAGCTTGCTGAGCAAATCTCACTGTGGTAGTCTCAACTACCATTCCCCCCGAATAGTAGGCGATGTGTCAGGATCAGAGCAAGGAGCAGACACTGGCAGACTGGAAAAGGTTGAATAGATGTCGTAGACATAACACGAAGCTTGCAACCTCCATAGTTAGGTCTTTGGATAGTATTCCGGCCTCATTAGTTGAGTTACGCGAGTTATTCAACGAACTAGCCCAATAGTGTATTTTGGCAATATAATTACGGAGCCAAGTCTCCATTGTTTTGAGTTTACAATTTTCTGAGACCCGTGCTATAATCGTGGATGTTTATTTTGTTAAGTATGCACGGATTATGTTTTAACTATTTGAGATATTATAAGTTTGGTATATAGTATTGCTAAAAAAAAAAAATTATCCGCTGCGAATACTGCATAATACTAGATGCATGTGAGGAACATTGCATCTTATATGTCCTGAATAGGAGCAGGTAACCTTGTGTTGCATGTCCTGACGCTTTAGATGTCCGTCTGATCCCAAGTAAAATCTGAGGGCGTCATAGATAGAACCAGATAAAGCGGCTAAAATCATCCACAAATGAGATATAATAATGAAAATCATCTCTTGATATATGAAGGGATGGACCCCAAACATCCACAAAAATTAAATGCAAGGGTTTTAAGGACTGAGTACTAGAAGATTGAAAACATAATTGCCTACACTTGGCAAGAGGACAATTTGAACAAAAAAACTCATGTTGAGACGGGATAAAAGGTAAACATTTTGTGCGCAGTATGCGGGAAACAAGTTGAAGGTTGGGATGACTAAGTCGATAGTGCCATTGTGCGAGAGTAGTGCGTTCACCAATGAGGGCAACGGGAGTAGGTGTTAAGGAGGCTTGAGGAAACATGTATAGGCCATTATGCGTTGGGCCTTGGAGAAGCAACTTGCCCGTCTATTTGTCCTTCACAAGAAAATTAGATTCATGAAACTCAAATTAAACAGAGTTGTCATGACATGATTTTTGGAAAAAAATTAAATTTTTGGTGATTTGGGGAACACAGAGTAGTTTATGAAGGGAGAAAACAGAGTTTGAGCAAGAGATTTGAGAATCACCAATGTGTGTAATCGGGAGGGCAGCACTATTGCCAACTTGAATTTATTCAGATCCAAGGTACAGTTCACTTGAGATATTGAGGTTGTGAAGGTCCGATGTGGTTTGTTGCGGCTGAGTCAGGATACCACTGTCTATCCGTGAGCTGCGGTGAGCTTGTGTAGTTAGCAGAGAAAGATCGAGGTGGTTCAAATTAATAGGCCCTGGTCAAATCTGTGGTAGCACTGGAGAGCTACATGGCCGACTTTGGTGCAGACCTGGCATGTGGGTTTGTTGGTTTGGGAAGCAGGAAATGAGGGAGACGATGAGAAGCGACCTCCTCAAGTTCGGCCACCTCCACGATAAGTGTTGCGACCTCCATGGGTTGAATTTTGAGAGGAAAATGAAGTATTGATATTAGCAGATGGTGTTGGGAGAAGTCTGTGTTGTATGGTGGTGAGCGATACACGGCTTCCAAAAGTGAGCAGAAGATTAAAAAGTTCAGATGAGCTAATGGGAGTGGCCCAAGTTGTCACAGAAGTAACAAATGATTCATATTCAGAGGTGAGGCCATTAAGAAGGTAAGAAACCACCTCAGAGTCATGAAGCGGCTCACCAGCATCAGTCATTGTGTCGGAGAGAAGACGAAATTTTCTATAGTAGTCTGTCACCGATAGAGAACCTTTTTTGAGGTTAGTGAGTTGATGACGGATTTGGAAGATTTTAGCTTGAGATTGTGAGGTGAACATGGTGTCTAGTGTGAACCAGAGTTCTCGAGAGGTGCGGGAGGCAATAGCCTAGGCCAAGATTGGTTTGGTGAGGGATGAAAGAAGAGCACTGAGAAGCATTTGATCAGTGCAACGCCACTGAAGATAGGCTGGGTTTGGTAGAGGAAAGGGTCCAGTCGGAGAGGGTGATGAGACGGGGAGAATAGGAGGAGGAGGAAGGGTGGAGCTATCGATGAAGTGATATAATTCTTGGCCATGGAGATAGGGGATGATTTGGGCACGCCACAGTAAATAGTTATCAGAACTAAGTTTGACAGATACTATGTGGGAGAAATTGCTGGGAAGTTGGAAGGTAAAGGAATGGGAGAGGTCTTTATCAGAACATGAACCATCGGCAGCCTTACAAAAAAAAGGCGTTAGTCGATTTGGGGCTTTGGTACCACGTTGAGAAGAGGAAAGAGAGAAGGAAAACTTTTTGGAGGCAACAATAGATAGCTCAATACTATAGCTTGGGTGGATGTTGGGAAATATGAGTGATAGCGGTGATTTCTCTACCATGAGAGAGAGAGAGGTTTTACTAGGTGTTCAGCTTTCCTCTTCCTCAATGAGGTATTCGGAGCAGATGTAGCCATTCATGTCGGTGCTACCGTCTACCCTTGCATCTGGACCTTTCCCTATTTTTGACACCGCCACTGCTCCTTCATCTTGCTGCATTGCACAAACCTATGCTCCGAATGGGTTAATTTTTTCTCTAAAGTTGTTACCGAAATCATTTAAATGCTGCTGAAACACTTTGTGATTTTGCTGTGCTTATACAGATATATATTTTATTATTTATTTTATATATTAATACTTTTCCATGTGAACTAGAATTCTATTAATAAGTGAGCCTAACACATTGAATATTTAATTAAATTGGTGAATCATGTTCAAACTTACGACATCTACTCATACATCAGATGAAATCACTTCTCTCGAAAACTTAAACTAATGAGAATGTGAAGATTTTATTATTTATTTTATATCTTAACAGCCTCTAATTCTCAAATAAACAGAAAAATGTATTTGTATATCTGGTAACCAGAAGAGGGCAAAAATATTTTCATCTTCACGCAGTGATTCACTCCAGGATTTGATCTGTCCTAGTTTTTTTTTTAACCCATGAACAGGTTATAGTTTAGTCAATCATCACCCTCCGTATCTTTGCAGATGCATCTCAATAATTTGTTCTATCATAATCTTTGGGGCAAAATACAACTACATAATTATTGGTTCTACAAAATCGAGTAAATAATGTTCACAGAAAATCTCTTCTAAAGAGACGATATAAAAGGTGTTTACAACTTGCCATGTATGAAAAAAAGACCGTGAGATAAATGTAGCTAAATTGGTGAAAGGTGGCAATCAAAACGGAGGGTTCATTTGGCTGCGTTTGGATATTAAATTAAATTGAGTTGAGTTGAGATAAAAGTTAAAAATTAAATAAAATATTATTAGAATATTATTTTTTAATATTATTATTATTTTAAAATTTGAAAAAGTTAGATTTTTTATTATATTTTGTGTTAGAATTTGAGAAAGTTGTAATGATTAGATAAGATGAATTGAGATGAGTTTAGTATCCAAACTACCATCATTATCTTGCCTCAAATTGTATGGAGAAATCGATCTATAAATTATGCAGCTCACTAACACCTCTCGCAAGGCAGTCTCCTTAACAAAATCACACCAGAATTCAGAGTCAAATTACATTCCCAAGTAAGAGTTTGGAAAGAATGATTAACCCAACTTTATTTCCTACGTTCAAGCAGTTACAATTTCTATCTAGAATTGTCATTAACAGAAATAATTGGCAAAAGAAGTTAAAGAATGAAAGAGGCAATAGAGCTTCTGTTCCTGGTGATATCATTCACTAGACTAACATTAAGAGATCTTCAAAAACTCTTTTCATGTCGGGCCTCTCAGATGCAGGAAGGATGCATCTTAGAGCCACCTGTAACATATGATCAAGACCTCTAGGTTGGTGCTCCACTCTGTTCCTGTCCAGAATCAGCCTGTCAAAGCACTCACCAGAACGATTCTCAGCTGCCAATAACCTCACCCAGTCAGTCAGATCAACTACACCTGGGATCCCAGAAACAATCTCCCCTGAACTTCTACCGGTCAGAAGCTCCAACAAGATAACCCCAAATGCATAGACATCACTCGTTAATGATGGGCATGGCTTACTTGAGCTAGCAAACTCAGGAGGGCTGTAGCCAAGCGCACCTGCATTCAGAACTTGCTCGGCAGTCCCAGTTGGAGTTAGTATTCGGTGCAGGCTGTAATCAGCAACAAGCACATTTAGAGTAGGAGTTTCTAACAAAATGTTGGTGGATTTGAGGTTTCCATGAGGTATTGCCTTCTCGTTATGCAGGTAGCTCAGACATCGGGCCACATCTACAGCAACCCTAAGCCGCTCACTAAGAGACAAGGGTGGCCGGTTTCTTGGCCCCATCTCTGTGGAATATATAAAGGGGATGCAACATAATTCTTCTATCAGATAATGTAGGAAACTAAAAGAATTATCGTACAAAAAAATATCATAAAAATTTTAGGAGCTGCCTTATCTCTATCACTAGATAATCATCTTCTGTGGTCATCACAAATAGTGCAATCCAAATAATACGTTTCCTCTAGTAAACAAGTTAGCAGAAGTCAACTAAGGATACCGACACAATATGAAGTGCCTAATGCCAATGGCAGATGTTAACATGTCAAAGCTTTAGGGCCAGAGTTCTGGAGGGGTACTATGGTTATTTTGCTTGTCGTAATGTTTAGTTAATTCACTAGAGAAAGTAAACATATGGTGGACGAAAGCCAATGAATACGGTAAAAAATATATGGGTAAATATGCGTACACATTGCATCTTCGACATTTTTTGTTATTGGCACCTGGTGTCTGGGATTAGCCTCTCGACTAATCTCTGGGGTGCACAAACCCTAGGCAAGGAGTTGTCCTCAAGTGCACATCGGATAATTCAAGGGGAAAATCCTCCAGTCCGATGATCCCTAGGGATTGTCTGCACCCAAGAAGATTTGAACCTTAGACCTGAAGGAAGCATACCCCTTAGCCCAAGGCATTTACCACTTGAGACAACCCCAAGGGGTTACATTGCACCTTAGGGGATGTTTGGAAACATGTTTCATCTCATCCCATCCCATCTCATCTTATCTCATCTCATTTTTTTCCCAAACAACATTCAAACACAAACACTTTCAAACTAATCATTACAACTTTCCCAAATTTTCAAATAAAAAACAAAAAACAATTCAACCTTTTCAAATTACAAAACAAAAATAATATTAACAATATTTAACTTTATAATATTTTTATTCAACTTTTTCTCTCTTCTTTCCCAAAACTCAATAAATACTTAACTCAAACTATCTCACTACTATTCACAAACCATCTTACTACCATTCACAAATTC
Organism: Juglans microcarpa x Juglans regia; assembly: GCF_004785595.1. NCBI lineage: Eukaryota > Viridiplantae > Streptophyta > Magnoliopsida > Fagales > Juglandaceae > Juglans > Juglans microcarpa x Juglans regia. Next base: position 14,450,467 of record NC_054606.1, read on the forward strand.
TCATCTCATCTCATTCCCCAAGCATCCTTAGACATTGACAGATTGTAGTTACAAACTACCAAAAGCTTGCAATAAGAACCTTCTGTAAAGACTTGATGGTTAGGATTATACCATGTTATATATTTCCACATATTTTCATTCATTTTAATGGTCATAATTAGACAAATGTGCTATTAGTTTTTATGGTTGTGTGCTGCAAGTATCAGTGTTGGGCTAGAGTAAACCGTCTATTAGTTTAAGGTGGATTGTATATTTTCCCCTTAAAATTAAAAATAAAATGTGCTACCCATCTCTTGAATCAACTGAATAGATGTAGAAGTTTATTAAGAAAGAAAAGGCTAATAAATGTGCAACCTTGTTTCTTCAAGTTTTTCCTCAATTATTCATAGCAGAGTGATCAAGCTCAGAAGCAATGTTCAAGGAGCTTTGTTCCTGTTCATTCACGCTATCTTCTCTTTCATAATGTTGGATAACCATCCACTTTCCCAAACGATAATAGAGTATTCACTAACAATATAATCATTGTCAGTATCATCCTATTGCAAGTTCATATCAATGCATCTATCCAACCAGGCTGTAAGGCTATCACCTAGTTTAGGATTACAGCTGTTCCTAAAACCAGCAGAGAGCAAGTATTGCTCCACTAGATAGTCTGTTGCCCGGGAAACTATCAAGACAACTTTATACTATGCCCATAAAGACTACCAAATAATAGCAAGTCACTACATAATGTTTTTTGGATTGTTGACCAGATAACAAGAAATTAATATAAAGCTTTATAGATAAAAAGAATTAAATGAAAAGGATCTTCATAAAGAGTGATGCAAGTATCATTGATTTTCGGCCAAGATCCATAATTACGTGGCATAAAAATTGATTGTCCTAGCATTCATATCTAATGATTGAGCACCAGTCCGATTGCGCAATATAACCACCTGAATTGATGGCTCAATTTTGGAAGATAAATTCTTCCATTTGCCTTAAAAGAATACAGCACATAGGCTAAACAGCAAGTCAGCTTTGAGTTCAGCACATTCCAGTGCTGGACACATCAGATGATTAGGACTGCACATTGGCTTGATCAAACTTCAAGGAATTTCTGAAGAAAAACGGACTAAAATATTCCAGGATGTGTGCATAGTAGTATCAAACAAAGTAAATAGAATCTTACCATGAAGATAGAGTGCAAGAGATTGAGCGTTGAAATAATTGGATATAATCAGCTTCTCATGCTCCTTTGGGCCCCAGTAGTAACCCTGCAGAGAAACTAAATTTGGATGTTTGATGTTCCCAAGTTTCTTTACTTCCCTTGCAAATTCCTTCCGTCCTTTTACTATTCCCTCCCGTAACCATTTAACTGCCAATACATTGCCAGAGTCAAGTGTAGCTTTATACAATGTTCCATGACAACTATTCCCAATTACTTCTGCCGGAGCACGCGAAAGTTCTTCTGCTGTGAATAGAAAGGAACCATCAAAGAGATGCAAATCCCCAGCTAATTTTTCGGGAGAACAAACAACATTGAACACACCAGGATTATCAGGTAGTTGCTTTTTAGAAGGTGATGGGTTTGAAGATGACAAGAGGGACATAGGAGGAGATATTCCGTCCCCTTTTTTCACTGATTCTAAATGGCCAACATCCTTGTGCTTCCTTAAAACTGATGAAGTTTCCCCAACATCATTACCAGATCCCAATTGGGATGATGTAAAAATATCTTGATCAAATGCAAGTGAAGATAATGATGGGTCCACATTTTTGTTGGGTCTTGATCTATGAGAGATGGAGGAACTCCCTTCTGAAATACCTATCTTAGCATCATCTTCTTTTGAACTTGACCTCGTATGTTCCTGCCAGTGAGTTCTGGAATAGATCAATATGCACAAAAGACATATCACAGCAGTGCCACCAACTAAGCCTGCAATCAGGGCAATTCTAATAACACTTTTCATATGAGACCCGGCTTCACTTGGAGTCCTGTTTGTGACATCTCTTGGAGATGATTGAGAATAAGGAAAGATGAGCAAATTATTTCCTGGATGGAATGCTGAATCAGGGAACCGCTTTAGGTTTTCAGGTACAACTCCAGAAAAATTATTGAAAGACACATTGAAACCTTGCAAGTTACCCGGAAGGTCATCAGGAATGCTACCTTCCAAATTGTTATGAGATAGGTCAAGATACACCAAGTTATGAAACTTACTTATCCCTAGAGGCAAATATCCACTCAACGAATTATTAGACAGATCAAGAGACATCAAGCTGAAGTCTTTGACAGAATCTATGGAAGTGATATTTCCAATTTTTTGAAACGGTATTGACCCAGAGAAATTGTTGCCTGACAGGTTAAGGTTAGCCAGTTTGGTTGAGGTGAAAAGGCTTGGAAGGAGGATCCCATTAAGCTGGTTGAAGCTAAGATCGATCACTTTAAGTTCTGGATATGTACCCAATACTGGTGGGAGAGCACCCACTAATGAGTTTTTCGATATCTCAAGCGAAGTCAGCCTTAAGAATTGAGAAGTTTGGTTTGGTAAGCTTCCTGACAATGAATTTGAACTTAACCGAATGACTTCCACATAGTTTCCCCAACCTTGGACTCTGGACAAGCTACCAGAGAGCATGTTATTACTCAGGTCTATGATGGCACAGTGCCCTACCTGGGCAGGTAAGGATCCTGACAGCTTGTTTGAAGATAAGTTAAGCTTCTTTAAATTTGCAGAAGTGATACTTCCTACGGGACCTGCCATAATGCAACTTCTTTTTAACCACAAAGGAAAATGGAAGATAGAGTGTTGCAAAGAATTCAATTTGAAACCCATATAAATTAGCTGAAAGCTATAAATACTCAACCGATGTGAACAAAGAAATGATACACTATACAACAGAAGAAAACCCATCTTGAAAGAGTCTAGGAGTTACTGGATTTGGGTCTAGGATTACTTCGCATCATGATGTCATGCAAGAGAATCCATTGTGAAGCAAGAAATATGAGTATTGAGTTTAGAGCATATTTAATATACTAATGGACATCGATGATGAGCTTCTTGCCATGTATATCCTGATATAAAAAAATATATATTACCATGTAAATTTAAGCAACAATAGCCATTCTTTGATGAAATAGTTAAATTCTAATATCTGTATCGAGTATAGAAAGGTGGCACAAGGGATTCTACATTACTTGAGAGGAAGAAGCTCTTGCCCTATACAATGACTTTAAGGAACTCCTATTGTAACCGTGGTGTCCTTTTGGAGTATAAACTCAAATGCGGCTTGAGATTTCCTTGAGACCTTGAAAAAATTTGACTATTTTTCCTGTTCTTTTTTTTTTTCTTTTTATGTTCCGGCATATTAAATTCTGATGCATAGACTCTCCAGTGTATTTCTAACAAAAATCTAATCCTAAATTTAATCAAACAAAGAATGAGATCCTAAATCTTCATCGTAAAATTAAATTACTGAGATGACATACAGATCAACTTCATTGCACTATTTGGTTGGCTTTGTAAACACGAAGGCACAACTAAGTCCGACAATTCAATGCAACATGATTTTGAATCGAATTATGACACCAGTTTTGTGTAACTTCATGTTGCCTGAGTACCAAAGAAATTACCAGCAACCTATCCAATAAGAATAATGAAAAAGAAGAAAAAAAATGCTTTAAGCAAATTCCTGGACATACAATTTACAAGCTTATTTTTCCACCAACAAATGGGGCCGACATAAAAATGTCAATATAGGGACTGAACAGCAAAAGAGGTTTCTAGGACACATTTCCACGAACACCAACTGTGAAGAACGATAACAATTCTCAAAAACTCACTTGCTATCATAATAATATAGAATAACCATCCTTTCAACTTCAGCAAAATGATATAAGATGTTATTTCATCCGATTCCTTGTTTTAATTCTAGTATTCTGTAAGTGTTAAGATGTAGTAGATACACATTGTTGGCTCAATAGCTTAAGCATTTCAAATTGATGGTTTTTAAAGCTTGTTTCTGTCCATAAGGTCATCGGTTGAGGTCATGATGATCATTGTATATAAATTTCTTCGACTTAGCACATATAATGGTGGATTTTATAGTAAACTTATTGTGTTGATCTACCACGTAGAGGTCGGCCCTTCCTTATTAAGCAACATAGGGGTAGGAGTGTGTTTCTAGCCTTGTTTCAGAAAGACAGATGGAGCAATAAAAAACCTATTACCCATATAATTCGTGGCACATCCTTTTAGTGTTCTATTGAGAAACCTCATCATTTTATTTTGTTTTTCATTTTACTTAATTGACCTAGCCCAACCTTTTATATGCTAAAAGACCTTTCATTATATTGTCTTTCTTACCACAATAAACCCACCAGATTAAGGTTAAAAAAAGAAAAATTCTATTTATCATCCTTTTTAACCATCATCCTCTTAACATCCCTTGATGTGGCATTAAATGATTAGCCCAAAAGTGAAACATAACAAATAGTCTCCAATCATTTAATACCATTCATGATTTACTAATTCAATAGAGGAAAAATAAGACTGTTCAGCTTATAGTGATATTGATTTCCCATTGCTTATCACTTTGATTTTCCTTCACTTACTTTATCTATCATTTTATTTTTGCTTTTCCAGTAAAGAAAAAAGTTTAGCTATCTTATTGTAGTTATTGACACGTCATTATTTACCTCTTTTGCTTCCTCACCTCTTATATTTTATTTTAATTATTCCCGTACATTGGTATAACTATAAAGTGTGTTATCAAGACAACAAAAACTAGAACGATAAAAGTACAACAGGAAGTGCTTCTCTGATAGTTGTTTTGCTTACCTCTACCACATAATTGACTGATGCTAAGAAAATGCAATTACAGTTGTATACTCAGATATGCATAGCCACTAACAAGCCGACTAAAATGGGAATGTTATGTAGGAACATTGAACACAATAAATTAATTCGAAGAATTCTTCATAAAGTTAAAAAAAGGACAAATCTTGCAGACATATAATGTTAATTAATTTATGTAAAAGGTAAAGCATCAAAGATACCAAGAAAAAATGTCAATCAAGTCAAGATACCTTCGAGCTGGTTAAGACTAAGATCCAATTCAGACAAAATCATTGAGCTCTCCTGCAAAAGTGCTTCGGGTAGAGACCCTCTTAACTGATTGTTTCCAAGCCTAAGAATCCGTAGAGAGAACACAAAATTAAACGAAGGTACAGTTCCCACCAGCTGATTATCACTAGCATCGAACACTTCTAAACTGTCAAAATATGGCATTCCGTCGTGAGCAAAGGGCTCTCCAACCAAGTGATTGTGGCTAATATTTAAATATCGAATCGTGGAAATGAAAGAAGAGCTTCCGAGTCCCAGATCCAGAGAACCAAAAAACCGGTTGCTGCTTAGGTCAACGTGAACCACACTACCTATTTGGGACAGAAGATGCATAATATCCCCAGAGAAATCATTTCCCCCCAAGTCTAAATACTTCAGCTGTTGGAGTTTGCCAAAACCATCAGGAACATTGCCTTCGAATTGGTTTGAAGAAAGATTCAGTTGTGCTAACTTCTTCAATTTGACTAATCCAGGGGGTATAGACCCATGAAACAGATTGCATGAGAGATCCAAATTTTGAAGAGACTGAAGTGTATCGATCTTGGATATTGTCCCTGTCAACTGGTTGTTCGAAATTGATAAGCTGCTAAGCATGCTAAGGCCTGTAATAGCTGAGAACCTAAACTCACCGGCTAGGCCCACATCATTAACAGTGACTGAGGTCACTCGACCACCATTACAAGCAATCCCGTACCAATTCTGAGGGCACCCATTAGAATCCAAGGATTTAGAATCCCATGAAACAAGGACTTGCCCAGAGGGCTCATTTACAAAGCCCTTCTTGAGCTCCAAGAGTGCTTCAATGTCTGATTGTCCATATGCAATTACTACCAAAAACAACATTGTCAAACAGATTGCCTGCATTCCTTCTGAAACAGACCCAGCTCTGAAAAATCTCAAAGAGAGAAAGACAGAGACAGTGTAACAAATTGGACTACGAACGAAGAGTGGAAGTCAGTGCTAGTTTTGCAAGTTGCAAAGCTAAAAGCTCGAAAGACTTGCATTGAAGAATTCAATGGCTACTAACACTAACCAGTAGGAGAGTCTTGGTAAATCGAACTTCCAAATTTCAAGAATCGCCAAAATTAAGGAACCCATTTTTACAAAATGCAAACCAAAGCAAGTCAAACAAGAAATAAACAATTGAACATTGCTGAGAAAAACAATGAATTGAAGGAGACGGAAAGATTACGCATAAAAGCCTACATCTTTGAACATTGAGCGGCTCAGTTAAAGATGGGAGAGTGGCAGACAGCAACACTGCCAACAACAAGACGTAGAAGAAACAAACCAACAATGGCAGACTAGATATAGATTTCCAAAATGGAAGGGTAGAAGTACAAAGTGGGGCTGGAATTTGGAGGTAGAGAAATGGAGCAGAAGCAATGTTAATGAGAGTAGCGTATATTCAAGGAAAGCAGTAATGGTGCGCTGAGGGAACAGATTCGAGGGGTAGGTATGGTAGCTGATTTGTTTGTTATTATTTGCAAAAAGGAAGCTCGAATGAAGACAAATTTCGCATTGGGATGTGTAGGTGACTTTATTTTCTCCCTTCGGTCTTCTGTAGTACGAGGTCTAAATTATCATTTTAATTTTTATTAATTTTTTATTATTTTATGATATAGTATTACGTGAATAGAAATTATTTATTATATTTTATTTATAAATTTATCATCTAATACTACATTATGAGATATAGAAAAATGATAAGAGTTAAGATGATGAATAAATTTTTTTTTATAAAAATCGTATTTGAATCTCTAATTTAAAATGTCACAAACTTATCACTTATAAGATTCGACCATTAAATTATCAACAATTAAAAGGATAGAAAATTTCAAATTCACACAAAATCAATAGATAAAGTTATAATTTTGTAGTGAAAAAACATACTTAATATTTTTATAAAAAATATAATTTAATGTTCTTTTAGCTTAAAAACTTTTCCCTCTTGCCCTTTGCAACAAGCTAGGAGTGTTTCTCTCTTTATGTGCAATTTGAATAAGAGGACTTTTCTTTACACAAAAAGGGTAAAAACAAAGGAAAAGACTTTTAGGAGACGTGCAGACTGCAGCCCGGAGCTGCATGTCTCCAAAGTTAGCACATTCAAGGACGGGTAAAGGAAGCTGCATGCCAACTTTTCCTTTCAAAATATAAATATAAATATATATATATATATATATATATTTATATATACTGCTAGCGGGCGTCCAACCTTTATCGTAGTTGAAATTTTTTTTATTATTTCTTATGATTTTCTTTTAAATACTTTTTTAACCTCCCTAGTCATTAAGAAAAAAAAGAAATGCTTAGGATTTCGAAAATGGTCCCAAGCATTTCTCCCAAATTATTTTTAATTTTTTGTTTTTACTTAATGATTAAGAAATTATTTTTTAAAGATGTTGTGAATTTTTTATTTTTTAAAAAAATATTTATGATGATTAAAAAATATATGAAAATAAATAATAAATAATAAATAAAAAATGAAATGTACTTTTTCGGTGGCTTTAGTGCCGTTGTAAGAAAAAATAAAAGAAAATATACAACTTTATTAATAGTTACTTTTTTAATCATTAAGTAAAACAAATTAAAATGCATAAGCGGTAAAATTGAAGAGACAAACTCATGTGGGATCATTTAGCATTTTTTTATATACACACATATGTATATATATATATATATATATATATATATATATATATGCACATTCACAGCACACTTGGGCAGCTTATTGAAGTGCATATTGTTATATTGATTTTTCACCTGGTCAATAATTAGCATATTTTGAATAAATAGCTTAATTACACAAAGTCATGTAAAATGTTAATAAATATAATAATATATCAGAAACATCAAATACCCGGGATTTTAGTTAATGACAAAAAAAAAAAAAAAAAAGCCCCTAAATGTATTGGCTACTGAGGAGGAGGAGACTAGTCTCTTCTTTCAATATTCTATATCTACTTATTGTGATTATTTTTTGTTTTTGGTTAGGAAAGAGTGATAAATTTTATTAGAGGAACCTAACTATATCTCTTAATTTACATCACTCACTTTGTCCCCTTAACATGGTACTACATGCCTTATTAAAAAAATTTTAAAATTATATATTCAAAATAAATTGACGTCCGAAAATACAAAAAGAAAAATAATAAAACTTTAGATTCCCTTGACCTTTTATGTTTATATTTTTAATTTTTTTTATTAATCTATGTAACACCACATTGTGATACCATATCAAGAAGCAAAATGAGTGATATAAATTAATAAGCATAATAACTGTTAGACACCTGCTTGTGATTGTGAATGTAATGAGGACGGATACTGAATGTTGATGAAGGTTGATGCAAGAAGATGAAGCAGAGCGCACTGTCTGTGTTTGATAAAATGGCTAGAAGAAATTGTATTGTCACGGGAGTACTTCGAGGGCTCCCAATCCCCCTTACAGAAAATTCACTACTGCAATATTCTTTGATAATCCTTTCTCCCTCTCTCTGATTCTCTTTATTCCTCATTTCTCCGACATGTAACTAATTCTCCTATTTGTTAAACTAACCATGACAGGCTAAGAAATAAAAGTGATAGACAATACTTGAAATCAACTTGCAGACTCACGCAGGTTCACTTCAAAACGCAACGTTTGGTTTTAAAGCCAAACGCTGCGTATTACAAGACAGACTCATAAGACAATAATAAAAACACTGCGTTTTGACTCCCCTTATCAGGTTTGCTAAAACGCACCATACGGCATTGCAGCAGCTCAGCGACGTCGTTCTTCCACCAGCCCTTAACTAACGTATGCTCCCAATACGACACCGTCCATATTCACTTAAACACTTAGCCTCTTCTCAAACCCTTCACTTCCACACACTTCACTTCAGTTCTACCGAACCCAAGTCATCTTCTTCCTTCTTCGGTTACGGCTCTTCGGCGCGGCATCATGACAATAACATTTATCATTATATTATCTTTTGTTTTCGTACATCTTTGTGTTAGAGGGAAGATCAAAGCAGCGTGATGCCACTTTTCTTTTTTCCTATATAGTACGAATGTATGGGAATTGAGTCTCCGTATCCTTATCTCTTTTTTTATTTAAAAAAAAAATATAGTATTCCCAATGTCACATTATCAGTTTTTGTTACAGATAAAGTTAACGGGATTATATTTTAACTAAGTTTGCCAAGCGCATGGCCTACGATACAACTACTACTCTGCTCTCAGCATGTATCGTCGGACGTGCCTCTAGTGCAGTTGCACGTTTTTTCTTTTTTTTTTCAAATATTTTTTAAACATCTTTAAACATTTAGAAAACATATACAAATACATTACATGTTTGATCATTAGAAAAAAAAATTAAAATGCATGAGCGATCAAACTCAAGAGGCAAAATAAGCAGGCAAACTAACATTGAGATGCCCAAAAGATCTGCAACACAAGGTTTTATATCCCCGTTCATGACAGATAAAGATGCAATGCACCTGGCATACATCAACAATATGCAATATTTGCAACGGATAATTTTTTTTTCTTTAAGCAATATTCTGTACCAGAAGTAATATATCCCAAAAATGTAAACATACTTTATAAAATTCACATAACAAACGTTCAAAAATTACAATATATGTCCAAAAGATCTGTAACATCACGAGTACTAGAGACAGCGCGCCTTAAGTACATGCAAAGACTAATATAATATACTAGGCTAGTACCGTGTGCAACTCGGCCAAGGAAGCCAAAATATTATCGATAAAACGGAGCATTGAAGCAATGAGCATTACTTCATTGTGTTGTCGCCTAATCGACCTCTTCCAATCAACCATTCGTCGCATCTCATGAACTTGGTACATGATTTACCATTCTGGGGGATGGTAGTTGGGACTACTAAATGAGATTTAATTACAAATCTCAACAAGTTAACAAATAACTTTAATTATTAGTGTACATATATATGTATGATAATAAAAACATAAATGCTAGCGTGAACATGCATGAATGTGACGTAACAGCAGTAATTCATATGACATGAGCTGACATGACCTCAACTAACATAGACTGCAACTGGACCTGAAATAACATGACATGAACTGAAACTGAACTAAACTAAACTCGAAAATGAACATAACGTGAACTGAAACTAAACTGAACTTGAAACTAAACATGAACTTGGAATCTTGTTCCCATAATAACTGCTTAAGTAAACATGAACTGTGGATGCTACATAGGTCCTTTTGAGCAATATGCCCCTGCCGATACCACATCGCATCACATCATAGTTGTGGTTTGGCACCATCATCGTTGGTGCCTAACTTTGTTTTGACGACCAGAATACTTTGGCCCTATTCGAAACATGTTGATGGTACTTTGTCAGCTCAGATAATTTCACATCAGTTTAGACACTTCAGCGTGAACAATGGAGTTCTACTTGGATATTACCCCATACTTTGGCCCTTGCAAACACTACTTTTCATGACGAACTCTATATTCGTGACATGACGTGGCTTGAAATGAGATGACAAATGACATGACGTGTGAGCATGACTAACAACATGACATAACATGGCGTACAATAGTTAAACGTGAATTGACATAATATAACATGTAATAGATAATTTCGTACTTGAAAATAAAAATGGCATGACGTAATATAACATGTAACAAGTAATTTTGTGCTTGAAAATAAAACATGGTATAACATAACTTAACATATATATATATATATATATATATATATATAACATAACCAACATGAATGATGGTTTCTTACCATCATATACACATAGATATCCTAAACGTAAGTTAAAGACTTACAATGATTGAAGCGTGACGAATTTAAGCATCAAATAATAGAAACTGTAAGCAGACATCTCTAAAGGTTAGAAATCCTCACTAGTAAATATAGAAATATAAAATCACTGACTCAAAATAAAATTATCATTTTACCCATTAACTTTTAGGAAAATAACCATTTTATCTATAACTGAAGGATTTCACATCCTAACTCCAAAACTCACTAAAATTTATATTCATTATGTAAATTTTGTCCTAAATCGAAATATCTAATTAGAAGAATTTAAGACACAACATGGCTATGAGAACCAAGCATAGACTAAAACATGAAAAATGCTAAAATCCTTAATTTTTGTTGAAATTCTTTCAAACCCTATCTTTCATGCTAAAACTGAAACGTGTAAAAAAAATTTACATCCTATGCTTTAATATCATGATAGGACACTAAAAAACACATATCATAAAATAAATCACAAGTTCCTTCATGCCAAAACATCAAGTTTTTGACCAAAATGTACAATCCCTTGATGTTCTTAGTCTATCATTCTTCAAATCAATTCCAAGAACTCTAAAATTTTAAAAACATACTCTTAACATAATCATAAGTCAATCTTAAGAAATATCATATTTGAATAAATAAGTCAAAGATCACAAAAATCGCAAAATGTCAACCAATACAATCGGTTTGCACATTTTCTCCAAAACCGAGTACCTCATGTTTTGGTCTTTGATCAAGCCACTAAATCTGACTTTTTCCATGAAGTGAACCATTAATAAACAACATCATATGCTTCACATTAAATTCAAGATCTCATGGCAAAAGTTGCATAGAAACACAACGCAACCCATGAGCCTCAAGTTTGTGTTTCAACCGGATCTTAACATGCATAAAAACTTATTCTTTCAAGATCACAACCATAAATCTTCAAAATAACTTCCTAACACATAGATCACAATCCTAAGAATAACCTATGTGGATATCAAAACCATAGGAACATGCTTTCATAACAAAATATCTAAACTTACTCAAAACAGAAACTGTTTTTACATGTCTAGTTTCCAACTTTTCAATATCTTGCAAAACTCTTATTAAAAACTCTCAATATGCAACAAATTTAAATCCAACTTGCATGTTAATATGTTAAATCTAAAACATAAAAATATCAGACTAAAATCTTGCCAAGAACATCATAAAAAAAATCAAAGAATCGCACACTCTACATTATCGCCCTATATGACCTTTGCATGCTTAAATAGATTTTTTACTAACCAAAACTCCATGAAAAATCCCACAAAATATACCAATGGAAAATAAAATCAAAGAGGTACAACTAAATGAAAAGATTTTTTACATCTACTTAAAAAGGCTTCAAACAATTCAAGCAAGCAAGGCCAGAAAAGCCATCTGAAGTTTTCCCATTCAGTTCTCTTCAAGAAAGTGTTTCAAAAGTGACAAATGCCTAAGGGACAAACTATGGACGACTTATATACAGCTGGAGGGGTTGATAGGGGATGTGAGGGTGACTTTTTGGTATTTTTTGTCATCCAAAACCATGCCCAAAACCATGGCTACATCACAAGGTTTTGTGCCTTTAAGGCTTTAAGCTACCTTGTGATAGGGTGGTGGTGAGGTGACTGATTGCCCTCCCAACAACCACTATTTGGGGTTGATATGGGCAGGGAAAGTACACTCATGTTAGAGGAGAAACTTCTCCCAAGAAGATGGCATAGGTGGTGCATTTCAGTGGGCCTTAATGGGCCTAAACCGATTGGGCCTCATTTGAGGTTTCAATAGAGTTTGGTTTGGAGTTTCGGTTTCTATCAAGCCCAAATTCAATTTTTCTTAGCCTAGTGAAAATATTATGGTATAAAATAATGGATAAGGGTGTAATAACATGAATTTGAATGGTAAATAGCATGTAGAAGTTATTTAATCAAGTAATTAAACACTAAACTAAAATTGGCTTATTTAGGGTTTGGGAAACTATTTAGGGTTTCGGTTTCCACAAGGTATTTGGGATTTCAATTTGATTCCAAATATTTAGAGTTTCATTAGAGTTGAAACCATTTTTGGTTTGGTGCAAAAATAGATAATTGGATGGAATAGTGTTTAGCTTAGGTGACATGATCACAAAGTTTGATTTTCCTTAACTTCACATTTCCATCTCACTGTTCATCTTGGTGCCAAGTGTCCTATAATATTCACTAAGTGTGGCTAAGATCTTTTCAAGTGTCCAAATAAAATTTCTCTACATTGATTTGGACGTTCCACACCATGATAGGAAAACAACTCAACTACGTACCACATAGCACTAACACAAAAGCTACTATTCACTCCGAAAATGATGAAAATAAATTTACACCATAAAATCCTAAATAATCCAACAAAACTAGTTGTACACTTCATTTCACGAATTTCAACTCCTAAGTGCCTCGAACAAATCAATGCATTTTCGAACAACTATTGTCTAGAAAACGAAAATTATTTTATTGCGCCCTAAAACCCTAAATCTTCATCATAGACTAATGGCGCATACCGTCATTCTTACACTCTTAAGTACCTCAAATAAATAAAATCGTGTTTCTAACACCTAAGTGTGCCAGAAACTGACTATGGTGACAGATTAAAACCTAAACGATTGGTCACTTCGTGAGACCTTTATGGGGTTTTCATGACATTCCTATAAGGCTTGTTTGGAGAAAGTTTCCATCATAAAATTCTCATCTTATCGAATCTCATTTCATCTTCTTCCCAAATATCACTCAAACACAAATACTTTCAAACTGATCATTATAATTTTTTTCAAACTAATCATTACAACTTTCCCAAACTTTCAAATAAAAAATAAAAAGTAGTTCAACTTTTTCAAATCTCTAAATAAAAATAATATTAAAAAACTATATTATAACAACATTTTAATTTTATAATATTTTTTATTCAATAAAACAATTCACTAATAACATTTTAATTTTTTTTACATGCCCTAACAAATTCATTAACTGAATTTCTGACAGGTTGTTACAAACATTTTCCAAATAGTTTTGCTTTGGTATTTTCACTAACGCACCAATGTTAGTATTTTTTTTAATAAATAGTATTTTCTAACTTTTTTTTAATGTCCAATAATGGTGGAATTTGAAATTTATTTTGGCATCAAGATTGAGCTTTAAGTTAGATTAATTGTTGGTCATTAAGTGCTCATTAAGTTGATTCAGTTTTTTTTTAAAACATTATTAGTGGCTGCTTTAATTCTATTTTATTGCCGTTACTGTTCATTTTGTTTTAAATGTCCAACCAAGACGTTTGAACTCCTTCAATTTTCTCTCTGTGAATTTTTGGAGCAAGGCTTGAATATATACAATATTAATTTTGGAATTAAAGTGTCATGACTGTTATAGAAAAGTCCTTCAACGTTTAGATTTTAAAAACATTGTACGAAATGTGTATTTTATATGCACGAAGGAAGCTCCATGTTATATATAAGAAAACAAATTCCTTAACTGAAAAATCCAAGCTTCATCTTAATAGCTTCTTCAGTTCTATCTATTTTTATGGCTCATTTGGATCACTACAACAAATTTGAGTTTTTGGGACGAAATTATTGTCCCTAAAAGTAATTTTTTGGGACGAAATTTAACTGAAATTGATGACTTTACAAAATTGATGACTTTACAAAATTGTTCGAACGGTCAAATAACTGTTCGAACAATATTTTCTATGACGAATTAAATCGTTTCAAAAAGTATTTTCTGTTTGAACAGGAAAAAATATGTTCAAACAGTAAAATCTTGGCGGGAAAGTAATTTATTATGGCGGGAAAAGTTCACAACCGTTCAAACGATAATTTGTTGTGTTCGAACGGAAAATATTTGGTGGCAAATCCTGGCACGAAGGTTTCTAAACCGTTCGAATGGAATATATTTAGTTAGAATATATTTAAGCACCATATTTATACATTCGAAGGTATAATATAAATCTCGGTACGAAGCTCAAAATATAAAAAATATATATATCATATATACAAATTCATTAATTAATTTTATATAATTAATTTAAAAATATTTTAATGATTTATTTTATGTTAAATAAGATTTTTAGTTAAATAAGTATTATCAACCATACACCACATAATATAAATCAATAAATACTCTAGAAAAAACAAAATATTTAATTTACAATTAGAGCAAATTATCAAAACAGCATATATAATATCCATAACTATAACAAAAAAAATATAAATAAAAATAGAAACTACTGTGATGCGAGGTCTCTACACACATCCTAGACTGCAGCTAATTGTCTATCTATCTATGCCAATCGAGTACTGAGTGTGACCTGAGTTGCATTATTGACATTAATCTCTGTACATAACTCATTAACCTCTATACGTAACCCAGAAACGGTAGCCATAATCTCTGTACGCAACTCAGATATAACAGTATGCACTGCATCAACACTATTGATGTGTGTACGCCGATCTCAACATGCAGTATGTCGGCCATCTCCTCGTGAGGAGATGTGCGTGATGCCTCGGCCTGTGTAGATGTCTCACCAACCGATACTCTAGTATCTTCCGGCTTTGCATCTCTCTGAATATCAACTCTGTCAGGAACAACTCCACGAAAATGAAATCTCAAGTGTCCCGTGCTCCGTGACAGGGTGGTGCTGTTGATCGGTCCCATATGCTCCTGAGAACGCTCGGCAGGTTCTGGCACGACCCCGACATGTAATAAAAATCGAGTGATGAAGATCCCAAACGGCAGCATATCTATAGTAATGAACTGAGCCTCTGATCGGATCTTCTCAAATATATAACCCACGAGGTCGATTGGAATGTCACGAGGGACCCGTATCATAAATCTCGCTCGATGCATGCCGACCTCGGTCTTGTGCTGCCGAGGGTCAATATTGTTGGCGATGATCAAATTCATGATCTTGAAGAAAGAAGATAAATCTGTCTGCCTAATACTCTTCGTCCCATCGTACACTGGAGTATCTGACCAACAATCAAGTCTCTGACCTCATGATCAGCAAGTGTGTCTATCTCATCTGTGTAAACTGGTCCCTCGTCCTGAGACATCTCTGCATCACCTAAAGGATCAGACTCTCTAGGCAGTAGGTTCCGATAGGCATCGAGAAGTCTAGGAATACCGAGATATACAGCAAGTCCGTCCGCTGAAAATATAACAGGAGCTCCTCAGACACAGATCCTGTATGCCCCTTCGTTTGGGCTGGCACCATCGAGCTTTTTATAGAACAGTAACGATCTCAATGTAGGAAATGAGTTTTATTCCTTCTTCTCGCTGATTTAAGATTGGTGCCCAACCACGATCATTGAATACTGATGGGAGGGAATAACCCTCCCATATAAGAGCCACAAAATCAAACATTTTTACCTGTCGCTCAAGTAAAACAATCTGCTCTCGAACTGTTTGGATGGAAGGTTCTCCTAATCTACCACGTTTACGGCCCCTATAAGACATTATTATGAATCTGAAATTTTAAAAATAAAATATATATTCAATATTAGTGATAAAATCTAATTACGACAAAAATATTTACAAAATTATATACTAATAGCAATTTAATAAATTAATTGATAGAACAATTTAATGAAACGATGAAAACAATTCAATGGAGAGTGGACTCATCCTGATGCTCGTGAGAATTATGTAAGTATTATAATTTCTTTTAATTAGCCATATTTAAATTATTGTATCAATATTAATTTTATATGTTCTGTTAGGATAAAATGGTTGCCATCCATGTTGAAACTGCATCATATCATAACTTATCAACAAGTGATGTTGAAATTTTTACACAAATTATGGATCAACGTTTGGGCTACTTGAGGGGTTTGGGTCGCTGTGTAAAGCCTTCAGGCTTTTTATCAACGTCAAGCACTACCGCCATTGCATTAGAGAATACAAATTCTAAGATTGATGAATTGATGGCAAAACAGCAGGAGTTAGAGGCTCAATTGACGAAATAAGCATACATGGAGATGCGCATAAAATAACAAGAAGATCAACAACAAGAGATGTAACTCCAAATGCAAGAACAACAAAAATAGATGTAGCTTCAAATGCAGATGTTTTTGCAACAATTCAGGCCTCCAAACAATTGAATTTCATTAGAAGTGTTTTTGCATATTGAACAATTATATATCATGTACTAATAATTTCACTAGTATTATTAGTATTTTATTTATTTAGTTCTAACTTATTAGATTAATTTTATTTATATTGAACAATTTGTAATGTATTTTTTAAATATAAATATCTATTTGGTTTTAAGTATTGTTCAAGAAAATAATAACCGTTCAAACTCTCATCAAACATTCGAACATATATAAATCATACACAACCATTCGAACATCACAAATTAGAGTTCGAACGGTAAAAAATTGCGCGCCGTTCGAACACGTCCGAAACGGACAATTCACTATTTGCGTTCGATCATCAATTTTTTTATTCTAACATTTCTTCATGTGTATTTGGTCGAACAAAGTGGTATCGATCGACCGGCCATGAAATACCTATTCGAACAGTTCCTCATTGTTCGAACGTTATTTACGACATTCGAACAAACTTTCGAGACGAATTTAAATCGTTCCAGAAAAAAAAATTCGTTCGAACACGATTGAACGGTCTAGCTTAATTTCGTCCCAAAAGATATTTTTTGGGACAAATTTGTGATTTTCGTCCCAAAATACCTTTTGGGATAGTTTTATAGGGATGAACTTGGGACAATTTTTTTTCATCCCAAAATATACTTTGGGACGAAATGCTAGTCTTTTGGGACGAAAATTTTCGTTCCAAATGCCCTTATTTGTTGTAGTGGATACAGAAACAATCTCATCTCATTATTATAACTTTCACAAATTCTCACATAAAATATAATAAACAATTCAGTTTTTTCAAATTTCAAAATAATAATAATATTAAAAAATAATATTCTAACAATATTTTATTCAACTCATCTAAAACCATTTCATCTCATCTCATCTCACTATCCAAACGAGCTCTAATGTACGAGAGAGAAGTTTTATAGAAAAAGAAAAAAGTACTCTTAAGAATTTTCCAAACAAACAAAGGTGTTGTTTTCTGTGAAGTTTTGGACTCAACTACTTGTGTAGAGTTGTTTCGAGCCATATGAAAATTAGTTTAGTTGTTGTATCCTGGAGGAGACAAGTCAAGAAGATGTTTGTTGTATCGGTTCTCATTTAAAACTTTGTATACTACAGAGGACTTGAATATGTTTGAACGGAGCAACATTTTCATGCCTCGGTCCAAACTAGTTTCATTTAAATTTTAATTTCATTGTAAATTTTATTTGATTATATGCATCTCACCAACAATTTTAAGCAAATTCATATGGAGTCTATAGCCAAAAAATCCATGAAAATTATTGGAGATCTCTCAATAAGCCCCTTCCGTTTCAAGAGATGGGCGTGCAAGATGCTCTTCTATCTAAGTTGTCAATATGATGTCTCCTATATTCTCACTGCAAAGATTCCTAGCAAGATCACTGCCGAGAACATGATTGAAGTACAAGTAAAAACTCATGAGGAAATGTTGAAAATACATAAAAGATGAGTATAATTGTCGATGTTATCTTTTGAGTTGTCTTGCATATTACTTTTATGATGAGAAAATATATTTGCAACCTTGAATTATGCAACTGCTGTGTAATCGTTTGAAAAAAATGAATAAAACCTGGGATCTATATGAAAAAAATTTAATTTTTTAATAGAAGACCCCACTCTTTTTCAAAACGATTACGCGGCATTTACACATTTCACGGTTGTATATAGAATTACTATTTTATGATTACTACATTATTACTTACACATCTACAAACAAAATTTAGAAAGTTTTACAAAGTAAATATGATACAGAAGGAGCCAGAGCAAAGGAATATGCGACAAGTCGTTTCTTTCGATACCAAATGGTAGATGGAAAGTTTTTTTTGCGAATCAAGTGCAAGATTTTCAAATGATTGTAGCAAAAGTTACATCTAAAGGCATCAATAATGGAGAAAATCTAATTGTTTGTGGTATCATTGAAAAGCTACCAATTTCATGAAGGGAGTTTCAAACGTATTTGCTTAATGGAGGAAGTTAAAGGGCAAGATGCTTTGATGATTCAAAATGGGAATAAGAATTTGACAGTAAATTTAATCTTTGAAAATTGTGGCTTGTTCAAAGATTAGAATACAAGAAATAGCCAGTTGAAGTCGTAAATAAAAAATTCAAAATATAAGGCTTCATTTGGATACCTATATCAACTCATCTCATATAATCTCATTCTCAAACATTACTCAAGTATAAATACTTTTCAATTTGAAATCTTTAACATTTTCCTCTAATCATTACCTAATCATTAGAATTTTTCCAAACTTCTAAACAAAACACAAAAATAATATTAAAAAAATAATATTCTAATAATATTTTAACTTTATAATATTTTTTTTCTACTTTTTCTCTCTTATTTTTCAAAACCCAATAAAATAATTAACTCAAACCATTTTATTACTATTCACAGGTTTCTTATCTTAACTCAAATCAAATTGAGAAACTATAGGATGTAAATGGGTCCTTAGAAAGAAACTTAGATCGGATGGATAGTTGAAAAATCCAAGGGTAGTTTTGAAAACTTTTTTAAATAAAAATTTGGCCTAGATTTTTTGGTATTTTTTCTCCTGTTACAAGAATAATATCCATTAGATTATTAATCTGTAATCTAAAAACTCATCAAATGGATGTTAAAACAACTTTTTTTAATGGAAAGCTTGATAAAGAAATTTATATAGATCAACCTACTTTGTAGAATCTGGCCTTGTGTGTAACACACCCTTCCCTAAGGGTGAGAGTGTTACATGCTTTTCATAAAATATAACCCAGCAAGAAGAAATCTTATATTAAATTAAATCAGACTAAATAAATAATTTATAAAGCGTGGACCTAAATCCAATATCTTAGTCTAGCCTGCCTGTTCAGATTGATTATCATCTTGACCTGGATGGTTTAAATAAATGAAATAAAACTTATATGAGTCGAAAGCTCAGTAAGAAATCCATCAAAAGGTAAAACGTAAGGTTTTCATAAAAGTTTTCGTGCTAAGAGCTTAAAATCATGCTTGATCATACTGATCCTTATATTATGCATGACTGATTTATCTTAAGTAACTGACTGATCTGACAGGCCAACACACTTAACATTGTGTACGAGGTTGTGCACTGGCCCTACGTTTTGCGGCCACATGGGGAGCTGCTAATAGTATTATGGCATACTATGGTGGACCACACTTGAGTCCGTAACTTGTACATTTTCCCTGAAACTATATTGGTACCATGCATCTGAATGACCATCTGATTAAACTAATCTTATCTTATCTTGTACTTCAACTTAAGATAGCTTGCGTGTTTTATGCACATGAGATGCATGACATAATATGTACATGATAATAATTTCTGAATCTGAACATGATTCGAAATGACATTGTCGTGTATGATGTTGGATGACATGTTTGCATAATCATAACATGCAAGATACATTAACATTGGCTTTCAAGAATTGACTTTACTAATAATTTATCTAAGCTAACAAGTGATGATCCTAATTCATGATTAAATTACTTACCTCGCTACGCTACTTCCTGAATCTCACTTCGTAGCTAGTCATCTATACAAAGTATTAAATGTCACTAAATTTTTAGAAAGGCGTGTCGTAATATTTCACCTAGTTAAATACATACTAGAGAATAATTTAATAAATATTATGGTTCATACAAAATCATTGAATACTAAATATCATATAATTCATTAAATATTAATGACATATTTTCCCTTTAAATTTACAACTTAAGTAGAATATTTGAGCTATATTCAATTCTATTAAAATAAATCTCGAAAACCTCAATTCTAAAAATAGGTTTAATTTCATATAATTTACATAATTATAAGAAATTACAAGAACTCTAATAAATATCATTTAAACATTCTTAACATATTTCTTTATTTCCAATTCACAACTTAATCATAGCAAAATCTATCAAAGTAAATAGCATAATTTCGTTTAATAAAATAGACTTATTCAGATTAAAGCGTTGAAAATAAAATTAAACATTTACTACTTTCTGCTGAAATTTAAATACTAATATAATATCTAATCTTTCAAATATCATTAAATATATATTTTTATCTAAGTTTATGAAAATAATTGCTGTAAACATTTAGTTCGTATTACTATAGTTTAATCATAATTTAATTTAAAACCCTTAAATATTTTCCGTAAAATCAAGTTTCTAGATTAAGATATTTATTCATATAAAACTAAGCACAACTTAACATATTATAGTAATTTTCTGAAATATATAAAACCCAGCCTAACATGAAATTTAAGATAAATATAAGATACAAGTCAAAATTAATATCTATTAACATAAACTTAATTCAAACATATGTCCAATAAAATCAAGCCCAGCCCAAAGACAAAGGCCCAAGTAAAACACAAGCTGAGCTTAGAATTAAGCCCAACCTAAAAACAAGGCCGAACTTAAAAATCAAAACCCTACATAAAATATAAGTTTAAAACGTATTCTGTTTAGGTATTTTCTTAGAGGGAAACACAAGTCGTGCGACCGGAGGCAAAACAGAGAGCATACCGTGAGAGAAGAAACGTGCGACGGTGCGCGGTGCGCGGTGCGAAAGAAGGGATGCGGCGGTGTTGGTGGCTGGGCTAGGTCAACGGTGGCAGGGTGGCTGAAGAGCACTGAAAGAGAGAGAGAGAGAGACAATAGCGTGAGAGAGAGTTCGGTGCGGTTAGAGGGAGAGAGAGACAGAGAAAATGAGGTGGGCTCAACGCCCGTCGTGGAGGGCTGAGAGGTTACTGTCGAAATCTTCTGGGTATATTCTGGCGGTTTCCGGAGTTTGGTGGTGATCGAACAGGGTTTCGGCTTGTGCTCTGTTTTGATGTTAGAAAACTGACCCTCGGGTGGTTTGCTCCATGCGTTGGGTGGTGGCGAAATCTCTCGAAAGTGAAGCATGGTGAGGCGGCAGTTTCTGGGTTGTCCATAGCTGCTTCGGCGTAGTGGAGACTCGTGGGTTTCTCTTGAACGCGGTGGTGCTCTGTTTTGACGATGAGAAAACAGGGGCTGCGGACGGAGACATGGTGGCTTGCCATTTGTTGAGGCTACGACTTGCCATTTGTTGCTCGCCCGTGGAGGAGATATGGCGGCTTGCCGGCGTGAGGGAGGGAATTGGAGAGTATAAATATAGTGTGCAAGTCGGTTACCAAATAGAAATTTTTTGACGTAGGAAATCTTCGTGGGCGAGAGAGAGACGTGCATGGGCTACGTGGGTATATCAAGAAGTGTAGGTTTTGATTCGTGTGAATATGTTGGCTACAAAACTGAAAGTGTTTCAACTCAATCAAAACCGAGAGACGTGCCACGGTTACAATATACGAAATCTTTTAGATTAAGAAAATACCCTAGAGAAAATAGCTGAAGGGAAAATAATGCACAGGAAAGAGAAGTATTAAAATGAGGATTTCGGCGCTTGCATTTCGTGGACCACGTAGTTTAAATTAATTTTGAACGTCCGAGAGGATAAAAGGCGTGAAGGACGACGGAAGATTATTATTAATAAAGGTAAAAATATTAACAATTTTAATTAAAATAATAGCTATAATAAAAATTCATATTTAAAATATAAACAACTTATTAATGCTATAGAATCCAATCAAATTGATAATACTAATAATAACAACAAGAGAATTATATAATAATATGAAAAATTGAAAGATAAAATTATTGGAATTCAATCCCTAATAATATCTAGGTTGGGTTGTTACAATGTACAAGTGAGAAATTTGACTTTTACATGATCAAGAATGACTATAAGCCAAAAGAGAGTGATAAATGTACTATTATAAATCTTGAAATAATCTTCATTGTTTTTATTAGCATATATATTGATGATTAAAACAAAAAACATCCTTAGTTACTATTTTGACATGAAAAATATTTGTGAGTCTAATTTTGTCCTCGGTATGAAAATCACAAAATCTTGTGATGATATTTTTCTTGAGCAGTCGCACTATTTTGAGAAAATATTGATGCAAGCATTTCACTAGTCCATTTGATTTTAGTACTCATTTATCTTCTGTTAAAATTGACAACAATGATGTCATTAATCAAAAGGAATATGCTATAGTGATTGGTAGTTTACATTATGCGATTGATTGTACTAGACCTGGCATTGCTTATACAGTAAAAGTACTTAATAGATTTACTACCAAATCTGGAAGAGACCATTGATATGCAATTGATTGGATAATAAAATATTTATCCGATACAAAATATTATGACTTGTTTTATAGAAACTATCCTCCTATACTTGAAGGCTTCACTGATGCCGATTGGAATGCCTTGTCAGTGATTATATTTTTACTATTGGTTATATTTTTACCTTAGATGGTGCTATATGTTGGAAGTCTAAAAAAAAAAAAATTATTGCTAACTCAACTATGGAGGCCGAGCTTCTAGCTTTGGCTTCAGCAAGTGGAAAGCAAATTGGTTGAGAGATTTATTATATGAAATTCAGAAAAACCAATTTCACCTATATTAATTCATTGTGGTAGCACTACTACTATTGGTACAAAATTTCTATTACAAAATAAATCCAGACCAATAAGAAGAAAATACATTACTATTAGATCCTATTTGAGTAGTAATGTCATTAACGTGAATTATGTGAAATCATGTGATAATCTAGCACATCCACTAACCAAGGCCTTGACAAGAGAAAGAGTTCGGAATACATCAAGAGGAATAAGATTAAAGTACATACAATCATGAACCGCATATGAGGATACCCAACCTAGAGATCTTGAGAATTGAATTCAATGTGAAGAATGAATCATTTGGTGGTCATAAGAAATGTATTATTTATTTTATTTGGTAGTTTTTTCCATTCCTATGGTATGTGTATTTATCCTATAATGATTAAAGGATGAGATTTGTTTTTTTTAAAAAAAAAAAAAAAAAAACTCTTAATGAAAAATTTGTAGTTCTTATGACTAAGGTGTTAGAACTACAAGAGCACCCTTGACATGACTAGGGTGTTAGAACTACAAGAGCACCCTTGACATATTTCATCTATGTGAGTGTGGGAGTGGAGCCGCGTCCTATGAGAATTGGTATAACACCTGGGCCTAGCTAAGCCACCTTACAAACTTTTGGGTTTATAGTTATGAAAAACAGATATGAACCCGCGCGAATGAAATCCCTTGAACCCACAATCAATTTGAAAACTCTCCAAGAAAGCCAAATTCAAGTCAATGGATGGAAAAACCTAGACCCGATGAGAACTTGTTTCAAGAACCTAGATTATATCAAAATCTAGACCCGTTGAAGAATCCATCTCAAGAACTTAGATTACAAAGGAGGAACGCCACAAAGGTTGTGATTTACCTTTGATAAGTTCAAGAGTTTAATCAAGAACAAGAGGAGAAACCTCAACTCACAAATAACATTCAATATTGTCTAACCTTCAAATGAGGCTACAAGGAGTATTTAAACTAAACCTAATTAAAACCCTAACCAAAATAAAGCCCATTTTTACCCAAAATGCCCTGATGAACAGTGTCTCGCTACAGTACCTGCGGCTACAGTACGACTACAGTAACGGTACAGTACCTCTTGAAACCCTAATTCCTAAAAAATAACTTTCCAAATAAGCCATTGGCCAAAATACAAGGCATTCTCGAAAACTCTAGTTCATTAAAAATAAGACGTGTGGGCCAGGCATCTTCAAGCCCACTTATTCTAAACTAATAAAATAAATCATTTAACCAAATTAGAAGTGTCCAATAGCAATAGGCCCTATCTCTAAGTCATGTCTTCCATAGCTTGAATCAAGTAGATCAAAACTGGTTCTCCTTCTTTCAAGCCCATCTTGAGTGTTGGGCTCTTGCTAGCTTCATCCCAAGTGGATTGCACCAATCCGTGCATTGCTTCCTTGATCTTCTTGGCCCTTGATCTTGTAATTGGCCCATCTGGAATTTGCAAATGATATTTAAGAGTAGGCCCAACTTGGTTTCCATCATTCCCCCTCTCCTCAAAAGGATTCGACCTCGAATCTTCACCTACATCAAAATGAGAAAGATCAGAAACATTGAAAGTAGCAGAAACATTATACTCACCTGGAAGATCCACTTTATATGCGTTGTCATTAATTTTCTCAAGAACTTGGAAAGGCCCATCTCCTCGAGGATGCAACTTCGTCCTTCTTTGGGCTGTGAATCTTTCTTTGCGCATGTGAACCCAAACCCAATCTCTCGGTTCAAAGATGACACGCCTTCGCCCTTTATTGGCTTGGGAAGCAACCCTTTCATTCTTTTGGGCCATTTGAAGTCGTACCCTCTCATGAAGTGACTTTACCAACTCTGCATTCTTTTGTCCATCCAAGCTACTCCTGCCATCAACAGGTAAAGGCATCAAATCTAAAGGAGTAAGCGGATTAAATCCATAAACAATTTCAAAAGGAGAATATGAAGTAGTAGTATGCATGATCCTATTATATGCAAACTCTATAAATGGCAGACAATCCTCCCAAGTTTTTAAATTCTTATGAACAACAGTGTGTAAAAGCTGATTTGAAGTCCTATTAACTACTTCAGTCTGACCATCAGTCTGTGGATGAAAAGTAGTGGAAAATAAGAGTTTAGTACCCAATTTCCCCCACAACACCTTCTAAAAGTAGTTAAAGAATTTAACATCCCTATCAGAAACAATACTCCTAGGTACACCATGGAATCGCACTATCTCTCTAAAAAACAAGTCAGCTATGTTTGTGGCATCATCTGTTTTATGGCATGGAATGAAATGTGCCATCTTACTAAATCTATCAACAACCACAAAAATAGAATCTCTACCCCTTTTTGTCCTAGGCAGCCCTAAAACAAAGTTCATAGATATGTCTACCCATGGCTCACTAAGAACGGGTAAGGGTGTATACAACCCATGTGGTAAAACCTTAGATTTGGCCTTTCTACATGTAATGCACCTTCCACAAATACGATTAACATCTCTCTTAATCTTAGGCCAAAAGAAATGTTCATGCAAAATGTCCAAAGTTTTCTTGACACCAAAGTGTCCCATTAATCCCCCACCATGTGCCTCACGCACCAATAACTCACTCATAGAACAACTTGGCACACAAAGTTTGCTTTCCTTAAATAAATAACCATCATACCTGTAAAACTTACCAAATGCCGCTTTATCACATGCCATATACACATAAGAAAAGTCAGCGTCATTGGCATACATTTCTTTCACATATTCAAACCCAAGCATTTTAGCACTCATAGAAGTAAGAAGTACATACCTCCAAGATAGAGCATCAGCAACAATGTTCTCCTTACCTTGCTTGTAATGGATGACATAGGGAAAAGTCTCAATGTATTCCATCCATCTAGCATGCCTTTTATTCAACTTACCTTGACCTTTGAGATGCTTCAATGATTCATGATCGGTGTGGATCACAAATTCCCTTGGCCATAGGTAGTGCTGCCAAGTCTCTAATGCACGAACAAGAGCATAAAGCTCTTTTGTCATAAGTAGGGTACTTCAGGGATGCCCCACTTAGCTTTTCACTGAAGAAGGCTATGAGTCGCCTATCCTGCATCAAAACGGCTCCAATCCCTATTCCTGAGGCATCACATTCAATCTCAAAAGTTTTGTTAAAATAAGGAAATGCTAACACAGGTGAAGAGCACAACCTTTCTTTAATAGTGGCAAAAGCATTCTCTTGATTAGCTCCCCCCCAATGAAACCCAATATTCTTTTTAATTACAACAGTGAGTGGTGCAGCAATAGTGCTAAAGTCTTTAACAAAACACCAATAAAAGCTAGCTAAGCCATGAAAGCTTCTTACCTCAGTGGATCTTTTTGGCGTTGGCCATTTCTTGATGGTCTTGACTTTCTCTTCATTCACCTCAATACCTTTTGTACTAACAACATAACTAAGAAAAATAATTTTTTCCATGCAAAATGCACATTTCTTGAAATTAGCATACAACTTTTCACATCTCAACACATCAAACACATATCTCAAATGCTCAATATGTTCATTTAAGTCCTTGTTGTACACTAAGATATCATCAAAGTACACAACCACAAACTTGCCTATAAATGCACGTAAGACATGGTTCATTACTCTCATGAAAGTACTGGGCGCATTTGTAAGTCCAAATGGCATAACCAACTATTCATAAAGCCCATACTTAGTCTTAAAAACAGTTTTCCATTCATCACCCTCTTTCATTCTAATTTGATGGTACCCAATTTTAAGATCAATTTTACTGAAAATACATGAGCCATGCAATCCATCAAGCATATCATCCAATCTAGGAATGGGATGGCGATACTTTACAGTGATATTGTTGATCGCCCTGCAATCAACGCACATCCTCCACGTCCCATCCTTCTTTGGCACTAGTAGCACTGGTACTGCACAAGGGCTCATGCTCTCCCTCACGTACCCCTTGCCCATCAAATCCTCAACTTGCCTTTGAAGCTCCTTTGTCTCCTCTGGATTACTCCTATAGGCTGGTCGATTTGGAATAGCGGCCCCGGGCACAAAATCAATCTGGTGCTCAATGCCTCTAATGGGTGGCAACTCATTTGACATCTCCTCCGGAAAGACATCCTCAAACTCCTGCAACAAAGAAATAGCCAAACTAGGAAGAGACTGATTAGTTTCATCAAGAGTAAGATAGGACTCTTTATAGACAAGAAGGGCGATCTGCGAAAAAAGCCCTCTTAACCTCACTCTCTCTTGCATAGAAATTCACTTTTGCCTTTCCTTTTTTCTCTGCAGTCTTTTTTCTCTCGTGGCTCCACTATTTTTTCTTTACTCTTAGCCACCTCTCTACTTTCTTTTTCACTCTTTCTTTTATGCTCATTTGCACTCTCACTCTTTCTTTTTTGCTCAATCACTTTTCATCTTTCTTTCTTGATCACTTTCATTTTCACTCTTTCTGTTTTGTTCACTCTCATTTTCACTCTTTCTTTTTTGAGTAACCTCACTTTTCAATTTCAGTTGGTCCTCATAGACCTAGCTTGGAGTTAAAGGAGCAAGCTTGATTGTTTTGCCCTCCTTTTCAAAGCTGTACATGTTCTTGAACCCATCATGTGTCACCCTCCTATCATACTGTCACGGCCTCCCCAACAAAATATGGCCAGCATGCATAGGCACAACATCATAAAGCACCTCATCCTGATACTTTCCAATAGAAAAAGTAACTAACACTTGTTTGTCCACCTTAACCTCCCCACAATCATTCAACCACTGCAATTTGTATGGTCTAGAGTATTTTAAGGTTGATAAATTCAATTTCTCAACTAAAGTAGTGCTAGTAACATTAGTACAATTCCCCCATCAATGATCATACTATATACCTCATTGTTGACATGGCATCTAGTATAGAAAATGTTCTCTCTCTGTTGCTCTATATCATCCACCTTAATGTGTGCATTGAGAGCACGCCTGGCAACAAGAGACTCACCGGTCACGGGGTATACCACTCCATCATCATCACTAGCATCAACCAACTCGGGCACCTCATCACTATCATCCTCACTCTCAGTCATCACCTCCCTATTGTCACGCATAATCATCACCCTCCTATTTGGACATTGAGAAGCAATGTGCCCTGAACCCAAACACTTAAAACATTTATTATCTCTATTCTGTGAAGGTTGGGATTCTACCTTGGGTTTGTTGCTAGTTCCCTCATCTTTTCCCTTAGGTGGTTCGATCTTTCTTTTTGCTTCAGCTATATCATTCCTATCCCACTTTGATTTCCAAGTAGTGCTAGAAACCAAAGTGTATCGTGCTGTTCCTTTTCTCTTTAACTGCCTCTCCACCTTCATTGCCATGTGTACCATGTCTTCTATCTCTACATAATGCTGTAATTCAATTACATTGGCTATGTCCCTATTCAAACCACTAAAAAATCTAACCATGGTGGCCTCCCGGTCCTCCTTTACATTAGCCCGAATCATTGCCACCTCCATCTCTTTATGGTAATCCTCCACACTCCTAGACCCCTGTGTAAGATTTTATAATTTTTGGTAAAGGTCTCTATAGTAATGGCTAGGTACAAATCTCCGCCTCATGAGAGCTTTCAACTCTCCCCATGTCTCTACTGGCCTCTCATAATTTCTCCTCCTATTGGTCACTAATTGATCCCACCAAATAATAGCATAATCAGTGAACTCAATTACCGCCAACTTCACTTTCTTCTCCTCAAAGTAATTATGACAATCAAACACCAACTCTATTTTTTTCTCCTACTCTAGATAAACCTCAGGGTCAGCTCTACCTTGGAAAGATGGTATTTTCATTTTGATGCTCCCAAGGTCTCTATCTACACCATCTCTACCCCTGAGATTCCCCTCAAGTCGTCTTTCACGCCTAACTCTTCCATGTCTACCCGACCCAACTTCAGATGCTAAGTCTTCCTCATCCTCACCATCTCCCTCATTCTCATACTCATTTTCAACTCTATGCTCACGTCGCCTCCTGTCTCTCCCACCTTGTAGATTTCTAATCACTGCTTCTTAATGATCCATCCTATCTCTCACTTCACTCAACACAAAGTTCAACCGCTCAAACTGTTGTTGCATGACTTGCAACACATAGGATGAGTTATCTGCTCTCCCCCTTGGTGATGCGCTACTCCGCTGAGACATTATAAGGTGCTGCACAAAAAAATGTTAGTGACAAAAAAGAAAAACCTCACACACTCTCTTACGTGTTTACACTCGAATAATGGCACTCCACTCGTGTTTCACTCTTAATTGGCTTTTTTTTCTATAATAGTCTCACACTCTCTTGCCTTTTACCTCAAGAGTTTTTCCACTTAAGTTCTTTAAGTACTAATTGAACTCAATCAAGACAAAGCAACCATGTTTTATCCCAACTAGTAATTAGGTCCAAGAAACAAGAACAAGAGTAAGACGGAAGGAATAAAAAAAAATGACACGTGAATCAAGAAAATTATACGAATGAAACAGTAACTATAAGACAAGATACCAACTAGAATAATGTATGCAGCCCATTTGATGATAAGGCTCAAGAGAAATTTCGGTTTTCTTCTTTCTTTCTTTTTTCTCGTTTTTTTTTTTTTTGCACGATTTTTTTTTTCTTTTTCACCAACTGATTTGATCATAATCAAGAATAAGCAATTGAGAAAACCCTAACACTAACTCAAAAACCCTAACCCAAGTGCTATACGGCAGCCACTAGAACAAGAGATTTAAGCCAACACAAACCCTAGAACAATGAGATTCAGAAACCCTAACAATAGTGAAGAAATACAACAGCCACTATATATATATATATATATATATATATATTTTGTAATCAATCCTAGAGCAATAGAACCCTAGACTAAAATATGCAAGAAATAAAAGATAGAATCAGACCTGATTGGAAACCTTGCTCTGAATACCAAATGATATGAACCCGCGGGAATGAAATCCCTTGAACCCACAATCAATTTGAAAACTCCCCAAGAAATCCAAATTCAAGTCAATGGATGGAAAAACCTCGACCCGATGAGAACTTGTTTCAAGAACCTAGATTATATCAAAATCTAGACCCGTTGAAGAACCCGTCTCAAGAACCTAGATTACAAAGGAGGAACGCCACAAAGGTTGTGATTTACCTTTGATAAGTTCAAGAGTTCAATTAAGAACAAGAGTAGAAATCCCAACTCACAAATAACATTCAATATTGTCTAACCTTCAAATGAGGCTACAAGGAGTATTTAAACTAAACCTAATTAAAACTCTAGCCAAAATAAAGTCCCTTTTTACCCAAAATGCCCTGATGAACAGTGTCTCGCTACAGTACCCACGGCTACAGTAACGCTACAATACCTCTTGAAACCCTAATTCTTAAAAAGTAACTTTCCAAATAAGCCCTTGGCCAAAATACAAGGCCTTCTAAAAAATCCTAGTTCATTAAAAATAAGACGTGTGGGCCAGGCATCTTCAAGCCTACTTATTCTAAACTAATAAAATAAATCATTTAACCAAATTGGAAGTGTCTAATAACAATAGGCCCTATCTCTAAGTCATGTCTTCCACAACTTGAATCAAGTGGATCAAAGCTAGTTCTCCTTCTTTCAAGCCCATCTTGAGTGTTGGGCTCTTGCGAGCTTCATCCCAAGTGGATTTCACCAATCCATGCATTGCTTCCTTGATCTTCTTGGCCCTTGATCTTGTAATTGGCCCATCTGAAATTTACAAATGATTTTTAAGAGTAGGCCCAACTTGGTTTCCATCAAAAACCATTTGAGATTGTGAGTAAAATTTTTTGGAAGAGAGTTTAGGCCTAAGATATTTTTGGCGGAATATATTTTTTCAATGAGTTTGATAATTAGATAAAATCTTTTAATGGACGAAGTAGATTTTCACCCGGAAAATTTATGGGACAAGTGTATTTTTTTTTTAGGTTGAATGAAGGCCCAAAACTTAAGGAAAAAGCCCATACAATAATCCCGTACATAATCCAAGTCGTGGGCCAAATATTTCATTTTAGGCTAAAGAACCTAGGCCCGCGGAAGCGATTCCAGACTGCACGTCGCACAGTTTCACACCGCTTTCCATTTTGGTGCACGTCCCTCATTCCTTTTTTTCTTTAGGTTTTATCTGTTTCTACTTATAGCATATACATATGTTAAGCATCCTCAACCCTAAAATAAGTGTCGCTCGTCCTCCTCTTCCTAGAAGTGTCAAACCGATATCTCCACTCTGCTGCCACTAGCGAGGACCCTTGCCGCCAACCACTGCCTCCATCGCGATCTCCTTAGTATGACGGAAATAGCCTCCATCACCCTCTATTTTCTTTCTCAAAAAACAGAGTGTGAATCTGTTTCCGTGACCCACTACACCCCCAAGTTGTTGCCGCCTAGTTCTTCCACCCCATGTGAACCTCAGTCCATACCTCACCATCGTAGCCAGCCATCGTTTTTCCGTAAAAGCACCAAACCGAAAGTCTCGGTTTGCATCCAGTAAACTGCCACCCCAAAGCCAATCCATGTGCTGCAACCCCACCAAACTCAATCCGAGCAGATATCTCAGCCACTTTGAGTTCACCACCCCCAACAGCGCCACCGCCCCTCCGCGAACCTTGGCCGATTCTCAGCTATCGATAAAAACACTACCCCTGTTTTTACACCAAGAAACAGAGGAGTGCTTCCTCCATCATGAGCCATCAACCTGCCAACCCACACTGCCAGCCGTCGTCTCATCAGCCCCAGTACTCTGCATGCCACCTCAGTCTCTCTCGGTAAGCCACCGACACTCCCTCACCGTATCTCCCTCTTTCGGTTTGCTCTTCATCCGTTTCTTGTCTCACATTATCTCCCTCTCCCTCATTTTCAGCACTCTCTTTTTCTCTCTCCCTATGTGATGCCATCGAGAAAGCCACCATCACCCCAGCCCAACATCCATCGCGCCTCAGTTTCCCTTGGGTAAGCCCTTGCCATAGCATACTTGGTTTTATTTCTGTGTATAGAAGGAAGTGCTATTACTTTTTACCCCCTTAGTGTATACCTCTAGGTTTATTGTTTAGGGTGTTTAGTTTAATGGGTTTATATTATGTACTTTGGGTTTGAAATCATGAGTTTATATTATGTGGGTTGCAGAGTATGTTCTTATTTGGACGTAAATGTGCAGATTTATATTGTTAAGTTGGTATTTTAAGAGACTGATATTTTAACAGAATATTTATTAAGTAAATACTGATGAATTTTTGAAGTGATTAGTAAGTACAAAATCTTATTTTGAATCCTTTTAAAAGAATATTTTTTTGATTTAAACAAAATTATGATTTTCTACTTATAATGATTTCGATATAAGTATGTTATTTAGTTTTATAAATTATAGTTAGATCCCAATAGTAAATAAGTTAGAATTTAATGTTTTAGTCGGAGTTATTAAGTTGTATATTGAATATTTTAGAAAGTGATGATATATTTTGAGGTTATGAGAATTTTAGGTTTTAAGGAATTAAAATAGGTTATTTTGAAAGTTTATGCTTAAATATTGAAGTACATGTTCAATTGAAATTTATGGGAATTACGTGATTTTTATAGATGACGATTAATATTTGTTTGGCATTTGAGGAAAATTCTAAAAAACTAAGAAGTCTAGGTAAGCGGGATTTCTACGCTACATTTTGCATAAAATAAAATGATTTGAGGTTGATTTTGGAAAATATGCATATTTTGTTATGAAAAGAAATTTTAGAAACGACCTCAGTTATTTGTTCTGCATTGCTCATAAAATTTTGTATAAGAAGAAAGTATTTTCTGTCATGATTGGTGTAGACTCATGACTGGTGTAGACATGAGCTTATTTTGACATTTTGTTTCCGAACTGTGCAAAAGAGAGCGAATATGAAATTTTTTACATAAATTATATTTTTGTGATTTGATTCTGTTTTATTCTGAAAATGTTCTATACTCTGATATGATATGATGTGATTTCTGAAACTTCTGTCATGACATTCTGTTTCTGTTCTGTTATGACCTTATCACGAATGCAAAACTGTGGCTTCTGTTTGGGTTGGTACCAACTTTTTTGTTTCTGGTGCATCCACTTTGGAAATAATGTGGTTTTCTGCGTGATCTTTCCTATGTGCACACTCGGGCTCTGAGAATAATAAGAGGAAGATTCACATTATGTTTCTACTCGGTTGGCCGCTGGGATTTGCACAACCCTACTACAGGGGTTAAACATGGAATTCTGTTATGATATGATGTTTCAGTTATGCTGTGCTAAGGGAATTTTGAATAAGAATATTTTTGAACTTTCGCTCTGATATTTTTTATAACATGTTCTGATTCTGCATTATGAAAATAAAATATGTTTTGTTCTGTATTCTTAATTCTATAAATGCTCATGTTTGCATACTAGTATATGTTTTCTGCTTACTGAGTTATTGATAACTCACGCCTTATCTCCATAATATATTTTAGATAATTTGGATGTAATAGCTGGAAGTCAGGAATAGTGAGTACTTGCAAGTTTTGTTAATCATAGAAGACTAAGTGCCTCAGGGTACAATGACTTTTTGGAGAGTCTTTTTGATAGTGTTGATATTTTATGTGACTTTGGTATTTTGAGTAATTGATATTTCTAGTCTTTGTGAAAATATTTATGTATATTATTGAGGCACTTCTTATGTGCCCTTATATAGGAATATGAATATTTGTATTGAACAAATATGTTAATATGTTATGGAAACTCTGGTTTATTTTAAAAGTGTTATTGGAGATAATTTTAGGTGACATGAGTTAACTCTCTAGACCTACAGGGATGGGACATTACAATTGGACTTGTTTGTAAATTACTCATGAAACTAGGATTAGCACAAGATCATAACATGGCTGGCTAATAAAGTACCTATCAACACCTGGAAATAAAAAATTATGCATTTATTTCCCTTTAGAAGCTATAGTTGAAATTTGAGAGTACATACTACTAACTCTAGAATAAAAACTATTGTTTCACTAAGTGAAGGTTCAATGTAAATCATACATTTATGATGCATAATAATTTTTTTTTGTTTGTTCGAAGTATTTATCTTATTTGTATTACTTTTATTATTAAAAAATTGTATTTTGCAACATTGTTTTTAATGTCCAATAATTGTGGAATTTGAAGTTCATTTAGTTATTTAGATTGAACATTAAGTTAAATTAAGCTTTGTTTGTTTTTGCAGATGATATGAAATGAGTTGAGATAAAAGTTGAAAGTTGAATAAAATATTATTATAATATATATTTTTTAATATTATTTTTGTTTTGTGATTTGAAAATGTTAAATTGTTTATTTTATTTTGTGTGGAAATTTTAAAAAGTTGTAATAATTAGATGAGATGAGTTGATAAGTTTTGTGAAAGTGAACAAGGCCTTAAGTTGCATCTGGTTGCAAGACTCAGCTGAGCTCAATCTAATTTTAAGCTGAGTCTAACGCAACCAGAACTCAGTTGAGCTCAATCTAATTTTAAGCTGAGTCTAACGTCCAAACACCCAACTCTCAAATCACTAATCTCATTTCAACTCAAAATCTTCTTACACATAGGATCCACAACATTTTTCAACTTAACACATCTTTATATATAGGACTCACAACCTTTTTCAACTTCTCATAAAAAGTACTAAACTCATTTTAACATCCAAACACACTTTAAACTCAGTTTAGATGGGTCCCATATAACTTCATCTACTACTCAACTCACTACTATTCATAAAGAACTGGGCTCAACGTAACATCAAAACGTAGCCTTAAGTCATTTTGGGTCTTAAAAAGTATTTAAATAGGTTTAAAAATTCTTTAATGATAAAATTAGATTGTTTGAGTATTACATATTAAAATAATTTTTAATTTCAAATAAACTAAAAGATACATTTAAGAAAAATCCTCAAATGTGTTTTTTCAAATAACTCGGAACATGGTTTCTATTTTAAAAAAGACTTTCAATGGGCGAAAATACCCATATAAATTTAAGATAATTATAGTTTTGCCCTTTGATCTTATTACATGCACGACACTACAATTTTCAAATGACTTTTTATGTCATTTCTACCTCAAAAAAAAGTTTTTTATATTGTTTCAAAAAAAAAAAAAAAATTGTAGCATGTTTTGAAAGTGTTTCATTACTAAACATTAAATAAATTTTTAACTATAGAGCTATGCTTACAACTCTACAATTATAAACCTTAAGGTAAAAGTTATATTATCCACCATA
Organism: Juglans microcarpa x Juglans regia; assembly: GCF_004785595.1. NCBI lineage: Eukaryota > Viridiplantae > Streptophyta > Magnoliopsida > Fagales > Juglandaceae > Juglans > Juglans microcarpa x Juglans regia. The sequence goes on from NC_054606.1 coordinate 14,486,200, forward strand.
ATACGAAACATGCACTAAGCGCATTTGAACTTCATTTTTGTTTCTATGGATATTTTGGAGCAAGGCTTGAATATACTATATTATTTTTGGAATTCAAGTGTCATAACCGTAAAAAAAAAGTCCTCTAACGTTTAGATTTTAAAAACATCTTTCTAAGTGTCTTTTATATGCATAACGGAAGCTCCATGTTATATATAAGAAAAAAAATTCCTTAGCTGAAAAAACCAAATCTCATCTTAATAGCTTCTTCAGTTTCGCCGACTTTTTACGTACGAGAGAAAAATTTTATAGAAAAAAGACGTACGCAAAGTGTGCGGATAATTTTGAGAATTTTTCCAGATAAAGAGATGCAATTTTTTTTAGTAAAGCTTTGGAGTCAATCCTTTGTGCAGAGTCGGGTCGAGCTATACGACGCTCAATTGGACTGTTATATCCTAAAATGGATAAATCAAGAGGAGGTATGCTGCACTGATTCATTTGAAATTTTGTACACCGCAAATGGCTTGAATCTCCTTAAAGAGAGTGATTTCTATGCCTCAGTCCAAAATAGTTTCGCTTCAGTTTTTATTGATTTTAATTTTTATTTTGTTACTGTGTATTTCATCAACACCAACCATAACTTCGCAAGTTTAATAGTTAAGTTTAAAACATTGACCCGAACTGATTGAACGCTTGGATTTTAAAGTGGAATAGACACAACATTGGATTTCATGGAGGTTCAGGTTCATTTTATTCGGAAACCTCACAGATATAAGATTCAATTCATGGTGAACTTTTTTTAAACTCTTCTCTGAGCTTCCTTTGTAGAGAAAGACCAAGTGAAGGAAAACTCTCAGCTCACTCTACTGAGTGAGGGAGGAGGAGTTGGTAAGAATGGATGAATTGGGAGAACGGTGGGAGAAACTTCACCTCACAAAGGGGGAGAATGAGGTGATTGAGGTGAATGCAGAGTACATGAACAAAGGGACAGAGGAGGGGCATAAAAGTTTGGTTGGAAAACTCTTATCAGATCGAAAAGTGAATAAGGAGGTGATTAAATCAACTATGAACAAGATCTGGAGGTTGGGAGGTTCGTTCACTTTTTGTGATATTGCTCCAAATATGTTTGTAGTAACTTTTGAGAGCCAAAAGGATAGACCTCTAGTGCTGGAGGGCAAACCATGGCTATTCGATAACCAATTATTTGCATTGAATCCTTTTGATGGTTGTACTCCTCCTTAGAAGATGAACTTTGACTATGAGGTGTTTTGGGTACATCTAAAAAATTTGCCATTGGCATGTGTGACGCGAGAAGTGGGGTAGCAGATTGGAGCAACGATTGGAATTGTGAAAGAAGTAGATATAAAGGAGGATGGGATTGAGTGGGGAAGTCATTTACTGGTTAAAATCGAAATAGATCTAAGGAAGAAAATTAAAAGGGGTCGAACCACTAATGTATTGGGCAGTAGAATCATGATCCCTTTGAGCTATGAGAAACTTCCTAAACTGTGTTTCAAATGTGGAAAAATTTTTCATGGAGTAGAAGGATATATGGGTATGGAAGGGAACAATGATAGATCTCAGTATGGGGTATGGCTTCGTGCCAACTATATAGGAAAGTGGAAGTACTCGGAGACTTTCAATAACATATATAGTGAAAGAACGGGTGAGAGTGATGGAAGTTCTATAGCGATTCTGTAAATGATGGAGATGAGGCTAATGAAGATAACACCAATACACAGGGTGTTATGGAGGTAAGCATGATTGAGAAGGAGCCAAAAGGGTTGGAAAAAGGGCCACTGGGCTCAAAGGGAAGAGATGAATAGAAGGTGTTCTGATAAAAATATTGAAAGAGGGAAGGGAGAGGAGAGGTATGATAGGGGAGGAATGCCAATTGAGGAGCTACTAGTGATTGCTGCTGTGATTAGTTTTCAGCATCTTGATCATGACAAAGAGATGAATGAGAATTATGGGGGTGTGGAGAGGAGAAGATGGAAGAGAAGGGCAAGGGTTGTGGGGAAGAAAGGTGAATGAGTCTTAGTAGTAGGTGCAAAATGCAGACTGAGGAGTGAGGTCTCTAATGAAGGCAGTAAGGAACTTTTCAAAAAAGGAACTGCAAGGGCTTGGGAACCCTCGAACAGTTCAAAACTTTCTCTTCCAAAAAAAAAAAATAGAAACCCAATATGGTCTTCTTAATTGAGACAAAGTTAGTAGTGCAAATTTGAGAGTATTAAAAAGAGATTGGGATGGGCATGATGTTTTGTTGTTGACTCGATGGGAAGAAAATGGGGCTTGACATTGATGTGGTGTGGGGAAATGGATGTGGAGATAATCAATTTTTCCCAACATCATGTTAATGCTACTGTTATAAGTGAAGAGAAGAAGTTGGCTTGGGTGTATACTGGCTTCTATGGGCATCCCGTGGTTAGTAAAAGGAAAGGAACATGTGATTTATTGTCTTTACTAAATCCTTCCATTGAGAAGCCATGTTGTGTAATTGGAGATTTTAATGAGGTTTTGTATCAAGATGAAAAGGTGGGGGGAAGACCCAGGCCAGAGGCTCAGATGTAAGATTTTAGGAAAGCCTTAGAAAAAAAATAGTATTTTTGACTTGGGTTGGAAGGGAATAAATACACTTGGAGTAATAAGCATGTGGATAATACTTATACAAAGGAGAGGCTGGATAGAGTTGTTGCTAATCTCCAATGGTTTGAAATTTTCTGTCATAGAGTGGTGGAAGTTCTAATAGTATCTCAGTCTGACCATAAGGCATTGCTCCAAGATCTGAGACAACAATATTCAGTTAAAAAGACAGAGAAGATTATTCAGATTTGAAGCTAAGTGAACAAGGGATGAGGAAGGAGAATCAGTGGTGGAAGGGGCTTGGGAGAGGTCTGATGCAGATCAACATTCATTTAAAAATGTGCAAGGAAAGTTGTATAGGTGTAGGGGTGACCTAATCAGGTGGAGTAAGGCGAGAGATAAGCAGGCTGAATTGATTATGAAGCATAATACTGAGAGGTTGAAGAGGGAGCAAGAAAATGAGGGGCCACATAATATTGAGTTGATAAGAAGTCTGCAAGAAGAGATGGGATCTTTGTTGGAGCAAGAAGACTTAAAGTGAAGACAAAGAGCAAAGAGAACATGGTATCAATTGGGAGACAAAAATACTAAATTCTTCCATTCATGTGCAACTTAGAGGAGGAGGAAAAACCAGATAAAGGAAATAAAAAGTGCCCATGGCAGATTGGAGACTGAGCAAGTGTAACAGCCCACTAGAAATTCACTGGTGGAATTTGTTTTGACTTTAGGAACCTCGTGAAAACCCCATAAGTTTTTACAAATCGACCAATCGCATAGGTTTTAGTATGTCAACATAGTCAGTGTTATCACTCACTATGATACTAGAAATATGAGTTTAATTATTTGAGATAGTTAAAAGTGTAAGAGTGTGTTTTGGTCTACGCCATTAGACTCAATTGATTATTTAGGATTTTATGGTGCAATAGCCCATTTTCATAATTTCGGACGAAATGACTATTCGAAATTGTGAAATTATTTTTAGGAGCACTTCGAGGTTGAATTTCGGTAAACGATTTTCACTACAAGTTAATATGAATATTTAGGATTTTTCAGTACTAAGTTTATTATGCATTTCTTTGGAGTGAATAGTAACCTTGATAAGTGCACCCAATGCAGTGTTTTCAAAATCACAGTGTGGAATGTCCAAATTAGGTTAGAGAAGTTTTACTTGGACACTTGGCAAGATCTTAGCCATACATAGTGAATAGTGTTAGACACTTGGCACCATGAGGAACCATTAGATGGATTTGTGAAGGAAGTCAATGTGTGAGATTATGCTACCTAAGCAAAACTTTGTTTCATCTGATCAACCAAATTGTGCCAGACCAAAGAGGGTTTCAACCCCAGCAAAAACCTAAATGGTTCGAATCTAATTGAAACCCCAAAAGCTTGATTGAAACCAAAACCCTAAACAGTTTTCCCAAACCCTAAAGTTGGCCCCCAAACCCTTTCTAACCCGATTTCTACCATTGTGTTTAATCACTTGATTAAATCACTTCCATATGCTATTAATTAATCAAATCCTTGTTATGACTTCATAAGACATCCTTTTAAATCTTGAAAATTTGTTTAGGCCAAGAAAAATTAGTTTTGGGTTTGATAGTATCTCAAACCCTAACCAAATCCCCTTTAAATCTCAAATTGAAGCCACTTGGTTGGGGCCTACCAAGGCCCACGAATTTGGCCACCTTGGCAAAGTTTCTTGAAGAAGCTTCCTACCCCACATGGTAGACCATCCACTGCCATTGGCTGCACCCATTAATGCCTTGATGTGAGGGAGAAGTCCACTCTACCAACCTCCATCTTTCACAGCTGTTGCAGGCAGTTATTTGCCCTAATTACTCTCCACTTTATGTCACATAGCTAACTCCAATCAAGGGTATTTCAAACCCATAACTTCCCGTTCCAGGAGTCTAAAGTCGTGCAAGATACACTTCTTTCCATTTTATCACTTCTTCCCCCCGTTCTTAGAGAGAAACCCAAAAGAGCTCTCTCGAGTATATTTCTGGGTCTTTTTGCGTGGTCGTTTTCGACCCTTTATAGGTATGTTCTCAGATGACTCTTCATCAAAATTATTCGTTTTTGAGTCTAATTTCCGTGGATATCTTATTAGTCTCATTTCATGCTCATTTGGTCAGTCAAAAGTATTTTTAACCATGGAAAGAACATTTTGGGCATGAAACTGGAGAGTATGTTATGTTTTGGAATTTTTGACCAAGCGAATGGACATATCTTGGTCCAAAAATTTTATGGAGTGTTTTCAGAATGTGTTTATGAATTTTTATTGAGATTTTGTTGCATAGATAAAGCTTTTGATGATAAATTGCCTTAGATTTAGAAACTTGAAAACTGGAAGTGGAAAAATAGTTTTTGTTTTGTGAAAGTTAGAATATTTCATGGTTTGATCTTATTCCAAAGGCTTTGATATTTTTATATGATGATCGTAAGCCTATACATGTTAGGATAATATTTTGAAGATATTTAGTATTAGTTTTAAATGTTTGATTTTTCTATACAAGAGGATTTCGGTTAGGCCTAAGATTTTATGTTTTTGGGTAAGATCCATATTTTATTGAATTTTAGCCATGTGATTTTAAGTTTGATGGTTGGATCTTCTTTAGGACCCTTTTTTAAACCATGAGATGTTTTAGTTTAAAGATCACATGTGTTTAAGCCATGGATCAAGAGATTGATCAAAGTTAGTGGAGAGAAAAGTTTCTGTTTTGGACTAAGTTTAAAACCAAAAGCTTCAAGTATTATTTTATGATTTTTGGTGGCTTTTATTTGATGATTTAAAGCATGGTTAATCTTAGGATGATGTTATGAATATGTTAGAAGTAAGAATTGATTTTTTAGAATTCTTGGAGATATTTTTATTAAGGTCAAAACTTATGACTTAAGGTGTTTACTTTTTGTTAAAAAGTTTGGTGTTGATGATTAGTTTTTTCTTAATGGATATTTTAAGTGTGTTTTTAAACTTAGGATAGGAAGTTGTTTGTTACAAAATTTTGGTTTAATCATGGGTTTTGATGGTGGAAGAAATTGCAAACCAAAATCAAGAGAAATGGCCTTTGAATGTTTCGGTCATTGTGAGTTTCCATAGTTGCGAATGGTTTTAAATTTTTCTAAGTTGATATTTGAGTCTAGGAGAAAATTTACATGATGAATGTAAATTTTAGTAATTTTTGGAGTTAGGATGTGAAATCCTAAAGTTAGGGGTAAAATGGTCATTTTCCCACATGTAGAGGGTAAAATGGTATTTTTACTCTAAGTTGTCTCTTTTTACATTTTTAATTGTTAGTAATTAAATTTCTAACTTTTAGAATACTCTCTTACAGTTCCTCGTGTTTCGAATTTTATTCTAATAGAACGTGACGATCGAGATAAGTTAGCTCTTAACTTACTATTAATTTACTGTGTATGTGTGATGGGTAAGGGAACTACGGTTTATATTCGTAGTTTGTTATATATACCATGTCATGTCAAGTTATCACATATTTATCTCTTACACAAATTATTCTGTCACAAAAATCTTATCTATTACATAATATATTTTGTCAAATGTTACTATCTGTTGCAAGTATGTCACATTACGTATGTCATTTGTTACATGTATATCATGCCACATAATATTCAATGTCACATGTTATGCTATGTTATGAAATATTGTCTGTTACATGTTATGTCATGTCATGAAATATTGTCTGTTACATGTTATGTCATGTCGTGAAATATTGTCTGTTACATGTATGCCATGTTATGAAATATTTTCTGTTACATTTATGTCTTAAAGTATGTCATGTCTGTCATCTTACATTCACATCACGTTATGTACGTCAGGACTTCTGTCTTTTTGTATTCATGTCATCCTATCTCGAATACAATTTGTGTATTTCGAGAACAGTCTTGTTAAGTTATTCATGTCAATCACGACCCTAAGCGCTAGGATGGAGTAATATCCTAGTGAAACTCTTTTGTTCACACTAGAGTGTCTAGATAGGTGTGAAATTTTCTGGATTGATGAAGTACAGTCAACAGGTTGCGAATGAGGCCTAACTAGCTAGTTACCTGAGCGCGCCAGGCACTAACGCCGATGGAGCCTGATGCGCACCAACATGGACCTAGTCTTAAAAATCCTTTGCAAGTTCCAGACGGGACCAATTACAAGGTCAAGAGCTAAAAAGATCAAGGAGGCAATGCAATGATTGATGCAATCCACTTGGAACGAGTTTTGCAAGAGCCCAACATTCAAGATGGACTTGAAGAATGAAGATCTAGTTTTGATTCATTTGATAAGTTATGGAAGAAAGCAACAACATGATTTAAAGGCTTTGGGCACTTGAAGGCTTTCAACTTGTTTAATTTAATTAAAGGATTTATTTTATTAGTTTTAATTGGATTTATTATGGGAAGGACTTAAGTGGGGGGGCCTATGCAAGGGCATGTTGGAAAATTTATTATTTTGTTGAACTAGGGTTTTAAGAAGTATTGTAGCCGAGTTACTGTAGCGCCATACTGTAGCCGTGACACTATTCACTCAGGGGTATTTTTGAAAGATTGGGCTTTAATTTGGCTAGGGTTTTAATTAGGTTTTGGTTTAAATACTATTTGTTGCCTCATTTTAAGAAGTTTATGAAATTTGATGAACTTATTCATTGTGAATTGAGTTTTACTCATCTTGTTCTTGATTAAACTTTTGAACTTATCAAAGGTAAATCACAACCTTTGTGGCGTTCCTCCTTGTAATCTAGGTTCTTGAGACAGGTTTTTCAATAGGTCTAGATTTTAATATAATCTAGGTTCTTGAAACTAGTTCTCATCGGGTATAGATTCTCCATCCATTGACTTGATTTTGGCTTTCTTGGAGAGTTTTCAAATTGATTGTGGGTTCAAGGGATTCCATTCCCATGGGTTCATATCAGAGCCACACTTTATGTTACGTGTGTCCACAGCAAGTGTGGCAAAAACAATTCATGGGGCCATAACAACTGTGGAACATACACTACGTGAGATACAGCAATTGTGACACGTAGAATACGTGGGGCCACAACAACTGTAGAGTACGTATTAATACACTCATAGCTGGTATTGACACCTGCGTTGTGATGCGGTAATCGGCAGAGACACATGGCTCAAGGGGACCCGTGTAGCACCCGTATGGTCACTTTATGATTAAGTCTATTGAATATGATCCCAAGTTCATGTATTTTACGTTTAAGTCATGTTTCACGTTATGGTTCAAGTTTACGTTCATGTCAAGTTTTAAATTCATGTCAATCATGGTAACCCCATGAAATAAGAATACGCAATCTTGGTAACCCCATGAGATAAGATTACTCAATCATGGTGACCCCATGAGATAATAATATGTTTCAAGTTCATGTTTATGTCATGTTATGTTCAAGTTCATGTTCATATTATGTCATGTTCACGTTCATGTTATGTTTCAAGTTCACATTTATATTATGTTGTGCTCAGGTTCATGTTATGTTCAGGTTCATGTTCAAATTATGTATGTTCAAGTCCATGGTATGTTTCAAGTCCATGTTATGTTTCAAGTTCACGTTCATGCTATGTTTCAAGTCCATGTTATGTTTCAAGTTCACACGTTTATGCTATGTTCCTAGTCCATGTTATGTTTTAAGTTTACGTACATGCCATGTCATGCCAAGCTAAGTTTCAGTTTCAGTTCAAGTTATGTCATTTATGCCGTGTTATATGTCAAGTTATGTTATACTTACTTATGACTTTGATTATGCATTCATGTTTTTACTGCCATGCATGCATCATTAAACTGTGTGGAAGTTTCCTGTTAACTTGCTAAGATTTGTAATCAAACCTCATCGTGGTAGTCCCAACTACGATTCCCCCCGAATGGTAGGCGATGTGTCAGGATCAAAGCAGGGAGTAGACATTGATAGTCTGGAGGAGGTTGACTAGACTCCGTAGACACAACACGGAGCTTGCAGCCTCCATAGTTAGGTCTTGGGATAGTATTCCAGTATCATTAGTGGAGTTACATAAGTTATTCAACGAACTAACCTGATAGTGTATTTTTGCAATGTAATTATGGAGCCAAGTCTTTGTTGTTTTGAGATTACAGTCTTTTGAGACCCATACTATAATCGTGAATGTTTTAAGTATGCATGATTTATGTTTTAACTATTTGGGATATTATAAGTTTAGTGTATAGTATTGCTCAAAAAAAAATTATCCGCTGCGAATATTGCATATTGCTATATGCATGTTAGGAAAATTGTATCTTATATGTCATGAATGAGGGTAGATAACCTTGTGTTGCATGTCCCGACTCTTCGGATGTCCGTCTGATCCCAAGCGGAATCTGGGGGCTTCACAACAAGAAGAGATAGAAGAGATTTTCTATGAACATTTCAATTCAATCTTCTGTTCAACACAACTAGCAGTAGAAGCTATTGAGGAGTTTCTAAAGGAGCTTGAGCCGAGAATAACTAATCAAATGAATGTAGAGTTGCAGAAAGAGTTTACAAAACTTAAGGTGGAGGAAGCTTTGAAGCACATGGGATCACCGAAGTCCCCTGGCCCTGATGGCTACGGGGCTTGTTTTTATCAAGCATGTTAGAGTACTGTGGGGGAGGAGGTGAGTAGGGCAATGCTGTGTTTCCTAAATAATGGAGAGGGAGAGATGGAGGAATGTGTTAATAGCACTTTTTTAGTTTTGATACCTAAAGTTTAAAACCATACTGTTGATTGTGAATTCTAACCAATTGAAATTGAAAAGTGAGGTTGCTCAAAAGTGAGGTTGCTCAAAAACGAAAAAGTGAAAATGAGTGTGATCAGAAGAGAAAGAGTGAAAATGAGAGTGATCAAAAAAGGAAGAGTGAAAAAGAGATTGAGCAAAAAAGAAAGAGTGAGAGTGAAAAAGAGCATAAAAGAAAGAGTGAAAAAGAAAGTAGAGAGGTGGCTGAGAGTAAAGAAAAAAGAGTAGAGCCACTAGAGAAAAAAGAAAGAGAGTCTTCTAAGAGAAAAGGAAAGGCAAAAGTGAGTTTCTATGCAAGAGAGAGTGAGGTTAAGAGGGCTTTCTTCACAGATCGCCCTATGATTTTTCTTGTCTATAAAGAGTCTTATCTTACTCTTGATGAAACTAACCAGTTTCTTCCTAGTTTGGCTGTTTCTTTGTTGCAGGAGTTTGAGGATGTATTTCCGGATGAGATGCCAAATGAGTTGCCACCCATTAGAGGCATTGAGCACCAGATTGATTTTGTGCCCGGGGCTGCTATTCCAAACCGACCAGCCTATAGGAGTAATCCAGAGGAGACAAAGGAGCTTCAGAGGCAAGTTGAGGATTTGATGAGCAGGGGGTACGTGAGGGAGAGCATGAGCCCTTGTGCTGTACCAGTGCTACTAGTGCCAAAGAAGGATGGGACGTGGAGGATGTGCATTGATTGCAGGGCGGTCAACAATATGACGGTAAAGTATCGCCATCCCATTCCTAGATTGGATGATATGCTTGATGAATTGCATGGCTCATGTATTTTCAGTAAAATTGATCTTAAAAGTGGGTACCATCAAATTAGAATGAAAGAGGGTGATGAATGGAAAACTGCTTTTAAGACTAAATATGGGCTTTATGAATGGTTGGTTATGCCATTTGGACTTACAAATGCGCCCAGTACTTTCATGAGATTAACCATGTCCTACGTGCATTCATAGGCAAGTTTGTGGTTGTGTACTTTGATGATATCTTAGTATACAGCAAGAACTTAAATGAACATATTGAGCATTTGAGATATGTGTTTGATGTGTTGAGATGTGAAAAGTTGTATGCTAATTTCAAGAAATGTGCCTTTTGCATGGAAAAAGTTGTTTTTCTTGGTTATGTTGTTAGTACGAAGGGTATTGAGGTGGATGAAGAGAAAGTCAAGGCCATCAAGGAGTGGCCATCGCCAAAAAGCATCACTGAGATAAGAAGCTTTCATGGCTTAGCAAGCTTTTATCGGCGTTTTGTTAAAGACTTCAGCACCATTACTGCACCACTCACTGAGGTAATTAAAAAGAATGTTGGGTTTCATTGGGGGCTAATCAAGAGAATGCTTTTGCCACTATTAAAGAAAGGTTGTGCTCTGCACCTGTGTTAGCATTACCTGATTTTAACAAAGTTTTTGAGATTGAATGTGATGCCTCAGGAATAGGGATTGGAGCCGTTTTGATGCGGGATAGGCGTCCCATAGCCTTCTTCAGTGAAAAGTAAGTGGGGCATCCCTGAAGTACCCTACTTATGACAAAGAGCTTTACGCTCTTGTTCGTGCATTAGAGACTTGGCAGCACTACCTATGGCCAAGGGAATTTGTGATCCACACCGATCATGAATCATTGAAGCATCTCAAGGGTCAAGGTAAGTTGAATAAAAGGCATTCTAGATGGATGGAATACATTGAGACCTTTCCCTATGTCATCCGTTACAAGCAAGGTAAGGAGAACATTGTTGCTGATGCTCTATCCCGGAGGTATGTACTTCTTACTTCTATGAGTGCTAAAATGCTTGGGTTTGAATATGTGAAAGACATGTATGCCGATGACGCTGATTTTTCTAATGTGTATGTGGCATGTGATAAGGCGGCATTTGGTAAGTTTTACAAGCATGATGGTTATTTGTTTAAAGAAAGCAAACTTTGTCTGCCAAATTGTTCTATGCGTGAGTTATTGGTGCATGAGGCACATGGTGGGGGATTAATGGGACACTTTGGTGTCAAAAAAACTTTAGACATTTTGCATGAACATTTCTTTTGGCCTAAGATGAAGAGAGATGTTAACCGTATTTGTGGAAGGTGCATTACATGTAGAAAGGCCAAATCTAAGGTTTTGCCACATGAGTTGTATACACCCTTACCCGTTCCTAGTGAGCCATGGGTAGACATATCTATGGACTTTGTTTTGGGGCTGCCTAGGACCAAAAGGGGTAGAGATTCTATTTTTGTGGTTGTGGATAGATTCAGTAAGATGGCACATTTCATTCCATGCCATAAAACAGATGATGCAACCAACATAGCTGACTTGTTTTTCCGGGAGATAGTGCGACTCCATGGTGTACCTAGGAGTATTGTTTCTGATAGGGATGTTAAATTCCTTAGCTACTTTTGGAAGGTGTTGTGGGGGAAATTGGGTACTAAGCTCTTATTTTTCACTACTTGTCATCCGTAGACTGATGGTCAGACTGAAGTAGTTAATAGGACTTTAACTCATCTTTTACGCACTGTTGTTCATAAGAATTTAAAAACTTGGGAGGATTGTTTGCCATTTATAGAGTTTGCATATAATAGGACGATGCATACTACTACTTCATACTCTCCTTTTGAAATTGTTTATGGATTTAATCCACTTACTCCTTTGGATTTGATGCCTTTACCTGTTGATGACAGGAGTAGTTTAGATGGACAAAAGAAGGCGGAGTTGGTGAAGTCACTTCATGAGAGGGTACGGCTTCAAATTGCCCAAAAGAATGAAAGGGTTGCGTCCCAAGCCAATAAAGGACGAAGGCGTGTTATCTTTGAACCATGAGATTGGGTTTGGGTTCACATGCGCAAAGAAAGATTCCCAGCCCATAGAAGGACTAAGTTACATCCTCGAGGAGATGGACCTTTCCAAATTCTTGAGAAAATTAATGACAATGCATATAAAGTGGATCTTCCAGGTGAGTATAAAGTTTCTGCAACTTTCAATGTTTCTGATCTTTCTCCTTTTGATGTAGGTGAAGATTCGAGGTCGAATCCTTTTGAGGAGAGGGGGAATGATAGGAACCAAGGTGGGCCTACTCTTAAAGATCCTTTGCAAGTTCCAGATGGGCCAATTACAAGATCAAGGGCCAAGAAGATCAAGGAAGCAATGCAAGGATTGGTGCAATCCACTTGGGATGAAGCCAGCAAGAGCCCAACACTGAAGATGGGTCTGAAAGAAGAAGAACCAGCTTTGATCCACTTTATTCATGCTGTGGAAGACATGACTTAGAGATACGGCCTATTGTTATTGGAGGCTTCTAATTTGGTTAAATGATTTATTTTACTAGTTTAGAATAAGTGGGATTGAAAATGCTTGGCTCACATGTCTTATTTCTTATGAACTATGTTTTTGGGAAGGCCTTGTATTTTGGCCAAGGGCTTATTTGGAAAGTTACATTTTAGGAACTAGGGTTTCATCAATTTATTGTTGGGGTTACTGTAGCCGCGGGTACTGTAGCTGGTACTGTTCATCAAGGGTAATTTTGGGAAAAAGGGGCTTTATTTTGGCTAGGGTTTTGATTAGCTTTGGGTTTAAAAACTCTTTGTAGCCTCATTTGAGAGATTAGACAATATTGAATTTTATTTGTGAGTTGAGTTTTCTCCTCTTGTTCTTGATTGAACTCTTGAACTTATCAAAGGTAAATCATAACCTTTGTGGCGTTCCTCCTTTGTAATCTGGGTTCTTGAGACGGGTTCTTCAACGGGTCTAGATTTTAATATAATCTAGGTTCTTGAAACGGGTTCTCATCGGGTCTAGATTCTCCATCCTTGACTTGATTTTTGGCTTTCTTGGGGAGTTTTCAAATTGATTGTGGGTTCAAGAGAATTCATTTCCACGGGTTCATATCATGAGGTGGAGGAAGCTTTGAAGCACATGGGATCACCGAAGTCCCCTGGCCCTGATGGCTACGGGGCTTGTTTTTATCAAGCATGTTAGAGTACTGTGGGGGAGGAGGTGAGTAGGGCAATGCTGTGTTTCCTAAATAATGGAGAGGGAGAGATGGAGGAATGTGTTAATAGCACTTTTTTAGTTTTGATACCTAAAGTTTAAAACCCTACTGTTGCTAGTGAATTCTAACCAATTAGTTTATGTAACATGCTATATAAGATTGCCTCAAAGACACTAGCTAATAGGCTTAAGAAAGTACTGCACGTTATTCTAACCTGCAACTAGAGTGCCTTTATATTGGGAAGACTCATAACGGATAATGTGATAATAGCCTATGAATCCTTGCACACGATAAAGACAAGACAAAAATGGAGTGGCAGTATAGCTCTCAAGTTAGATATGTCAAAAGCCTATGATAAGTTAGAGTGGAGATACTTGGAGGCAGTATTGAGAAAGTTGGGATTTGGTGACAGATGGGTCTATCTGATTATGAAGTGTGTTACTACTGCGACATACTCAATACTTGTTAATGGGGAATCTGGAAAAATTCTAAAACCCACATGGGGAATAAGACAAGGGGATCCCATATCCCCTTACTTATTTATCCTATGTGCTAAAGGGCTAAGTTCCCAGATTAATCAGCTGATGGTAGAAGGGAAATAAGGGGAGTAACTATTGCAAGAGGAGGAACAATGATTAGCCACCTACTCTTTGCTGATGATTGCGTAATTTTTGGGAGAGCAAAGATAGATGAGTGGATGAAGATTAAAGAACTTCCAAAGAAATATGAGCAAGCCTCAGGTCAGTGTTTAAATATGCAGAATTGGGGCTGCACTTTTATGTACTGAACTGGGGCTATTAGACATGATCTTGGAAGGGGATTCAAAGTTGGTAGTGAATGCTACAATTAGTGGGGAGGAGATAGGGGTTGAGTATGGGAGTATTATAGAGGATGTGAGGAGAGTGATGTATGGGAGGTTGAGCTGGGGTATAGGTTTATATATAGAGAAGCAAATAGTATAGCACACAAACTAGCAAAGTTAGCACTTAATTCTTATGATGAAAGGGTGTGGATAGAGGATAGTCCAATAGAAATTGAAAATGATATACTCAAGGAAAAATATTGTAATGACTGATTATTGTTATCAATGAATGAAGTATATTTTTGATTAAAAAAAAAATTCATGGTGAACTTTTCGATCACATGTTAGTTTTAGTACATCTAGCCACAACTATATTTTGGCATGGTTTTGTTTTCAAGACATCAAATATAGAAATTAATATAGTTAAAAAAGATTACATTTATTTTATTTTTACAACATGATCTATAGTACATACACTTGACTGTATTTAAATCTTTGATTCCTTATGTGATCTTAGTGCAATGAAGGGAGCCTCTCGATTGATAAAAGATCTTGTGCAAACATAATTGTAGTTGTTTCAAGTGTTGATAGAAAATCACATTTTTTATACATGGAACCTTCTCTTTTCAATGACCTACATGAGATGAGAAACAATCAATAACAAAGACTCTAGAGGTTCTACTTGGCGATTCTCCCTCCCATGTCTAACTAAAGTTGGAGAGAATAATCAAACACTAGCATTGGTACTGCATGTTCTAGCAAGGCAACTTTCGCCGCATCGGTACTAAATGCATTGGTGCTACTGTGCTTGTACATATATGTACGTCTATGTCTACTATGATTTTACGAAAATACCCTTCATTTTAAAATCTTTCATTCTTTTTTGTTGTGGACCCATCTCTGTCTCCAGCTTCTTTCTTTCTCTATGGATTTCACCTCCATGAATGCAAATCCCCTCTTCTTCTTTTTTCTTTTGCTTTTTCTCCTCCATTTCACCTCTAGCAATTTCTCTCTTTTTTGCCTTCTCAGTTTCACTCACACCACATACATAGAGAGTCCCTGGAGAGGGCATCCCGCCTGGTCAATATAGTATAGGCCTAGGCCTTCGCTTATTCCTGATTCTAGGCCCAATACCGAGAGGGCCCAGCCCACTGCCAAAACCGACTGGGTAACCACCCAACGGTGATAAAGGATAAAAACAGTTACAATGATGATCTATTAAAGTCTGAACCCTCATCTCCAAGTTTGAATTTGAATAATAGATATATCTATTATCATTTAAGCAACAGAGTGGTTTAGAAGCTCTATATAAGAGGAGAACCCAGGTATGTAAAAAAGATCTGATTTCTTCGATATTAAGAGTGATTTACAGTTACTGACTTAGGCATCGGAGGTGTTCCCTCCCAAGCCGCCTTATTCTTTGGTTGCAGGTGACCGTTCGGTGGTGGCAGTGAAACACATCCAAAATAGTTGGCGCCGTCTGTAGGATCCTTAAGTCTCACACTTAGCATGCCTTCACATGCTCATCACCAGACAGTCTCAGGCAATTAGAGATCAGGGAGAAACTTCACAAAACATAGAGGAGAGACTTGTGGAAATGGAGGAGATAATAAAAAAACTAACCACAGAGGTTGACTCACTGCGAAAGGAGAATGAGACACTCAAGTCACGAAACGGGCCATCAGGGGAGGACGCGACACCCAATCAAGCTGACAGGGTAGAGATGAAGGATAACAATGCGGGTGTTGTTGGCAAAGGCCACCAGTAGAACAAGGAAGCGAAGAAGCTACACCACGATGTGCGCAGCCTGATGGATAAATATGAGGAGATGACCAAGAAGATAGGAACATCATCTTCGGTCGATCAGTTGTTGTCCAGCACAAATCTACCGTTCTCTGTGAAAATTATGGCGATGCCTCTGCCTCTAAAGTTTAAGGTCCCATCGATAGACCTGTATGACGACTTAAAAGATCCCGTGGAGCATCTTAAGACTTGAGACTTTCAAAACCCATATGACGCTTCACGGATTCCCAGGAGAAATTGCGTGTAGGGTATTCCCTTTGACTCTAAAGGGATCAGTGAGATGATGGTTTGGCATACTACAACCAAATTCTATAGAAAGTTTTGAAGAACTAGGCCGACAGTTTTTGACCCAGTTCATGGCGAGTAGAAGACATAGGAGGCCAGCCGCATGCTTATTAACTGTCAAACAGAGAGAGGATGAAAGTTTGAATGCGTATTTAACACGTTTCAATATAGAGAAGATGACAGCCGATGATCAAGAAGAAAAAATCATGCTAGCAGCATTGCTGTGAGGTATTTGGCCAATGAGCCCTTTTATGGTCGAGTTGGCCAGGAAAACCCTTTCTACTTTACGATAGTTAATGCTGAAGACACCCTTATTGCCTTGACCACCCAACCAGAAAATAGGAATGAGCGGGAACTAAAAGGAAGACAGAGGAAGGACCGGGATAGGGGTCAAAAGGTGAAGAGAGGCTAATAGGAGTTAAGCCGAGATGGTAATTTAAGAAGACATCATGGTGGTTATGTGCACTACTCCAATACACAAAATCGAGACAAAACAAAGGAAGAAGAACCAATCAACATCAACGAGCAACATGCCGAGAAGTACTGCACTTATCACAAAACAAGGGGACACAGAACTGAGGATTGCTACAACTTGAAACAAAAAGTAAAAGACATGAGAGGCAGTGGCGAATTGGAACGCTTGATCACCCAGAACATTACCCCTCCCCCTACGACGTACGAACGATCGAAAGCTCAAGTACAAAAAAAGGAGTGAAGGCCCTAGGAGACGAGAATCACCAAGAAAAGAGAGGAGGTCACATGAACCTCATGACCGGAAACTGAGAGCTTTCGAGAAGGTGTTAAAGGGAGATCCCTCAACCGTTTTACCTTTAATTATTAGGTTAGTGGGAGATCACCACGTCACCTTTGTCTTCAGGTCTTGGCTGCATTTTTTTGAGTTTGTGGAAAAGCAAATGATAGGTGGAAAAAATGTGCTGGTATTTATTATTGAAAAAATGAAGTCAACAAATGAAAGAAAAATTACATATATTTTCCTTAGACGTAGTACTTTCGTAAATGTTCTGCAATCCAGGGGTGGGGTAGCTCACGCTTTGTGGCTAGGGCTGTGCATTAGGATCCAGATCCGGATATCCGAGAACATCTGGATTCGGATCCGGCATTTTAAAACCGAGCGGATATCAACCCGGATAAATCTGTGCAAATCTCGCCCGCAGGTACCGGATTTGGACTCGGATATCCGGATTATAACAGGATAACTGGTTTAATACTGCTTTTTTTTCTTTTTTTTTTCTAAATTACTTTTTTAACACTTTGTAAATGGTTTTTTTTATCACTTTCCAAAAATAAAAAATAAAATCTTCTAAACGCTTTAAAAGCCTTTTAAAAAAAAACTATTTTAGCACTTTTTAAAGGGCTTTTTTTAATAGGCCATTATGTTTATTATTTTTTATAGGCATTTTTTATATAATGAATATCTTTATAGGCATTTTAAACTTTTTATTGACCATTCAAATTTTTATAAAACAAACTAATTAATAATAAACATCAACACACATAATACCCTGCATATTACATTGTTGTTTACATCACAATGCAAAACATTAATTTACAAACAAAATAAAAATAATAATACATGACAACAATACCAAGATGTAACACTCAATGCTATGACTATCTGTCTCCAATATAAACAAAGATAGAAATATTTGTATCTCTTAATATTTCCAAAGAGTCATACTGTTGCTGCTGCTCATTTTCTTCATTGTCTCCATCCAAATTGGTCAATGGTGCCAAAATTATTCTGAAAACAAATTTAGTAAATGATAAAGTACTAAAACTTGATAAAGATAAAGTACTAAAAAAAGATAAAGATAAAGTACTAAAAACAGATTTAGAAACAAATGCTTGACTCAGTTGTCGAGATGGAGAGCTGGGAAAACATGGCAGCATAATAAGCTTGGCTATTCTATCCTTTTTAATCTACCAAAGATAAAGCACTTCAACACATATTCAAACATATTAGTTGATGGGAAAAGAATATACTGATGCTCAATTTATGATCATCAGCTTGACAAATAATTACCAGCAAGTAGCTTGACAAAACTACTAAAACTCTCAACAACAAGCTAGATATATATACTGCTCACTAAACAAAAATAAAACAAGAAACATAAAGAACAGAGAATTTTAAATAGTTACAAAATGCATGTTAAAAAGCAAGATAACATAGATAACATCTTGTACTTTAGTCTTTAAACAAAGCAAAACATTTAGTAATACATCTTCTACTTCAAACAAAACATTATTCAAATACAAGCTCATGGACACAACATCCCTTCCATAGAATCAGTTCATGACCATTTTCTGACTTCAAGCTGCTAGGGTAAAAAGTTTATGCCCTCTTTTGGTAAAAAACATACATATAGTTTATTCACACACACAAATACAAAAAATCCAGATTTGAGCAAACTGCATCTAGATTTAAATACAAACACAAAAACTCATATTCACATTTAGAACTCAAAAAGATTATTGAGGAATAGAGAAGACAGAACAAACAAAGATACAAATCCAAACCCAAAGGAAGGAAAAGAAAAAACATAGATAAGCCAACATATTTGAGATTGAACAAATACGGGTACCATAAAAACACAAAAATAGATCTAGCCAAAGTGGTAAACAACCAACGAGAGAGCAAAGTGATATACAAACCAAGAAAGCATCTGAACATTATTTTTCAGAAGGAAAAAAGTACACACAGTTTTACAAAATTTATAGTGTTGTGGGCATGTAGATCTACAAACACGTTTTTGCTGGAAGATTTTAAAAATAAAGAAACCCAAAAAGCAGATCTACAAACATAGAATCTCAGATCTACAAACACAAACTTAGATCTACAAACTTAAAGAGAGAGAGAGAGCTCACAGAGAAATAGATGTAGATGGGCTTCAGATGAATCACGTACAAACTCTAAGAGAGAGACAATGATTGTGTGTCTACTGCAATTTCAAGCTAGTTAAAAGAAAGGAAACAAAGCAGAATGAATGAGAGAGAGAGAGGACATCGAGAAGTGAGACTGAGAGAGAGGAAATGAAAAACTGACTACTTTTTTACTTTTGTTTTGGGTTACCACCTTACGGCTTCAACCTATTTGTAAAAGCTGGTTACAGATAATACTAGTTAAATACCGGATCCGTGACTGATCCAGGTAGATACAATCCGGATCATCCGGATTTCCAAATTTTTAACCGGATCGAAAAAAAAATTTGGTCCAGATGCACACCCTTACTTGTGGCATCCTTGAGGTGGTAAGCTCCTACCCTGTGACTTGCTACTACAACATAAGTGCCTTCCCATCGAGGGCCTAATTTCCCTTCTTCTCCCTTGGTGACACCGGTTCCCTTTAGCACTAAGTTGCTAGCTTTGAAAGATCTGGGTCTCACTCATTTGTTGAAGTATTGTTCTACCTTCTTTTTGGAAGTTGCAACCCTGACTTCTGCATCCGCCCTTATCTTGTCCAATAGATCTAAGTTTTCTTCTAACCCTACTACATTTTCTTCTGGATCAAAGTTTTTCCTCATGTAGCTTGGTAACCCGACTTCCACCGGTGCCATTGCCTCACTTCCATATGCTAGGGCGAAAGGTGTTTTGCCCATTGAGGTTTTTGTGTTGTTCTGTAAGCCCATAAAATCTCTAGGAGCTCGTCGGCCCACAACACCTTTCTATCGCCCATCTTCTTTTCAGTATCTCCATGATGGTTTTATTAGTTGCTTCAACCTACCCGTTTGCCTGGGGGTGGCCTGGGAAGAGTAATTGACTTTGATTCCTAGCTTCGCACATCATTAGCGATAGTCGTACCATGTAGTACGATTAGACTTCAAAGTAACAAACAACGAAACTGAATACGAAGCAGTACTCGCCAGTTTAGCAATAACAAAGATGTTAGGGGGAGAGATTGCAATGAAAGCAGACTAGCAGGTAGTGGTCGGGCAAATCACCGGGGAATACCTGGCAAGAGGGATCAAACTAAAAAAATATCTCCACCAGGTTCAGGAACAATGCAAAGGCCTCAAGTAATCTCAAATTAAGAATATATCTCGAGGAGATAATTATACTAATAATCTAATATACACTATAATTATACTTATACTAATATATAACTAATACTAATCACTATAACTAAATCACTATAGTCTATCACTATAGTCTATTAGATGTATTGCAAATATATATAAATTATAATTATCAATTTCCCAAAACATAACAAAAAAAAAAAAATTTAATTATCATTAAAAAAAGGACCTACATTGAAAATTTGAAACCAATAGGAAACGGCGTCGTTTCCTCTCCAGTCAAGCAAATACCCGTAGTCTCCTTTAATCATTTTCCTCTTCAATTAAACCCTAAAGTCTCACTCTCAACTTCTCAAGTCTCCAACAGCAAATGGCGCCCGTCTCTTTGCTTCACTCTCTCGTCTCTCTGCCTCACTCTCTTGTCTCTCTATCTCACTCTTTGCCTCACTCTCTTGTCTTTGTCTCTCTACCCCACTCTCTCGTCTCAGTCTCTTTGCCCCACTCTCTCGTCTCTATCTCTCTGCCTCACTCTCTTTGTCTCTCTACCCCCTCACCGGCCGTCGCACATACAGTGAGCTCACGGCATCACCTGTAAGTACTAAGCACTTAGTCGCTGCCTGCCATGCACGGACCCTCGGCCTCACCTCACTCTCTCTATCTTCGATTTATCACGGTAACTTATTTTTGTGTTTTTGAAATTACTTTGAAATCTGGTAGATGGTACTTGTTTTATTAAGGTTTTTGAATCTGAAATTTAGGGGTTTTGTGATTGGATTTGTGAAATTACTTTGAAATTATGATATATGGTATTCCGCATTTGTGATATTAGGCAAAATTTAGGATTTTTGTGGTTCTGTTTGTGTTATTAGGGTTTTGTAATTTTTCTACTAGAATAACATATGTCTCCTGTTTATCAATTGGGGTTGAGGATTTGAATAAACTGTGAAGGCTCAACATAAGTGTTTAGCAGATTTTTGGACTTGTAATTTAGACTTTTGGAATTTGGACTTATAATTTGTTGGATTTTGGACTTCTAATTTAGACTTTTAGACTAATTTTATTCCATAGCAGATTTTTCTTTTCATTGCAGATCTTTTTTTTTTTCAGTTTTTGTAGTAGTTATATTTATAGGCTTGTAGCAGATTTTTGAAAATCAATGTTTTAGTAAATCAGATTTTTTTACTAAAACAAATTTTTTTTAGTAGTGCAGATTTTGTAATAGGAACAGATTTTTAGAACAGATTTATTGAATCAATTTTTTTTATTAACAAATTTTTATTTTTTAATGACAAACTTACATTTTAAAAAACTGAAAAATCAGACCGGACCGGACCGAAAACTGGTAAAACCGGATATACTGGTTTAGGAGGGTAACCGGTGCGTGATTAGTTTTGAAAAATGTAAAATTGGTACATACCAGTTCGGTCCTAAATTTTGTCAAAAACCAGACCAGACCGGACCAGTTACACCCCTACTTACACGTATAAGATTATAGTGCAAGTACAATGTGCTTCTACATTCATTAAGCTGTCGCTACTAACAATTACGGCATCAGGGGAAAACATAGTTAAAAGATTGAACAAGTTTAAAGAAGCTACATTACAAGAAAACCAAGTTGTCAAGAGTATGCAAGCAAAGTACTAGTTACATCTATGCTTTTATTTCCAGTGTTGGTTAAGGTTTTTATTAAAGCTCTTTCAAGTGTTGGTTAAGGTTTTTATTAAAGCTCAATAAAAAGAAACCCCTAATCTATTTATTAAGGATTCAAGAAAAGTTTTAATTTATACTTATATTTCAAAATGATTACTCAAAGCTTCTATTGAAAATTATTATAAAACCCAATTTTACGTAATAGGTAAACAAATGATATCTCTTAGGATCATAACACATGCACACCAACTTTATGTTATATGGCTTGAATAAGGTCACGTGTATTGTTGATTGAAAGTTCACCGTCCCATGCATGTACAGTATCAGAAATAAAACAGTCAGCGTCACGACTCACGCTGTTATGGAAGGTGGGGAACTACAGGGGAAGGCTTGATGGGTCGTCCACTACGGGCCAAATTAATATAAATATTTTAGCAAGGTCAGAAAAGTGACAACCAGATCAGATAATCAACTTTTAAGTCTCGATTTGATTTAAAAATTCATTTCAACTTATCCATTTTATTATTATAATTTTTTTAAATTTTTATATAAAATATAATAAATAATTTAATTTTTTTAAATTTTAAAATAATAATAATATTAAAAAATAATATTTTATTTAATTCTTTTAAAATTATCTCAATTCATCTTTGAATCTAAACGGATTTAAAAATGATGCACAGCCAAATATACAACTCATTTGGAGCTGGTCTTTAGCAAAATATTTGCCACTTTTTTAATCATTTTAGTCCCATAATTAGATGGGAGTCTTTGTTTAT
Organism: Juglans microcarpa x Juglans regia; assembly: GCF_004785595.1. Taxonomy (NCBI): domain Eukaryota; kingdom Viridiplantae; phylum Streptophyta; class Magnoliopsida; order Fagales; family Juglandaceae; genus Juglans; species Juglans microcarpa x Juglans regia. Next base: position 14,508,820 of record NC_054606.1, read on the forward strand.
ATTTAATATTAAATCATTTTGTAGGCAGATAATTTTATTATGACAAGGCCTCAATCATTTTTACAAAATTTTTTATTTTATTTTATTTAATTATTACAACATTTTTAAATTTTTACATAAAATAAAATAAATAATTTAATTTTTTTAAATTTTAAAATAAAAATTATATTAAAAAAATATTTTATAATAATAATTTATTTATTTTTTAATTTTTATTTTAACGCATCTCATTTCATTCGTAAACAAACTACGCTTAAAGTATAAGTGGACTGGAGGTTCGATCTCTAAAATGTTTTCAGAATATTTAGATCCAAATATTGAACTGTCAAAGAAAAGTAAACACAAAAACAACGAGGCCGTGAAGTTTGAAATAACGGAGTAGCCTTGATCTCAAACATTCTTGGCAATGAACTTCTACACGGACCAAACTTCTACAATGACGACTTTTGGTAAATAAAATTGTACCCATTATAAATGAATTGTAGAGGTTGATAGAAAAACACGTGCTAATAAATTACCCGCACGTGCTATTGTTTTATTGGAAAATAATTTATTTATAATATATATTTAAGGTAGAAAATGTGAAGGTAGAGGTCCCTACAATTGCCCTATAATATTCTATTTATTTTCAACAAAAACAATGTATTTTTTTTCTCTGTTTTCTGTTTTCTGCTTTCTGTTTACTTGTATTTTATTTTATGCATTTTTTTCATTCTTGTACCCATATTTTGAGTTTTCAAAATACTTTGGACCTTATTTTAGTTTTGTGTATTTTCGTTTGGCTTTTATTTACAGAAGTTTTAGAAAAATATTCAGGTTGACTTTTTAATTGACACTTTGCTCTTTTAAATGATGTTTTAGTTCTTATAAATAAGTTAGGAGAAAAGCTAGGGAACGGTCCCGTTGTTAAGCCTGGAATGGCAACCCTCCAATCACAGCCAGACACGTAAGTGACTTATTATGAAATTTTTACATCTGCAAACACCCGATCATCTTCATTACACCTTCCTCACACTTGTATTTATTTGCCCTTTCTATTTTCTTGAGGAACCCCGACAGACTCAACATCCCGCACGGCGCTCGACCCAAACTGTGGCAGAGCTCGACCCAGACGGTGGCGAAGCTCGACCCAGACGGTATATTTCTCATATTTGTCTTTCTGTAATCTCTCTCTCCGTCTCTTTGAAATTTCTAGGTTAATATTTGTTCCTTCTTTCCCGTTGTTTTTTTATGAGTTACCATATGATTTCTCTTCTGAATCTTTTTCTATAGCTTTGCTTTGCTGGATATTTGAAAGCCCTAATTAATTGTGAACCCATAACTGAAATCGCCGAGGGAATTGCTTCGGCGTCGGAATTAGATGGTGGTGGTGGAACCTTGGTCGGTATCCAACGGTGGTTATCAAGTCTTGGTTGGTGGGCAGCGGGCTTGGTGGCATAGCAAGAGGCAGGCTGGAAGTGGACGAAGAATGTGAGTTGGAAAATGCAAACCGATTCTGTGAAGATAATAGTTCGTGATTTTGTGTGGTGAGGTCTAAAGGGTTTATTGTGTTTTTATCTACGTGTCAGCGTCTGATTGGAGGGCTGCTATTCCAGGCTTTACAGCCGGACCGCTTCGTAGCGTTTCTGATAAGTTAGACACACTTGTTTATTTATATTTTAGCCATGAGGCATCCACGTGTCCAGCATAGGTAACGATAGTCATTATATTTTTCTTTTCTTATCATTATATGTTTTTTTTTTCTCTTTTTTACACAAAGCTTATTAAACAATTAAGCATATTAAGCTCTTTCGGACTTTATAGAGTTAAGCTTGGATTATCATGTTAAAATTGGACCCTTTAGGTATGAGACAAGTGTTCCATATCTAAACATATAGGACTTGGGCGGGACGGATCCGATGGCTATATTATATATCCTAGGAGTTGTGCTACATCCACCGAGGGTGTAGCTCGAGGATGAATTCCGAAAAAGCCACTTGGCCTTCTTTTTTCATTCATTTTTTTTATACCTTTACACATTTAAAAAAAAAAAAAAATAGAACATCATTTAAAACATTTTCTTAATCACTAAATAATAATAAAAAGCTATCAGGACCCATTAGCATTATTCAAGTTCACTGCCCGCGTATCAAACACAAACTTTAAAAGTAAGATAGCCAGCGGGGCCTCAGCTTCAGGCTGTTATGGAAGGTTGCTTATAAGGTCTAAATTATAATAAATACAAATTAGAAGCAAGGTCACAAAGTGGACAACCTCATCATCAACCAGCAGTTTTAAGAAAACATATATGCTGCAAAGTCAGCTAAGATATATTAATGCTCATTTGGAGCAAGTCTTTAACGAATGTGTGATAATATATTAACTAATCATAATCTCTTCGGAGTTTTTCTTATTACATATAAATAATTAACAATATTGTGTGCACCCTTAATCCACACATCCCAAAATAACTTGATCTTTGCCCTCTTTTCTCTGCCGTTTTGTTATTTCTTTTGGTCTTTAGTGTGTTATACTATATGTGATGATCATGTCTATTGCTTAAGATCTCCATTATGATATCATGTTACATTATAACTTGTTTTAAAACTTTACAATGATAGAAATTGATAAATTTAATTATTTAAATTATATCTTAATACTATCTATAAACAAAAGATTCAAGTGTCTCATTGTTTGCACTTACATATGTTTGAAAATTTTCCCTTCTGCTAGAAAGGAAGGTGCTCAATACGAAATAGTGAAAAGGTAACCAGCTTTATGTGTTTATGAATACTTTATTTGCTCGTAGGTTGACGCCTCAGTATGTTTGATCTTCCTGCTATTTACTTTGAAGTTCATTTTATGATAGTCATCGCCAATACTTGTATTGTTAGTTGCTGCCATGAGTTACTTACTGAGATTTTCTCGAAATCTCACCGTGGTTATCCCAATACGGTGGTTCTCCCAAGACCAAAGTAACTAGTACATATCGAAACTAAGTTATTGACAATTGGGATGAGATTGTGATCTTTTGTGGGAGTGATAGCGCTATGGGTACTGTTGGTGCAGAATATATTGATTATGCTATTGGAGCAATGGATCATGAAGAAGGTGAAAACGAGGTGAATTCTCCTATTGCACGACCAATTCAAGATTCTGTCGGTTCCTCTCTAAAAGAGTACATGACATGACATCCAAGAAAAATGAAGAGCGGCAAATTTATGGTGAGGAGATACATGAACTGGTTTCAATGGTACTTGGGATTACTAAGTATGAATTGTGCAATGTAGTTCGAAGACAAATGCATGGAGGGACAGAGGAGCTCAAGTGTTTGAAATCGCTTTCGGATTAAGAGAAAAAGAAAAATTGGATACAGTTTTTGCTAGCCAAATGCCAATCCTTGTGCCAGGTATTCGTTTATCTTTGTATTATTGTGTTTAATTCTTGAAGAATAATTCTAATAATTTTCTTGAATTGGCGTGTAATGTGTATTGTTATCTCTTCGTATTAGTAACTAGCTACTATATATATATTATACCAAGATTATGTCATTTAAATGAGATAAATTATAAATTTGAACTTAATGAAATTAGATTGAAAAAATTTGTTTGTAATATAAATAATATATGAATTTGTATAACAAAGTAAATAATTTATATTTTTCCTCATGACTTTATTTTCAAATATGGACAGACATGTTGAGTTTATGTAAATCTTTCGTCAAAGTTTATCCATATTCATTCATATAAATATTTATAAGAATTTAAATGACATGTATCGTATTAGGAAGATGACTCCTGATTTATTTATTTTTTAAATATTTTTACAATGAACATTGTAAATTTAAAAGTAAAGCTCGTATATTCATGAACAACGCAGCTATAATTTACAGTCTTTGTGGGCATCAATCCAAGCTATATCAATTCAATCCACTCATTAAGGATGCCGCATAAATCCAATAAAAAGGGAGCAAAGCCATATGCAAACAAGGTGTTAAACAAATGATAACGTAGTACCATTTGGATGGTTCATCAAATGTTTCAATTAAAACCATAACAACGTATTGTGTAACTTTGTCAAAAGTTGGGGGACATATAATGCAATTAAACCCGACCATAATAAAGTATCCCATTAGGCCTCATTTATTTTTACAATCATTTTCATTTTATCTTATTTGATCTAATCATTACAATTTTTTTAAATTTTTATATAAAATAAAATAAATTTTTTAAATATTAAAATAAAAATTATATTAAAAATATATATTTTAATAATATTTTATTTAATTTTTAATTTTTTTCTCAATTTATCTCTTTTAAGAAAAAACAAACTTAAGAATTCTAGACTTCGTTAGGATTCTTCTTTAGAACTGGGTTCACTAGATCCCACAAACAATCCTTTTAGGGTGGAGCAAGAGACATTTGACCAATTCAAAGTGTTTAACACAGCCCAAAAAACCCAAAACATAAAAAATAAATAAAAGAGCGAGAGAAACGTGAGGAAATGAAATGCTTTCCACGCAGACGAATAGAGTCTTTTCCTTTGTCATCTTTCAAAGGAAGCGGAGCAGATTGATGGAGGAAAGGTTTTTTTATATTTACTTTTTTTCATTTTTTCTGGGTCATGGGGGCCATGAAAGTGGAAAGTCTTATCTTCTGAACAAGCTAAGAGAAGAGGGTCGACAACTGGCCGCCAATATTGACTGCAGACCCTTAAACAGCATTTGGAGCCATCCTTGAACGGACCCCACCACACAACTTTATGATAAAGATGTTTATGCAATTGGGCATCTGCCAAAAATTTTATTCTTACATTTTTTTGTTTGAAATGGCCTTATTCTTACATTTTTTGAAATGGCCTTATTCTTACATAAACAGAGGATATAAGCAACAAATGATATGATTCATTGCATTCAACAAATAGCTATTCACTAAATGTACCAATTTCAGTAAAAGACAATTAGGTTTCATATCATGATTGAGATTGGATTCATCAAACCAAGTAGGAAAACGAAAAAACAAGCACCTAACTTATTTATATGACAGTCATACAAATAATTAACAACAGCGTAGTTTGTGGGACCCTATCTACTTCTTTATTAGGCCCTTAAAGGACAGCTAATCTTACAAATTCTAGGGTTACATTCGGAGGCAAATATAACATCAACAGCAACAACAGTTTTAGATAAGGAAGCCTTCTTCAACTGACAGTTTTTCCTCCTGAAACAAACTCATAGAGGCTATCACTGGTACCAGATAGAAATATCTGGCTGTTTCGGCAGTGTATCCAGTGCTACTCCTTGTAGATCCTCTTTATAGTCGAAGGAGGCCAAATCAAATGGAGACCCGAACATCATCTGGAAATTATTGTTACCATGGTTGGTCTCAAAGGGAGAATTCGGAACCTTAAAACGGTCAAATTGACTTTCCTCATGCGAGAACATTTGATTACAACTGTGCGTGTTGGATTCTTCAAAGAATTTTCCTTCCATCACAACCCCTTGACCATGGAAGCACATGTCCTGTTGAGGTTGATTTTTCAGCTGATGAAGATTTTGATTCTCTATGACCGCTTTGTTATTGGAAATTAAATTCCTGTTGCCTTGGATGTTGGTGTCGTAGATTGACATGAGCTCGCTGATCATTTTTTGCCCATCTTCAGGAACTCCAAGCCCTGATAACTCGAAGGAAGGTTGGGTAGAGTTAACCGAAGGAGGAGCTGGCTTGGGTTGAACAAAGGATTGAGGGAAGATAACTGGCTTAACCTCATTAACATGAATATTTGATCCTCCAAACTCTGAAGGACTTTTATATGGACAGGTCAATTGATGATTGTCCCTAGAAGTCCTGTCATGAAAACCTAGGCGGACTTCGCTGTAAGGACACTGAAGGAACTCGCATGTATATATTTTCTGCTCCATTATCACGTTCAAATCACTGGACGCCTTCCTCTTCTGAATGAAATCTAAATTTGTGATGCTTTCCCCCTTAAATGGATAAGGTGGTTGTTGAACTGACAGCCTTTCCCTCATTCTCTCCATCCCCATACTCGACAAATGAAGATTCTCAGGCTTTTGCTCCGGAACATCAAAGTTTGGCTCATCCTCAGCCCCTTCAACATCATACTCGCTGCAATCATTGATGACCAGAGATCCACTCCCACCACCAGAAGATAATGGGGGACAGGAATCAGGGTAAAGCTCTCGGGCCAAGGTCTCCTCCTGGTTGATGATGGCAAGCCAGGTGGCACTTTCCTTGGCTGTCATCTTGTCCTGCAAGCACTTAGACTGCCTCACAAGCTTGCGTATCTTGGCAATATCGGGAGATATATGCTTGATAACTGCTGTGAGAACTCCCACCTTCCATGCTTTCTTCAAGTCATGAGGCTTCTTGTAAGGAGGAGGGCCTTGGTCCTTTGGCAAACCAAGTTGAGGCCACCAATCCTCATTACCAGTGGGCCACCATGGTGGGGGGACAGCTTTCTCTAAGGGAAACCGCCTCTGAGGGGGGTCACAATGCTGCATGAGTGCTGATAAGAGAGAACCAAGGGTGGTGTCTTGAAGCTCTTGCAAGGTATGAGGGGTTGGACCAATTGAATTACAGCCATCATTCTTGCCTGGGATTGCATTATCTGCTTGGTACTTCGTTATGGCAGCTGGACCATTACGATCAAACCTGACCTTATCCTTCCACCACTCGCGAAGATTGTCAGATGCCCCAGTCACAGGCTTTCCCTTCTCAGGAATAATCCCATAAACAAAGCCTTGAGCTTTACAAACTTCCATCATCTTCAGCATGTATTTCAAGATTCCATCTTGTGCCCTCGACATCTTCTTCCTCCTTGCCTGTTCTTGGGACTGCCGCTGCTTTGCCATATCTATTCCTTCCTTACATTTATTCTGTTCTTTGAGCCGTTTGAGGCGCATTTTGTCCCTCCACATCCTCCTCTCAAGCTCATCTACATCTACCTCTTCATCAGTATAATCATCATCCATCATTGCTTCTGGTTCGGGTGGCAGGGCAGCTGCCTCTCCTCCCCAACAGGGGCAGATATGAAATCCATATCAGAACAAAGCCCCATATCCTCGAACATCATCATCCTCTCCCTAAAGAAAACACCAAAATAAATCCTCAATTCACAGGGATCTAAGATGGAACTTTATCAAAAAGATTGTACTTGTCAAACAACCCTCAACTCCTGTTAGTTTTTTAGTACTAGAAACTGATGTTACTCAGAAGTGACTCAATTTGGGTAACCTTCACACCTGTTAAGTCTGGTGAAATAGAAGATCGAAACAAAGTAAGAGTTGGGCCAAGTTCCCGTTTCAACGAACATATTTAATCAGAAAAATATAACTCACTTGAACTCTATAACATTGAACAGCAAAGCGAAAACTGTACAAAACTATAGATTTTTAGCCCAGCACTCTTAATACAAGATCCATAAAAGATAGAATTTTGCACCATCTTCTATGAACTATCTTCGGCCAATACAAATCGATATTTAAGAAAAGAATTAAAAGATCCATAAGAATCACAAGCAACAGATGACACGTGTTTTCAATACGATTCTGAACAAATTGAGTCCTTTACAAATATATGAAAGGATAATTCAACGCCCATTAAAAAAAGGGGGTGTTACAGAAGCACTGGGTATTTTATATTCAGGCCCATCGTCCAGTGGAAAGTCAGATCTCAGCATATGACTGCAGTAAAGTGCTACACAGACAAACTGGGTTACCGAGAAAAAAAAATCCCAGCAATTTTCCAGGAAATTTGGTGAAAAAAGTTTAAATTGTCCTAGAGAGAAATGAATCAAAACAAACAAGAGAAAAGAATATTAAAAAAAAAAAAGACTAGCCTCTAGCAGTGGAGATCTAAGAAAAACGCATGTAACTCTAAACTTTTTTTTTTTTTTTTTTTTTTGCTTAATAAACACATGTTGTCTCGAACAGTCCAAAAGAACCATATCCAGAAGATACAGGAAGAAAACAAAACTACAAAACAGATTTATGAAATAAACTGATTAAGAATTGTCAGAAACAGCTTCCAAATTTCGCAGATCGGTGGGAAATAAGAAAAAAAAAAAAGAACAAAGCACACCATGAAAGTATTCAATAATATTTACCAGGAAAATTAGAGACAGGAGATCTGGATCTCTTTCCTTTTAAGTCTAGCAGCTCCAGAAGTCAATCTTCGAAGGTTTTCAGCTTTCAGAGAGAGAGAGAGAGAGAGAGAGACGGGGGAGGGAGGGGGGTGCGGGGAAGGAGGGAGGGAGAGTGAGATAGATATTACCCCGTGGACTTATGTACAATATAAAGGTGTCTCCAACTCTCCATATTAATAATAATAATATAATGGAATAGAAAAGGAGTGCGGTAATTTCTACTTGGTGAACGTGAAAGTGTTGGCATTTGGTGAGGGATAAAACCCGAATCAGTGGAGGACTAGGATAAATATATCAATCAACCGGGTCAGGTTAATCCCACCCCGACATTGGGATAAGCTATAACCGTTTCGAGAGTATTTATATGGTAAGTGTAGGGAGCAGTGCCTGGACCCTGTCACACAACTTGCATCCTCTCCTTCCATATCGGGACTGCCTCGATCGCCGTGGAAATGTACTGTAATTGAAAATGATATTTGGATAAGGGTTGTGCAATGTTTTAAAAAATGTGAGTGAATATGATATTTTAATTAAAAAGTTAATTTTTAATACTAAATCTTATTTTTTATTAAAAGAATGAAGTGATGATTGTGTACTTTATAATTATATTTAATATTACTTAAATAATATATCTAATAAGATATTAATATTGCATAGCTTAATTTGAAAGAAAGATTTTAAATTTAAATATTATAATTTAAATTTTAAATTATACAGAGTACTCTCGGCGTCGGATTGAAAAAAAAGTAACTCATTGTAATTTTATTAGAATTGTTTCTTTGACATATTTCAATCAGAGTAATTATTAGGTAATTCTTAAAGTCAGATGAATTGTGTTCGCATCTTCTTATAAAAATATGATGTATTGAAAGTTGAGTGACCATCAATGTTGTAAATTTTGTTCGAGTGATCAAACTGATTTAATCATTGAAACAAAATATTTCAATGTCAATGCGTTTTGATTTATCACTTCGAAATAAACTATATATATATGGAGAAGAATTGGAGATTTACAAAACATTGAAAACATAAAAAAATAGTGACAATGGTGTTAAAAGATAGTATTAAAAAAATTCACAAACTTGAGTTGAGATACACAAAAAATAAAATAAATAAAGAAAAAAAGAAGGGAGAAATTATTAAAAATAAAATTTGAGGAAAGATTGAGAGAGAATGAGTGGACATATTTAAAATTATAAAAAAATTAAAATTATATAAATGATTTTTAGATTTTAAAATTACCATCTAGATCATCTAAACTCAAAAAACTACAATCTTTTCATTAAAAAGTTGACGCAGAATGAGGATATATAGTATATTAGGTACTACACTCGTACGAAAAATTCCGACCAGAATATAACGGAATTCAAAACGACGACATACCTTCAACAGTTTTGCAATTACTTTACAATATATTTTACAATCAACCAAAACAATCATGCCTCTTCATTAAAAAAATTCTCCATTTTATATAACTATCCTCAATTTTACATAGGGTAAAATCATTGTAAGAGAATTATAAAAGAATCATTTTCTATGAAAGTTTGTGATGTGAACGGATCCAGATCGTCTCAAGATTATATCCAAATTTGAATTTGGGTATATAGGAAGTGAAGTGGTAGTTCTTTAAGAGCTTTTTTGGGCGATACTCAATATTAAATAGATATTATATAACTTTTTTATATATTTTTTTATGGTTCTCAAATTCAAATAAAAATTCAAAAGATTTTTTTCTTAGAAAATGCTTAATAATTTTTCTAATTGATATAACACGTTTCATAGGGTTGAAAACCAAAACTATAACACCCCGACTAGAAATTATTAGAGATGAAAATGGATAATTTTGTTGGGCCTGAATTAAATTTAATGGATCATGTTACATAAGCCACGAGCTATTATTTATTGAGGTTGAGGAGGAGATTTTAATTAGACCCATAGGGCCAAAATTTTATTTAAAGGCTAGTAAAGTGATTGTAGATGATATTAAAAGACCAATATTTATAGAAACATAATTAACATTTATCGGGTAATTTTGGATAGGCCACGTGCCCATAATTTATTAGATGGATTAAAGGTTTGTATTAGACTCAATCATTGGATTTAAGCCTTATTAAAATGAAAATCATAAAACTTAGCCCATGTCATAAACTCTCTAAGCCTCTTTCTCTATCTCGCCTTCCTGGGCCAGGTTCTGTCTGGGAGCTCTATCATGCATTAAACATAATATTAATATAGGATTTTTTGGAAAACATGCATACTCATAGTTACATATGTAAATAATATGAACTTGAACTTATAATATGCATGAAATGCCTTAACTTGTCTTGTCTTTCATTTGTTATAGGTTGGTACCCACTGTTGACCCTCGTGAGTTAAGGTTATTAAATCTTAATAGATTTCAATTTCTCTCATGGCTACAAGTTGTAGAATTCGTACATAAGGAAGACATACTGGTGCACTACTAGCGTGTGCATCTTGGCAATGCAATATGCCCTTTAAACATATGATTACCATCTTCATATCATAATATAGATCGTTACGTATCTTAACATTCATGCGTTCATTATAATCATACATGTATACTTTTTTATCATATCTTGTCTTATCATTTCATAATCATAGATTTTAATGAAATTGTGCCTTATCCTATCATATATTTTAAATAAAATAGTAATTTTTCTTAAAATGTTGTGATACATATTTTCTCACATAAAGTCATGACCTTTCATAAATATTTTGATATATGGCCATTTACATAAATCTTTTAGAAATATCTTGATGCATGTATCATGCAACTAACATGAAACTTTTGCATAATATCGACATTTATAAATCTATCGTGGCAGGAAAAAGTCATTTGCTTCATGACTTGGGTACTTATATTTCTAAGATGAAGTTGATCTCCTATAAAATAGGCACATAACTACGTCAATTTTTAATTAAACACGTGCTTAGTAATTAAAATAATATACATTAGATAACCAATATTTCGATAGCCTCAAGTCCTCATAATCCTAAAGTCGCACTGACTCCATAATATTGATGTTAAAACTATGAACCTAGTATTAATATATCCAACTTCGATTTCACGAACGTTTCGTTAGTTTCCAAAAGCTAGCCTATCTTTTCATGGGCCCAACTCTCTTAAATTCATATACCATTATACCCCACCTAAAACCACAACTAACAAGTTTTACACTCAATATCTCCAACCCATGACGCTTTCAATATATACCAAACTAAAAGATGCTAATTATTGGCTCGCGAGAGAGATATATCGCACGGACAGAGAGAGAGTTTACAGGGGAGAGAGAGAAAAGGTCAGAGAAACTAAGAGATAGACAGAGGGCTTGAAATAGAGAGAAAAAGAGAGAGAGAGGTTGCCAAGAAACAGACAGCGTCAGAGGCTTACGGGGAAGACTACCGATATGTTTGAAGGTGCGAAGATTATACAAGGAGAAGATGATTGATTTAAGTACGTGTATGCGGTTGACAAACATATTATATGTTTAATGAGCAAGCAAACCCAATAGGAGGGTCCCACTTGACTTTTGGAGTATGATTGATGATGTTATACGTATAATCGAGCTACTTGTTAATGGACTAGACGTGGACTTTGGAGCACATTTAGAATAGCATAGAAAAGATGTAGTTAACCAAGAACCCAGAGGTCCAAGATCATTAAAGGATTTCAATTTTGATGATTACTAGGAACAAGAGATTCTTAGAGAACCCGAGGTAATATATATATATATATATATATATATATTTTTTTTTTTAAGAATTAATTTTTTATTAATAAGGACGTAATGTTTTCAGTTAATTAAATAACGATGTAATGTTTATGTAATTTATAAATAATTACACGCTGTGATATATTATAAAATAAGAGCATTAATAGAAACTATAAATAACATGGTCCTATAAATAAACATCGTCCATAGTTTTATGAAAGTTGTTTAAAATAATTTTGACTTGAGGATGACGATCCAGCATTTTCCTCATCTTGCATTGCCTCAATAGAGAGGACATTAAAATACCTATGTTCGTCCATACCTCTCATGCATGTTCTATCAACTCAACTGCTAAACAGCCAAATACCTTTTCTTCTACTTCACCAAACATAGTAGCAGCTAGCTTTTCAATATTATCGTCCAGTTCAACATATGCCCTAGCACTTTAAATTCATTGAATATATCATTTTAACTTTTAATAGTGTTAAATTCTAAATTAAATTAGATATCAATTATAAATGAAAATATTAAGATACTAATACATAGCGTGGTTTGCAGACTCCTTGACTTTTGCAATATATACAAACGAAGCTTTCATTATATTTCTATCCAGTTCCTTTATTACAGTCAACACATGATATGTAATAAAATATTTGGTCCAAGTCAAACACATTTATCTTCGCCTCTATTCTGAATTTTGCTTTCTACGTTAAATCATAATCAATTTTTAGAAAGAATGTTTTTGTAAATATTTTAATTTATTACTAATAAAATAATATTTACCGCCATAGGTTGCAAATTTTAATTTATTAATTTAATTTATCTTCATTTTTAAATTTTTAAAAGAAATTTATTTAGAGAATCTTACCACCTTTCATTATATTAATAAAGGAAATTATTGTTTCAACTGTTGGATATTGTTCTACACAAGCAAGATGAAATAATGAAATAACAATTATTTCCTACGCTCAATTAAATAAATAATCAAATGATAAAATACTATAAAACTGGAATATAACAAAAGCATATTTCAATATCACATACAAAAAAATGTTTTAAAAACTATTTGTCAAACTTAATTCCCCATTCCAAGCAACTACCAACTATTTCTCTACTAATTATTTTAAAAAATTCTTCTACTAATTTTTTATTTGGATGTTATGATTTTTTAGTTTTTTTTTAATTGGTGATTTTTGGGGAAAAGATGATGGTTTGCAAGTGAACCCAGATCACCTCAAAAGGAATAAGCAACTTGCCCTCCTGTCTACAGGCCTCCAAGTTTAATTAATATATATCCGGACTCTCCAATTCTTAAAATCTTCTATAAATCATGCTCACGTTAAATATATGATTAGTTCATTCAATGTGTTTGAATGTTAAAAATATTGGTTACATGTTTACCGATATTTCTCTTAATTAAATTAAAATTTATGATAAATTATTTACGAAGAAAATAACTATTTATAACATAGAGAATAGATTCATTTTTATAGAAAATAATTGACAATAAATAAACAGATTTCTTATAGTGAATTTGTTCTTAATTGATCAATACATGGCTCCACAAAATTCTTGATGTAATAATATGACTTGTGTGAACCATATTTTTGTTGTTTAAATTTGTTTTTGGTTTCTATGGAACTTAATTTTATTTTTCTATATATTATTTCACTCTATTAAACCCTATTTCGATTTTCCTCACAAAGAGATCGATCAATGCATGTAATTTGTTTCAGTTGGTTTTCAAAATCAATAGAAAAAAAAAATACAATTGAAACCGGCCCATTAGCAAGCAATTTAATAATCAGCACAAAAATCAATCTGCATTAATGGGGTCTATAAATGAATATATTAATCCCTAGCTAGCACCGTGGGGACGTCTTCCTTGCACCACCAGAAGCCAAGAGTCACCTTAAGGCACACAAATCAAACAGCCTAGCCTTGCAAAATTGGGAGCAACTAACGACAACCGTCATCATCTCAAAAAGGCATTAACTTTAACGGAAAACAATATATCTGTTAAAATAAGAATTTCTGTTAAATAGTCACTTTATATGTATAAAAATAAAGATATATATATATATAGTGGACGTGAGGCATGTACAAGTAGCATTGAGGAATTAGTGATGATGTATGTATGCCAGTTTGGATTGAGAGGTGAGTTGAGATTATCTCAACTCATTTCACTACTATTCACAAATCATCTCAACTCATCTCATCTCATCTTTGAATCCAAATAAAAGTTGGACACGCTATAAAGATAAGAGTTGGATTTCTTCGTGCATTATGTATGATTAAAGGTTCCGAATTTTGGAGAGCTTTATGCTAATATTTAATTGGAGAAACTCTTCGCAGCAACCGGTTTACTAGAAGTACACCACACACCCAAGACAAATAATGTCCATTATTGCCAACTCGCTTTAATTTTACCCCCTCCCTCCGATTACTCTCTCTCTCTCTCTCTCTCTCTCTCTCTCTCTCTGCGCGAAAAACACTCCCTTTGGAAATTGAGGATATTTTGTCCCTCCCTCCCTGAGTTTGAGGATCTTGGTAGAACCAATGTGGCTGTAGACTATCTCGCAGTCATGATCTTGAGCTTCGTAAGGCAGAGGAAGCGAATCTGAGAGAGAGAGAGAGAGAGAGAGAGAGGTGATGGGTAAATGGGATTACGGGGGAATGGGGAGATGACGGGGAAAAAAAGAAAAACTGATAGAGTGTGGTGTAAAGGCTACTGTATAGCAGTCCTCGTTTGGTTATTATTTTATGTGGAGGGTTTTATTTACTATTTTATGTGGAGTTAAGATAAGAATTTGGGTGAAAGTAGTTAGGCTTTAGTCAAGCCTATTGTTGAGATTTATATTTTAGTTTTGAATTGAACTCCCAAAGTGTATGATTGTTGACACTAAGTATGCAAAGGACGAATGGGTGGACGAGATCAAAGGTCTCCTATTTATGCATATCAGTAGTCAGAAGAATGTCAAGAGGACACTTGACAATCCCACCATATAAAAGGCTTTGGACAATAGATAAAATCTTACTTTTGAGATTGTAAAGTATTAGATCTTCTTTGGAGTTGGGGTCTTCAAAGAAAGTAAGTGACTTTAAGAGTGCGATGGAGAGAGAGCAGCACCAAAGCCACCATAGTATTTTAATATTGTTAAGGAATGTTACCTCCTAAGACTGTACTAGGAATCTGGGGTAAATGTTTGTGAGTATGATGTAAGATTTAGCTTGGCATATTCTGTTACTTCTCCCTTTTCTACATTAAAATAATATATACCTTCTCTATTATGTTTATGGATTATCTTTACACTATGGTTTTGAGATGATGAGTTTGAATGGTATGGGTTGGTGGTGATCATTGTGATTTTATGGTGCTTGAATCTTACCGTGTATTGATCATCAGGACGGGTTAAGGAGTCCATGCGCCATTCCTATGACACGTAAGTACGGTAAATGACATGTCTTTTATAAAAAGTATAATGCATGTACACCCTCAATTGGAAGCCCATTTTTACGTACGGAAGTCATGAAAGAAATTATTTTTGACTGCCATGATAGATTTATAAATGCCATGATTTTATGCAAAAGTTTCATATTAGCTGCATGATACATGCATCAAGATATTTTATAAAAAATCATGATTTTATTTGAAGAATTATTCATCAAAATATTTATGAAAAGTCACAATTTTATATGAAAAGATATGCATCAAAATATTTATGAAATGTCATGATTTTATGTGAAGAAACATGTACCTTGACATTTTAAGACAAAGTATTATTTCATTTGAAATTTATGATATGATAAGGCATGATTTCATTTGAAATTTATAATTATAATATGATAAGACAAGATATGTTAAGATACCTAACGACCTACACTCGTTGAAAGTTCTTAGGTTGTTTTAAAGTCTTGCCCACTTGAAAGTCCTTTGAATTTGAATGTGTTTGGATTTGCTCTTTTATAGACTCTGAAATTAAACATAAAAAGATGCTCAGAATATCCCAAAATAAATAGAAACTCAATTCAAGAATACACATTAATTACAATGATTTCTATTAACATTTTAACATTTTGGTCCAATAATAGGGTATTTAGAGTGCACTTTCGTACACTCATCACACCCCCCAACTTGTTTATTGCTAGTCCCTAGCAATTTCTATGTTAAAGAGATGAAAGAGATGAGAATCACTAAAATAGGTCACCAATTCACATTTTCCAGATTCACATATAAAAAACAAACTAAAGAATCCAATAACCCATCAAGATCAATCCACTTATAGAAATTCACAGAGTGTGTGTGTGTTCTCCAAGCTATAACCATCTTTTACCACTAACCTTGACACATACAACATCAAGAACGTTTCAAGCAAAATGGTCAACTCCATAACTCACGAGTATAATAGTGTTTCGTATAAGGGCTATCTCTATGGAGTTGACAAGTGGTGTAAACACAATCACATAGAGATTTAGGTAATTATGAACAAGCAACAAACAAGTATTGATCTTATGATAGGAACACTAACAAATGAGAATTCAACCATTCTTTCCAAAAACTTACTCAGGATCAGAACGGTCAACACAAAAGGTTGTAACGTGGCTTATGTTCAGGGCTATATGAAAAAAATGAAAAAAGATTCAAAAACTTCCAAGTACATACAAAGGGAATCTTATTAAATATCTCAGTAGACCACACTTCTCACTTGATTTACGCTCCAACTTTTCAGATCATCGAATAATACCTCGTTTTCCTTTTCTTTTTTTTTCTTTTTTTTTTTTATAATTTGGTGAACAATTATGTCACCTTGGTATTTTGCTATTTCTACCCAGTCTTAGTATTTTTGCCTTTGAACCTCACTCATTTGAACATCTTGTAACTCATGTTCTTCCCATTTCTCTCTCTCATTTTTTTTATTCCGTGAAAAAAAAAAAGAATTCCACATCTAATACACACTTGGAAGTAGCAAGGGTAGGGAAAATAAGTGACTCCAATGTGGAGAGGTAAAGATAATGTGGGCATATGAAAAGAAAAAGCTACATGTGTTTATTGGTTTAAAGTTGGCTACTAGGGGTCTATGATAGAAAGAGTTAACTTGAAAGGCTCAAACGTTGATCCTAAGTTGACGTTTGTCGTATCCCAAATATATTCACCATCTTACCACAAATCATGTAATGATATTCTCATAAGAAGTGCCCAATTCAACAGATCAATAAACGCTTATCACAATTTATTGCATTTTTAGGCTCTCAATCCTCTTAAAAACTCACATGAATACTTAAGTAAAAGAGTTCTCTAGCTGCATGTGTCAAACCACCATCTTACCACAAGCCTTGGATGAGTGCATTAGAGATTTTGTGAATGCCTCAGCAAAAATGATTATGGTGGGATTGGTGAATTCACAAAGATATCTATGAATGAGAATGAGTACACATGTGAAAATGATGTACGTGTGATGCAAAATTAAAAAAAAAAAAAATTGACACATGAAAATATGCCACAGAATTCCAACAAGCATTTTAAATACTGAATTTGCACCACCACCCCCAACTTAAATGAAATATTGTCCTCAATGTTTAAAAATAAAATTTGAATGGGGAGTAACTAAAAATGTTAGAATACACTTGATGAGTGACGTGGGTAGCTCGCTAAGTACCAAAAATGGTACCCTGAAATGAAAAGATGAAACTAACCTGCAAACAAAAAAATAAAAAATAAAATAAAACAACAATAAACAAAAAGGAAAAGAAAGAAAATAAGAAAAAACAAAAATAAAACAATACAAACAAAACAAATAAAGAAAAACATACCTGCGTGGTGTGGTCAAGGTTGATAGACCGGATCCACAAGTGGAATGTCTTCCACTTTCGAAACTTGCCTATCAATTAATACTTTAAGGAGTTGACCGTTTACTTTAAAGATCTGACCATTCTTAGGATCCTTTATTTCTACCGCCCCATTTGCAAAAACATTCTTCACTATAAAAGGGCCAGTCCACCTAGACGTAAGTTTTCCTGAGTGCTTATGGAGTCTAGAATCATATAAGAACACTAGATCATTAGGCTTAAACGCCTTCCTACCAATATTTTTATCATGAGACGCTTTCGTTTTAGCCTTATAGATTTTAGAGTTCTCATAAGCATCATTTCTCAACTCATCTAACTCAATTGACTGAAATTTTCTAAGCTTACCCTCATTCAATTAGAAAAAAATACTAACAGAGGAAGTGTTACCTTGATCGAGAAATGCATGCTTAAGACCTAGGGGCAGTGTTTTCAATTCCAATTTGAGACTATCCATGCTTGAAGGAATTTGCTTTTCACTTTTCTTAAACAGCTCCTTAAATTTCAATTGCCAAATATGTGAGCCATAATCCTGAGGTTCATAAAAAATAACACAAATATCAACAACATCAGATGAATCATTCATAGTATCAAACTCATAATTAACAAGAAAGTATTCAAGAAAATTAGAATCATGAGTTGTGTGAACTCCCTTGACTATGAGTGTGTCAATCATGTATGTTTGGTGGCACTCATCATCCTCCCTGGGCTGATTATTGATGTGAAAAATGTTAACCTCCATGGTCTTGTTTCCAAAAGATAGTTTTATCAGCTCATTCCTGCAGTTTTTAAGTGCATTAGTCGTAACAAGGAAGTGTCTATCTAATATGAGAGGAATTTTAGACTCAGAGTCAACAACGGACTAAGTATCCAAAATTAAAAAATCAACAGGGTAGTAAAACTTGTCAATTTGGATTAAAATATCCTCAACTATCCCTCTTGGTTTCTTAATTGAACGGTCAGCCAATTGAAGCACAACAAAAGTAGGCTTAATTTCACTAAACCAAGCTGCAAATAAATGGAATAAGGCATCAAATTTACACTAGCTCCTAAATCTAGCAACGCTTGCCCAAACTCATGATTCCCAATATTACATGCAATGGTTGGACAACCAGGATCCTTGTACTTAGGAGGAATTCGCTACTCAATTAGAGCACTAACTTGCTCTGTTAGAAATGTTGTCTTCTTAACATGGTGCTTCCTCTTAACAGTGCACAAATCTTTGAGAATTTTTGCATAAGTAGGAACTTGTTTAATAACATGCAAAAGAGAAAGATTGATCTTTACCTGCCTGAGGTTCTCCAAGATTTCATTACTAGAATTCAAAGTTCGTATACCAGCTTTAAAGCATGAGGAAATGGTACCTTAACTGGGCTCTTGATTATCTCGGCTTCTTTGGGCAACTTAGCACTATCCTTACTTTGTTTCTCTTTAACATCCTCTGGCTTATCAGTTGTTGGGATGCGTGAGGACTTACCACTTCGTGTCACAATGTCATTGACCTCCTTCAAATTTCCTTTAGCCATATGTTGACTTTGGGTATGGATTGAGCTTGAGAAGGGAACTTGCCATGCTCATTCACACTCAATGAGTTCATCAATTTGGACACTTGGCTCTTTATCTCCTTATTTTCTTCAACAACCTGTGTAATCAAACATTCAAACTTTTAGTTAGTCTTATCCTGTGCCTCAATAAAAGCGTGCAAAGTGTCTTCTAAAGAACTCCTAGAAGATGAAAGTGCATGATATGGTGTAGGATATGATATAGGGGATTGTGCAGTTTACTGGTTTTCAGACTTCCAGCTAAAATTGGGGTGATTACACCATCCCAAATTATATGTATCAGAGAAAGGTGTAAAAGGCTTATTGTACATACCTAAGACACTACATTGTTCCTCATGCATCCCTCTCATCTCAGCAAATGTGAGACACTCTTGGGTGAGGTGATCTACCCCGCCACACACAAAATATGGTTCAAAAGACTTTGCATGATTAGCTACGTGTGTTGCCTTTAAGTCCTTAGTCTTTAACACATCTAGCTCCCTAGTGAGCATCTCAACCTTTGCCTTTAGGTTATCCTCTCTCCTGAGATAGTAAATTTCACTACCATCTGGGTTTCCTGCAGGTCGTGACCTATTTGTGTTCTCAGTAGCACTAGGTCCAGTCCAAGTGTGAGCTTTTTCAGCAAGCTTATTGAGGTATTCTATGGCCTCATCAGGATTTTTATGTAAGAACTCACCATTACACATCATCTCCACAAATTGGCGTTTTCTAGGTGTAAGTCCCTCACAAAAATAACTCACTAAGCGCCAATTCTCAAACCCATGGTATGACATATAGACTGATACAAAGTCTCACTGTCCTTTTGTACAAAGGTGGAGATTTACTTTTTTAATGCATTGGTCTTATATTAGAAAAAATATTTATTAAAGAAGACCTGAGTCATCTCACTCCATGACCCAATAGATTGGGGTCTCAGTGAGTATAGCCAACTCTTAGCTCTATCATTCAAAGAGAAATGAAAGAACTTAAGTCTCACAACATCATCAGTTGCATTTTGATTATGAAAAGTCACAACTACTTCCTCAAACTCCCTAATGTGCACATATGGATTTTCATTTTCCAAGCTATGAAAAGTAGGGAGTAATTGTATCATCCCCGTTTTAAAATCCAGTTGGCGAGTATTAGCTGGAAACATGATGCATGATGGTGTGGCTGTGCGTGTAGGGTGGAGGTAGTCATGAAGAGTTCTAATGGGTTGATCTTCGTGTTTACTCATTTTTTCAGGACTAGATGGATTGTCAAATAAGGATTTAAAAAGATTGATTCTAACTCTTCCACAGGCCTACAAGTAAATCTACCCAAGGTGTCTCTATATCTATGCATGCAAGATAACACAATACTAAAAGAATAAAAATACAATAAAAAGAAATAAGAAAAAAATAATAATGTAACAAGCTAAAAAAAGGAACGAAGTTACTGCCTTTACAAACTACTGAAAAGAAAAACAATCTAGCAATTCTTCTACAGTTTCCCCGTCAATGGTGCCAAAATTTGATTACGCCCAAAGAATAATGCGGTAGTTGTAGCACAGCTTTGGGGTGTCAATTTCACAAAGAGACAAATTAAAAGAATTGTAGAGGGAACAAAGAAACTAAAGAAAGAGATTAAATAATTAATGGAGAACAAAGATTAATTTTAAATGTAAATTAAAGTGAAGCAAAGTGACTAACGGAAAAAGTACTCAAGTTTCACAAATAATAAAGCGTTGAGAATCCCACAAATCTGTTATTTTAATTATTCTTAATTCATTGAATAACTCAATTGAGAACTCAATTTTCAAAATTTCCAATCGGAAGGTATAGATTTATAAATCAAGATTAAATCAAATGTAACCCAATGAAAAATCATTCACCACTTTTAAAATACGTAAATTATTATCACTATTGAGAAAATCTAACGACGATAATATACTCAGGAAGCGATATTGTAGCAAAAAATTAAATCAATATAGATAAATAATTGATCTAAACATAATCAAAAAGTTAATCCATTCAATAGAAAAAGCATGACTGAATCTATAAACAAAATAAATTCTATGATTATTCAGAGAAGAAAACATCAACAATGAATTGAGAATGATAAAACAAAAGAGTTTAGTAATTGAAAATCAAATATATAAATCAAGAATAAATTAAAAATACCATCTAATGTGCAAGGTCATCCCTAGCCCTACTTGAGAATTTAGTTACCCATAAATATAATGGACAACAAAAATCTCAAGAGAAAAATAGAGCAAACGGCGACCATGGAAATTAATTTCAAATCTTCCTCCTTCAAATTGAGCTGTCTCCCATCTTCTGAACTCTCTAATTTTGTGCTAATGATATGCTTAAATAGGGTAGGAAAGAAACCCTAATGTCTTCATATTCCCGCACACAAAATCACCTAAATTTTAAGACTCAACTTGGCAGCCACGTATGCATTTCAGGAATTCAAATTTGGAAATCCTTATTAGAGACAACTTTGTATCCCTTTAAGATAGCTTTTCAACTCATCAAGAATCGCATCAATCTGATATTTGAACGAAAATTTATGATTAAAATACTAAAGTGTGTCCATTCTGTCTCCTAGCGCATTTTGGACTCTGATCCGAATTACTCTCAAACCCCATCATTATCCTTATTTGAAGAGTCCTACACTCATTGAAAGTTCTTAGGTTGTTCCAACGTCTTGCCCACTTGAAAATCCTTTGAATTTGAATGGGTTTGGACTTGCTCTTTTATAGACTTTGAAATTAAACATAAAAATCTGTTCGGGAGTATCCCAAAATAAATAGAAACTCAATTTAAGAATACACATTAATTCCAATGATTTCTATTAACATTTTAGCATTTTAGTCCAATAATAGGGTATTTAGATTGCACTTTCTTACACTCATCAAGTACCATTTGTTTATCCTATTGCATTGTTAGGATGAACGCTCAAGTAGTGTACCAGTGTACCTTCCTTATGTATGGATTCTACAACTCGGACCACAGGCGGAAACAAAATCTACTAAGATTTACTAACCCTATGTAACACCCATTTTCCTGTAGGATAAAGATATTACTAACATTCATAGCATAATGCCCGGTAAAGAGATTCATATCTTGAAATACTTTATTTATTAAAACATCACTAAATTGAACATAACTGTTTTTGAAACATGAAAATAGAAATGTAAAGTAAAAACATAAACTAAACTAATTATTGTGTAAATAGCACTTATTCCTTTCTAAGTCTTTGCACTAAATCTATTCCTGGCCCTCCGACTTTGCGTTCTCACAATCATCATCTGTGATAGTTAAACATAGAATAAATAGAGAAACAAATAAAAATGAGTTGAATACTCAGTAAATAGCACATCATACCGTAAAACATAACTTAGCTTAGCATAGACTTAATTTTTAAAGACTCTTCATAACATACATACAGCACCATAGATTCACAATCATACTGTAAACATAACTTAATTTCACATAGGCTTAATTTCTGAAAAACTTTACATACATACATATATCGTCACAGGTTTACATAGTATATCTATTCATCATTGACATGAGCGGAATTATATATAGTCATGACAAACATGAAACATGATTGTATAAAGAAAAATGCTGTATGCAACCGACCTTGGGGAACCAATGCCCATGTGGAGATGAAACGCACCGTTTCATTTGAATTCTCTAAACAAAAGTCTTCTCCATGAAGGCTAACCCCTTTCCTTCGTCTTCTCCACTCCAGACCTAGTCTCCAAGAACCCACGAAGCCTACATCAAAGCCCCCTTTATCATCTCCACTCAAAGCAACTCATTCTATTCTCCACTCAAAGCAACTCATTCTATTCTCCACTCAGATTTGGTCTCTATGAATCCTCCATTGTACGTTTTCATCTTCTCTTCCGATAAAAGGAAAACGAGTTTTGGGTTCGTGGAAAATGAGTCAACGGATTTTCAAGATTGGAACTTCATGGCCGTGAGTCCTAGTGTGAGGATCTTAGTTGATGTCCTTCAGGATACAAGAAGCAACACATGGTTGTTTAAAAAAAAAAAAAAGGGATAAAGCAAAGCTGGAAAAGTTGTGTGTTTTATGGTAAAAGAAGATGAAAAAGAAGTTGTGTTTTTTTTCCTCTGTACATTTGAGAAAAACGAGTGCCAAAACCACGCAGAGAAAATCAAAGAGAAAAATAGTGTTTTGAGAAGAGAAAGTTTTGCATTTGGAAAAGAGTACTAAAACCCACAAGGTATCTACCTGTGTTTCCATGGTGGAAATATGTGTGGGTTTCCAAATTTTGCAGGACCTCCGTTCTCGTAGTCCTTTTGCTTTTTCTTTTTTTGTTTTTTTTCTTCCACATGAGCTTTGCCACGTACAATCGGTTGCATCTTGTTTACACATGCCGGTTGTACGTAGCAAAACTCTTGTATAAATGATTGATTACATGTGCTTTCTAACAATCATACATGGCTTGTTCATTTTGTCTTTCACTTATTACATGAGGTGAATCATGCTTGAGTCCGTGACACCGCATAACTTATCTTGTAGTGAAACACGCTTGAGTCCGTGTTTCACTTATCTTGCATTTCATTTCTTAACATTAAGTGAAACATGCTTGAGTCTATGTTTCATCTAACTTGCATAACTTTTCATAACATGGAGTGAAACATGCTTGAGTCCATGTTTCACTTATCTTGCATATCGTATCTTAACATGAAGTGAAACACGCTTGAGTCCGTGTTTCACCTAACTTGTCATAACATGGAGTGAGACATATTTGAGTCTGTGTTTCACTTATCTTACATATCGTGTCTTAACATGAGTGAAATACGCTTGAGTCCGTTTTTCACCTAACTTGCATAACATGGAGTGAAACATGCTTGAGTCTGTGTTTCACTTAACTTGCATAACTTGTCATATCATAGAGTGAAACACGCTTGAGTCTGTGTCACCTTAAAATTTCTTATCTTTCTTAATGCATGAGGATTTATTAGGCTTCATGAACATTTCTAACATGGCATATTCTTGTACGTGACATAACATAACATGGCATTTTCTTGTACATGTCATCGCATAACATGACATGACATGCTCTGAACCTTTTTAACATTTTGGGCATTCATGATCTAAGTATTACATGAACATGGCATATATGATCCAATTACTATATGAACATGGCATACATGATCCAAGTACTACATAAACATAGCATATATGATCTAAGTACTACATGAATGCGGCATACATAATCTAAGTATTACATGAATATGGCATACATAATATAAGTATTACATGAACATGACATACATAATCTGGCAATTTTATTACATGGCATACCTGACTTAAATTACTACATGAACATTTCATGGCTTCCATGTGATTTTGGTAACCTTCAATCCATCAAACAACAAATTCATTCATACAAGTATAATATCATATTTCATCAAAGATCGTGAAAGGAATCTAACCTTGACTTGGCTTTTAGCGTAGCATAGATAACCATCGTAAGCACATCATATTTTCATATATAACAATAATATTTACAGTATGCATGCAATTATATAATCATACTAATTACCTCTTAGCGCTGCTTCTTGATTCCCAACTTGTAGTGTGTTACCTATACGAGGTACTCAACTTTACTAATTTTCTAGAAAAACATGCCGAAGCTTTCTAATTACTTAAAAATCATAAATAGAGATAATTTAATACATATTCAATTAAAGATTACTACATAATAATATTATTCAAAACCCATAGTATATCCCTTAATTTTCTATTTAAAAACATAACTTAATAATTGTATTAAAAATATAGTTAAATAGACAGTAGGAATATTAATTAAAATAATTGACTGAAAAGTATACTTTAAAATACTTTAAAACCCTTAAAAATCCAAGGCCCAATTGAGGAAAAACAGTCCATTTAAAAAAAGGAGGTTCTTTCAAGAGGATTTATGGAACCCTATAAAACAAGCCAACAATGGTTTTAAGGGCATTTTGGAAAAACATCCCAATGGGCATCGGTATTTTGGGAAAGTTGAATATAAAGGAAACATATAGGCTTATGGGGAAAGGCTCATATCGCGCAACAAAAGAAACTGGGACTAAGAACAAAAGGGAGTGGTCGTGTGATGCTCAACAAGAAAAGGATCAGCTGCGATGAAGGGTCGTGGTGGTTGGCCAAGGTTCACAGTGGCTATGAGTGGTCAGCGTCGTACTGGGCTTCTCTGGGCAGTGGTGCGGCACAAGAGAGAGAATGAGTGAGAGAGTTAGAGAGAGAACTGCCTAACCGAGAAGTTAGAGAGAGAACTACCTAGCCGAGAATAACAAAGAGAGAGGAGGGAGAAAGATTCCAATGTGGACTTACCGAAAGGAGTGGGTTCGTTGAGATTGGGCCGGTCGGCGATCTCTGTGGCCCCGGAGAGGTGGTCCGATATCTTCTAAGGTGGTTGGAAGTGGCAGTATGAAATCTCCAAGGACTGTTTTTGCTGTTGACGGTAGGGAGAGTGATGAAGAGTTAGGGGTCAACGCATATTGTGAGGGAAGGGAGACTTGCTGACGACGTCTTCTGTGGTGGTTTTCGGCAAAGTGGTGGCTGCTTGGTTGAGGGCGGTGGGTTCTCCATTTGTAAAGGCTGTTACGGTGGCTATATGTATAAGGTGTCTTGTGTTTATTTCTGGAAGGTCTTGGGGTGGGTTTTATAGGCAAGGAGAAGGGGTACAGTGGATCATAAGGAGATTGGATAGAGTTTGGAGTTGGGAGTTTGTTTTCAATTGAGAAACTATGCAACTAAGAAACTAAATGGATGACTATAAAGACATGTAGACTGAGAGGATTGAGGCGTGAAGGGTGAAAGGATCCCAACTTTATGAGATTACGAATACTGAAAGGATAATGGTTTCGAAGTGTGAAAGAGTCCTAATTCAAAACAATTACCAGTTTCAAACTGATAGATAACACTACTTAAAATAATAATACTAATAAAACAAAAATTCCAATCCCACTTTTGGGTCTGTATGTTACATCCTAACTCATAAGGCTCAACAGTGGGTACCGAACTATGACAAATGAAAAACAAGTTAAGGCATTTCATGCACATTTCAGGTTCAAGTTCATATTATTTACATATCTCACTATAAGTATGCATATTTTCCAAGAAACCCTATGTTAATATTATGTTTATTGCATAATGTATTACTCTTATTGAGTGTTTGACTCATTTTTCATGTTTTTATGTTTAACTCGTTAGGTGAGGATCTTTATGAGGATGGAGGTACAGGAAAAGACTTGGCTCAGGGAGGCAAGGCAGAATCCTAGATAGTTTATGGCATGCTTAGTTTTGTGATTCTCATTTTAATAAGTTATTCTTGATAAGCACATTAGATTTGATTGATTTTAATAAGTGCATCCCCAGGCTCTCTTTTTAATTTGAGTATTTAAATAAAGGGTGACTTTGTTTATTTTATGGAATCTTTTGCCTCTGATGCTTTTATTAAGAAGAAAATTTTTATAGGCAAGGTTAGTAGCACTCCGATTTTTCAAATTTCTAAAAAAATAATGTTTCTCTTAATTCTAGGGAATGAGATGTTACAAAAGCTGACTGACCATATCTTTAACCCTCGAAACAGATCGAACCAACCGACAAAGTGGGGGAAAACCTGCCAGACCGGTTTCGGTTGGTTCACCGGTTTGGAAGGTCAGTTTTAGGCTCTTTGGGTACTTTTTTTGAGCTGTTTTTCTAAAACCTATTTCTAGATTATTTTGGGGCCCAATTAAAATCCTAATTTGATGGAGTGCCATTTTAAAAACCATTTTTAATATTCAAGTTTCATTGTAGTTTTTAAAGGTCATTTGTAATGTTAGGTTGAAAAAACAAATTAGAAATAGTAAAATAGTATAACTACATGCTACTGTTATACTATACTAGATAAACTATAAAAAATAAAAACAACTCCACTAAATGTTTAATACACACTAAAAATATATAAAAAAAAAAAAATCTAAGCACCAATGCAACTAGAAAACATAAGATAAATAATCTTCAATTATTCTTGATTCTTCACTCTTGCTGCATTAGCTTTCAATCTTCAATAGTTGTGACGTTTGATTATGCGCCGAACTCAATATAGAAACATAAATAAGAATAAAACAAAAAAAATTAGTGAATTTGGATGGTGAAAAATACTAAAATTAAATTATAAAAGCAAATGAATATTGAATAAATACGATAGCATTACCCTCCACCAAGAAGCTCTCCACATTATCCATAGACTCTCAATTATCAACTAGTGTCGATAGATATTTCAACTAATTTTGAGTATAAATAAAAGTCTCAATGATTTTCAGAGCCAATGAATTCTGAAAATGATCAAGCACACAACCTCGCAAATTAAATGTTGAGTCGAATGCAACGATGGAAATAAATATGGCCAACAAGTCTTATGCAATCATCGCAAGTATAAGATAATTAGCCTCATTAAGTTTCCACCAAATCAAAAAGTCAAAAAATAGGGTCCAAGCCTCACAACCATCTAATAAATACTGATAAATCTCTATTTTGGCAACAACAGATCCAAGGTGGATAATGCTTGATCCCACTCAATGTACCATCGTGTCTTAGTATCACCATCACCACCATCCATGATTGTAAATGTTAGAGGGGTTACATGTTCTCGAATAGTTGTGGTAGAACCAAATATAGCATTATACTACTCATACAAATTTGCTAATAACTACCTCACACTCAACACCAACTATTCAGCCCCGAGCTCTCATTATGAATTTTTTTAAAGTGGAAACTAAGAAGTCCTAACTTGCTAAGCGGATCAAGCACAGCTACAGTCAACATCGACAAGTTAAATCTACCTAATGACCCCCAATATTTATCATATTTCATTCTTATGCTTGTGGTCATGCTCATCAAATAATGATTAACACTCTGAATCAGCCTAATAAGCTCTTTTTGGAGTTAACAAATTTTTTGAAAATTGGTGTTAGTTGTGACATATAAAAACCCAAAAAATATCGTAATGGTATCATAAAACATTTTTAGAAACCTTACAAATACCTGCACCGTCTCCCACTCCTCAGCTTTAGGAGTCCCCATGTGTCCATCACCAAAGTTAGAGAGTAAATTATAATCCTCACTCTCCATCTGCCTAAAAGTCTTCTCAAACTTCTCAGCCGCATCCAACATCATGCATGTTGAGTTTCATCAAGTTCGTACGTCAAGAGACAATATTTTCTTACAATGAATTTTATCTTTTTCTACACATCTATTAAACTTATATATAATCTTGTAGGGGAGGAGTGCACATATCTAATAGCATTTATAACCATTGTGATGGTATCATTACACTTCTTCAAACCCTCATTCACAATATGGTTCAAAATATGAGCACAATATTTCATGTGTATATACTTTCCTCCCAAAACATTATCTGTCAAAAACTATCTCAAATATGAAATTACAAAATCATTTGAGCTTGCATAATCAACGGTTACAATAAATATCCTCTCAGTGCCCCAATCACGGATGCACGATTCAGCATACCTCCCAATAGTCTCCCCTCGATTATTAGGAATTAAACAAAAAATAATGATTTTTTGTGTAATTTCCAGTCACAATCAATGAAATGTGCGGTTAGACATATATAATTTAGATTTTGTATCTATGTTCATGTATCGGTAGTCAATAAAATCCTCATGCCACCATCTTTAAACAACTTTTTGAACTTTCCCTTTTCTAATGTAAACAATTTCATACAATCTCTTGCAATCATGCTGTAACATGACACTTTAAACCGAGATTCAAAAGACCAATACAACATCTTAAAGCCTTGCCCTTTGACAATTCTAAATGGCAACTCATCTATAATTACCAACTCTACAATAGCCAACCTCACAGCCTTTTTAATATACATGTGGATTACAAAAGTCCTCATCATACCACCAACACTATCTTCAACGGAGGCTTGGGTGTTGCCTCACCCGCCAATATTTTTTGGTACCTATCCAAAAGCCTATGTTTATGAGAATTTTTGGATATAAAGGTAAATAGTTTTGCATGGTTGAAGTTTCATTCCTTTTTGAATGGCAAGCATACATCTTGCCACAATATTTACACTTAGCCTTAGACTAATCCACAAGACGACCCTCTACCTTTGTAAGATGGTCCCAAACAACTAACGGATCATTCCCCTTCATTTTCTTAGAAAAGAACAAGTATTACAAGTAGGGGCACTAGGGTCTTGATGTTTGGGTATCTCTCAAATCATCGTCCAAGTTAATGGTTAGTTCGTTTAAGTTAACATCAATTGGAGTTAACAAAAGAATCTATCTAACATGTGTAATACAAAAATAATTAGAAACAGGAAAAGCAAATAACAAACAAAATAGAAAACCACATACCACAAACACAGTAGTTCGTTTGCACCTTGCAATAAGGCTGTACAAGAAACCAGAGAACTGACTAGAACCGACCCGAACCAACTATCGGAGCTCGGAACCGGCCGAAACCAGTGTAGAACTGGCCAGCGAGCAATTGAATTTGCCAAAACCGATGTCCAGCAGTTCGGTCCCTGTTTGATCATGGGCCGGACTGCTGAACCGACCGAACTGATAAAATGTTTTTTTTTTAAATTATACATATATGAAAGGACGTCGTTTTAGGACTCGGTGTTTGAAAAAAAAATATAAAGAGCCAAACGGCGCCGTTTCCTCCTAGGGTTTAAAATCTCAGCTTTCTTTATTTTTCCTCGTTTCTTCTTCTTCTTCTTCTTCATTTCTCACGCTGCCCCCATCCCCTCTCTCTCTCTCTCTCTCTCTCACACACACACACACACACACACACACACACACACCAAGGCTTCATAGTTCGCACACAGCGGCAGGGTCACCTCTATCACAACCGAAAATGCCGACAAACCAACCGTAGTTACACTGAGATCAATATCTCCCCCTTCACCGGCTAATTTCGGTCGATATTTTCATCATTTTAAGGAATCGGTGCGGTTTCAGTTTTGGACCAAAACCGCACCGATACCTTCAATTTTCACCCCTACCTTGTAACATGGCAAACATGACAAGTCTAAGACTCTAAAATCTAGATTTTAGTTCAGTCATCTTTCCACAATTTACATCGAATAGTTTGCAACATGGCAAATATCATAAGTCTAAAACCCTAACGTCTAGATTTTAGTTCAGTCATCTTTCCACAATTTATATCAAAACAACATCACAACACAATTACAACATATTCACAATAATCTTATTTTTAAATTTTTTCA
Organism: Juglans microcarpa x Juglans regia; assembly: GCF_004785595.1. Lineage (NCBI taxonomy): Eukaryota > Viridiplantae > Streptophyta > Magnoliopsida > Fagales > Juglandaceae > Juglans > Juglans microcarpa x Juglans regia. The sequence goes on from NC_054606.1 coordinate 14,539,368, forward strand.
TGCAAAAAAAAAAAAAAAATTACTAAACCGAGCATAGCTCACTCATAGTGGGAAATAGCTCTTGGGTTATTGTTCACGGTCCAAAACATTTTCTCTAAAAATTTTGAAATGCCTATACATACACATATAAACAAGTTAAATATCAAATGATAGGAAAATAATACATCAAACAACAAATACCAAGCTAAACCGCCTTTTGTATATTACTGGTTACATAGGACAACAACGGGAAATTGATTTCTGGCTAGAGAGAGATGAGAGAGAGAGATGGGTGGCTAGAGAGAGAGAGATGGGTGGCTGAAAACAACAAGTATGAGAGATGAGAGAGAGAGAAAGAGAGATAGAAGGACCAGCAGAAGGAGAAGATCGACGTGAAAGAGCAGAGAGACTCAGAGAGACAGGGCGAGAGAGATGAAGAAGAGGGAAGGGGGACATGTAGTATCTTCAGCGCAAACCTAAAACGATGTCGTTCGGTATATTATACGGAACGACGTCATTTCTTATTATTTTCTTCCCTAAACTTAGTTATAAAATGATGCTGTTAGCATCGTTTATATAAAATAATATATATTATATCAGTCGATCCAACTAGAACTGAACCGGTCGACATGGTTTCCAACATTTTGAGCCACCCGTCGATCGATTCTCCACTAGTTTTGATTGATTCCAAAATTTGGTAGCCGGTTTCGATTGGTTGCGGTGGTTCCTATTCACCCTTAACTTTTGAGTTTAAGAATGACTACTCTCATGCGAGTCAAAAGCATTTTCATCTTCATGGCTTTATATTCTTCTATTTTTGTATTTTATATCAAACATGAGTATAAATATGGGTACAAAGATGATATATATTTTTGGGTGCGCAAGTTCCGAACATTATTTTTGATAAATAATGGAATCTGTCATTAAAAATAATATTTTTACATGAATCTTATATTTATTTATTTTTTAAAAATAAATATATGAGAGTTGCACCATATAATTATATAAATTATTTTTCTCATAGAGGACATCACTCGTGCGAAAGTCGCGAAATTCACTCTTTAAAAAAAAAGAAAAAAAATCTAATTTAAAGCATCAATAATAGGATGAAAGATTTAAATCTGGTACCTTTCGGTTGAATCGTTAAATCAGAACTCTTAACTTTTTTTTTTTATAAAGATAAAGCTGTCATCTGATGGGTGATGATGACTTTGGGATTTGGAAATAGATTTTCGAAATATTCTCAGAAAAAAAAAAAAGAAATATACTGTTTTAGTTGGATTTTGATGGAAATGGAAAGGATATATTTTTTGGGACAATAATAAGTTAGTGAAGTCAATGTCCTTTGATACGAAAGGATTTATTCCTTTTTACATTTCGTCAAATATCCCTTCAACTTCTGGAAATATTAGTATTCATTGGAACTTGAGAGCTGGTTAGTGCTTCTAGATTCTACTTTACTTTTTGTCAAAAAAAAAAAAAAAATTCTACTTTATTAAGGATCTTTTGTGAAGTGATAGAAACATTTAGGATTAGTTTGATTAAACTATTTTATTTCATATAATTATTATATTTTTTTAAATTTTTAAATAAAATATAATAAATAATTTAATTATTTTAAATTTTAAAATAAAAATTATATTAAAAAATTATATTATAAAAATATTTTATTTAATTTTAAACAAAATATCTCATCTTATCTTACTTAAATTGTATATTCAAACAATATCTTATTTGCATTGGAAATTAACAAAAGATGCATTGTATTGGTGATTTCTTAAAATCTATATGTTAAAAACAAACATTTTTAAGATGAAAAATGATTTGTACAAATTTTAGATAGATAAATCATATAAATTTTTGTAAAACAATGAATTCTATCTAGAAAGATATAAAAAAAATTATTATTTATTAGTAAAACTTATTTTTTTATAAAGTATTTATATAAAATTTATTTATTTGAAATTTGTAGTTAGGATTACTTTTTTCAAAAATCGACGTGCCTACTCATACTTGTTCGGAAACGGGCTTCGATCACAAGAAATATGCCCAAGGCCCAAGCAATGGATGACAAGTGATCACGACGTTGGTGACCAATACCATGCAACCAAGCAGTTGCAGTCAATAACAAGCGACCAAGTAGCCAGCGGCCAATAGCAGGCGACCAACCAGTTGGCAACTGAGCGTCTCAGAGCAGCAATGGCTAGCGTCTTAAGAGCAATGGCAGGCCATTGCCAAGTCTAAGGCCAAATTTTAGTTTTTCTTTTTTCTGTTAAGTTAAAACACTTGCATTCGACTAGTTAAAGGGATATTTATAAAATTTTGAGTTACACTAATTTAGGGTCTCTAGTCATATTTGGAGTTATTGAAGAATGACCAAATCAATATTTTATAATTTCCCATCCAACTACCTATCTCTTTTAATATTAATTTTTAATTTTAATATTAAATATTATATATTAAATACAAGTGTATTTACAAAATATTAAATTTTAATATTAATACAAGTGTATTTAGAAAATATTAATTTTTTTAAATATTATTAAAATATATAATATTATATTATTATTTTGACTTTAAAATGACTAATCCAACATGCATTAACCTCTCTAAAACTTTTAGTTATAAAACTTCAAATTCTAGTTAAAATTTGGACTTGGCAATGGCTAGTGCTCTAAGCACTCTTCATTCTCCATAGTTGACTTGCCTAGCTGGCGACCTCCTGCTTGCAAGACTTATTCTCAAATAGTAGTATTATTTGAATATTTTTACACTACATACTATTTATATAACATAATTTAATTTATAAATTTAAATTTTAAAGTTTATCTTCCAAATAAAATTATGCAACACAGATGCTGTGTTGTGTAAATGCATTCAAATATAATTATTTATTCTCAAATGGTATAAACCTTCTACCATTCTTTTATAGAAAATTTGAAAAACAGCCTCTTATGCTTTATCCTATTTAAGATTGAGCTCTTGTGCAAGTTTTTCAATGATTAACACAACGTGCTATGATAAATTTTGAATTAGACATCTCCATTACAAATTACATTCATTCTAATTTAAGAAAGGCACTTGTCATATATTGTAAGGTTGGTACGTGCTTGAACATTGTTTTTTAATTTTCAAAAATTAAATTAAATTTAAATTTAACTTTAAGTAATTGATTTTAACAAAAATAGAAAACAAGAAAAAAAAACATGGGTGGGGAGGTAGTCCCTTCCTTGCCAACCACTAGCAAAACCCAATCACAAGCTTAGTTTCCACGTGTGCGTGTGGCGGAATTTGGCAACCCTAAAGGTGGCTAAAAAGAGGCCACCACTTGGTTGCCCTTTTAATGCCACCCCGTGGCAACAAGACTATGTGGTTTGGCTGCCACAAGGTGGTTGGCCACTCCTTTGTACCAAACCCATGTTATTCGGCCTCCATGGGACAACTTAAAAGGGTTCATGTAGTCGCCCACTTCTCAGCTACCTTGTGGGTGGCGAGATTTGGCCACCCATGGTGCTTGGCCAGGAAGAGATGGCCGAAGGGGGGGACTCCCTCCCCAACCCACCTTTCTTTTCTAATTTTTGTAAAATAAATAAATTTATTTAATTAAAAAAATGTTCAACACGTGACAACCTTATAACATGATACGTGGCTTCGATTAATTAGGATGGACGTAATTTGTTACTGAGAGGGCTAATTCAAAGCTTGTCATAGCACATGGTATTAATCCTAAAAATATTGCACAATGACCGAATCTCAAAAAGGATAAAACACAGGTGTTGTTATCCAAATACTCCTTTTTCTTTTCACCTTCAAAAACCGTTGTTGTGGCCACCATCTCACGGACAAACAACCAAAAATCAAGTCAATGGATGTAGAATCTAGACCCGAAGAAAACTTATTTCAAGAACCTAGATTATATTAAAATCTAGACCCATCGAAGAACCCGTCTCAAAAACCTAGATTACAAAATAGGAACGCCACAAAGGTTGTGATTTACCTTTGATAAGTTCAAAAATTCTTTCAAGAACAAGAGGAGTAAAACTTAACTCACAATGAATAAATTCATCAAATTTCATAAACTTCTTAAAATGAGGCAATAAAGAGTATTTAAACCAAAACCTAATAAAACTCTAGCCAAAATAAAGATCCATCTTCCAAAAATACCCCTGAGTGAATAGTATCGCGGCTACAGTACGGCGTTATAGTAACTCGGCTATAGTACTTTTGAAACCCTAGTTCGCTACAGTACTTCTTAAAACCCTAGTTCAACAAAATAATAAATTTTCCAACATGCCCTTGAATAGACCCCCTTAAGTCATTCTCATAATTAAACCCAATAATTCTAAACTAATAAAATAAGTCATTTAAATAAATTAAATATGTTGAAACCCTTCAAGAGCCCAAAGCCTTTTTAATTCTTGTCGTTGGCTTTTTTCATAGCTTGTCAAATGAGTCAAAATTGAATTTTCATCCTTCAAATCCATCTTGAGTGTTGGAGTCTTGCTAACTTCATTCCAAGTGGATTGTGCCAATCATTGCATTGCCTCCTTGATCTTCTTGGCTCTTGACCTTGTAATTGACTCACCTGAAACTTGCAAAAAATCTTTAAGACTAGGTCTATCTTGGTTCCCATCATTCCCCCTCTCCTTAAAAGGATTTGACCTCGAATCTCCACCTGGATTAAAGGGAAAAATGTTAGTAACATTGAAAATAGCAGAAACATGATACTTACTTGGAAGATCCACTTTATATGCATTTTCTTTAATTTTCTCTAGTATTTGAAAAGGTTCATCCAATCTATTCCTGTCATCAACAAGCAAAAGTTTTCAAATCTAAAGGAATAAGTGGATTAAAACAATAAACAATGTCAAGCAGAGAATAAGAAATAATAGTATGCAAGGTTTTATTATATGCACACTCTAATAAGGGCAAATGATACTTCTACAAATATCTATATAACAATTCAATGAATGACAAATGATACTTCCATAAATGTTCGTGAAACACACCTAAAGCTTTTGTTACCCTAAAATGACCACTCCAGTTATATGCAAACTCAATGAATGACAAGCAATACTCACACAAACGTTCATGCAACACGTTAATCAATGACAAATGATACTTCCACAAACGTTCATACAACACACGTCAATGAATGGCAAATGATACTCCCACAAACGTTCATGCAACACATCAATGAATAACAAATGATACTTCCACAAACGTTCACGCAACACGTCATTGAATGACAAATGATATTCCCACAAACGTTCATGCAGCACAACAAAAGACTTCCTTACACCAAGATTATCCAAAAAACCACCATGTCTATCAAACACAAGCAACTTACGCATAAAACTAGTAGACACACAAAATCTATTCTCTCTAAACAAGTACCAATCTAGTTTATAGAATTTACCAAACAATGCTTTCTCACAAGTTCCATATACACTAGCAGAGTTATCATCATTAGCATGTAATTCCTTATCATATTCAAGTCTCAACAATTTTGCATCTAAAATGAAGACAAGAACATACATTCTTGCTAAAGCATCGACCACAAAATTTTTCATACCTTGTGTGTATTTGAATACATGAGGAAAAGTCTCAATACAGTCCTCTCACTTAGCATCCATTCTAGTCAATACCTTACCTTGTCTCTTCAAGTGTGTCAAGAACTCATGTTCTTCAAAAAAAGGTCGGATAGAGATTGTGACACAAAATCAAAGTAATGCTCTATCTTTTTAATATGTGGCAATCCACTAAACACACCTCTAGAAAACACGACCTCATATCCCTGCAACAAAAAGACAACGACATTAGGCAAAGATACGTTGAGTTCGTTAATATTAAAACTCGTTTTAGCATAAAAACTCAATTTTCTCTTTGTTTTGCTCTCACTTTCTTCACTCTCTCTTTTCTTTCTACACTCTTTTTCTTTTTCTTTCTCTTTTTTCCTTTCACTCTCTTTTTGCTTTTCACTCTCTTTTCTTTCATCTTTTTTTGAACTCTCGACTTGATAATTGTTTTTCAATTCATTCTCTCTTTCTCTTGAGGTCTCAGCCTCGCCCTCATCTTTTCTCTCTCTCTCATTTTCGGCCTCACTATTTCTTTTTTTCTTAATCTCACCTTCACTCTTGCTTTTTAGCTCAATCTCATTTTCACTCTTGCTTTCTAGCTCAATCTCCTTTTTACTTTTTCTTTTTTGATTACTCTCATTTTCACTCTTTATTTTTTAAGCAACCTCACTTTTCAATTTCAATTGGTCCCCATGGACTTGTGTTCGAGTTAAAGGAGCAAGTTTGATTGTTTTTCTATCCTTTTCAAAACTATACATATTCCTTAACCCATCATGGATCACCTTCCTATCAAACTGCCACGGTTTTCTCAACAAAATATGGCCAGCATGCATAGGCACTACATCACAAAGGACCACATCCTAGTATTTTTCAATTGAAAAGGAAACTAGCACTTGCTTATTTACTCTAACCTCCACACAATCACTCAACCACTGCAACTTGTATAGTTTAGGGTGTTTCAAGATAGGTAAATTCAATTTCTCAACTAAAGTAGTGCTAGCCAAACTAATACAACTCCTCAAATTAATGATCATACCACATACCTTGTTGTTTATGTGGCATCTAGTATGAAAAAGTTTCTCGCTCTGCTGCTTTGTATCATCCATCTTAATTTGTGTATTGAGAGCACACCTAGCAACAAGAGACTCACCATACTCTTCATTCTTACACTTATGTTTAATACAAGGCTTACTCCTCCTCCTATCTCTCATGCCTTGTAGATTTCTAATTATCACTTATTGATGATCCAACATATCCCTCACTTTACCAAGCACCAAGTTCAACCGCTCAAACTGTTGTTGCATGGATTGCAACACAAATGATGAGTTATCTACCATCCCCTTTGGTGAAGAGCCACTCCGGTGAGACATTGTAAAGTGCTATACAAAATAATGTTGTGGAAAACCTCACACACTCCCTTATGTGTTTACACTCAAAAAATGGCACTCCACTCATATTTCACTCTTAATTGGCTTTTTCTCGATAATAGTCTCACACTCTCTTGCCTTTTACCTCAATAGTTTTCCCGCTCAAATTCTTTAAGAACTAGTTGAACTAAATCAAGACAATACAATCTTATATTATTCCAACCAGTAATATAGATCCAAGAAACAAGAAACAAGGAAGGACTAAAATGACACGAGACTCAAGGAATTTATACGAGGGAAAGAATAATTATAAAATAAGATACCAACTACAAAGATGTATCTAGCCCATTTGATGATAAAACTAAATCAAAAATTATTATTTTTTTCTCTTTGTTGTAACTATGTAGCAACCTTTGAATATGCTACATTTTCTTTTATTCTTCTTCTTCTTCTTCTATTTTTTTTTATTGAATTTTTTATTTCTTTTTTCCTTTCTTTTCTTTTCTTTTCTTTTCCTTTGCTTTATTTTCTTTTCTTTTCCTTTTTCTTCTCTAATTCAATCACAAACAGCAATACTCAATTGTGAAAATCAAGCAATTGAACTCAAGCACACAAGAATTGACAACGAAATAGAAGAGAATCAATGGAACGACACTCCAAGCAATTGACAAACTTAGAGATGCATTAATGATATGAATCCGCGGGAATGCAATCCCATGAATCCACAATCAATTTGAAAACTCCCCAAGAAAGCCAAATTCAAGTCAATGGATGGAAAAATTTAGACCCGATGAGAACTCGTTCCAAGAACCTATATTATATCAAAATCTAGACCCGTTAAAGAACCTGTCTCAAGAACCTAGATTACAAAGGAGGAATGCCACAAAGATTGTGATTTACCTTTGATAAGTTCAAGAGTTCAATCAAGAGCAAGAGGAAAAACCTCAACTCACAAATAACATTCAATATTGTCTACCCTTCAAATGAGGCTACAAGGAGTATTTAAACTAAACCTAATTAAAACCCTAGCCAAAATAAAGCCCCTTTTTAACCCAAAATGCCCCTGATGAATAGTGTCTCGCTACAATATGCGCGGCTACAGTACGGCTACAGTAACACTACAGTACCTCTTGAAACCCTAATTCCTAAAAAGTAACTTTCTAAATAAGCCCTTGGCCAAAATACAAGTCCTTCTCAAAAACCCTAGTTCATTAAAAATAAGACGTGTGGGCCAGGCATCTTCAAGCCCACTTATTCTAAACTAATAAAATAAATCATTTAACCAAATTGGAAGTCTCCAATAACAATAGGCCTTATCTCTAAGTCATGTCTTTCACAGCTTGAATCAAGTGGATCAAAGCTGGTTCTCCTTCTTTCAAGCCCATCTTAAGTGTTGGGCTCTTGCTAGCTTCATCCCAAGTGGATTGGACCAATCCGTGCATTGCTTCTTTGATCTTCTTGGCCCTTGATCTTGTAATTGGTCCATCTGGAACTTGCAAATGATCATTGAGAGTAGACCTACCTTGGTTTCCATCAATTAAACCTTAGAATCTTGAAATCCTAGGTACTGCAAATTTCAGTCAAACCCAAAATCCTAAGAATTTCGGCAGCCTAATTTTTGTTTCTACAAAATTTTTTTTGGCAACCCTAGAACAATATAGCCCTAAAATTAAATTTAAGGATGCAAGAAATTAAAAGATAGAATTAGACCTGATTGGAAACCTTGCTCTGATACCAAATGATATGAACCCGCAGGAATGAAATCCCTTGAACCCACAATCAGTTTGAAAACTCACCCAAGACAGGCAAAATCAAGTCAATGGATGGAGAATCTAGACTCGAAGAGAACTCGTTTAAAAAACCTAGATTATATTAAAATCTAGACCCATTGAAGAACTCGTCTCAAGAACCCAGATTACAAAGGGGGAACGCCACAAAGGTTGTGATTTACTTTTGATAAGTTCAAAAGTTCTTTCAATAACAAGATGTAGTAAAACTTAACTCACAATAAATAAATTCATCAAATTTCATAAACTTCTTAAAATGAGGCAACAAATAGTATTTAAACCAAAACCTAATTAAAACCCTAGCCAAAATAAAGCCCCATCTTCCAAAAATACTCCTGAATGAATAGTGTTGCGCATACAGTACGGCACTACAGTAACTTGGCTACAGTACTTTTGAAACCCTAGTTCGCTCCAGTACTTCTTAAAACTCTAGTTCAACAAAATAATAAATTTTTCAACATGCCCTTGAATAGACCCCCCTTACGTCCTTCTCATAATTAGACTCAATAATTCTAAACTAATAAAATAAGTCATTTAAATGAATTAAATATGTTGAAACCCTTCAAGATTCCAAAGCCTTTAAGTCTTGTCATTGGCCTTTTCTATAACTTATCATATGAGTCAAAATTGGATCTTCATCCTTCAAGTCCATCTTGAGTGTTGGACTCTTGCTAGCTTCATCCCAAGTGGATTGTGCCAATCCTTCCATTGTCTTATTGATCTTCTTGGCTCTTGACCTTGTAATTGACCCACCTGAAACTTGCAAAGAATCTTCAAGATTAGGTCCATCTTGGTGCCCATCACAAATGTAGACCCAAGGAAAAGAACAATAAGTACAAAATAATCGGGAAACTCAAAGACAGAATGAGCAATGGGGCTACAAAGGAAAGGAACTAACAAATTTTCCAACTATTTAAGAAACCTAGAATGATGACCCCTCGTTGCTACCAAGAGCTCAACCAATTAATGATGGTCCCGCACCACTACTAGGATCTCAACCGCTTCACAATGGTCCCTTGCCACTACCAAAAGGCCAATCACTTCGCATGGTCCCTCACTATTACGAGGAATGGGGCCATTTGTTAGTAGTCTCTCGCCAATTCTAAATAGCATCTCAATAAAACATCACCACCCACAAGACCTCTAGAGCCTTAAGGCTCTTAGTGAATGTTATCCTCAGGAAGGGGCACCCTCCTTTGCAAATTTAAGACATGGCTGGTTAGGAGCCTCTTCCTCCAAGCTGAAACCTAGAGCTCAAGCCTTTCAACCTTGATCGCCTCTACCAATCTACCAAACACCATTGTCATAGTGGGGGGTGTAACAACCCGCCAGGAATTCAGTGGATGAATTTTTTTATGCTTTAGAAACATCGTGAAAAATCTAGAAATGTCTCATGAATCGAGCAATCGCGTAGATTGAATCTGTCAACATAGTCAGTTTCTGGCCTACTTAGATGTCAGAAACAAATTTTCATTTATTTGAGGTACTAATATTTAGAGTTTTATAGCACAATAAAACGATTTTCATTTTCTGGACAACAATTGTTCACAAACGCATTTCAAATTGTTTGAGGAACTTAGGAGTTGAATTTTGCGAAGCAGAGTACACTCCTAGTTTCATTGGATTATTTAGGATTTTATGGTACAAATTTATTTTCCCTATTTTCGAAGTGCATAGTGACTCCTGTTTAAGTGTCATGTGGCTCGCAGTCCAGATGTTTTCAGATCACAACATGGAATGTCGAAATCAATCTAGAGAAGTTTCATTTGAACACTTGGCAATATCTTAGCCACACTTGATTAATAGTGTATGACACTTAGCACCAATAGGAACCATGAGATGGAAATGTGAAGAAAATGAAGGAAAAATCAAACTTTGTGATCAAGCCATCTATGCCAAACACTATTCATCCAACCATTCATTTTGTGCCAAACAAATAGGGTTTCAGCCCTAGTGAAATTGCAAACATAAGGGATCCAATTGAAACCCCAAACCCTAAACGATTTCCCCCTAAATGATCACTCCAAACCCTAAATGAAGCCAATTTTAGCTTAGTGTTTAATCACTTTCACATGCTATTAACCATTCAAATTCATTGTCATTGCACCCTTCTCCATTCTTTTAGACCATAGTATTTATCATTGGGCCAAGAAAATTATATTTGGGCTTGATAAAAACCGAAACCCCAAACCAAACTCTATTGAAACCCCAAATGAGGCCAGGCCTAATTGGTTTAGGCCCATTGAAAACATCCACACATGCAAGGCTTCTTGAGGAAGTTTCCCCCACCTCCAAAGGCGTCCTATGGCTAACCTGTTAGCCTAAATAGTGCTTGAATGGAAGGCCAAAAAGCAACCCCAAAAGCACCATTCACATGGAAGCTTCCTTAGCTAAAAACCATGGGCTGTATGGCACACGATTTTCACCACTTTTGGCTGACCAAGCTCCCATCAAATTGACTTAGCTTAGTCACTAAGCCCAACCCTCCTCCTATATAAGTCTTCCACAGCTTCCCGTTCACCATTTCATCACTTTCCATCCACATTCTTGCAGAAGACTCAAAAGGAAATTTCTGAAAAGTTTTTTGGCGATTCTTGCTTCATTTTTTCGAAGCCATTGTAAGCATATTCTGATGGGAACAGAGGTGGGCGTAGTCTTAAAGATCCTTTGCAAGTTCAAGATGGGCCAATTACAAGATCAAGATCCAAGAAGATCAAGAAAGCAATACAAAGATTGGTGCAATCCACTTGGGATGAAGCTAGCAAGAGCCTAGCACTCAGAGTTATTGTTATTGATCCACTTGATACATTTGATACAAACTGTGGAAGACATGATTTAGAGTTATTGTTTGGGCCTATTGCTATTGAAGGCTTTCAATTTGTTTAAATTATTTGAATATTTATTTTATTAGTCATAGGAATTAGTCTAGAATAATCGGACTTGAGGAATCTTGGCTTACATATGTTGTATTTTGTTGAACTAGGGTTTCAAGAAGTTACTGTAGCTCACTACTGTAGCCGCGATACTATTCATCCAGGGGCATTTTAGGTAAAAGGGATCTTGTTTTGGCCTATGGTTAATTGGGGTTTAGGTGTTTAAATACCTTGTAGCCATCCAACACAAGTTCTTTTTAGACAATATTCAATTTTCATTATGAGTTGAGTTTACTTTTCTTATTCTTAATTGAACTTTTGAACTTCTGAATGACAAATCACAACCTTTGTGGCGTTCGTCCTTGTAATCTGGATTCTTCAGACAAGTTCTTCAACGGATTTAGATTTTAATATAATCTAGGTTCTTGAAAATAGTTCTCAACGGGTCTAGATTCTCCATCCATTGACTTGATTTTGACTTTCTTGTGTGAGTTTTCAAATTGATTGTGGGTTCAAGTGATTCCATTTCTACGGGTTCATATCATTTGATATTCAGAGCTAGGTTTCTAATCAGGTCTGATTCTATCTTTTAATTCTTGCATTTTTAAATTTAATTATAGGGCTTCATTGTTCTAAGGTTGCCAAAAAAAAAAAAAAAGGAACAAAAAGTAGGCTGCCAAAATTTTTAGAGTTTTGACTAAAATTTGCATCACCTAGGGTTTCAAAATTCTATGGTTTCTTGCATCTCTAAGTTTGTCAATTGCTTGGAGTGTCGTTTCATTGTTTCTCTTCTACTTCATTGTCAATTCTTGTGTGCTTGAATTCAATTGTTTGATTTTCATAATTGAATATTACTGTTTGTAATTGAATTAGAGAAAATAATAGAAAAGAAAAGAAAGGAAAAGAAAAGAAAAGAACAGAAAAGAAATGAAAAGAAAAGAGAAGCAAAGAAAAGAAAATTCGAAAAAAAAAGAAGAAAAAAAGAAAATGTAGCATATTCAAAGGTTGCTACATAGTTACAACAAAGAGAAAGAAATACATTTGTTGATTGAGCTTTATTATCAAAGGGCCTGAACACATCTTTTTAGTTGATATCTTGTTTTGTAATTACTCTTTCTCTTGTATAAATTCTTTGGGTCTCGTGTCATTTTATTCCTTCATTATTTCTTGTTTTTGTTTCTTGAACCTATTGCTGATAGGAATATTACAAGGTTATATTGCCTTGATTTAGTTCAACTAGTTCTTAAAGAATTTGAGCGGGAAAACTATTGAGGTAAAAGGCAAGAGAGTGAGACTATTATAGGAAAAAAATCAATTAATTGTGAAACACGAGTAGAGTGCTATTATTTGAGTGTAAACACGTAAGGGAGTGTGTGAGGTTTTCCACTAACATTCTTTTTGTGCAGCACATTACGATGTCTCATAGAAGTGACTCATCACTAAAGGGGATGGCAAATAAGTCATTCTTTCTGTTGCATGCCATGCAACAATAATTTAAACTGTTGAATTTGGTGTTGGGGTAAGTTGAGGGATAGGATGGATCAACGAAATGTAGTTTGTCGAAAACTGCAAAGTGGGAGAGATAGGAGGAGGCGTGAGCCCAGTATTGAACATAAGTGTAAGAATGAAGAGTATGATGAGTCTCTTGTTGCCAGGCGTGCTCTCAATACACAAATTAAGATGGATGGTACAGAGCAGTAGAGCGAGAATATCTTTTATACTAGATGCCACATCAACAACAAGGTATGTAGTATGATCATGGATAGGAGGAGTTGTATTAATTTGGCTAGCACTACTTTAGTTGAGAAATTGAATTTACTTACCCTGAAACACCTTAGACCATACAAGTTGGAGTGGTTGAGTGATTATGGGGAGGTTATGGTAAATAAGCAAGTGCTAGTTTTTTTTTTTCAGTTGAAAAATATCAGGATGTGGCGCTTTGTGATATAGTGCTTATGCATGCTGGCCATATTTTGTTGGGGAAGCTGTGGCAGCATGATAGGAAGGTGATCCATGATGGGTTAAGGAACATGTATAATTTTGAAAATGATAGAAAAACAATCAAACTTGCTCCTTTAACTCCGACACAGGTCTATGGGGACCAACTGAAACTGAAATGTGAAGTTGCTCAAAAAAGAAAGAGTGAAAAATGAGAGTGATAAAAAAAGAAAGAGTGAATGTGAGAGTGATAAAAAAGAAAAAATGAAAAAGGGATTGTGCTAAAAAGCAAGAGTGAGTGTGAGATTGAGAAAAAAAAAATAGTGAGGCTGAAAAGGAGAGAGAGAGAAAAATGAGAGAGAGAAAATATGAGACTGAGGCTGAGACGTCAAGAAAAACAAAGAATGTGTTGAAAAACAATTGTGAGGTCAAGAGTTCAAAAAAAGACGAAGAAAAAGAGAGTGACAGAAAAAAAGAGAGTGAAAAGAAAAAAAGAGAGTGAAAAAGAAAAAGAGAGGGTGAAGAAAGTGAGAGAAAAACAAAGAGAAAATTGAGTTTTTATACTAAGGCGAGTCTTAATACAAACGAACTTGACGTGTCTTTGCCTAGTGTTGTTGTCTCTTTGCTGTAGGGATATGAGGTCGTGTTCCCTAGCGGTGTGTTTAGTGGTTTGCCACCTATTAGGGAGATAGAGCACTACATTAATTTTGTGCAAAGTGCGACAATTCCTACCCGACATTTCTTTGAAAAACATGAGTCCTTGACACATTTGAAAGGACAATGTAAGTTGTTGACTAGAATGCATGCTAAGTGGGTGGACTGTATTGAGACTTTTTCTCATGTAATCAAATACACACATGGTGAGAAAAATGTTGTGGTTAATGCATTAGCAAGAAGGTATGTCCTTATCTTTATTTTAAATTCAAAGTCATTGAGAATTGAATATGATAAGAACTTGCTTGCTAATGACGATGACTTTGTTAGTGTGTATGGAACATGTGAGAAGACATCGTTTGGTAAGTTCTATAAACTAGATTGGTACTTGTTTAGAGAGAATAGAATTTGTGTGCTTACAAGTTTTATGTGTAAGTTGCTTGTGTGTGATAGACATGGTGGTTTGTTGGGTAACTTTAGTGTAAGGAAGACTTTAGACGTGTTGCATGAACGTTTGTGAGAGTATTATTTATCATTCATTGACATGTTGCAAGAACATTTCTTTTGGCCTAAGATAAAGAGAGACGTCAATCCCATTTGTGGCAAATGCATTACATGTAAAAAGACCAAATCTAAGGTTTTGCCACATGAGTTGTATACACCCTTACTCGTTCCTAGTGAACTATGGATAGACATATATCTATGTACATTGTTTTAGGGCTGCCTAGGACAAAAAAGGGGTAGAGATTCTATTTTTGTGGGTGTGGATAGATTTAGTAAGATGACACATTTCATTCATTGCCATAAAATAGATGATGCCACAAATATAGTTGACTTGTTTTTCAGGGAGATGTGCAACTCCCTGGTGTGCCTAGGAGTATTGTTTCATGATAGAGATGTTAAATTCCTTAGCTACTTTTGGAAGGTGTTGTAGAGGAAGTTAGGTACTGAGCTCTTATTTTCCACTACTTGTCATCCATAGACTGATGGTTAGACTGAAGTAGTTAATAGGAGTTGAACTCAGCTTTTACGCACTGTTGGTCAAAAGAATTTAAAAACTTGGGAGGATTGTTTGCCATTTATAGAGTTTGCATATAATATGACCATGCATACAGCTACTTCATATTGTCATTTTGAAATTTTTTATGGTTTTAATCCACTTAATCCTTTAGGTTTGATGCATTTACCTGTTGATGGCAGGAGTATCTTAGATGGACAAAAGAAGGCAGACTTAGTGAAGTCACTTCATGAGAGGGTACGGCTTCAAATTGTCCAAAAGAATGAAAGAGTTGCTTCCCAAGCCAATAAAGGGCAAATGCGTGTCATCTTTGAACCAGGAGATTGGATTTGGGTTCATATGCACAAAGAAAGATTCCCAGCCCACAGAGGGACTAAGTTGCATCCTCGAGGAGATGGACCTTTCCAAATTCTTGAGAAAATTAATGAAAATGCAAATAAAGTGGACCTTCCAGGTGAGCATAATGTTTGTACTACTTTCAATATTTATGATCTTTCTCCTTTTGAAGTAGGTGAAGATTCGAGGTCGAATCATTTTGAGGAGAGGGGAAATGATGGGAACTAAGGTGAACCTAGTTTTAAAGATCCTTTCCAAGTTCCATATGAGCCAATTACAAGATCAAGAGCCAAGAAGATCAAGAAAACAATGTAAGGATTGGTATGGTACATTCCACTTGGGATAAAGCTAGCAAGAGCCCAACACTCAAGATGGGTTTGAAAGAAGGAGAACCAGTTTTGATCCACTTGATACAAGTTGTGGAAGACACGACTTAGAGTTATTGTTTAGGCTTATTGTTATTGAAGGTTTTCAATTTGTTTAAATCATTTAAATGATTTATTTTATTAGTCATAGAAATTATTCTAGAATAATCGAGCTTGAGAGCTTGAGGATACTTGGCCCACATATGTTATATTTTGTTGAACTAGGGTTTCAAGAAGTTATTATAGCGCGCTACTGTAGCGTTATTGTTGCTGGCGATACTATTCATCTAGGGGTATTTTGGGTAAAAGGGGTCTTGTTTTGGCCTAGGGTTAATTGGGATTTAGGTATTTAAATACTTTATAGCCGTCCAACACAAGTTCTTTTTAGACAATATTGAATTTTCATTGTGAGTTGAGTTTACTCTTTTTGTTCTTGATTGAACTTTTGAACTTATCAAATGTAAATTATAACCTTTGTGGCATTCCTCCTTGTAATCTGGGTTCTTGAGACAAGTTCTTCAACGGGTCTAGATTTTAATATAATCTAGGTTTTTGAAATGAGTTCTCAACGGGTCTAGATTCTCCAACCATTGACTTGATTTTGACTTTCTTCGGTGAGTTTTCAAATTGATTGTGGGTTCAAGGGATTCAATTCTTGTGGGTTCATATCATATTCTCACGAAGCTCTCTTCATATAAGTTGTTTCTCTTCAAGTCTAGTTTCCATTGGAATATTTTGTGTAATCTTTCATGAGGTTTGTATTTGAGAAAAGTCTGTTTAAACATGTAAAGGTCATAGTGGGCAATAAACTGGACAATGTGTGATTCTTCAATATTTTTTTTTAAGAAGTTCTTGGCAAGATCTTGATATGATATTTTTATGGTTTGTATTTAACATTTTAATATGAAAGTGTGACAAAGATTCATTGTGATATGAACCCGCGGGAATGAAATCCCTTGAACCCACAATCAATTTGAAAACTCCCCAAGAAATCCAA
Organism: Juglans microcarpa x Juglans regia; assembly: GCF_004785595.1. Classification (NCBI taxonomy): domain Eukaryota; kingdom Viridiplantae; phylum Streptophyta; class Magnoliopsida; order Fagales; family Juglandaceae; genus Juglans; species Juglans microcarpa x Juglans regia. The sequence continues at coordinate 14,556,261 of NC_054606.1, forward strand.
ATTCAAGTCAATGTCTGGAAAAACCTAGACCCAATGAGAACTCGTTTCAAGAACCTAGATTATATCAAAATCTAGATCCGTTGAAGAACCCGTTTCAAGAACCTAGATTACAAAGGAGGAATGCCACAAAGATTGTGATTTACCTTCCATAAATTCAAGAGTTCAACCAAGAACAAGATGAAAAACCTCAACTCACAAATAACATTCAATATTGTCTAACCTTCAAATGAGGCTACAAGGAGTATTTAAACTAAACCTAATTAAAACCCTAACCAAAATAAAGTCCCTTTTTACCCAAAATGCACTGATGAACAGTGTCGCGCTACAGTACCCGCGGCTACAGTACGACTACAGTAATGCTACAGTACCTCTTGAAATCCTAATTCCTAAAAAGTAACTTTCCAAATAAGACCTTGGCCAAAATACAAGACCTTCTTGAAAACCCTAGTTCATTAAAAATAAGACGTGTGGGCCAGGCATCTTCAAGCCCACTTATTCTAAACTAATAAAATAAATCATTTAACCAAATTGGAAGTTTCCAATAACAATAGACCCTATCTCTAAGTCATGTCTTCCACTGCTTGAATCAAGTGAATCAAAGCTGGTTCTCCTTCTTTCAAGCCCATCTTGAGTGTTGGGCTCTTGCTAACTTCATCCCAAGTGGATTGCACCAATCCGTGCATTGCTTCCTTGATTTTCTTGGCCATTGATCTTGTAATTGGCCCATCTGAAATTTGCAAATGATCTTTAAGACTAGGCCCACCTTAGCTCCCATCACATTGCATGTTAAAAGTTTTTTATTAGAGTTTTGCATGGATCTTGAAAGTTGGAAACTAGGAGTTACAAGCTAATATGCTCCAATGACTTTGATATTCATGTATTTCACTCTTAGGACTTTGATTTGTGTTGAGGATATGAATTTTATGCATGCAAAGGTTTAGTTAGGTCCTATACTTGAGGTTTGTGTTTCTATGCAATTTTTGCCATGTGATCTTAGGTTTGATGCTTAGATCTGTTTTAGTTCTTAAAATTGAAGCATGTGATATTTTTTTCTTGATGGTTTACTTCAATGAAAATTTGGATCTAGTGGGTTGATAAAAAATCAAATCATATAGTACTCGGTTTTAGAGTATACATACAAACCAATTGCGTTGAATGTGATTTTGTGACTTTTGTGGTTTTCGCTTAATTTTTTAAATCATGATAGTCCTAATCATTGTTTTATGAACATATTTAGAGTATGTTTATGAACTTATGGACTTCTTGAAATTGTTTGAAAAAGGATAGACCATGAACATCATGGGTCATACTTTGAGGACCACAAACTTGATATTTTGGCGTGAAGGAAGTTATGACTTTAAACATATAGGTTTTGATGTTTATTGTAGCTTGTTATTGAAGCATAGGATGTGACTTTGTATGTTACATGATTGATTTTAGCATGAAAGATTGATATGAACCCGTGGGAATGAATTCCCTTGAACCCACAATCAATTTGAAAACTCCCCAAGAAAGCCAAAAATCAAGTCAAGGATGGAGAATCTAGACCCGATGAGAACCCGTTTCAAGAACCTAGATTATATTAAAATCTAGACCCGTTGAAGAACCCGTCTCAAGAACCCAGATTACAAAGGAGGAACGCCACAAAGGTTGTGATTTACCTTTGATAAGTTCAAGACTTCAATCAAGAACAAGAGGAGAAAACTCAACTCACAAATAAAATTCAATATTGTCTAATCTCTCAAATGAGGCTACAAAGAGTTTTTAAACCCAAACCTAATCAAAACCCTAACCAAAATAAAGCCCCTTTTTCCCAAAATTACCCTTGATGAACAGTACGGCTACAGTACCCGCGGCTACAGTAACCCCAACAATAAATTGATGAAACCCTAGTTCCTAAAATGTAACTTTCCAAATAAGCCCTTGGCCAAAATACAAGGCCTTCCCAAAAACATATTTCATAAGAAATAAGACATGTGAGCCAAGCATTTTCAATCCCATTTATTCTAAACTAGTAAAATAAATCATTTAACCAAATTAGAAGCCTCCAATAACAATAGGCCGTATCTCTAAATCATGTCTTCCTCAGCATGAATAAAGTGGATCAAAGCTGGTTCTTCTTCTTTAAGACCCATCTTCAGTGTTGGGCTCTTGCTGGCTTCATCCCAAGTGGATTGCACCAATCCTTGCATTGCTTCCTTGATCTTCTTGGCCCTTGATCTTGTAATTGGCCCATCTGGAACTTGCAAAGGATCTTTAAGAGTAGGCCCACCTTGGTTCCTATCATTCCCCCTCTCCTCAAAAGGATTCGACCTCGAATCTTCACCTACATCAAAAGGAGAAAGATCAGAAACATTGAAAGTTGCAGAAACTTTATACTCACCTGGAAGATCCACTTTATATGCATTGTCATTAATTTTCTCAAGAATTTGGAAAGGTCCATCTCCTCGAGGATGTAACTTAGTCCTTCTATGGGCTGGGAATCTTTCTTTGCGCATGTGAACCCAAACCCAATCTCCTGGTTCAAAGATGACACGCCTTCGTCCTTTATTGGCTTGGGACGCAACCCTTTCATTCTTTTGGGCAATTTGAAGCCGTACCCTCTCATGAAGTGACTTCACTAACTCCGCCTTCTTTTGTCCATCCAAACTACTCCTGTCATCAACAGGTAAAGGCATCAAATCCAAAGGAGTAAGTGGATTAAATCCATAAACAATTTCGAAAGGAGAGTATGAAGTAGTAGTATGCATCGTCCTATTATATGCAAACTCTATAAATGGCAAACAATCCTCCCAAGTTTTTAAATTCTTATGAACAACAGTGCGTAAAAGTTGAGTTAAAGTCCTATTAACTACTTCAGTCTGACCATCAGTCTGCGGATGACAAGTAGTGGAAAATAAGAGCTTAGTACCCAATTTCCCCCACAACACCTTCCAAAAGTAGCTAAGGAATTTAACATCCCTATCAGAAACAATACTCTTAGGTACACCATGGAGTCGCACTATCTCCCGGAAAAACAAGTCAGCTATGTTGGTTGCATCATCTATTTTATGGCATGGAATGAAATGTGCCATCTTACTGAATCTATCCACAACCACAAAAATAGAATCTCTACCCCTTTTGGTCCTAGGCAGCCCCAAAACAAGGTCCATAGATATGTCTACCCATGGCTCACTAGGAACGGGTAAGGGTGTATACAACCCATGTGGCAAAACCTTAGATTTGGCGTTTCTACTTGTAATGCACCTTCTACAAATACGGTTAACATCTCTCTTCATCTTAGGCCAAAAGAAATGTTCATGTAAAATGTCTAAAGTTTTCTTGACACCAAAGTGTCCCATTAATCCCCCACCATGTGCCTCACGCACCAATAACTCACGCATAGAACAATTTGGCAGACAAAGTTTGCTTTCTTTAAACAAATAACCATCATGCTTGTAAAACTTACCAAATGCCGCCTTATCACATGCCACATACACATTAGAAAAATCAGCGTCATTGGCATACATGTCTTTCACATATTCAAACCCAAGCATTTTAGCACTCATAGAAGTAAGAAGTACATACCTCCGGGATAGAGCATTAGCAACAATGTTCTCCTTACCTTGCTTGTAACGGATGACATAGGGAAATGTCTCAATGTATTCCATCCATCTAGCATGCCTTTTATTCAACTTACCTTGACCCTTGAGATGCTTCAATGATTCATGATCGGTGTGGATCACAAATTCCCTTGGCCATAGGTAGTGCTGCCAAGTCTCTAATGCACGAACAAGAGCGTAAAGCTCTTTGTCATAAGTAGGGTAGTTCAGGGATGCCCCACTTAACTTTTCACTGAAGAAGGCTATGGGACGCCTATCTTGCATCAAAACGGCTCCAATCCCAATTCCTGAGGCATCACATTCAATCTCAAAAGCTTTGTTAAAATCAGGTAATGCTAACACAGGTGCAGAGCACAACCTTTCTTTAATAGTGGCAAAAGCATTCTCTTGATTAGCCCCCCAATGAAACCCAACATTCTTTTTAATTATCTCAGTGAGTGGTGCAGTAATGGTGCTGAAGTCTTTAACAAAACGCCGATAAAAGCTTGCTAAGCCATGAAAGCTTCTTACCTCAGTGATGCTTTTTGGCGTTGGCCACTCCTTGATGGCCTTGACTTTCTCTTCATCCACCTCAATACCCTTCGTACTAACAACATAACCAAGAAAAACAACTTTTTCCATGCAAAAGGCACATTTCTTGAAATTAGCATACAACTTTTCACATCTCAACACATCAAACACATATCTCAAATGGTCAATATGTTCATTTAAGTTCTTGCTGTACACTAAGATATCATCAAAGTACACAACCACAAACTTGCCTATGAATGCACGTAGGACATGGTTCATTAATCTCATGAAAGTACTGGGCGCATTTGTAAGTCCAAATGGCATAACCAACCATTCATAAAGCCCATATTTAGTCTTAAAAGCAGTTTTCCATTCATCACCCTCTTTCATTCTAATTTGATGGTACCCACTTTTAAGATCAATTTTACTGAAAATACATGAGCCATGCAATTCATCAAGCATATCATCCAATCTAGGAATGGGATGGCGATACTTTACCGTGATATTGTTGACCGCCCTGCAATCAATGCACATCCTCCACGTCCCATCCTTCTTTGGCACCAGTAGCACTGGTACAGCACAGGGGCTCATGCTCTCCCTCACGTACCCCCTGCTCATCAAATCCTCAACTTGCCTCTGAAGCTCCTTTGTCTCCTCTGGATTACTCCTATAGGCTGGTCGGTTTGGAATAGCAGCCCCGGGCACAAAATCAATCTGGTGCTCAATGCCTCTAATGGGTGGCAACTCATTTGGCATCTCATCCGGGAATACATCCTCAAACTCCTGCAACAAAGAAACAGCCAAACTAGGAAGAAACTGGTTAGTTTCATCAAGAGTAAGATAAGACTCTTTATAGACAAGAAAAATCATAGGGCGATCTGCGAAGAAAGCCCTCTTAACCTCACTCTCTCTTGCATAGAAACTCACTTTTGCCTTTCCTTTTCTCTCAGAAGACTCTCTTTCTTTTTTCTCTAGTGGCTCTACTCTTTTTTCTTTACTCTCAGCCACCTCTCTACTTTCTTTTTCACTCTTTCTTTTATGCTCTTTTTCACTCTCACTCTTTCTTTTTTGCTCAATCTCTTTTTCACTCTTCCTTTTTTGATCACTCTCATTTTCACTCTTTCTCTTCTGATCACTCTCATTTTCACTTTTTCTTTTTTGAGCAACCTCACTTTTCAATTTCAATTGGTCCTCATAGACCTGGCTTGGAGTTAAAGGAGCAAGCTTAATTGTTTTGCCCTCCTTTTCAAAGCTGTACATGTTCTTGAACCCATCATGTGTCACCCTCCTATCATACTGCCATGGCCTCCCCAACAAAATATGGCCCGCATGCATAGGCACAACATCACAAAGCACCTCATCCTGATACTTCCCAATAGAAAAAGTAACTAACACTTGTTTATCCACTCTAACCTCTCCACAATCATTCAACCACTGCAATTTGTATGGTCTAGAGTGTTTTAAGGTTGGTAAATTCAATTTCTCAACCAAAGTAGTGCTAGCCACATTAGTACAACTCCCTCCATCAATGATCATACTACATACCTTATTGTTGACATGGCATCTAGTATGGAAAATGTTCTCTCTCTGTTGCTCTGCATCATCCACCTTAATGTGTGCATTAAGAGCACGCCTGGCAACAAGAGACTCACCTGTCACAGGGAATACCACTCCATCATCATCACTAGCATCATCCAACTCGGGCACCTCATCACTATCATCCTCACTCTCAGTCATCACCTCTCCATTGTCACGCATAATCATCACCCTCCTATTTGGACATTGAGAAGCAATGTGCCCTGAACCCAAACACTTAAAACATTTGATATCTCTATTCCGTGAAGGTTGGGATTCTACCTTGGGTTTGTTGCTAGTTCCCTCATCTTTTCCCTTAGGTGGTTCGGTCTTTCTCTTTGCTTCACCTGGATCATTCCTATCCCATTTTGATTTCCAAGTAGTGCTAGAAACCGAAGTGTACCTTGCTGTCCCTTTTCTCTTTAATTGTCTCTCCACCTTCATAGCCATGTGCACCATGTCCTCTATCTCCACATAATGTTGTAATTCAATTACATTGGCTATGTCCCTATTTAACCCACTCAAAAATCTAGCCATGGTGGCCTCTCGGTCCTCCTCTACATTAGCCCGAATCATCGCCACCTCCATCTCCTTATGGTAATCCTCTACACTCCTAGACCCCTGTGTAAGATTTTGTAATTTCTGGTAAAGGTCTCTATAGTAATGGCTAGGAACAAATCTCCGCCTCATGAGAGCTTTCAACTCTCCCCATGTCTCTATAGGCCTCTCATAATTCCTCCTCCTATTGGTCACTAATTGATCCCACCAAATAATAGCATAATCAGTGAATTCAATTACCGCCAACTTCACTTTCTTCTCCTCAGAGTAATTATGGCAATCAAACACCAACTCTATTTTTTTCTCCCACTCTAGATAAACCTCAGGGTCAGTTCTACCTTGGAAAGGTGGTATTTTCATTTTGATGCTACCAAGGTCTCCATCTACACCATCCCGACCCCTTAGATTCCCCTCAAATCCTCTTTCATGCCTAACTCTTCTATTTCTACCCGACCCAACGTCAGATGCTAAGTCTTCCTCATCCTCACCATCTCCTTCATTCTCATACTGATTTTCAACTCTATGCTCACGTCGCCTCCTGTCCCTCCCACCTTGTATATTTCTAATCGCTGCTTCTTGATGATCCATCCTATCCCTCACTTCACCCAACACCAAGTTCAACCGCTCAAACTGTTGTTGCATGGCTTGCAACACAAAGGATGAGTTATCTGCTCTCCCCCTTGGTGATGCGCTACTCCGATGAGACATTATCAGGCACTACACAAAAGAATGTTAGTGGGAAAAAAATAAAATAAAATAAACCTCACACACTCCCTCACGTGTTTACACTCGAATAATGACACTCCACTCGTGTTTCACTCTTAATTGGCTTTTTTCGATAATAGTCTCACACTCTCTTGCCTTTTACCTCAAGAGTTTTCCCACTCCAGTTCTTTAAGAACTAATTGACTCAATCAAGACAAAGTAACTTTGTTTTATCCCAACTAGAAATTAGGTCCAAGAAACAAGAACAAGAGAAACACGGAAGGAATGAAAAAAAATGGCACGTGAATCAAGGAAATTATACGAATGAAACAGTTAACAATAAGACAAGATACCAACTAGAATCACCCCCTTTGATGATAAGGCTCAAAAAAAAAATCCTCGAATTTTTTTTTTTTTCCTTTCTTTTCTTTTCTTTTCTTTTCTTTTCTTTTCCTTTCACCAACTGATTTGATCACAAACAAGAATAAGCAGTTGAGAAAACCCTAACCATAACTCAGAAACCCTTGGGCAAGTGATATACGGCAGCCCCTAGAACAAGAGATTTCAGCCAACACAAACCCTAGAACAATGATTTTCAGCAACCCTAGCAATAGTGAAGAAGTCTGCTAACCACCACTATTTTTTTTTTTTGTAATCAATCCTAGAACAATGAAGCCCTAGAATTAAATATGCAAGAAATAAAAGATAGAATAAGACCTGATTGGAAACCTTGCTCTGAATACCAAATGATATGAACCCGTGGGAATGAATTCCCTTGAACCCACAATCAATTTGAAAACTCCCCAAGAAAGCCAAAAATCAAGTCAAGGATGGAGAATCTAGACCCGATGAGAACCCGTTTCAAGAACCTAGATTATATTAAAATCTAGACCCGTTGAAGAACCCGTCTCAAGAACCCAGATTACAAAGGAGGAACGCCACAAAGGTTGTGATTTACCTTTGATAAGTTCAAGAGTTCAATCAAGAACAAGAGGAGAAAACTCAACTCACAAATAAAATTCAATATTGTCTAATCTCTCAAATGAGGCTACAAAGAGTTTTTAAACCCAAACCTAATCAAAACCCTAACCAAAATAAAGCCCCTTTTTCCCAAAATTACCCTTGATGAACAGTACGGCTACAGTACCCGCGGCTACAGTAACCCCAACAATAAATTGATGAAACCCTAGTTCCCAAAATGTAACTTTCCAAATAAGCCCTTGGCCAAAATACAAGGCCTTCCCAAAAACATAGTTCATAAGAAATAAGACATGTGAGCCAAGCATTTTCAATCCCATTTATTCTAAACTAGTAAAATAAATCATTTAACCAAATTAGAAGCCTCCAATAACAATAGGCCGTATCTCTAAATCATGTCTTTCTCAGCATGAATAAAGTGGATCAAAGCTGGTTCTTCTTCTTTAAGACCCATCTTCAGTGTTAGGCTCTTGCTGGCTTCATCCCAAGTGGATTGCACCAATCCTTGCATTGCTTCATTGATCTTCTTGGCCCTTGATCTTGTAATTGGCCCATCTGGAACTTGCAAAGGATCTTTAAGAGTAGGCCCACCTTGGTTCCTATCATAAAGATGGGTTTTAAAGAATTGTAACAAAAATAAAAGGTTAGCACTTTTCATGTTTCGGCCTATTCTTGGTTCACGTACTTGTGATTTGATCTAAATTTTCTAATTAGATATCTAGATTTAGGATAGAATTTACATAAGGAGTGTAAATTTTGGTGAGTTTTGGAGTTAGGATGTTAAATTTTTAAGTTAGGGGTAAAATGATCATTCTTCCACAAGTAGAGGGTAAAATGATAATTTTACTCTAAGTATGTAATTGTATTTTTCTAAGTATACTAGTAAGGAGTTTCAAACTTTATAAATGTCTCCTTATAGTTCCTATGTCTCACGCTTAAGTTTCATTACACTTCAATCATTGTAAGTTAACCTCTAACTTACTTTCAGGATACTTGTGTATGTATGGTGGTAAGAAACCATCATCCATATTTATTATGCTTATAATAAATTTCATATTATGTCATGCTACGATTTATTTCAAGTACTTGTTTATGTATGGGTAAGTTAGCCTCTAACTTACTTTCAGGATATTGTGTATGTGTGGTGGTAAGAAAATAATCATTCATGTTCTTTATGCTCTTATACATGTTATATAATGCCATGTCACAAAATGTATATCTGTTACACATTACATCATATCACAAAATGTGTATCTGTTACATGTTACGTCATGTCATGATTTATTTATCTATTTTATGTTATGTCATGTCTTTCATCACACGTACATTTTATGTTACGTTATGTTATATCATCTATCATTTCGTTTCACATCACATCATGTCTCAAGTACAGAGTATGTCATGAAAAATAGTATTTTCTAAGTCAGTCATATCTGGGATACTCATGACGTAATCATTATGATTGTCCAAGTATCTTCGTTGATAATTCACGCAAGGTACTTCTGGTGTAATCATTCTGATTGTTAGATACCTCTACTCAAATGCTCATGGCGTAATCATTTTGATTGTTGAAGTATTACTAGGTACTCTTGCTGTAACCATTATGATGTCTGAGTATCTCTAGCTGAATATATTGGGCAGAATCATTGCATATTGTTTAGATGCATGCTAGGTGCATTACATCTTTATTTATCATGAACAGGAAGGTAACCTTGTGTTGTATATTCCATCGCTTCAGGTTCTGCCAAATCTCAAGTGAAATCTGGGAACGTCACATGGGGCACAAGTGTCAAAGAAATCAGAATCTCAACAAGTCCCCTCCATATACTAGCAAGCTCGGCAGTAGTTGTGCATCACTTAACCAAGGATATGAGAACCTTAGCTTTTTGATTGAGTAGCTTCGAAGGTCGATCCATAATGAACAAGTGATCTTCCTTTTCTCCCCAAGATATAAAAGGTTCCATATTTGAAACCCGATTTGAAAATCAACAGACGGTTTGCAGTGGGATTTGTTATATTAAATTACGAAGTCATTTTACAAGACATGAGTTCATACGTTACATAAAGCATGCCTAGGCTTATGTCACCTATTCCTTGTGCCATGTCTGACCTGACGCTTCATCCTCATTGTATTCTTGGGTGGAGCGCATATAAAACAAAATTAGTCGAACACTGTGTAAGAATTACTTCATATTGAAAACATATACTAACATAGGTTTTCAATCATACATTCTTCATTCTTCTACAGACTTTATATAAAATATTTCTTTCCTTAGAAAATATTATAAGGTAGGATTTTTCTTTAAAAATGTTTTCCTTTCTTATGAAAATATTTCTCGCATCTTGTACATTTCTTTATAAAGTGCTAAATTGTAACCCAGTTGATCTTACGTAATAACTACAGTATTTTAATGTACGTTTGGTTTTTTGTTATTATATATGTATTGTATATATAGGTATGAGAAAAGATATTTGCAACCATGAGTTATGCAACCACAACGTAATCGCTTTGAAAAAAATGAATAAAACATGAGACCTATATAAAAAAAATTAATTTTTTAATAGTAGACCCACTCTTTCTCAAAGCCATTACGCAGCGTTTATGTATTTCACGGTTGTATGTAGAATTATTCTATAGGTATATATACTAAGATTTATTGTTATTAGAATTTGGTGATATGAACCCGCGGGAATGAAATCCCTTGAACCCACAATCAATTTGAAAACTCCCCAAGAAAGCCAAATTCAAGTCAATGGATGGAAAAACCTAGACCCGATGAGAACTCGTTTCAAGAACCTAGATTATATCAAAATCTAGACCCGTTGAAGAACCTGTCTCAAGAACTTAGATTACAGAGGAGGAAGGCCACAAAGGTTGTGATTTACCTTTGATAAGTTCAAGAGTTCAATCAAGAACAAGAGGAGAAAACTCAACTCACAAATAAAATTCAATATTGTCTACCCTTCAAATGAGGCTACAAGAAGTATTTAAACTAAACCTAATTAAAACCCTAGCCAAAATAAAATCCCTTTTTACCCAAAATGCCCTGATGAATAGTGTTGCGCTACAGTACCCGCGGCTACAGTATGACTACAGTACGCTACAGTACCTCTTGAAACCCTAATTCCTAAAAAGTAACTTTCCAAATAAGCCCTTAGCCAAAATACAAGGCCTTCTTGAAAACCCTAGTTCATTAAATATAAGATGTGTGGGCCAGGCATCTTCATGCCCACTTATTCTAAACTAATAAAATAAATCATTTAACCAAATTGGAAGTCTCCAATAACAATAGGCCCTATCTCTAAGCCATGTCTTCCACAGCTTGAATCAAGTGGATCAAAGCTGGTTCTCCTTCTTTCAAGCCCATCTTGAGTGTTGGGCTCTTGCTAGCTTCATCCCAAGTGGATTGCACCAATTCGTGCATTGCTTCCTTGATCTTCTTGGCCCTTGATCTTGTAATTGGCCCATCTGGAATTTGCAAATGATCTTTAAGACTAGGCCCACCTTGGTTCCCATCATTCCCCCTCTCCTCAAAAGGATTCGACCTCGAATCTCCACCTGAATCAAAAGGAAAAATGTTAGTAACATTGAAAATAGCAAAAACTTGATACTTACTTGAAAGATCTACTTCATGTGTATTTTCATTAATTTTCTCAAGAAATTGAAAATGTTCATCCAAGGTACTCCTATCATCAACAAGCAAAGCCATCGAAGGTAAAGGAGTAAGTGGATTAAAACCATAAACAACCTCAAATGGAGAATAAGAAATAATAGTATGCAAGGTTTTATATGCACACTCTAATAAGGGCAAATGATACTCCCGCAAATGTCCATTTAGCAATTCAATGAATGGCAAATGATACTCCCACAAACGTTCATGAAACACACCTAAAGTTTTTCTTACACCACTCCAATTATATGCAAACTTAATCAATGACAAGTAATACTTCCACAAATGTTCATGCAACACGTTAATAAATGACAAATGATATTTCCACAAACGTTCATGTAATACGTCAGTGAATGGCAAATGATACTCCCACAAACGTTCATGCAACATATTGAAAGTCTTCCTTACACCAAAGTTACCCAACAAACCACCATGTCTATCACACACAAGCAACTTAAGCATAAAACTAGTTGGCACACAAAATCTATTCTCTCTAAACAAGTACCAATCTAATTTATAGAACTTACTAAACGATGCTTTTTCACATGTTCCATACACACTAGCAAAGTCATCATCATTAGCATGCAATTCTTTATTATATTCAAGTCTCAACAATTTTGCATCTAAAATGAAGATAAGAACGTACCTTCTCGCTAAAGCATCAACCACAAAATTTTCCATACCTTGTGTGTATTTGAATACAAGAGGAAAAGTCTCAACACAGTCCTCCCGCTTAGCATGCATTATAGTCAACGGCTTACCTTGTCCCTTCAAGTGTGAAAAAGACTCATGTTCTTCAAAGGAAGGTCGATTAGGAATTGTCGCACCTGGCACAAAATCAATGTAGTACTCTATCTCCCTAATAGGTGGCAATCCACTAAACACATGATATGAACCCGTGGGAATGAAATCCCTTGAACCCACAATCAATTTGAAAACTCCCTAAGAAAGCCAAAAATCAAGTCAAGGATGGAGAATCTAGACCCGATGAGAACCTGTTTCAAGAACCTAGATTATATTAAAATCTAGACCCGTTGAAGAACCCGTCTCAAGAACCCAGATTACAAAGGAGGAACGCCACAAAGGTTGTGATTTACCTTTGATAAGTTCAAGAGTTCAATCAAGAACAAGAGGCGAAAACTCAACTCACAAATAAAATTCAATATTGTCTGATCTCTCAAATGAGGGTACAAAAAATTTTTAAACCCAAACCTAATCAAAACCCTAGCCAAAATAAAGCCCCTTTTACCCAAAATTACCCTTGATGAACAGTACCAGCTACAGTACCCGAGACTACAGTAACCCCTACAATAAATTGATGAAACCCTAGTTCCTAAAATGTAACTTTCCAAATAAGCCCTTGGCCAAAATACAAGGCCTTCCCGAAAACATAGTTCATAAGAAATAAGACATGTGAGCTAAGCATCTTCAAGCCCACTTATTTTAAACTAATAAAATAAATCATTTAACCAAATTAGAAGCCTCGAATAACAATAGGCCGTATCTCTAAGTCATGTCTTGCACAGCTTGAATAAAGTGGATCAAAGCTGGTTCTCTTTCTTTCAAGCCCATCTTGAGTGTTGGGCTCTTGTTAGCTTCATCCCAAGTGGATTGCACCAATCCGTGCATTGATTCCTTGATCTTCTTGGCCCTTGATCTTGTGATTGGCCCATCTGGAATTTGCAAATGATCTTTAAGACTAGGCCCACCTTGGTTCCCATCAACACACCTCTAGGAAACATGACCTCATATCCCTGCAACAAAAAAACAATAACACTAGGCAAAGATACGTCAAGTTCGTTAGTATTAAGACTCGCCTTAGCATAAAAACTCAATTTTCTTTTTGTTTTTCTCTCTCTTCCTTCACTCTCTCTTTTCTTTCCACAATTATTTTCTTTTTCACTCTCTTTTTGCTTTTCACTCTCTTTTTTTCTGTCACTCTCTTTTCCTTCATCTTGTTTTGAACCCTCGACCTGACAACTGTTTTTCAACTAATTCTCTCTTTCTCTTGAGGTTTCGGCCTCACCCTCATCTTTTCTCTCTCTCATTTTACTCTCTTTCTCATTTTCAGCCTCACTTTTTCTTTTTTGATCACACTCATTTTCACTCTTTCTTTTTTGAGCAATCTCACTTTTCAGTTTCAAATGGTCCCCATGGACTTGTGTTGGAGTTAAAGGAGCAAGTTTAATTGTTTTTCCATCCTTTTCAAAACTGTACATGTTCCTTAACCCATCATGGATCACCTTCCTATCATATTCCCATGGCTTCCCCAACAAAATATGACCAGCATGCATAGGCACTACATCACAAAGGACAATATCCTGGTATTTTCCAATTGAAAAAGTAACTAGCACTTGCTTATTGACCCTAACCTCGCCACAATCACTCGACCACTGCAACATGTATGGTCTAGGGTGTTTTAAGGTAGGTATATTCAATTTCTCAACTAAAGTAGTGCTAGCCAAATTAATACAGCTCCGCAAATCAATGATCATACTACATACCTTGTTGTTGATGTGGCATCTAGTATGAAAAATGTTCTCGTTCTGCTTCTCTGTATCATCCATCTTAATTTGTATATTGAGAGCATGCCTGGCAACAAGAGACTCACCATATTCTTCATTCTTACAGGTATGTTCAATACAAGGTTCACTCCTCTTTCTATCTCTCCTGCCTTGTAAATTTCTAATTACCACTTCTTGATGATCCATCATATTCCTCACTTCACCTAACACCAAGTTCAACCGCTCAAACTGTTGTTGCATGGATTGCAACACAAAGGATGAGTAATCTACCATCCCCTTTGGTGAAGAGCCACTCCGATGAGACATTGTAAAGTGCTGCACAAATGAATATTAGTGGAAAAACCTCACACACTCCCTTACGTGTTTACACTCGAATAATGGCATTTCACTCGTGTTTCACTCCTAATTGGCTTTTTCCCGATAGTAGTCTCACACTCTCTTGCATTTTACCTCAATAGTTTTCCCGCTCAAGTTCTTTAAGAACTAGTTGAACTAAATCGAGACAATACAACCTTGTATTATTCCAACCAGTAATATAGATCCAAGAAATAAGAAATAAGGAAGGAATAAAACGACACGGGACTCAAGGAATTTATATGAGGGAAAGAGTAATTATAGAACAAGATACCAACTACAAATATGTATTCAGCCCCTTTGACGATAAAACTCAATCAACAAATGTTTTTCTTTGTCTTTGTTGTAACTATGTAGCAACCTTTAAATATGCTACCTCTCCTTATCTTCTTCTCCTTCTTTTGTTCTTCTTCTTCTTTTTTTTTTTTTTTTCGAATTTTCTTTTCTTTTCCTTTCCTTTCTTTTCTTTTTTTTTTTTTTTTTCTAATTCAATCACAAACAGAAATACTCAATTGTAAAAATCAAGCAATTGAATTGAAGCACACAAGAATTGACAACGAAATAGAAGAGAATCAATGGAACGACATTCCAAGCAATTGACAAACTCAGATATGCATTAAACCCTAGAATTTTGAAACCCTAGGTGATGCAAATTTCAGCCAAACCCAAAACCATTAGAATTTTGGCAACCTACTTTTCGTTTCTGCAATTTTTTTTTTTTTGGCAACTCTAGAGCAATGTAGCCCTAGAATTAAATTTAAGGATGCAAGAAATTAAAAGATAGAATCAGACCTGATTGGAAACCTTGCTCTGAATACCAAATGATATGAACCAGCGGGAATGAATCCCTTGAACCCATAATCAATTTGAAAACTCTCCAAGAAAGCTAAATTCAAGTCAATGCTAGAGCAAGCTGGGCCTATTCTTACAGATCATTTATAAATTCCAGATGGGCCAATTACAAGATCAAGGGCCAAGAAGATCAAGGAAGCAATGCACGGATTGGTGCAATCCACTTGGGATGAAGCTAGTAAGAGCCCAACACTCAAGATGGGCTTGAAAGAAAGAGAACCAGCTTTGATCCATTTGATTCAAGCTGTGGAAGACATGACTTAGAGATAGGGCCTATTGTTATTGGAGACTTCAAATTTAGTCAAATGATTTATTTTATTAGTTTAGAATAAGTGGGCTAGAAGATGCCTGGTCCACACGTCTTATTTTCAATAAACTAGAGTTTTCAAGAAGGCCTTGTATTTTGGCCAAGGGCTTATTTGGAAAGTTACTTTTTAGGAATTAGGGTTTCAAGAGGTACTGTAGCCATGGGTACTGTAGCGCGACACTGTTCATCAGGGCATTTTGGGTAAAAAGGGGCTTTATTTTGGCTAGGGTTTTAATTAGGTTTAGTTTAAATATGCCTTGTAGCCTCATTTGATGGTTAGACAATATAGCCTCATTTGATGGTTAGACAATATTGAATGTTATTTGCGAGTTGAGGTTGCTCCTCTTGTTCTTGATTGAACTTTTGAACTTATCAAAGGTAAATCACAACCTTTGTGGCGTTCCTCCTTTGTAACGGATGACATAGGGAAAGGTCTCAATGTATTCCATCCATCTAGCATGCCTTTTATTCAACTTACCTTGACCCTTGAGATGCTTCAATGATTCATGATCGGTGTGGATCACAAATTCCCTTGGCCATAGGTAGTGCTGCCAAGTCTCTAATGCACGAACAAGAGCGTAAAGCTCTTTGTCATAAGTAGGGTACTTCAGGGATGCCCCACTTAACTTTTCACTGAAGAAGGCTATGGGACGCCTATCCTGCATCAAAACGGCTCCAATCCCTATTCCTGAGGCATCACATTCAATCTCAAAAGTTTTGTTAAAATCAGGTAATGCTAACACAGGTGCAGAGCCCAACCTTTCTTTAATAGTGGCAAAAGCATTCTCTTGATTAGCCCCCCAATGAAACCCAACATTCTTTTTAATTACCTCAGTGAGTGGTGCAGTAATGGTGCTGAAGTCTTTAACAAAACGCCGATAAAAGCTTGCTAAGCCATTAAAGCTTCTTACCTCAGTGATGCTTTTTGGCGTTGGCCACTCCTTGATGGCCTTGACTTTCTCTTCATCCACCTCAATACCCTTCGTACTAACAACATAACCAAGAAAAACAACTTTTTCCATGCAAAAGGCACATTTCTTGAAATTAGCATACAACTTTTCACATCTCAACACATCAAACACATATCTCAAATGCTCAATATGTTCATTTAAGTTCTTGCTGTACACTAAGATATCATCAAAGTACTCAACCACAAACTTACCTATAAATGCACGTAGGACATGGTTCATTAATCTCATGAAAGTACTGGGCGCATTTGTAAGTCCAAATGGCATAACCAACCATTCATAAAGCCCATATTTAGTCTTAAAAGCAGTTTTCCATTCATCACCCTCTTTCATTCTAATTTGATGGTACCCACTTTTAAGATCAATTTTACTGAAAATACATGAGCCATGCAATTCATCAAGCATATCATCCAATTTAGGAATGGGATGGCGATACTTTACCGTGATATTGTTGATCGCCCTGCAATCAATGCACATCCTCCACGTCCCATCCTTCTTTGGCACTAGTAGCACTGGTATAGCACAAGGGCTCATGCTCTCCCTCACGTACCCCTTGCTCATCAAATCCTCAACTTGTCTCTGAAGCTCCTTTGTCTCCTCTAGATTACTCCTATAGGCTGGTCGGTTTGGAATAGCAGCCCCGGGCACAAAATCAATCTGGTGCTCAATGCCTCTCATCCGGGAATACATCATCAAACTCCTGCAACAAAGAAACAGCCAAACTAGGAAGAAACTGGTTAGTTTCATCAAGAGTAAGATAAGTCTCTTTATAGACAAGAAAAATCATAGGGCGATCTGCGAAGAAAGCCCTCTTAACCTCACTCTCTCTTGCATAGAAACTCACTTTTGCCTTTCCTTTTCTCTCAGAAGACTCTTTTTTTTTTCTCTAGTGTCTCTACTCTTTTTTCTTTACTCTCAACCACCTCTCTACTTTCTTTTTCACTCTTTCTTTTATGCTCTTTTTCACTCTCACTCTTTCTTTTTTGCTCAATCTCTTTTTCACTCTTCCTTTTTTGATCACTCTCATTTTCACTGTTTCTCTTCTGATCACTCTCATTTTCACTTTTTCTTTTTTGAGCAACCTCACTTTTCAATTTCAATTGGTCCTCATAGACCTGGCTTGGAGTTAAAGGAGCAAGTTTAATTGTTTTACCCACCTTTTCAAAGCTGTACATGTTCTTGAACCCATCATGTGTCACTCTCCTATCATACTGCCACGGCCTCCCCAACAAAATATGGCCCGCATGCATAGGCACAACATCACAAAGCACCTCATCCTGATACTTCCCAATAGAAAAAGTAATTAACACTTGTTTATCCACCCTAACCTCTCCACAATCATTCAACCACTGCAATTTGTATGGTCTAGAGTGTTTTAAGGTTGGTAAATTTAATTTCTCAACCAAAGTAGTGCTAGCCACATTAGTACAACTCCCTCCATCAATGATCATACTACATACCTTATTGTTGACATGGCATCTAGTATGGAAAATATTCTCTCTCTGTTGCTCTGCATCATCCACCTTAATGTGTGCATTTAGAGCACGCCTGGCAACAAGAGACTCACCTGTCACAGGGTATACCACTCCATCATCATCACTAGCATCATCCAACTCGGGCACCTCATCACTATCATCCTCACTCTCAGTCATCACCTCCTCATTGTCACGCCTAATCATCACCCTCCTATTATTTGGACATTGAGAAGCAATGTGCCCTGAACCCAAACACCTAAAACAATTGATATCTCTATTCCGTGAAGGATGGGATTCTACCTTGGGTTTGTTGCTAGTTCCCTCATCTTTTCCCTTAGGTGGTTCGGTCTTTCTCTTTGCTTCAGCTGGATCATTCCTATCCCATTTTGATTTCCAAGTAGTGTTGAAACCGAAGTGTACCTTGCTGTCCCTTTTCTCTTTAATTGTCTCTCCACCTTCATAGCCATGTGCACCATGTCCTCTATCTCCACATAATGCTGTAATTCAATTACATTGGCTATGTCCCTATTTAACCCACTCAAAAATCTAGCCATGGTGGCCTCTCGGTCCTCCTCTACATTAGCCCAAATCATCGCCACCTCCATCTCCTTATGGTAATCCTAGGAACAAATCTCCGCCTCATGAGAGCTTTCAACTCTCCCCATGTCTCTATAGGCCTCTCATAATTCCTCCTCCTATTGGTCACTAATTGATCCCACCAAATAATAGCATAATCAGTGAATTCAATTACCGCCAACTTCACTTTCTTCTCCTCAGAGTAATTATGGCAATCAAACACCAACTCTATTTTTTTCTCCCACTCTAGATAAACCTCAGGGTCAGTTATACCTTGGAAATGTGGTATTTTCATTTTGATGCTACCAAGGTCTCCATCTACACCATCCCGACCCAACGTCAGATGCTAAGTCTTCCTCATCCTCACCATCTCCTTCATTCTCATACTGATTTTCAACTCTATGCTCACGTCGCCTCCTGTCCCTCCCACCTTGTAGATTTCTAATCGCTGCTTCTTGATGATCCATCTTATCTCTCACTTCACCCAACACCAAGTTCAACCGCTCAAACTGTTGTTGCATGGCTTGCAACACAAAGGATGAGTTATCTGCTCTCCCCCTTGGTGATGCGCTACTCCGATGAGACATTATCAGGCGCTATACAAAAGAATGTTAGTGGGAAAAAAAAAAAGTAAACCTCACACACTCCCTCACGTGTTTACACTCGAATATTGACACTCCACTCGTGTTTCACTCTTAATTGGCTTTTTTCGATAATAGTCTCACACTCTCTTGCCTTTTACCTCAAGAGTTTTCCCACTCCAGTTCTTTAAGAACTAATTGACTCAATCAAGACAAAGCAACTTTGTTTTATCCCAACTAGTAATTAGGTCCAAGAAACAAGAACAAGAGAAACACAGATGGAATGAAAAAAAATAGCACGTGAATCAAGGAAATTATACGAATGAAACAGTCAACAATAAGACAAGATACCAACTAGAATCACCCCCTTTGATGATAAGGCTCAAGAAAAAAAATCTCGGAATTTTTTTTTTTTTCCTTTCTTTTCTTTTCTTTTCTTTTTTTTTCCTTTCACCAACTGATTTGATCACAAACAAGAATAAGCAGTTGAGAAAACCCTAACAATAACTCAGAAAACCCTTGGGCAAGTGATATACGGCAGCCCATAGAACAAGAGATTTCAGCCAACACAAACCCTAGAATAATGAATTTCAGCAACCCTAACAATAGTGAAGAAGTCTGCTAACCACCACTATTTTTTTTTTTGTAATCAATCATAGAACAATGAAGCCCTAGAATTAATTATTCAAGAAATAAAAAATAGAATAAGACCTGATTGGAAACCTTGCTCTGAATACCAAATGATATGAACCCGTGGGAATGAATTCCCTTGAACCCACAATCAATATGAAAACTCCCCAAGAAAGTCAAAAAATCAAGTCAAGGATAGAGAATCTAGACCCGATTAGAACCCGTTTCATGAACTTAGATTATATTAAAATCTAGACCCGTTGAAGAACCCGTCTCAAGAACCCAGATTACAAAGGAGGAACGCCACAAAGGTTGTGATTTACCTTTGATAAGTTCAAGAGTTCAATCAAGAACAAGAGGAGAAAACTCAACTCACAAATAAAATTCAATATTGTCTAATCTCTCAAATGAGGCTACAAAGAGTTTTTAAATCCAAACCTAATCAAAACCCTAGCCAAAATAAAGCCCCTTTTACCCAAAATTACCCTTGATGAACAGTACCGGCTACAGTACCCGCGGCTACAGTAACCCCAACAATAAATTGATGAAACCCTAGTTTTTAAAAAGTAACTTTCCAAATAAGCACTTGGCCAAAATACAAGGCCTTCTTGAAAACCCTAGTTCATTAAAAATAAGACGTAATGGCCAGGCATCTTCAAGCCCACTTATTATAAACTAATAAAATAAATCATTTAACCAAATTGGAAGTCTCCAATAACAATAGGCCCTATCTCTAAGTCATGTCTTCCACAGCTTGAATCAAGTGGATCAAAGCTGGTTCTCCTTCTTTCAAGCCTATCTTGAGTGTTGGGCTCTTGCTAGCTTCATCCCAAGTGGATTGCACCAATCCTTGCATTACTTCCTTGATTTTCTTGGCCCTTGATCTTGTAATTGGCCCATCTGGAACTTGCAAAGGATCTTTAAGAGTAGGCCTACCTTGGTTCCTATCATATGTATTTCTTACTTTTATGAGTGCTAAAATGCTTGGTTTTGAATATGTGAAAGAAATGTATGCCGATGACGCTGACTTTTCTGATGTGTATATGGCATGTGATAAAGCGGCATTTGGTAAGTTTTACAAGCATGATGGTTATTTATTTAAGGAATGCAAACTTTGTGTGCCAAGTTGTTCTATGTGTGAGTTATTGGTGCGTGAGGCACATGGTGGGGGATTAATGGGACACTTTGGTGTCAAGAAAACTTTGGACATTTTGCATGAACATTTCTTTTGGCCTAAGATGAAGAGAGATGTTAATCATATTTGTGGAAGGTGCATTACATGTAGAAAGGCCAAATCTAAGGTTTTGCCACATGGGTTGTATACACCCTTACCCTTTCCTGGTGAGCCATGGGTAGACATATCTATGGACTTTGTTTTGGGGCTGCCTAGGACAAAATGGATAGATATTCTATTTTTGTAGTTGTGGATAGATTTAGTAAGATGGCACATTTTATTCCATGCCATAAAACAGATGATGCTACAAACATAGCTGACTTGTTTTTTTGAGAGATAGTGCGACTCCATGGTGTACCTAGGAGTATTGTTTCTGATAGGGATGTCAAATTCCTTAGCTACTTTTGGAAGGTGTTGTGGGGGAAATTGAGTACTAACTCTTATTTTCTACTACTTGTCATCCACAGACTGATGGTCAGACTGAAGTAGTTAATAGGACTTTAACTCAGCTTTTATGTTGTTCAGAAGAATTTAAAAACTTGGGAGAATTGTCTGCCATTTATAGAGTTTGCATAAAATCGGACCATGCGTACTACTACTTCATATTCTCCTTTTGAAATTGTTTATGGATTTAATCCGCTTCCTCCTTTAGATTTGATGCCTTTACCTGTTGATGGCAGGAATAGCTTGGATGGACAAAAGAAGGAGGAGTTGGTGAAGTCACTTCATGAGAGGGTACGACTTCAAATTGTCCAAAAGAATGAAAGGGTTGCTTCCCAAGCCAATAAAGGGCGAAGGCGTGTCATCTTTGAATCGGGAGATTGGGTTTCGGTTCACATGCGCAAAGAAAGATTCCTAGCCCAAAGAAGGGCGAAGTTGCATCCTCGAGGAGATGGACCATTCCAAGTTCTTGAGAAAATTAATGACAACGCATATAAAGTGGATCTTCCAGGTGAGTATAATGTTTTTGTTACTTTCAATGTTTTTGATCTTTCTTCTTTTGATGTAGGTGAAGATTCGAGGTCGAATCATTTTGAGGAGAGGGGGAATAATGGAAACCAAGTTAGGCCTGCTCTTAAAGATCATTTGCAAATTCCAGATGGGCCAATTACGAGATCAAGGGCTAAGAAGATCAAGGAAGCAATACACGGATTGGTGCAATCCACTTGGGATGAAGCTAGCAAGAGCCCAACACTCAAGATGGGCTTGAAAGAAGGAGAACTAGCTTTGATCCACTTGATTCAAACTGTGGAAGACATGACTTAGAGATAGGGCCTATTGTTATTGGAGACTTCAAATTTGGTTAAATGATTTACTTTATTAGTTTAGAATAAGTGGGCTTGAAAATGCCTGGCCCACATGTCTTATTTTCAATGAACTAGGGTTTTCAAGAAGGCATTGTATTTTGGCCAAGGGCTTATTTGGAAAGTTACTTTTTAGGAATTATGATTTCAAGAGGTACTGTTGCATTACTGTAGCTGTACTGTAGCCGCGGGTACTGTAGTGAGACACTGTTCATCAGGGCATTTTGGGTAAAAAGGGGCTTTATTTTGGCTAGAGTTTTAATTTGGTTCAGTTTAAATACTCTTTGTAGCCTCATTTGAAGGTTAGACAATATTGAATGTTATTTGTGAGTTGAGGTTTTTCCTCTTGTTCTTGATTGAACTCTTGAACTTATCAAAGGTAAATCACAACCTTTGTGGCGTTCCTCCTTTGTAATCTAGGTTCTTGAGACGGGTTATTCAACGAGTCTAGATTTTGATATAATCTAGATTCTTGAAACGAGTTCTCATCGGGTCTAGGGATTTCATCCATTAACTTGAATTTGGCTTTCTTGGGGAGTTCTCAAATTGATTGTGGGTTCAAGAGATTTCATTCCCGTGAGTTCATATCACGTAGTGTGACTACCACAGTGAGATTTCGAGAAAATCTCAATAAGTTATAACCCAAGATAGCAACTGTAAATGCAAGACATGATGAAGAATGTTAAATGATGCATTCAAAATAAAAGAATGAATCATACATATCAAGGCGCCAACCTCCAAGCAAATTAATATAAACATTGTTCACCATAACCAGTATTACCAAGTGCCCAGAGCATCATAAAACATACTCACTTCTCAAACCCCAGGTCCAAAACTAAATGTGAAAGTCATCTTACCAACCAATTCCATTTATTATCATGTGCGCTATGATCTGTCCTTTCTCATGGTCATATGCGAACCATGCTTTGTTTGCCGAATCGTGGGTAACTACAGTGCATATGACTTTGTAACGAGCAACGCTTAGCTTCGCAACTCGTACTTGACCTCAATGTCCTTCCCAACCGAGAGGCCACAGTTTTGGCTCGAGAGTGTTACCATCTCGTCTGACATAAAATCATGACATTTCATAAAATATTTTAATGCACAAGTCCTAACATAAAATCGTGATTTTTTGTAAATATTTCAATGCATGTTTCAAACAACTAACATGAAACTTATGCATAAGTTCATTGTATTTAGAAATTTATCATGAATTGTGTGAGGGTCCTACCTTACATGAAAGGAGATATAGATCATTCGTGGAGTTGAAGGAAATGCAAAGACCCTCGAGCACACCAATGGTCTTACGACCTAGTAGTGGGAGACACTGAGTGCAACTAGTACAACATCTGGGCGAGCAGGCACTACATGAGAATCCGGCTATCATGTCCCAGAGCGAGTGATATGAACTCCACTAACAACTGTGATGAAACCCGATAACAATGATGGCTTGGAACCCCAAGATCGTATAGACAAGATTTGTTGAGCCTTGACCAGTCACCCAACTAGATGAAAACCAAGACTACGAAGGATCGAAACACCACACCAAGAAATCTTAAGAGTCTCTCCAGAATCAAGGTGATAAGTTTGGAGCTTGAATGCCACAAGATTAACTTGATAAGTTCAAAGAGTTCTTTGAAGAACCAGGAGGAACACAAGACCTCACATAGACAATAAGCTTTTGAAATTCCAAATCTCATAATAAAACTCGAAATGCCCTTCTATATACTTGGAACAACCTTCTAAGAATAGGAAACGTCATAACTACAGCTTTAAAAACAACAAAAATATTAAAATAAACATGCCCCACATTTTTTGGGCCTCTTGGACTTCTAGAGGCAGCCAAAAATAACTAAATGACTAGATTCAATGTATTTAACATACCCAGCCAAGACCTTGTTCATTCTCCTATTTAATATCCTTGAAACTCAACAAACTCACTTCCTTTAATGGTCAGACCATGCATCATGTTTCTGCTTGCTAATTAGCCTCTTCAATTGCTTTGATAACATGGAGTAAGCCTTGATTATTATTTGAGCCCATCTTGATCTTTTTAGAATCAGCCCAATTCTCTTGGATTAGCCCATTTAGTGCTTCCTTGAAACGTTTGGCTCTAAGTCTTGTAATTGGGCCACTAGGAAGTGACAAAGGGTCTTGTGCAAATTCAGCTACATTCCCACTCGTATGATCAGCATGTCCGGCTCCTTGGTTTGCATCATTCTCCCCCTCTTGAGAAGGATTTGTCCTCAAATCATCACCTACATCAAAAGGAGACAAATCTGCAACATTAAAGCTTGCACTGACACCATACTCACATGGTAAGTCAAGCTTGTAGGCATTATCATTGATGCGTTCCACTACTTGAAATGGTCCGTCACCCCGAGGTAGGAGTTTTGAACGTCGTTTCTCTGGATTTAACCTCTCTTGCGTCCCTTGTTGGCTTGATGGACATATTGTTTAGTCCTCCTTTCAATGTTCAGCCGTGCCTTTTCATGAATCATCTTTACAAATTCTACCTTCTTTTTGCCATCTAAGGTCACACGTTCACTCAAAGGTAAAGAGGTTAAATCCAAAGGTGACAATGGGCTAAAGCCATAAACAATTTCAAATGGTGAAAACTTAGTTTCAGAATGTATACTTCTATTGTAAGCAAATTCAACATGTGGCAAACAATCTTCCCATGTTTTCAAGTTCTTTTTAATGATAGCACGCAACAAAGAAGACAAAGTTCTATTCACTACTTCAGTTTGTCCATCCGTTTGTAGATGACAAGTAGTAGAAAACAACAACTTAGTTCCCAACTTTCCCCACAAAGTCTTCCAAAAGTAACTCAAAAACTTCGCATCTCTATTAGAAACAATGGTCCCAGGCATACCATGTACCTAACAATTTCTTTGAGGAACAAATCACCTATATGTGATGCATCATCAGTTTTATGACATGCAATGAGTGTGCCATCTTGGAGAATCTATCTACAACCACAAAAACTGAATCTCTCCCCCTCTTAGTCCTAGGTAAACCTAAAACAAAATCTATAGAAATATTAGTCCAAGGTTCACTAGGTATTGGCAAAGGGGTGTATAAACCATGGGGTTTCAGCTTAGACTTAGCCTGTTTTGTGATACACTTGTCACAGATTCTTTCCACATCACGTTTCATATGAGGCCAAAAAAAATGTCCATGCAAAATTTTTAAAGTCCTTAGCTACACCAAAATGACCCATCAAACCACCACCATGAGCTTCTCTCATAAGCAATTCACGCAAAGAACACATAGGCACACTGATGGGAACCAAGGTGGGCCTAGTCTTAAAGATCATTTGCAAATTGTAGATGGGCCAATTACAAGATCAAGGACCAAGAAGATCAAGGAAGCAATGCACGGATTGGTGCAATCCACTTGGGATGAAGCTAGTAAGAGCCCAACACTCAAGATGGGCTTGAAAGAAGGAGAACCAGCTTTGATCCACTTGATTCAAGCTGTGGAAGACATGGCTTAGAGATAGGGCCTATTGTTATTTGAGACTTCAAATTTGGTTAAATGATTTATTTTATTAGTTTAGAATAAGTGGGCTTGAAGATGCCTGACCCACACGTCTTATTTTCAATGAACTAGGGTTTTCAAGAAGGTCTTGTATTTTGGCCAAGGGCTTATTTGGAAAGTTACTTTTTAGGAATTAGGGTTTTAAGAGGCACTGTAGCGTTACTGTAGCCGTACTGTAGCCGCGGGTACTGTAGCACGACACTGTTCATCATGGGCATTTTGGGTAAAAAGGGGCTTTATTTTGGCTAGGGTTTTAATTAGGTTTAGTTTAAATACTCCTTGTAGCCTCATTTGAAGGCTAGACAATATTGAATTTTATTTGTGAGTTGAGTTTTCTCCTCTTGTTCTTGATTGAACTCTTGAACTTATCAAAGGTAAATCACAACCTTTGTGGCGTTCCTCCTTTGTAATCTGGGTTCTTGAGACGGGTTCTTCAACGGGTCTAGATTTTAATATAATCTAGGTTCTTGAAACAGGTTCTCATCGGGTTTAGATTCTCCATCTTTGACTTGATTTTTGGCTTTCTTGGGGAGTGTTCAAATTGATTGTGGGTTCAAGGGAATTCATTCCCACGGGTTCATATCACACACACAGTTTATTTTCCCGAAACAAAAATCCATCATGCCTATAAAACTTACAAAACGCCACTTTTTCACATGCTTTGAACACAACACCAAAATCAGAGTCTTGAACATGCAAATCCTTAATGTGTTCAAAGCTAAGCATTTTTGTATCTAAAATGGAAAGTAAAGCATACCTTCGGGACAATGCATCCGCCACCACATTTTCCTTACCTTGCTTGTATCTGATCACATAAGGAAATGTTTTAATGAATTCCACCCACTTAGCATGGCGTTTGTTCAACCTTTGCTGTCCTTTCAAATGCTTCAAAGATTCATGATCTGTGTGAATCACAAATTCCTTTGGCCATAGATAGTGTTGCCAATTTTCCAAAGCCCTTACCAAGGCATACATCTCTTTATCATAAGTGGGGTAATTTAAGGCTGCCCCACTCAACTTTTCGCTGAAATAAGCAATTGGACGGCCTTCTTGCATCAAAACAGCTCCAATACCTATTCCTGAAGCATCATGCTCAATTTCAAAAGTTTTAGCAAAGTTAGGTAAAACAAGCAAAGGTGCATTAGTTAACTTTTCTTTGATCAGACTAAATGCCTCTTCTTGTTCTTTCCCCCACTTAAACGGCACATTTTTCTTGATGACTTCAGTGAGAGGGGTGGCTAAGCTACTAAAATCACGCACAAACCGTCTATAGAAGCTAGCTAAGCCATGGAAACTCCTCACTTGGCTGATTGTTGTAGGCGTTGGCCACTCATGGATTGCCTTCACCTTTTCCTCATCCACCTCAATTCCTCTCTTACTAACAACAAAACCAAGAAATACAAGCTTATTCAAAGATGCACTTTTTGAGGTTAGCAAACAACCTTTCTTTCCTTAGAATGTCCAAAATAGATTTCAAATGCATTACATGTTCTTCCAAATTTTTGCTATAGATTAGGATATCATCAAAACACACAACTACAAACCTACCAATAAATGCTCGCAAAACATGGTTCATGAAACGCATAAATGTGCTCGGAGCATTAGTTAAACCGAAAGGCATCACTAACCACTCATACAAACCATATTTAGTCTTAAAAGCAGTTTTCCATTCATCACCTTCTTTCATCCTAATCTGATGATATCCACTCTTAAGATCAATTTTTGTAAAGACACAAGAACCATGCAATTCATCCAGCATATCATCTAATCTAGGAATGGGATGACGATACTTTACCGTTATGTTGTTGATGACTCGGCAGGTAAACCATAAGGTACCTCTTTGGGAAGGACATCTTCAAACTCCTGCAAAAGAGAAACAATATCGCTCGGCAAAGCACCGACGAGATCATTCAGCCACTGAAGCCGGTAAGGTTAAGGATGTTTCAGGGTAGTTAAAGCCAATTTCTCCACCAAATAAGTGCTGGCTACGTTTGTGCAACTCCCTCCATCTATAATGACACTGCAAACTTTGTTATTTACAAAGCACCGATTATGAAACAAGTTCTCCCTTTGGTTACTTTCTTCCTCCTTAACCTGCACATTGAGAACTCGCCTTGCTACCAATAAATCTCCAACCACAGCATTTTGCTCATCATCGGCATCCTCCAAAGATGGCATATCATCATTATCTACTTTTTCCTCATTTTTTGACTCAAGCTCTCCTTGGGCGTTTATTACCATCACCCTTTTGTTTACACACTGGCTGGCTATGTGTCCCTGCCCTTGACATTTAAAACACTTAATATCATGTGTTTTAGAACTTGAAGTCTCGGTGTTACCTAAAGTAGTGGCGGTCTTTGGGTTGGCACTCTTAGATGATTCAAATTTTGACTTATTTTGTAGCTGCTCATCCCTTTTTGGAGCTGCTGTCTTCCACGAGCTGGTGGTAGCCATAGGTTGTCCCCTCCTAGCCAATCCCTTTCGTTTGAATTGTTCCTCCACCTTTATGGCTTGATGCACCATATCCGTCAACTCAACATAGTGCTGCATCTCGTCTATATCCGCAATCTCACGATTTAAACTGTGCAAAAACCTAGCCATGGTGGCTTCCCGGTCCTCTTCTACATTAGCCCGGATCATAGCTACGTCCATCTCCTTGTAATACTCATCCACACTCTTAGAACCTTGAATTAACCTCTGCAATTTTTGATACAATCCCCTATAATAGTGGCTGGGTACAAAACGCTTCCTCATAAGCATTTTCATTTCCTCCCAAGTGTCCACGGGTGACTCTCTATTCCTCCTCCTATTAATCAGTAATTGATCCCACCAAACAATGCCATAATCGGTAAATTCAATTGCAGCCAACTTAACCTTCTTTTTCTGTGTAGTTGTGACAATCAAACACCATCTACATTTTAGTTTCCGACTCCAAATAAACTTCAGGATCATTTTTACCTTGAAAAGATGGGATTTTAATCTTTATATTTCCTAAATCATTATCCCTCTTTGGCCTACCCATCCTAGCTTCTCTATTTCTGTACCCACGATCAAACCTGCCTCGGTTCAGATATGGCACATCAAACTCTTCCGACTCCGCCTCTCCCTCAACATTCCGCCACGGAACACGCCCACCTTGCGGCCTATTGGGGATGTCATGTTGCTGGCCCCTAGGAGCTTCTGCTTCTACCCTATACAACCTTTCGTGAATAGGTTCTAATTCAGCCCTCAACATACGCCTCATCTCGCCTAACATCGCTTGCATTTGGAGGTTCGGAATTGGCGGTTGTCGAAATTCTTCGGTTGAGTCTTCTTCTTGATTATTAGACATGTTTAAAATCTGCAAAACAAGGTTAGAATCCTCACAAGCACTCCCTCACGTGTTTCACTCAAGAATTGATACACTTGCACTCTTGTTTTCACTCTAAACGGCTTTTACCCTCTTATGATCTCACACACTCTTGCCTTTTTCCACTCTTTTGTGTCTTCTTTGATTCTTAATCGAACTTCAAGAAACTAATTCAAAATAATCCAGTAGCAATTCAAAAATGAGAAGAACAACCAAAACCTATCAAAAGGTCAAGAACTTGAATAAGGTGAGAGAAACAAGATTGAAAGGAAGAAGTTTTCGTACTGGAATCGTTTTTTTTTTTGTTTTTTTATTTTTTATTTATTTTTTGTTTTTTTACAGCAAAGAACAGGAAATAGCACGAAAATAAGAGATAGTCAAACTTATCTTAGAACCAAAGCTCTGGTACCAAAATTGATATGAACCAAAACCTAGACCCGATGAGAACTCGTTTCAAGAACTTAGATTATATCAAAATCTAGACCATTTGAAGAAACCGTTTCAAGAACCTAGATTACAAAGGAGGAACGCCACAAAGGTTGTCATTTACCTTTGATAAGTTCAAGAGTTCAATCAAGAACAAGAGGAGAAAACTCAACTCACAAATAAAATTCAATATTGTCTAACCTTCAAATGAGGCTACAAGGAGTATTTAAACTAAATCTAATTAAAACCCTAGCCAAAACAAAGCCCATTTTTACCCAAAATGCCCTGATGAACAGTGTCTCGCTAAAGTACCCGCGGCTACAAGATGGCTACAGTAACACTACAGTACCTCTTGAAACCCTAATTACTAAAAAATAACTTTCGAAATAAGCCATTGGCCAAAATACAAGGCCTTCTCGAAAACCCTAATTCATTAAAAATAAGACATGTGGGCCAGGCATCTTCAAGCCCACTTAGTCTAAACTAATAAAATAAATCATTTAACCAAATTGGAAGTCTCCAATAACAATAGGCCCTATCTCTAAGTCATGTCTTCCACAGCTTGAATCAAGTGGATCAAAACTGGTTTTCCTTCTTTCAAGCCCATCTTGAGTATTGGGCTCTTGCTAGCTTCATCCCAAGTGGATTGCACCAATCCGTGCATTGCTTCCTTGATTTTCTTGGCCCTTGATCTTGTAATTGGCCAATCTGGAGTTTGTAAATGATCTTTAAGTCTAGGCCCACCTTGCTTCCCATAAAAAATGATATGAACTCCACCAACAACTGTGATGAAACCCGATAATAATGATGGCTTGGAACCCCAAGATCGTATAAACAAGATTTTGTTGAGCCTTGACCAGTCACCCAACTAGTTGAAAACCAAGACTACGAAGGATTGAAACGCCACACCAAGAAATCTTAAGAGTCTCTCCAGAATCAAGGTGATAAGTTTGGAGCTTGAACGCTACAAGATTAACTTGATAAGTTGAAAGAGTTCTTTGAAGAACCAGGAGGAACACAAGACCTCACATAGACAATAAGCTTTTGAAATTCCAAATCTCATAATAAAACTCGAAATGCCCTTCTATATAATTGGAACAACCCTCCAAGAATAGGAAAAGTCATAACTACAGCTTTAAAAACAACAAAAATATTAACATAAACATGCCCCACGTTTTTTTGGGCCTCTTGGACTTCTAGAGGCAGCCAAAAATAACTAAATGACTAGATTCAATGTATTTAACATACCCAGCCAAGACCTTGTTCATTCTCCTATTTAATATCCTTGAAATTCAACAAATTCACTTCCTTTAATGGTCAGACCATGCATCATGTTTCAGCTTGCTAATTAGCATCTTCAATTACTTTGATAACATGGACTAAGCCTTCATTATTTTTTAAGCCCATCTTGATCATTTTAGAATCAGCCCAATTCTCTTGGATTAGCCCATTTAGTGCTTCCTTGAAACGTTTGGCTCTAAGTCTTGTAATTGGGCCACTAGGAAGTGACAAAGGGTCTTGTACAATTTTAGCTACATTCCCACTCGTATGATCAGCATGTCCGGCTCCTTGGTTTGCATTAGCCCTTAACTTTTTGCTTGATCACTTTACTCATTTTAGTCCATCATCTTCCGTCACAAATGATACCTATGCACTCTAAGATCTTCAAACATAATCTTGTCTAACCAAATGTATGACTATTCATGCTATTAACACCTCGTCATGTGAGTTCATATAATCTGAACCTCTATGTTTAAAGCAGCAAAATTGTGGGTCTAAGTCCTCAAATATGCATGATTTGATTCAAATAATCATCCTATATGCATGCCTATCCAATCGCATGTATAATAGTGCATTCTGCTGCCATAAAATTACCTAACTCTAGTATGTGTATTTCCTAGCCCTTTATGAAATCTGAATTTCCTAATTTCATTTGACCTCATGGCATTAGTCTAACATACCTATCAAAAA
The DNA here is from genome assembly GCF_004785595.1 of Juglans microcarpa x Juglans regia. Lineage (NCBI taxonomy): Eukaryota > Viridiplantae > Streptophyta > Magnoliopsida > Fagales > Juglandaceae > Juglans > Juglans microcarpa x Juglans regia. The sequence goes on from NC_054606.1 coordinate 14,587,895, forward strand.
ATAGAAAAGAAGACAAAGAGAAATACCTAAAGGAAGAGCTTGATCCGAAGATTGGGTTGGAGTAACAAGCTTGGCTAAGTGGTTTGGATCTTGATCTTCTTGCTTGGGGTGTGAATGTTGTAGCAAGGGTTATGGGTCATAGAGTTTCTGGTTCTACCACAAAATATAAGGGAATTTCTTGGCCTTGGAGGGGGGCCTTACTTGGGCTTCATCGAATTATAGGTAGTGTCTCATATGGGGTTTATAAATAGAGTTTGGAGGGTATAGAGTCCAATGGGAGTGGTAGTCCTATTATTGTGGGTTTGTTTGAATGTGATTTGGAGTCATACTTGCCCTAGGAGTTATGGTTAGCTTACGAGTTGTGTTTGCCTCAAGAGTTGTGGTTGGAGCAGGAATAGGTGACTTGTAGTTTTAGTAGAATTAGACTTGTGCTTGCGACTAGAAGTGTAGTGCAACTAGGTTCAGGTCTAACCTATGTTGGCTCACTTTCTTGGGCTATCTATGGGCTTGGCAAGGATAATACTTAGGCTTGCTCATCCTTACATGACCAAGTGGGCTTAGGCCTAATGGTCATGGTGGGTTTCTAAATCTTCGTAAGTTTAATCCTCCATAACGAGGGTCTAATCCTAGGTGCCTAATAATCAACCTCAAGGAATAAACACAGGTTCAAGTTCCTAGTTTTAGATCTAACTCTAATTTACTCTCTATAAATAAAAGCTTAATTATAGTATAAGTCCTAACTTTTCGAAAATAAAAACCTCAAAAGTTCGAGATGTTGCATCTCAGTCTACCATGGATGAATGTCGTCCACGTGGTGGTAAAGACCTTGAGCATGGTTGGTAGGTAAGTTTGCAACCCCTTTGTGATGTGAAGATGTTTAGGTGAAAATCAAGGAACTTGTGAGGGCATCTAGTTGAGACTTCATTGTCCATGGCTCGCTCTATAATGCGTTCACGCTACACATTGCTCACCCATTGTATTTTCTTTGCTCGTACAACCTTACACTTGACTATTCTTTGCTCACCCGCATCTTTTCCAGTACAAAGTGTCTCATTGCTTATGTTACTTCCTAGTACGTAGCACATCTGCCCTTGCTCGCCTATGCCTTTCCACTTCCACATGACACATTTACTATTCTAGTTTTAGCCCAAGCCTTTTTTTGCCTGACTTCTTTGCAGACCTTGCCCTCCAACTGGGCCTACTCTTGCGCCTGAGGGCGCAAATCTTTTACTTACTCCCATTTTACTTAGTCCTCCCGGACACCATGGTTCTTCACGAAACCACAAGCAGAGCCTTGGGGCGTCACAACATCAATTGTATGCAAAACTCAAAAGTGTGAGTTTTGGTGATAGGAAGAGAAATTTCTTGGGCATGTGATCTCCAAGGTTGGAGTTGCAATAGACCATCACAAGATTGAAGCGGTGGTAAACTGGCAGCGTGCCCCGACAATTCACGAGATCAGAAGCTTTCTTGGACTTGCCAGTTACTATGGGAGGTTTGTGGAAGTATTCTCTCTCTCTCTCTCTCTCTAACTTCAAAGGGGAAGACAAAACCCTAACTTTAAAAGGTGAACTCATACTCTCAAACACTTGGATGCCCAAAGTCACCACCAAACCAAGGCAAGCCAGTCAATCCTCCAACGAACAATTCAGTAAGAACTCATTGCCAATCAATCTCAACATGTTCATAAGAGCATGAAACACTAGATTTGTAGAGAGATACGTTGCCCCACTATTGTCACACCAAAGAGGGGGAGGCTTGAGCACAGAAACTCAAAGTTCTTTTAGAAAATATGTTACCCATTGAAGCTCAGTAGCTGTGTTTGCAACAACTTTGTATTATGCGTCAGTGCTAGAGCATGCAAGAAAATGCAAAAACCACCAGTAGATTGCCTTCATGAGAACCGACCCAATCAGCATCAGAAATACTTGAATAAGAGTAGAACTAGACCTGGGCAATTGAAGCTCAAAATGGACCTAGACTTGCGCCTTCATAAGATAGCACAACCTAGACTTGCCCATGAATTGAGATAGTTTATTAACAGTGAAAACAATGTCTGGGCTGGTGATGGATGGTGTGCTGTTGTAGGCAACCAAAAATAAAACTTATATTCCTAAAAATACATGTAGTAGTGCAGGTAAGGATCGTTCCCACGGAGAGTATTTAGCCTAATTTTATGCTACGTGAATAAGGATGGGGGGGGGGTTTGAGTATAACGAAAACAATTTTAAAAGAACAACTAAGGAACAATTCAATTCAAATTAAATTATCAAAATCAATCAAAAGAACAAATCTTGGTCTAAGTCACCATCCACCATCGAAAATTTACAATTGATCATCGATGCAAGTATATATTAATTCATATTTTGAATATTCACCGTTGGAATTGTTTTCCTATCTCTCCTTAGTCGCAGTTAATTAGAAAACAAGCGCTCTAATTAACCTTAACTACTAAACAACCCGAAACAAGCGCTAAAGGTTTAATCTAGTAGCAGCCTTAAGAATTAGAGAGATCGATGAAGCTAAACAACACAAGCACAAGTGGTTGCATTTAATTTCGTTGAGCGTTCTTCCGAGATCTAATAATTTCTGACGCAGTAAATCATAAAATCTTAGTTGCATCACATATTAGAGAGATTAAACAATTACAGATTTGATGTCTAATCTAGCAGTATGTCGCAACGAATAATAAACTAGTAGGCCTCCTAGAAATTAAACAAGACAATCATAAAAATAGGCACAGAAAAACATCCGATACTCAAAGCATAAATTGAACACTAAAAACAAATTAGGTCTCACAGTTTTATTGATTCCGAGGCTTCCGTTTCCTTCGACCAATTATGAATGTTTAGCCACACAAGACCATCATGAAAACTGGAAGGAGAAGTTTGAGAAGAGGGAAGAGAGAGAATTCTCTAGTCTGATGATTCCCCCCGTATTAGAATTCTACCAAATCTCCTCCAAATATTCTAAGTATTATCCTCAAATAACAACATCCCAAATCTGACTAATTAAGGAAAATATTAAAAATAACATAGAGTCCTAATATAACTAGGAAAGTGGTGTTTCCAGCTGTAACATTCCGGAACGTCAGCAGTGCAAGTGCATCAACTTCAAGCCTGATTTCGACCTTCATTAAGCCAGTATCTCTCAGAACTCAAAACATTAAAGTTGCAGAGCTCTTGGTGTTCCATAGCATTTTGGATTATCTCAATCAAAGCTCGAGAGCATTAGGCCCAGTTTACGAAGCGATGTCGAAACTGTCTAAAATCGCCCAATTAGATTCGTTTTGCATTTAATGCCTTCATTTGCATCCTAAATCAAAATAAAAGAATAATGAGTACATTTAGGTACCAAATAAGTATAAAAGGCTAAACATTAAGGGAGAAAAATATGACACTTTGTATTCTCATCAAATTCCCCTACACTTAACTTTTGCTCATCCTTGGGGCAAAACTCAAATTCGCTTTCTCAAAAACACCAAAGTTGCAACGCCATCAACAAAGAACAACAAAGCTCTACAAAACTCATAACATATCATGAAAAAACTTTCATTAAAATTACTTAGTAAGCATTTTCACTCGAAGATGGAGTAAACTAAATACGTAGACCTTCGTGGAACTAAACACTCGACTCTCTTGTGTTTGAAGGGTATGTGTTTCGCCCAAATTCATTCCAATGGAAATGATCTACCATAGGGTTTGCATATCTTCTCATTCTCCACCACTGGGATCACATGCATAACACAAATCATAAGGACTTTTCAAGGGTTGTAACGGGGTTTAGGATCAAGGTGAGAAATATTTGAGAGTGTAGCTCAAAAGGCATCGAAACTAGTGGAGCAAAAATGAATCAACTCAAGCTTGAAAATATAAGACATGTAAAACCAACCACTCCATTCAGCAGCTTTTTCAATTTGGCTTTAAAGCATTTAAACCATGTAAAACTCCTGCATTGAAAAAGAGATTGTTCAAAAGGACAGGGAACGATCCTTCACAACATCTTCGACCTTGTATATATCATGTATAAACAGACTCTTTTAAGAACATCAACAATGGAACTCACGAATTGAGAATGAGAACATGTTCCATTTCACCAGTCATAACCATACCACAAATCCAAACACCCCAACACTTATTTCTTGCACATCCATACATATCATAATCATGAACAATGCTCCACTAGCTTTATGGCTTGGGTAAAAATATTGTTCTTTTAGGTTCAAAGCTTGTAATGTGGGTTCACAATAAACGGGAAAAAAAACCAATAAAGCTCAAAGGGGTTCAACAAAGAGAAAAATTAATTACAATGTAGGCTATTTGGCTTATGTAGCTTATAACAAAGAGGGCCTTAATCATGTTCATGCATTCATGTGTCAATATCACCTCGAAGAGAATCAAGGCAAGTTCTAGAGGGCCTTTTCTTTTCTTTTCGGATTAAATATGAACCCGCAGGAATGAAATCCCTTGAACCCACAATCAATTTGAAAACTCAACCAAGAAAGGCAAAATCAAGTCAATGGATGGAGAATTTAGACCCGATAAGAACTCGTTTCAAGAACCTAGATTATATTAAAATCTAGACCCGCCGAAAAACTTGTCTCAAGAAACCAGACTACAAGGAGGAATGCCACAAATGATGTGGTTTACTTTTGTTAAGTTCAAAAGTTCAATCAAGAACAAGAGGAGTAAAATTCAACTCACAATGAATAAATTCATCAAATTTCAAGAACTTCTTAACACGAGAGTACAAAGAGTATTTAAACTAAAACCTAATTAAGACCCTAACCAAAAGAAAGCCTTATCTTCCCAAAATACCCCTGGATAAATAGTGTCGCGACTACAGTAACTCGGCTATGTTATTTTTTTAAACCATACTTCCTAAAAAGTAACTTTTCGAATAAGCCATTGGCCAGAATACAAGGCCTTCCCAAAAACCCTAGTTCATAAGAAATAAGACATATGTTGTCCAAACATCCTCAAGCCCAATTATTCTAGACTTTCCTATAACTAATAAAATAAGCCCCTTCAATGAAATAAACAAGTCCAAGGCCTTCAATCATAGAATCATAATAATCAGCCCTAATTTATGTTGCACTATTCCATAGCTTGTATCACGTGGATGATAACTGGATCTCCTTCTCTAAAGCCCATATTGAATACAAAGCTCTTGCTAGACTTGTCCCAAGTGGATTGCACCAATCCTTACATTACTTTCTTGATCTTCTTAGCTCTTGATCTTGTAATTGACTTATCTGGAACTTGCAAAGAATCTTTAAAATTAGGCCCACCTTAGTTCCCATCATTCTCCCTCTCCTCAAAAGGATTTGACCTCGAATCTGATAGGAACCAAGGTGGGCCTACTCTTAAAGATCCTTTGCAAGTTCCAGATGGGCCAATTACAAGATCAAGGGCCAAGAAGATCAAGGAAGCAATGCAAGGATTGGTGCAATCCACTTGGGATGAAGCCAGCAAGAGCCCAACACTGAAGATGGGTCTTAAAGAAGAAGAACCAGCTTTGATCCACTTTATTCATGCTGAGAAAGACATGATTTAGAGATACGGCCTATTGTTATTGGAGGCTTCTAATTTGGTTAAATGATTTATTTTACTAGTTTAGAATAAATGGGATTGAAAATGCTTGGCTCACATGTCTTATTTCTTATGAACTATGTTTTTGGGAAGGCCTTGTATTTTGGCCAAGGGCTTATTTGGAAAGTTACATTTTGGGAACTAGGGTTTCATCAATTTATTGTTGGGGTTACTGTAGCCGCGGGTACTGTAGCCGTACTGTTCATCAAGGGTAATTTTGGGAAAAAGGGGCTTTATTTTGGCTAGGGTTTTGATTAGGTTTGGGTTTAAAAACTCTTTGTAGCCTCATTTGAGGGATTCAGACGATATTGAATTTTATTTGTGAGTTGAGTTTTCTCCTCTTGTTCTTGATTGAACTCTTGAACTTATCAAAGGTAAATCACAACCTTTGTGGCGTTCCTCCTTTGTAATCTTTGTTCTTGAGACGGGTTCTTCATCGGGTCTAGATTTTAATATAATCTAGGTTCTTGAAACGGGTTCTCATCGGGTCTAGATTCTCCATCCTTGACTTGATTTTTGGCTTTCTTGGGGAGTTTTCAAATTGATTGTGGGTTCAAGGGAATTCATTCCCACGGGTTCATATCATTTGGTATTCAGAGCAAGGTTTCCAATCAGGTCTTATTCTATCTTTTATTTCTTGCATATTTAATTCTAGGGCTTCATTGTTCTAGGATTGATTACAAAAAAAAAAAAAAAAAATAGTGGTGGTTAGCAGACTTCTTCACTATTGTTAGGGTTGCTGAAAATCATTGTTCTAGGGTTTGTGTTGGCTGAAATCTCTTGTTCTAGGGGCTGCTGTATATCACTTGCCCAAGGGTTTCTGAGTTATTGTTAGGGTTTTCTCAACTGCTTATTCTTGTTTGTGATTAAATCAGTTGGTGAAAGGAAAAGAAAAGAAAAGAAAAGAAAAGAAAAGAAAAGAAAAGAAAAGAAAAGAAAGGAAAAAAAAAAAAAATTCGAGGATTTTTTTCTTGAGCCTTATCATCAAAGGGGGTGATTCTAGTTGGTATCTTGTCTTATTGTTAACTGTTTCATTCGTATAATTTCCTTGATTCACGTGCCATTTTTTTTCATTCCTTCCGTGTTTCTCTTGTTCTTGTTTCTTGGACCTAATTACTAGTTGGGATAAAACAAAGTTGCTTTGTCTTGATTGAGTCAATTAGTTCTTAAAGAACTGGAGTGGGAAAACTCTTGAGGTAAAAGGCAAGAGAGTGTGAGACTATTATCGAAAAAAGCCAATTAAGAGTGAAACACGAGTGGAGTGTCATTATTCGAGTGTAAACACGTGAGGGAGTGTGTGAGGTTTATTTATTTTTTTTTTTCCCACTAACATTCTTTTGTGTAGTGCCTGATAATGTCTCATCGGAGTAGCGCATCACCAAGGGGGAGAGCAGATAACTCATCCTTTGTGTTGCAAGCCATGCAACAACAGTTTGAGCGGTTGAACTTGGTGTTGGGTGAAGTGAGGGATAGGATGGATCATCAAGAAGCAGCGATTAGAAATCTACAAGGTGGGAGGGACAGGAGGCGACGTGAGCATAGAGTTGAAAATCAGTATGAGAATGAAGGAGATGGTGAGGATGAGGAAGACTTAGCATCTGACGTTGGGTCGGGTAGAAATAGAAGAGTTAGGCATGAAAGAGGATTTGAGGGGAATCTAAGGGGTCGGGATGGTGTAGATGGAGACCTTGGTAGCATCAAAATGAAAATACCACCTTTCCAAGGTAGAACTGACCCTGAGGTTTATCTAGAGTGGGAGAAAAAAATAGAGTTGGTGTTTGATTGCCATAATTACTCTGAGGAGAAGAAAGTGAAGTTGGCGGTAATTGAATTCACTGATTATGCTATTATTTGGTGGGATCAATTAGTGACCAATAGGAGGAGGAATTATGAGAGGCCTATAGAGACATGGGGAGAGTTGAAAGCTCTCATGAGGCGGAGATTTGTTCCTAGCCATTACTATAGAGACCTTTACCAGAAATTACAAAATCTTACACAGGGGTCTAGGAGTGTAGAGGATTACCATAAGGAGATGGAGGTGGCGATGATTCGGGCTAATGTAGAGGAGGACCGAGAGGCCACCATGGCTATATTTTTGAGTGGGTTAAATAGGGACATAGCCAATGTAATTGAATTACAACATTATGTGGAGATAGAGGACATGGTGCACATGGCTATGAAGGTGGAGAGACAATTAAAGAGAAAAGGGACAGCAAGGTACACTTCGGTTTCTAGCACTACTTGGAAATCAAAATGGGATAGGAATGATCCAAGTGAAGCAAAGAGAAAGACCGAACCACCTAAGGGAAAAGATGAGGGAACTAGCAACAAACCCAAGGTAGAATCCCAACCTTCACGGAATAGAGATATCAAATGTTTTAAGTGTTTGGGTTCAGGGCACATTGCTTCTCAATGTCCAAATAGGAGGGTGATGATTATGCGTGACAATGGAGAGGTGATGACTGAGAGTGAGGATGATAGTGATGAGGTGCCCGAGTTGGATGATGCTAGTGATGATGATGGAGTGGTATACCCTGTGACAGGTGAGTCTCTTGTTGCCAGGCGTGCTCTTAATGCACACATTAAGGTGGATGATGCAGAGCAACAGAGAGAGAACATTTTCCATACTAGATGCCATGTCAACAATAAGGTATGTAGTATGATCATTGATGGAGGGAGTTGTACTAATGTGGCTAGCACTACTTTGGTTGAGAAATTGAATTTACCAACCTTAAAACACTCTAGACCATACAAATTGCAGTGGTTGAATGATTGTGGAGAGGTTAGGGTGGATAAACAAGTGTTAGTTACTTTTTCTATTGGGAAGTATCAGGATGAGGTGCTTTGTGATGTTGTGCCTATGCATGCGGGCCATATTTTGTTGGGGAGGCCATGGCAGTATGATAGGAGGGTGACACATGATGGGTTCAAGAACATGTACAGCTTTGAAAAGGAGGGCAAAACAATTAAGCTTGCTCCTTTAACTCCAAGCCAGGTCTATGAGGACCAATTGAAATTGAAAAGTGAGGTTGCTCAAAAAAGAAAAAGTGAAAATGAGAGTGATCAGAAGAGAAAGAGTGAAAATGAGAGTGATCAAAAAAGGAAGAGTGAAAAAGAGATTGAGCAAAAAAGAAAGAGTGAGAGTGAAAAAGAGCATAAAAGAAAGAGTGAAAAAGAAAGTAGAGAGGTGGCTGAGAGTAAAGAAAAAAGAGTAGAGCCACTAGAGAAAAAAGAAAGAGAGTCTTCTGAGAGAAAAGGAAAGGCAAAAGTGAGTTTCTATGCAAGAGAGAGTGAGGTTAAGAGGGCTTTCTTCGCAGATTGCCCTATGATTTTTCTTGTCTATAAAGAGTCTTATCTTACTCTTGATGAAACTAACCAGTTTCTTCCTAGTTTGGCTGTTTCTTTGTTGCAGGAGTTTGAGGATGTATTCCCGGATGAGATGCCAAATGAGTTGCCACCCATTAGAGGCATTGAGCACCAGATTGATTTTGTGCCCGGGGCTGCTATTCCAAACCGACCAGCCTATAGGAGTAATCCAGAGGAGACAAAGGAGCTTCAGAGGCAAGTTGAGGATTTGATGAGCAGGGGGTACGTGAGGGAGAGCATGAGCCCCTGTGCTGTACCAGTGCTACTGGTGCCAAAGAAGGATGGGACGTGGAGGATGTGCATTGATTGCAGGGCGGTCAGCAATATCACGGTAAAGTATCGCCATCCCATTCCTAGATTGGATGATATGCTTGATGAATTGCATGGCTCATGTATTTTCAGTAAAATTGATCTTAAAAGTGGGTACCATCAAATTAGAATGAAAGAGGGTGATGAATGGAAAACTGCTTTTAAGACTAAATATGGGCTTTATGAATGGTTGGTTATGCCATTTGGACTTACAAATGCGCCCAGTACTTTCATGAGATTAATGAACCATGTCCTACGTGCATTCATAGGCAAGTTTGTGGTTGTGTACTTTGATGATATCTTAGTGTACAGCAAGAACTTAAATGAACATATTGACCATTTGAGATATGTGTTTGATGTGTTGAGATGTGAAAAGTTGTATGCTAATTTCAAGAAATGTGCCTTTTGCATGGAAAAAGTTGTTTGTCTTGGTTATGTTGTTAGTACGAAGGGTATTGAGGTGGATGAAGAGAAAGTCAAGGCCATCAAGGAGTGGCCAACGCCAAAAAGCATCACTGAGGTAAGAAGCTTTCATGGCTTAGCAAGCTTTTATCGGCGTTTTGTTAAAGACTTCAGCACCATTACTGCACCACTCACTGAGGTAATTAAAAAGAATGTTGGGTTTCATTGGGGGGCTAATCAAGAGAATGCTTTTGCCACTATTAAAGAAAGGTTGTGCTCTGCACCTGTGTTAGCATTACCTGATTTTAACAAAGCTTTTGAAATTGAATGTGATGCCTCAGGAATTGGGATTGGAGCCGTTTTGATGCAAGATAGGCGTCCCATAGCCTTCTTCAGTGAAAAGTTAAGTGGGGCATCCCTGAACTACCCTACTTATGACAAAGAGCTTTACGCTCTTGTTCGTGCATTAGAGACTTGGCAGCACTACCTATGGCCAAGGGAATTTGTGATCCACACCGATCATGAATCATTGAAGCATCTCAAGGGTCAAGGTAAGTTGAATAAAAGGCATGCTAGATGGATGGAATACATTGAGACATTTCCCTATGTCATCCGTTACAAGCAAGGTAAGGAGAACATTGTTGCTGATGCTCTATCCCGGAGGTATGTACTTCTTACTTCTATGAGTGCTAAAATGCTTGGGTTTGAATATGTGAAAGACATGTATGCCAATGACGCTGATTTTTCTAATGTGTATGTGGCACGTGATAAGGCGGCATTTGGTAAGTTTTACAAGCATGATGGTTATTTGTTTAAAGAAAGCAAACTTTGTCTGCCAAATTGTTCTATGCGTGAGTTATTGGTGCGTGAGGCACATGGTGGGGGATTAATGGGACACTTTGGTGTCAAGAAAACTTTAGACATTTTACATGAACATTTCTTTTGGCCTAAGATGAAGAGAGATGTTAACCGTATTTGTAGAAGGTGCATTACAAGTAGAAAGGCCAAATCTAAGGTTTTGCCACATGGGTTGTATACACCCTTACCCGTTCCTAGTGAGCCATGGGTAGACATATCTATGGACTTTGTTTTGGGGCTGCCTAGGACCAAAAGGGGTAGAGATTCTATTTTTGTGGTTGTGGATAGATTCAGTAAGATGGCACATTTCATTCCATGCCATAAAATAGATGATGCAACCAACATAGCTGACTTGTTTTTCCGGGAGATAGTGCGACTCCATGGTGTACCTAAGAGTATTGTTTCTGATAGGGATGTTAAATTCCTTAGTTACTTTTGGAAGGTGTTGTGGGGGAAATTGGGTACTAAGCTCTTATTTTCCACTACTTGTCATCCGCAGACTGATGGTCAGACTGAAGTAGTTAATAGGACTTTAACTCAACTTTTACGCACTGTTGTTCATAAGAATTTAAAAACTTGGGAGGATTGTTTGCCATTTATAGAGTTTGCATATAATAGGACGATGCATACTACTACTTCATACTCTCCTTTCGAAATTGTTTATGGATTTAATCCACTTACTCCTATGGATTTGATGCCTTTACCTGTTGATGACAGGAGTAGTTTGGATGGACAAAAGAAGGCGGAGTTAGTGAAGTCACTTCATGAGAGGGTACGGCTTCAAATTGCCCAAAAGAATGAAAGGGTTGCGTCCCAAGCCAATAAAGGACGAAGGCGTGTCATCTTTGAACCAGGAGATTGGGTTTGGGTTCACATGCGCAAAGAAAGATTCCCAGCCCATAGAAGGACTAAGTTACATCCTCGAGGAGATGGACCTTTCCAAATTCTTGAGAAAATTAATGACAATGCATATAAAGTGGATCTTCCAGGTGAGTATAAAGTTTCTGCAACTTTCAATGTTTCTGATCTTTCTCCTTTTGATGTAGGTGAAGATTCGAGGTCGAATCCTTTTGAGGAGAGGGGGAATGATAGGAACCAAGGTGGGCCTACTCTTAAAGATCCTTTGCAAGTTCCAGATGGGCCAATTACAAGATCAAGGGCCAAGAAGATCAAGGAAGCAATGCAAGGATTGGTGCAATCCACTTGGGATGAAGCCAGCAAGAGCCCAACACTGAAGATGGGTCTTAAAGAAGAAGAACCAGCTTTGATCCACTTTATTCATGCTGAGGAAGACATGATTTAGAGATACGGCCTATTGTTATTGGAGGCTTCTAATTTGGTTAAATGATTTATTTTACTAGTTTAGAATAAGTGGGATTGAAAATGCTTGGCTCACATGTCTTATTTCTTATGAACTATGTTTTTGGGAAGGCCTTGTATTTTGGCCAAGGGCTTATTTGGAAAGTTACATTTTAGGAACTAGGGTTTCATCAATTTATTGTTGGGGTTACTGTAGCCGCGGGTACTGTAGCCGTACTGTTCATCAAGGGTAATTTTGGGAAAAAGGGGCTTTATTTTGGCTAGGGTTTTGATTAGGTTTGGGTTTAAAAACTCTTTGTAGCCTCATTTGAGGGATTCAGACGATATTGAATTTTATTTGTGAGTTGAGTTTTCTCCTCTTGTTCTTGATTGAACTCTTGAACTTATCAAAGCTAAATCACAACCTTTGTGGCGTTCCTCCTTTGTAATCTGGGTTCTTGAGACGGGTTCTTCATCGGGTCTAGATTTTAATATAATCTAGGTTCTTGAAACGGGTTCTCATCGGGTCTAGATTCTCCATCCTTGACTTGATTTTTGGCTTTCTTGGGGAGTTTTCAAATTGATTGTGGGTTCAAGGGAATTCATTCCCACGGGTTCATATCAGAATCTCCACCTGCATTAAAGGGAAAGAGGTTAGTAACATTGAAAATAGCATAGACATGATACTTACTTGGAAGATCCATTTTATATGCATTTTCATTAATTTTCTCAAGAATTTAGAAAGGTCCGTCCAAGCTACTCTTGTCATCAACATCAATAAGCAAAAACATCAAAGTTAAAGGAGTAAGTGGATTAAAACCATAAAGAATTTCAAACGGGGAATAAGAAATAGTAGTATGCATGGTTTTATTATATGCACACTCTAATAAAGGCAAATGATACTCCCGCAAACGTCCATGTAACAATTCAATGAATGGCAAATGATACTTCCATAAATGTTCATGAAACACACCCAAATCTTTCCTTACACCAAAATGACCACTCCAATTATATGCAAATTCAATGCATGGCAAGCAATACTCCCACAAACGTTCATGCAACATGTTAATGAATGACAAATGATTCTTCCATAAACGTTCGTGCAACACATCAATGAGTGACAAATGATACTCTCACAAACGTTCATGGAACACATTTACAATCTTCCTTGCACCAAAATGACCACTCTAATTATATGTAAACTTAATAAATGACAAGTAATACTCCCACCCATGGTCCCGCAACACGTTTAAAATCCTTTTTACAACATAATGACCTAACAAACCACATCCATGCACTAGCATCTTACGCATAAGACTAGCAGGCTCATAAAATCTATTCTCTTCAAACAAATACCAATCTAGACTATAAAACTGACCAAACGATGCTTTCTCAGGTACTCCATACACACTAGCCAAGCCAACATCTATGACATACAATTTCTTATCATATTCAAGTCTCAATAACTTTGCATCTAAAATGATGACAAAGACATACCTTCTTGCTAAAGCATAAACCACAAAATTTTCCTTATCTTGTATGTACTTGATTACATGAGGAAATGTCTCAATGAATTGCACCCACTTGGCATGCATTCTATTCAGCTTATCTTGTACATTCAAGTGCGTCAAGGACTCATGTTCTTCAAAAAAAGGTCGGGTAGGTATTGTCGCATCTGATACAAAATCAATGTAATGTTCTATCTCTCTAATAGATGGGAATCTACTAAACACACCGCTAGGAATCATGACCTTATATCCCTGCAACAAATAAATAACAAAACTTGCCAAAGAGTCGTTAAATTCGTTAGTATAAAAGCTTGCCTTAGCATAAAAATTCACTTTTTTTTTCTCTCTGCAATATCTCTTTTTTTTTTCCACTCGTGGCTCAACTCTTTTTTCTTGACTCTCAACTACCTCTCTATTTTCTTTTTCACTCTCTCTTTCTCTTGATGTTTCTGCCTCATTCTCATTTTTCCTCTCACTCTCTTCTTCCTTTTCAATCCCTTTTGTTCTTTCACTCTCTTTTTTCTTGAACTCTCGGCCTTGCAATTGTTTTTCAACTCAATCTCTCTTTTTCTTGAGGTTTCAGCCTCAGCCTCATCTTTTTTATTTCTCATTTTTCTCTCTCTCTCCTTTTCGACCTCACTATTTCTTTTCTTCTCAATCTCACATTCACTCTTGCTTTTTAGCCCAATCTCACTTTCACTCTTGTTTTTTAGCTCAATCTCTTTTTAACTTTTTCTGTTTCGATCACTCTCACGTTCTCTCTTTTTTTTTTTTTTTTTATCACTCTCATTTTCGACCTCACTATTTCTTTTCTTCTCAATCTCACATTCACTCTTGCTTTTTAGCCCAATCTCACTTTCACTCTTGTTTTTTAGCTCAATCTCTTTTTAACTTTTTCTGTTTCGATCACTCTCACGTTCTCTCTTTTTTTTTTTTTTTTTTTTATCACTCTCATTTTCACTTTTTTGAGCAACCTCACTTTTCAATTTCAATTGATCCCCATGGACCTGTGTTGGGGTTAAAGGAGCAAGTTTGATCGCTTTTCCATCCTTTAAAAAATTGTACATGTTCCTTAACCCATCATGGATCTCTATCCTATCATACTGCCACGGCTTCCCCAACAAAATATGGCCAGCATGTGTAGCTACTATACATCACAAAGCACCACATCCTACTATTTCCCAATTGAAAAAGAAACTAGTACTTGCTTATTTACCCTAACTTCCCCACAATCACTCAACCATTGCAACTTGTATGTTTAAGGTGTTTCAATGTAGGTAAATTCAATTTCTCAACTAAAGTAGTGCTAGCCAAATTAATACAACTCCTCCCATCAATGATCATACTACTACATACCCTATTGTTGATATCACATCTAGTATGAAAAATGCTCTCTCTGTTGCTCTGCATCATCCATCTTAATTTGTGTATTAAGAGCACTCTTGGCAACAAGAGACTCACCAAACTCTTCATTCTTACACTTATGTTCAATACTACTAGACTCACGTCGCCAGCTATCTCTCATACCCTGTAGATTTCTAATTACCGCTTATTGATAATCCATCCTATCCCTCACTTCACCCAACACAAAATTCAACCCTCAAATTGTTGTTGCATGGCTTGCAACACAAAGGATGAGTTATCTGCCATCGCCTTTGGTGATGAGTCACTCCTATGAGATATCGTAATGTGTTGCACAAAAAGAATGTTAGTGGAAAAACTCACACACGCCTTTACATGTTAACACTCAAATAATAGCACTGCACTCGTGTTTAACTCTTTATTGGTTTTTTTCCTAATAATAGTCTCACATTCTCTTATTTTTTATCTCAATAATTTTCCTGTTCAAGTTCTTTAAGATCTAATTGAAATAAATCAAGACAATATAACCTTATATTATTTCAACCAGTGATAGGTTCAAGAAACGAGAACAAGAGAAACATGGAATGAATAAAAAATGACACAAGAATCAAGAAAATTATGCGAATGAAAGAGTAACTATAAGACAAAATACCAACTAGAATGATGTATGCAACCCGATTTGGATTTTTGTTTTGGACCTTTTTTTTTTCTAGACGAGTTTTCTTTTCTGTTTTTTTTTTCTTTTCTTGTCGGATTAAATATGAACCTGCACTAATGGAATCCCTTGAACCCACAATCAATTTGAAAACTCATCCAAGAAAGCCAAAATCAAGTCAATGGATGGAGAATCTAGCCTCGATGAGAACTCATTTCAAGAATCTAGATTATATTAAAATCTAGACCCATTCAAAGACCTGTCTCAAGAACCCAAATTATAAGGAAGAACGCTACAAAGGTTGTGATTTACTTTTGATAAGTTCAAAAGTTCAATAAAAAACAATAAGAGTAAAACTCAACTCACAATGAATAAATTCATCAAATTTCATAAACTTCTTAACATGAGGCTACAAAGAGTATTTAAACCAAAACCTAATTAAAACCCTAGACAAAATAAAGCCCTATATTCCAAAAATACCCCTGGATGAATAGTGTCACGGCTACAGTACCGCAGCTGTAATAACTCAGCTACAATACTTCTTTAAACCATAGTTACTAAAAAGTAACTTTTCAAGTAAGTCTTTGGCCAGAATACAAGGCATGCCTAAAAATCCTAGTTCATAAGAAATAAGACATATATAGGTCAAGCATCCTCTAGCCTAATTATTCTAGACTTATTCCTATAACTAATAAAATAAGCCCCTCTAATGAAATAAACAAGTCCAAGGCATTCAATCACATATATAGGTCCAAGGCCTTAATTTATGTTGCACTCTTCCATAGCTTGTATCACGTGGATGATCACTGGATCTCCTTCTCTAAAGCCCATCTTGAATATTCGACTCTAGTTAGACTCATCCCAAGTCGATTGTACCAACCCTTGCATTGCTTCCTTAGTCTTTTTAGCTCTTGATCTTGTAATTGGCTCATCTGGAACTTGCAGAGAATCTTTAAGACTAGGCCCACCTTTGTTCTCATCATTTTCTACTTGGATTGACCGTCTTTTCAATGATGGACTTGATCTCTCGATTTGACACTTCCACTTGTCCACTAGTTTTCATAGGCAGTTGACGACACCTTGTGGGTCACATGGTACTTTCTCAGCAAAGTCTCCACAATTTGATTACAAAAGTGAGTGCCTCGATCACTTATTAGAGCTTTTGGAATTCCAAACCTGGAGAATATGTTAGACTTGATAAAATCTGTAACAACTATTTTGAGACATAATCAACAGCAAGTAAAATATAAATATAACCGAAAGATACAAGGAACGGTTGCATGAAATAGATGCCCCAAACATCAAAAAGTTCCCAAAATAGTATAGGCGTTTGTGGCATCTCATTCCTCTGGGGATATATTATCTATCTTTTGACAATGATCGCATGACCTACAAAAAGAATATGAATCTCGAAATAAAGACAGCCAATAGAAACCACATTCTAGCACTTTTCTCGTCGTCCTCTTAGCTCCAGTGACCTCCACAAGCATAAGAACGACAAAAGGTGAGAATAGAAGTAATTTCATTTTCAAGAACAAACCTTCTTATCACTTGATCTGCACAATCCTTCCATAAGTATGGGTCATCTCACACATAGTATTTGGCATCACTCATGATCTTATCTCTTTGATTCTTAGACGAACCAGGAGATAGCATATTAGTAACCAAATAATTTACAATATTTGCATACCAAGGTAATGTCACACTCGCGGAGAACAATTTGATATGAACCCGCAAGAATGAAATCCCTTGAACCCACAATTAATTTGAAAACTCTCCAAGAAAGCCAAATTCAAGTTAATGGATGGAAAAACCTAGACCCGATGAGAACTCGTTTCAAGAACCTAGATTATATCAAAATCTAGACCCATTGAAGAACCCGTCTCAAGAACCTAGATTACAAAGGAGGAACGCCACAAAGGTTGTGATTTACCTTTGATAAGTTCAAGAGTTCAATCAAGAACAAGAGGAGAAAACTCAACTCACGAATAACATTCAATATTGTCTAACCTTCAAGTGAGGCTACAAGGAGTATTTAAACTAAACCTAATTAAAACCCTAGCCAAAATAAAGCCCCTTTTTCTTTTCTTGAGGATCTCCTTGTTCACTACATCTATCATGGGTGGGTTCAATCTTCTTTGCGGTTGACGGGAGGGTTTTGCTCCCACTTCAAGTAAGATACGATGCATGCATGTAGACAAGCTAATTCCTTTAATATCTGCAATTGTCCAACCAATAGCCATCTTATGTTCCTTAAGGGCTTGCACAAGCTTTTCTTCTTGCGGTGCACTATGTTTACTGGAGATGATCACTAGTAACGTTCCTCCGTCTCCAAGGAACATGTACTTGAGGTAACTGGGAAGAGGCTTCAAATCTGGAATAAGGGCCTATAAAACAGAGGGTAAAGGCCTCTCGTTAGAAATTGGTAACGCAATATAAGGAACGTTACCTGATAGCTGTAATTTTGAAAAATCATTCAACGCTGCAATAGTTTCCTGCAAATCAGTACTCAAGCCTAACTCCTCATTCTCTTTCCATCAAGTTTAAAAACTTCTTGCGCTAAAGAATCAATCACATCAATAGAATAAATAGGATTATCATCTCTAGTATATTTCATGACATCTTAAATATTAAACTTAACAATTTCACCATCAAATTTCATGGTAAATGTGCCACTATGAACATCTATCTTGGTCTTGGATGTCTTTAAGTTTGGTCTTCCTAACAAAATAGGAGCAATTTGATCACCATTTTCCATATCAAGCACAAAGAAATCAGCAGGGAAAACTAAATCATTAATTTGCACAAGAACATCCTTAACTACACTCTTGGGACAAACATTAGATCTATCAGCCAATTGAATCATAACGCCAGTTTTATTCAAAGGTCCAAGTTTCAAAGAAGTATATATAGAATATGGCATGACATTGATAAAAGCTCCTAAATCTATCATGGCCTTCTCAAATCCAGTGTTACTTATCGTACAATGGATAGTAAACATACTTGGATCTTTGCACTTCGAAGGAGTTTTCTTTGAATAACTACAGAAACATTCTCCCATACTCTTACCTTCTCACATCCTTTAAGTTTATGTTTCCTCTTAATTGTACACAGTTCTTTCGAGAACTTAGCATAATGAGGTACTTGTTTAATAGCATCTAAACGTGGAATCTTTACCTCGCATCTACGAAAAGTTTCATATAAATCTTTATTATGCTCATCTTTTCTAGATTCTGCTAAAGCTTGAGGAAAAGGAGGTACTGGTTTATAATTAGAAAGAGGCAGAAACTTACACTTAGGTATGTCATCGTCATTGGGAATGTTCCCGTCTGCAACGACGTTTTTCTCATTTTCTTGCTTCGAAGATGCAAGTGCTGCCTTTACTAGAATCTCAACCTCTTTACCACTTCTCAAAATGATTGCACTTTCATTTTCATTTGGATTTACTACCGTTTGAGAGGGTAATTTACCTGAACTTTTCGCCTCTAGCTGACTAATTACAGCTGCCATTTGGGCCATCTGATTGTCCAAACTTTGAATACTAGCCCTTGTCTTCTGTTGAAATTGCAAAGTGTTAGTGGCAAGAGACTTAACAATATCTTCTAAAGACATACTAGAATTAAAAGTTTGGCCCGGTTGTTGTCTAGGGGGTATGGTTACTTATATTGCTGGTAACTTGAGCGGTTTTGAGTTACAGGCTGATTTACTTGTGGATTGCCATAACTAAGATTGGGGTGATCCCTCCATCCCGAGTTATACGTGCTCGAATCGGGATCATACTTCCTTTGCAGTTGTCCATGAAAACCACCCGCCACATTCACTTGCTCAATGGGCTCCACTTGAAGAGTTGGGCACATATCAGTTGGATACCCTACTATCGGACAAACCCCACAAGCCTTCACTGTTTGCATATTACCTACAGCAATTTGACGAACAAGAGAAGTTAGACTTGCAATTTGTTGTTCAAGCGAGCAAATATTTATCTCATTAATATGCATAGATGAAAGGTCAACCCTAGTACCAAAATGTTGAGAATTGGCCTCCATATTTGCAATCAAGTTTCTCGCGGCCACGGGAGTTTTATCCACAAAAGCTCCTCCACTAGCAGCATCAATCATGCTCCTATCAATGGGTAGAAGGCCCTTATAGAAATAGCTACTCACTAATTTGATGATGGGGGCAGCTTGCACATAATTTCTTAAAATGTTCCGAGTATTCATGTAGGGACTCTTTGTTGTGCTGCCTTACAACACAAATTTCATTTCGAATGTTGGCTGCCCTTGGTGCTCGGAAATATTTCTCCAAAAATAACCTCTTCATCTTGTTCCATGTGACAATACTCCCTGAGGGTAGATAATAGAGCCAATCCTTCGCCAAATCCCTCAAAGAAAAGAAAAAGGCTCTTAATTTAATTTGCTCTTCAGTCATCCCCATGGGTTTCATACTCATGCATACCACATTGATGAGTGTACAAAAGTGCACTTTAAATACCCTATTATTAGAATAAAATGCTAAAATATTAACATAAGTCATTGGAATTAAGGTGTATTCTCGAATTGAGTTTTTATTTACTTTGGGATACTCCTAAGCAGATTTTTATGTTTAATTTCAGAGTCTATAAAAGAGCAAGTCCAAACCCAATCAAATTCAAAGGACTTTGCAGTGGGCAAGATATTGGAACAACCTAGGAAATTTCAAATAGTGTAGGACTCTTGAAATAAGGATAATGATGGGGTTTGAGAGTAATTCGGATCAGAGTCCAAAATGCGTTAAGAGACAGAATGGACACACATTAGTATTTTAATCAGAACTGTTTGCTCAGATATCGGATTGATACGATTCTTGATGCGTTGGAAATCTATCTTAAAAATTCTAAAGCACATACGTGGCTGCCAATTTGAGTTCTACAATTTAGACGATTTTGTGTGCGGGAATTTGAAGACATTATGGTTTCTTTCCTATCCTATTTAAGGATATCATTAGCATGAAATTGGAGTGTGGAGAAGAAGGGAGACGACTTAGTTTGAAGGAGGAAGATCTGAAATTAATTTCCATGGCCGCCGTTTGCTTTATTTTTCTCTTGAGATTTTTGTTGTCCATTATATTTATGGGTAACTAAATTCTCAAGTAGGGCTAGGGATGAACTTGCACATTAGATGGTATTTTTAATTTATTCTTGATTTATGTATTTGATTTTCAATTACTAAAACTCTTTTGTTTTATCATTCTCAATTCATTGTTGATGTTTCTTCTCCGAATAATCATAGAATTTATTATGTTTATGGATTTAGTCAGGCTTTTTCTACTGAATGGATTAGCCCTTTGATTATGTTTTGATCAATTATTTATCTATATTGATTTAATTCTTTGTTGCAATATTGCTTCCTGAGTATATTGTCATCGTTGGATTTTCTCAATAGTGATAATAATTTACGTATTTTAAAAGTGGTGAATGATTTTTCAAGGGATTACATTTGGTTTAATCTTGGTTTATAAATCTATACCTTCCGATTGGGAATATTAGGATTTGAGTTTCGGATTGAGTTATTCAATGAATTAAGAATAATTAAAATATCATATTTGTGCAAGGGATTCCCCACGCTTTATTGTTTGTCAAACTTGAGTACTTTTTCCGTTAGTCACTTTGCTTCACTTTAATTTGCATTAAAAATTAATCTTTGTTCTCCATTAATGATTTAATCTATTTCTTTAGTTTCTTTGTTCCTTCTACAATTCTTTTAATTTGTCTCTCTGTGGAATCAACACCCCAAAGTTGTGCTACAACTATCGCATTATTCTTTGGGCGTAATCACACATGAAGCACCTTTAAATGCTTGTGAGGATCTTCACCTGCAAGGCCATGAAAAGTAGACAAGAGATGTATTAGTCCAGATTTTAATTCAAAAGTAGTAGTAGCATCTAAAGTAGGGAACGTTATGCATAAAGGTTATTGATTCAAATCAGGGGCGGCATGATCTTTCAAAGTTCGATTTCCAACCATGTCTTCCTCCTCTTCTAAATCAGAATCGCAAGCAAATAGGGAATCAAGAGCCGGATTGTTCTTTTCAAATTTTCTTCGAGCATCCTTCCTTAACCTGCGCAAAGTTAGTTTCTCTCTATTTCTGGATCGCACTAAAACTCACCTTGATTAGAAGATCGAGTTACAATCATAAACAATCAAAAATTCTAATAAACCATGGAAAACAAATCGGAAAAAGTCTAGAGTAATGAAAATAAATAAAAATAACTAATGACGTTTTTTAAAAATAAAACATAAATAATGAACGAAATAAGGATCACAAGAAGCACAAAAATCAACTAGAATCACTCCCCTGCAACGGGGCCAAAATTTGGTCTGCTGTCGCAGGCAACCAAAATTAAAACCTATACTCCTAAAAATAAATGTAGTGGTGCGAGTAAGGATCGTTCCCACAATAGTATTTAGTCTAGTTTTATGCTATGTGAACAAGGATTTTTTTTTTTTGGGGGGGGGGGGGGGAGGGTTTGAGTACAACGAAAACAATTTTAAGAACAACTAAGACACAATTCAATCAAATTATCAAAATCAATCAAAAGAACAAACCTTGGTCTAAGTCAACATCCACCATCAAAATTTTACAACTGATCATCGATGCAAGTATATATTAATTCATACTTTGAATATTCACCTTTGGAATTATTTTCCTATCTCTCCTTAGTCGCAGTTAATTAGAAAACAAGCGATCTAATTAACCTTAACTACTAAACAACCCAAGACAAGCGCTAAAAGTTCAATCTAGTACTAGCCTTAAGAATTAGAGAGATCGATGAAGCTAAACAACAAAAGCACAAGCGGTTACATTTAATTTCGTCGAGTATCCTTCCTAAGATCTAATAATTTTTGACGCAACAAATCATCAAATCTTAGTTACATCATAAATTAGAGGAATCAAACAATTACTGATTTGATGTATAATCTAGCAGTAGATTGCAACGAATAATAAACTAGTAGGCCTCCTAGTAATTAAACAAGACAATCATGAAAATAGGCACAGAAAAACATCCGATACTTGAAGCATAAATTGAACACTAAAAACAAATTAGATCTCACAGTTTTACTGATTTCGTGGCTTCCTTTTCCTTCAACCAATTATGAAAGTTTAGCCACACAAGGCCATCATGAGAACTGGAAGGAGAAGTTGGAGAAGAGGGAAGGGAGCGGCGTCTCTAGTTTGATGATTCCCCCCGTATTAGAATCCTACCAAATATCCTCCAAATATTCTAAGTACGATCCTCAAATAATATAACTAGGAAAGTGGTGTTTCCAGCTGTAACGTCTGTGCACCAGATCTCAAAACATCAACAGTTAAATCGAGTATTTGAAATGCATGATAAAGAACATTCCGGAACGTCAGCAGTGCAGGTGCGTCAAATTCAAACCCGATTTTGACATTGATTCAGCTAGTATCTCTCAAAACTCAAAACATGAAAGTTGGATATCTCTTTCTTGGTGTTCCATATCATTTTCAATGATCTCAATTGGAGCTCGGATGAGGGAGTTATGCCTAGTTTACGAAATGATGTCGAAATTGTCCTAGCTTCATTTTGCATTTAACGCCTCCATTTGCATCCTAAATCAAAATGAAAGAATAATGAGTACATTTAGGAACCAAATAAGTATAAAAGACTAAGCTTTAAGGGAGAAAAATATGACACTTTGCATTCTCATCAATGGACCAGTATTGCAAGGCCCCAACAGTGCTTCTGTATAGACTAGGATCTGTAAAATCTTCCCGATCAAAAATAGATAAACTGGTTGAAGTCGCCATAGGTTTACTCACATGTTTAGTGATATGAACCCGTGGGAATGAATTCTCTTGAATCCACAATCAATTTGAAAACTCCCCAAGAAAGCCAAAAATCAAGTCAAGGATGGAGAATCTAGACCCGATGAGAACCCGTTTCAAGAACCTAGATTATATTAAAATCTAGACCCGTTGAAGAACCCATCTCAAGAACTCAGATTACAAAGGAGGAACGCCACAAAGATTGTGATTTACCTTTGATAAGTTCAAGAGTTCAATCAAGAACAAGAGGAGAAAACTCAACTCACAAATAAAATTCAATATTGTCTAATCTCTCAAATGAGGCTACAAAGAATTTTTAAACCCAAACCTAATCAAAACTCTAGCCAAAATAAAGCCCCTTTTACCCAAAATTACCCTTGATGAACAGTACCGGCTACAGTAACCCCTACAATAAATTGATGAAACCCTAGTTCCTAAAATGTAACTTTCCAAATAAGCCCTTGGCCAAAATACAAGGCCTTCCAAAAACATAGTTCATAAGAAATAAGACATGTGAGCTAAGCATCTTCAAGCCCACTTATTTTAAACTAATAAAATAAATCATTTAACCAAATTAGAAGCCTCCAATAACAATAGGCCGTATCTCTAAGTCATGTCTTCCACAGCTTAAATAAAGTGCATCAAAGCTGGTTCTCCTTCTTCAAGCCCATCTTGAGTGTTGGGCTCTTGCTAGCTTCATCCCAAGTGGATTGCACCAATCCGCGCATTGATTCCTTGATCTTCTTGGCCCTTGATCTTGTAATTGGCTCATCTGGAATTTACAAATGATCTTTAAGACTAGGCCCACCTTGGTTTCCATCGTTTAGCCTCTATCACTTTTGTCCAATGAAGAAAGTTGAGAATATAGTGGGATTGAGATAAAAGAATGCCACCGTTGTTGGATATGGCCTTAATACCCAGAAAGAACTATATATGACCCAAATCTTTAATAGCGAAATCATGTTGTAAAGCATCTAACAAATCATCAATGGCAGGCTTACTTGAACTAGTAATCAAGATATCATCAACATAACTTCGAAACCCAGACACGAGGATCATGTTTGAGGCCATAGAAAAACCTTGGGAAATTTGCAAACATGATTAGGGAATTGTGGGTGTAAGAAACTGAGAGGTCGAGACATGTATACCTCCTCTAACAGAGTTCCATGCAAGAAGCCATTTTGTATATCAATTTGCCTAACAGGCCATCCATGAGAAAGAGTAATGAACAAAACAACGCATTCCACGGTAGGTTTTATGACTAGACTAATATGTCTCTAGTAATTAACTCCTGATTGTTGTAGAAACCCCTTGGCCACCAATTTGGCCTTGAACCCTTTAATCTCACCATTAACTTTTACGTTTGATTTGAAACACCCATTTTTACATAATTACATTTTGGATGGCATTGGGTGGAACTAGTGACCAAGTTCCATTTTTCAATAAGGTATCAAATTCTGCATTCATGGCAGCATGCCACTCAAGTGATTTGGCAACGAAAGAGTAGCAGGGGGGGTTCGACATCGAAAACATTGAGGTCAGTAAGGATGATATGACCTGCGGGAATAAAATCTCTTGAACCCACAATCAATTTGAAAACTCCCCAAGAAAGCCAAATTCAAGTCAATGGATGGAAAAACCTAGACCCGATGAGAACTCGTTTCAAGAACCTAGATTATATCAAAATCTAGACCCATTGAAGAACCCATCTCAAGAACCTAGATTACAAAGGAGGAACGCCACAAAGGTTGTGATTTACCTTTGATAAATTCAAGAGTTCAATCAAGAACAAGAGGAGAAAGCCCAACTCACAAATAACATTCAATATTGTCTCCCCTTCAAATAAGGCTACAAAGAGTATTTAAACAAAACCTAATTAAAACTCTAGCCAAAATAAGGTCCCTTTTTACACAAAATGCCCTGATGAACAGTGTCCCACTAGTATCCGCGGCTACAGTATGGCTACAGTAATGCTACAGTACTTCTTAAAACCCTATTTCCTAAAAAGTAACTTTCCAAATAAGCCCTTGGCCAAAATACAAGGCCTTCTTCAAAACCCTAGTTCATTGAAAATAAGATGTGTGGGCCAGGCATTTTCAAGCCCACTTATTCTAAACTAATAAAATAAATCATTTAACCAAATTGGAAGTCTCCAATAAGAATAGGCCATATCTCTAAGTCATGTCTTACACAGCTTGAATCAAGTGGATCAAAGTTGGTTCTCCTTCTTTCAAGCCCATCTTGAATGTTGGGCTCTTGCTAGCTTCATCCCAAGTGGATTGCACCAATCCGTGCATTGCTTCCTTGATCTTCTTGGCCCTTGATCTTGTAATTGGCCCATCTGGAATTTACAAATGATCTTTAAAAGTAGGCCCAACTTGGTTTCCATCATTCCCCCTCTCCTCAAAAGGATTCGACCTCGAATCTTCACCTACATCAAAAGGAGAAAGTTCAGAAACATTGAAACTAGCAGAAACATTATACTCACCTGGAAGATCCATTTTATATGCATTGTCATTAATTTTCTGAAGAACTTGAAAAGGTCCATCTCCTCGAGGACGCAACTTCGTCCTTCTTTGGGCTGGGAATCTTTCTTTGCGCATGTGAACCCAAACCCAATCTCCCGGTTCAAAGATGACATGCCTTCGCCCTTTATTGGCTTGGGAAGCAACCCTTTCATTCTTTTGGACAACTTGAAGTCGTACCCTCTCATGAAGTGACTTCACCAACTCCGCCTTCTTTTGTCCATCCAAGCTACTCCTGCCATCAACAGGTAAAGGCATCAAATCCAACGGAGCAAGTGGATTAAATCCATAAACAATTTCAAAAGGAGAATATGAAGTAGTAGTATGCATGGTCTGATTATATGCAAACTCTATAATTGGCAGATAATCCTCCCAAGTTTTTAAATTCTTCTGAACAACAGTGTGTAATAGCTGAGTTAGAGTCCTATTAACTACTTCAGTCTGACCATTAGTCTGTGGATAACAAGTAGTGGAAAATAAGAGCTTAGCACCCAATTTCCCCCACAACACCTTCCAAAAGTAGCTAAGGAATTTAACATCCCTATCAGAAATAATACTCCTAGGTACACCATGGAGTCGCACTATCTCTCTAAACAACAAGTCAGCTATGTTTGTGGCATCATCTGTTTTATGGCATGGAATGAAATGTGCCGTCTTGCTAAATCTATCCACAACCACAAAAATATAATCTCTACCCCTTTTTGTCCTAGGCAGCCCCAAAACAAAGTCCATAGATATGTTTACCCATGGCTCACTAGGAACGGGTAAGGGTGTATACAATCCATGTGGCAAAACCTTAGATTTGGCCTTTCTACATGTAATGCACCTTCCACAAATACGATTAACATCTCTCTTCATCTTAGGCCAAAAGAAATGTTCATGCAAAATGGCCAAAGTTTTCTTGACACCAAAGTGTCCCATTAATCCCCCACCATGTGCCTCACGCACCAATAACTCACGCATAGAACAACTTGGCACACAAAGTTTGCTTTCCTTAAATAAATAACCATCATGCTTGTAAAACTTACCAAATGCCGCTTTATCAAATGTCATATACACATCAGAAAAGTCAGCGTCATCGGCATACATTTCTTTCACATATTCAAACCCAAGCATTTTAGCACTTATAGAAGTAAGAAGTACATACCTCCGGGATAGAGCATCAGCAACAATGTTCTCCTTACCTTGCTTGTAACGGATGACATAGGGAAAGGTCTCAATGTATTCCATCCATCTAGCGTGCCTTTCATTCAACTTACCTTGACTCTTGAGATGCTTCAATGATTCATGATCGGTGTAGATTACAAATTCCCTTGGCTAAAGGTAGTGCTGCCAAGTCTATAATGCACGGACAAGAGCATAAAGCTCTTTGTCATAAGTAGGGTACTTCAGGGATGCCCCACTTAGCTTTTCATTGAAGAAGGCTATAGATCGCCTATCCTACATCAAAACGGCTCCAATCCCTATTCCTGAGGCATCACATTCAATCTCAAATGTTTTGTTAAAATCAGGTAATGCTAACACAGGTGAAGAGCACAACCTGTCTTTAATAGTGGCAAAAGCATTCTCTTGATTAGCCCCTCACTGAAACCCAACATTCTTTTTAA
Organism: Juglans microcarpa x Juglans regia; assembly: GCF_004785595.1. NCBI lineage: Eukaryota > Viridiplantae > Streptophyta > Magnoliopsida > Fagales > Juglandaceae > Juglans > Juglans microcarpa x Juglans regia. The sequence continues at coordinate 14,615,203 of NC_054606.1, forward strand.
TTACCTCAGTGAGTGGTGCAGCAATGGTGCTAAAGTCTTTAACAAAACGCCGATAAAAGCTAGCTAAGCCATGAAAGCTTCTTATCTCTGTGATGCTTTTTGGTGTTGGCCATTCCTTGATGGCCTTGACTTTCTCTTCATCCACTTCAATACCTTTTTTGCTAACAACATAACCAAGAAAAACAACTTTTTCCATGCAAAAGGCACATTTCTTGAAATTAGCATACAACTTTTCACATCTTAACACATCAAACACATATCTCAAATGCTCAATATGTGCATTTAAGTCCTTGTTGTACACTAAGATATCATCAAAGTACACAACCACAAATTGCCTATGAATGCACGTAGGACATGGTTCATTAATCTCATGAAAGTACTGGGCGCATTTGTAAGTCCAAATGGCATAACCAACTATTCATAAAGCCCATACTTAGTCTTAAAAGCAATTTTCCATTCATCACCCTCTTTCATTCTAATTTGATGATACCCACTTTTAAGATCAATTTTACTGAAAATACATGAGCCATGCAATTCATCAAGCATACCATCCAATTTAGGAATGGGATGGCGATACTTTACCGTGATATTGTTGACCGCCCTGCAATCAACGCACATCCTCCACGTTCCATCCTTCTTTGGCACTAGTAGCATTTGTACTGCATAAGGGCTCATGCTCTCCCTCACGTACCCCTTGCCCATCAAATCCTCAACTTGCCTTTGAAGCTCATTTGTCTCCTCTGGATTACCCCTATCGGCTGGTCGGTTTGGAATGGCAGCCCCGGGCACAAAATCAATCTAGTGCTTAATGCCCCTAATGGGTGGTAACTCATTTGGCATCTCCTTCGGAAATACATCCTCAAACTCCTGCAACAAAGAAACAGCCAAACTAGGAAGAGATTGGTTAGTTTCATCAAGAGTAAGATAGGACTCTTTATAGACAAGAAAATTCATAGCGCGATCTGCAAAGAAAGCCCTCTTAACCTCACTCACTCTTGCATAGAAACTCACTTTTGCCTTTCCTTTTTTCTCTGCAAACTCTATCTTTTTTCTCTCGTGGCTCCACTCTTTTTTCATTACTCTCAGCCACCTCTCTACTTTCTTTTTCACTCTTTCTTTTTTGATCACTCTCATTTTCACTCTTTCACTTTTGATCACTCTCATTTTCACTCTTTCTCTTTTGTGTAACCTCACTTTTCAATTTCAGTTGTTCCCATAGACCTGACTTGGAGTTAAATGAGCAAGCATGATTGATTTGCCCTCCTTCTCAAAGTTGTACATGTTCTTGAACGCATCATGTGGTCACCCTCCTATAGTGGCGCATGCATAGGCACAACATCACAAAGTACCTCATCCTGATACTTTCCAATAGAAAAAGTAACTAACACTTGTTTGTCCACCCTAACCTCTCCACAATCATTCAACTACTGCAATTTGTATGGTCTAGAGTGTTTTAAGGTTGGTAAATTCAATTTCTCAACCAAAGTAGTGCTAGCCACATTAGTACAACTCCCCCCATCAATGATCATACTACATACCTTATTGTTGACATGGCATCTAGTATGGAAAATGTTCTTTCTCTGTTGCTCTATATCATCCACCTTAATGTGTGCATTGAGAGCACGCCTGGCAACAAGAGACTCACTGGTCACAGGGTATACCACTCCATCATCATCACTAGCATCAACCAACTCGGGCACCTCATCACTATCATCCTCACTCTCAGTCATCACCTCCCCATTGTCACGCATAATCATCACCCTCCTATTTGGACATTGAGAAGCAATGTGCCCTGAACCCAAACACTTAAAACATTTAATATCTCTATTCCGTGAAGGTTGGGATTCTACCTTAGGTTTGTTGCTAGTTCCCTCATCTTTTCGCTTAGGTGGTTCGATCTTTCTTTTTGCTACAGCTGTATCATTCCTATCCCACTTTGATTTCCAAGTAGTGTTAGAAACCGAAATGTACCTTCCTGTCCCTTTTCTCTTTAAGTGCCGCTCTACCTTCATTGCCATGTGCACTATGTCTTCTATCTCTACATAATGCTGCAATTCAATTACATTGGCTATGTCTCTACTGGCCTCTCATAATTCCTCCTCCTATTGGTCACTAATTGATCCCACCAAATAATTGCATAATCAGTTAACTCAATTACCGTCAACTTCACTTTCTTTTCCTCAGAGTAATTATGACAATCAAACACAAACTCTATTTTTTTCTCCCACTCTAGATAAACCTCAGGGTCAGCTCTACCTATGGAAAGGTGGTATTTTCATTTTGATGCTCCCAAGGTCTCTATCTACACCATCCCTACCCCTGAGATTCCCCTCAAGTCGTCTTTCACACCTAACTCTTCCATGTCTATCCAACCCAATTTCAGATGCTAAGTCTTCCTCATCCTCACCATCTCCTTCATTCTCATACTTATTTTCAACTCTATGCTCATGTCGCCTCCTATCTCTCCCACCTTGTAGATTTCTAATCGCTGCTTCTTGATGATCCATCCTATCTCTCATTTCACCCAACACAAAGTTCAACCGCTTAAATTGTTGTTGCATGGCTTGCAACACATAGGATGAGTTATTTGCTCTCCCCCTTGGTGATGTGCTACTCTGCTGAGACATTATAAGGTGCTGCACAAAAGAATGTTAGTGGCAAAAAAAAGTAAACCTCACACACTCCCTTACGTCTTTGCACTCGAATAATGGCACTCCACTCGTGTTTCACTCTTAATTGGCTTTTCTCCAATAATAGTCTCACACTCTCTTGCCTTTTACCTCAAGACTTTTCTCACTCAAGTTCTTTAAGAACTAATTGAACTCAATCAAGATAAAGCAACCATGTTTTATCCCAACTAGTAATTAGGTCCAATAAACAAGAACAAGAGCAAGACGGAAGGAATAAAAAAAAGTGACACGTGAATCTAGGAAATTATACGAATGAAACAGTAACTATAAGACAAGATATCAACGAGAATAATGCTCAAGAGAAATTTCAGTTTTCTTCTCTCTTTTTTTTTTTTTTTTTCACCAACTGATTTGATCACAATCAAGAATAAGCAATTAAGAAAACCCTAACAATAACTCAAAAACCCAAACACAAGTGCTATATGGTAGCCCCTAGAGCAAGAGATTTTAGCCAACACAAACCCTAGAACAATGAGATTCAGAAACCCTAACAATAGTGAAGAAATACAACCGCCACTATTTTTTTTTTTTTTTTGTAATCAATCCTAGAGCAATGAAACCCTAGAATGAAATATGCAAGAAATAAAAGATAGAATCAGACCTGATTGGAAACATTGCTCTGAATATCAAATGATATGAACCCGCGGGAATGAAATCCCTTGAACCCACAATCAATTTGAAAACTCCCCAAGAAAGCCAAATTCAAGTCAATGGATGGAAAAACCTAGACCTGATGAGAACTTGTTTCAAGAACCTAGATTATATCAAAATCTAGACCCGTTGAAGAATCCATTTCAAGTACTTAGATTACAAAGGAGGAACGCCACAAAGGTTGTGATTTACCTTTAATAAGCGCAAGAGCTCAATCAAGAACAAGAGGAGAAAGCTTAACTCACAAATAACATTCAATATTGTCTCCCCTTCAAATAAGGCTACAAGGAGTATTTAAACTAAACCTAATTAAAACTCTAGCCAAAATAAAACCCCTTTTAACCCAAAATGCCCCTGATAAATAGGGTCTCGCTATAGTACCCGCGGCTACAATACGGCTACAGTAATGCTAAAGTACCTCTTAAAACCCTAATTCCTAAAAAGTAACTTTCCAAATAAGCCCTTGCCAAAATACAAGGCATTCTTGAAAACCTGAGTTCATTGAAAATAAGACGTGTGGGCCAGGCATCTTCAAGCCCACTTATTCTAACCTAATAAAATAAATCATTTAACCATATTGGATGTCTCCAATAGCAATAGGCCCTATCTCTAAGTCATGTCTTCCACAGCTTGAATCAAGTGGATCAAAGCTGGTTCTCCTTCTTTCAAGCCCATCTTGAGTGTTGGGCTTTTGCTAGCTTCATCCCAAATGGATTGCACCAATCCGTGCATTGCTTCCTTGATCTTGTAATTGGCCCATCTGGAATTTGCAAATGATCTTTAAAAGTAGGCCCAACTTGATTTCCATCAAAGGACTTTCAGAAGTAGGTAATGAATGGAGCCATCCGTGTAGGTTTTGGGTTTAGAGATTCGGTTTTTGGATCTAATAATAATGTTGTGTTAAGATGGAGTGAGGTTGGAAGAGGGCGGTCTGAGATGGTCGTGCAGGAAGGGTGACTAGTGAGGGAGAATAAGTAGATGGTTGGGTTGTGGGTAAGTGATGGGAACCAAGGTGGGCCTAGTCTTAAAGATCATTTGCAAATTCTAGATGGGCCAATTACAAGATCAAGGACCAAGAAGATCAAGGAAGCAATGCACGAATTGGTGCAATCCACTTGGGATGAAGCTAGCAAGAGCCCAACACTCAAGATGGGCTTGAAAGAAGGAGAACCAGCTGTGATCCACTTGATTCAAGCTGTGGAAGACATGGCTTAGAGATAGGGCCTATTGTTATTTGAGACTTAAAATTTGGTTAAATGATTTACTTTATTAGTTTAGAATAAGTGGGCTTGAAGATGTCTGCCCTACACGTCTTATTTTCAATGAACTAGAGTTTTCAAGAAGGCCTTGTATTTTGGCCAAGGGCTTACCTAGAAAGTTACTTTTTAGGAATTAGGGTTTTAAGAGGTACTGTAGCATTACTGTAGCCGCGGTACTGTAGCGTGACACTGTTCATCAGGGATATTTTGGGTAAAAAGGGACTTTATTTTGGCTAGGGTATTAATTAGGTTTAGTTTAAATACTCCTTGTAGCCTCATTTGAAGAGCAGACAATATTGAATTTTATTTGTGAGTTGAGTTTTCTCCTCTTGTTCTTGATTGAACTCTTGAACTTATCAAAGGTAAATCACAACCTTTGTGGCGTTCCTCCTTTGTAATCTGGGTTCTTGAGACGGGTTCTTCAACGGGTCTAGATTTTAACATAATCTAGGTTCTTGAAACGGGTTCTCATCGGGTCTAGATTCTCCATCCTTGACTTGATTTTTGGCTTTCTTGGGGAGTTTTCAAATTGATTGTGGGTTCAAGGGAATTCATTCCTGCGGGTTCATATCATTTGGTATTCAGAGCAAGGTTTCCAATCAGGTCTGATTCTATCTTTTAATTTCTTGCATCCTTAAATTTAATTCTAGGGCTACATTGTTCTAGAGTTGCCAAAAAAAAGAAAAAAAGAAAAAAAAGAATTGCAGAAACGAAAAGTAGGCTGCCAAAATTCTAAGGGTTTTGGGTTTGGCTGAAATTTGCATCACCTAGGGTTTCAAAATTCTAGGGTTTAATGCATATCTGAGTTTGTTAATTGCTTGGAATGTCGTTCCATTGATTCTCTTCTATTTCATTGTCAATTCTTTTGTGCTTCAATTCAATTGTTTGATTTTTACAATTGAGTATTTCTGTTTGTGATTGAAGTAGAAGAAAAGAAAAGAAAAGAAAAGAAAAGAAAGGAGAAGAAAAGAAAAGAAGAGAAAAGAAAAGAAAAGAAAGGAAAGGAAAGGAAAAGAAAAGAAAAGAAAATTTGAAAAAAAAAAAAAAAAAAAAAAGAAGAAGAAGAAGAAGAAGAAGGAGAAGAAGATAAGGAGAGGTAGCATATTTAAAAGTTGCTACATAGTTACAACAAAGACAAAGAAAAACATTTGTTGATTGAGTTTTATTCTCAAAGGGGCTGAATACATATTTGTAGTTGGTATTTTGTTCTATAATTACTCTTTCCCTCATATAAATTCCTTGAGTCCCGTGTCGTTTTATTCCTTCCTTGTTTCTTGTTTCTTGGATCTATATTACTGGTTGGAATAATACAAGGTTGTATTATCTTGGTTTAGTTCAACTAGTTCTTAAAGAACTTGAGCGGGAAAACTATTGAGGTAAAAGGCAAGAGAGTGTGAGACTATTATCGGGGAAAAGCCAATTAGGAGTGAAACACGAGTGGAATGCCATTATTCGAGCGTAAACACGTAAGGGAGTGTGTGAGGTTTTTCCACTAACATTCATTTGTGCATCATTTAACAATGTCTCATCGAAGTGGCTCTTCAACAACAGTTTGAGCGGTTGAACTTGGTGTTAGGTGAAGTGAGGGATAGGATGGATCATCAAGAAGTGGTAATTAGAAATTTACAAGGCTGGAGAGATAGGAGGAGGAGTAAACCTTGTATTGAACATAACTGTAAGAATGAAGGGTATGGTGAGTCTCTTGTTGCTAGGCATGCTCTCAATATACAAATTAAGATGGATGATACAGAGAAGCAAAACGAGAACATTTTTTATACTAGATGCCACATCAACAACAAGGTATGTAGTATGATCATTGATTTGCGGTGTTGTATTAATTTGGCTAGCACTACTTTAGTTGAGAAATTGAATTTACCTACCTTAAAACACCCTAGACCATACATGTTGCAGTGGTCGAGTGATTGTGGGGAGGTTAGGGTCAATAAGCAAGTGCTAGTTACTTTTTAATTTGGAAAATACCAGGATATGGTCCTTTGTGATGTAGTGCCTATGCATGCTGGTCATATTTTGTTGGGGAAGCCATGGGAGTACGATAGGAAGGTGATCCATAATGGGTTAAGGAACATGTACAATTTTGAAAAGGATGGAAAAACAATCAAACTTGCTCCTTTAACTCCAACACAAGTCCATGGGGACCATTTGAAACTGAAAAGTGAGGTTGCTCAAAAAAGAAAGAGTGAAAATGAGTGTGATCAAAAAAGAAAAAGTGAAAAGGAGATTGAGCTAAAAAGCAAGAGTGAAAGTGAGATTGAGAAAAAAAGAAATAGTGAGGCCGAAAACGAGAGAGAGAGTGAAATGAGAGAGATAAAAGATGAGGGTGAGGTTGAAACCTCAAGAGAAAGAGAGAATGAGTTGAAAAACAGTTGTCAGGTTGAGAGTTCAAAACAAGATGAAGGAAAAGAGAGTGACAGAAAAAAAGAGAGTGAAAAGCAAAAAGAGAGTGAAAAAGAAAAGAATTGTGGAAAGAAAAGAGAGAGTGAAGAAAGTGAGAGAAAAACAAAAAGCAATGTGAGTTTTTATGCTAAGGCGAGTCTTAATACTAACGAACTTGACGTATCTTTGCCTAGTGTTATTGTCTTTTTGTTGCAGGGATATGAGGTTATGTTTCCTAGAGGTGTGTTTAGTGGATTGCCACCTATTAGGGAGATAGAGTACTACATTGATTTTGTGTCAGGTGCGACAATTCCTAACCGACCTTTCTTTGAAGAACATGAGTCTTTTTCACACTTGAAGGGACAAGGTAAGTCGTTGACTATAATGCATGCTAAGCGGGAGGTCTGTGTTGAGACTTTCCCTCATGTATTCAAATACACACAAGGTATGGAAAATTTTGTGGTTGATGCTTTAGCAAGAAGGTACGTCCTTATCTTCATTTTAGATGCAAAATTGTTGAGACTTGAATATAATAAGGAATTGCATGCTAATGATGATGACTTTGCTAGTGTGTACGGAACATGTGAAAAAGCATCGTTTGGTAAGTTCTATAAATTAGATTGGAACTTGTTTAGAGAGAATAGATTTTGTGTGCCAACTAGTTTTATGCTTAAGTTGCTTGTGTGTGATAGACATGGTGGTTTGTTGGGTAACTTTGGTGTAACGAAGACTTTCAATATGTTGCATGAACGTTTGTGGGAGTATCATTTTCCATTCACTGATGTATTGCATGAACGTTTGTGGAAGTATCATTTGTCATTCATTAACGTGTTGCATGAACATTTGTGGAAGTATTACTTGCCATTCATTGAGTTTGCATATAATTGGAGTGGTGTAAGAAAAACTTCAGGTGTGTTTCATGAACGTTTGTGGGAGTATCACTTGCCATTCATTGAATTGCTACATGAACATTTGCGGGAGTATCATTTGCCCTTATTAGAGTGTGCATATAAAACCTTGCATACTACTATTTCTTATTCTCCATTTGAGGTTGTTTATGGTTTTAATCCACTTACTCCCTTACCTTTGATGGCTTTGCTTGTTGATGATAGGAGTAGCTTGGATGAACATTTTCAATTTCTTGAGAAATTTCATGAAAATACACATGAAGTAGATCTTTCAAGTAAGTATCAAGTTTTTGCCATTTTCAATGTTACGAACATTTTTCCTTTTGATCCAGGTGGAGATTCGAGGTCGAATCCTTTTGAGGAGAGGGGGAATGATGGGAACCAAGGTGGGCCTAGTCTTAAAGATCATTTGCAAATTCTAGATGGGCCAATTACAAGATCAAGGACCAAGAAGATCAAGGAAGCAATGCACGAATTGGTGCAATCCACTTGGGATGAAGCTAGCAAGAGCCCAACACTCAAGATGGGCTTGAAAGAAGGAGAACCAGCTGTGATCCACTTGATTCAAGCTGTGGAAGACATGGCTTAGAGATAGGGCCTATTGTTATTTGAGACTTAAAATTTGGTTAAATGATTTACTTTATTAGTTTAGAATAAGTGGGCTTGAAGATGTCTGGCCTACACGTCTTATTTTCAATGAACTAGAGTTTTCAAGAAGGCCTTGTATTTTGGCCAAGGGCTTACTTAGAAAGTTACTTTTTAGGAATTAGGGTTTTAAGAGGTACTGTAGCATTACTGTAGCCGCGGTACTGTAGCGTGACACTGTTCATCAGGGGTATTTTGGGTAAAAAGGGACTTTATTTTGGCTAGGGTATTAATTAGGTTTAGTTTAAATACTCCTTGTAGCCTCATTTGAAGAGCAGACAATATTGAATTTTATTTGTGAGTTGAGTTTTCTCCTCTTGTTCTTGATTGAACTCTTGAACTTATCAAAGGTAAATCACAACCTTTGTGGCGTTCCTCCTTTGTAATCTGGGTTCTTGAGACGGGTTCTTCAACGGGTCTAGATTTTAATATAATCTAGGTTCTTGAAACGGGTTCTCCATCCTTGACTTGATTTTTGGCTTTCTTGGGGAGTTTTCAAATTGATTGTGGGTTCAAGGGAATTCATTCCCGCGGGTTCATATCAGTAAGGCTACTGAAGGCTGAAGTGACTGGACGCTAGGTCGAGTGTAGTTGTGTTAGGCCAGCACAAAGAAAGTTGTTGCACTGGGCTCATGCTGAGGAATGGGCCTTGGCCCAAGAATGGAGATACCGTATGAGGCCAAATTGTGATTAGAGGTGGGGGAGGACTAGGAACTAGACTGAAATGGAAAGAGAGACTCCTCAAAATTGAACATCACGAGACATAATTGTTTTGCCAGTTTGCGTGTCAAGCCATTTAGTACCTTTTATGTTTTAAGCTATAGCCAAGATACACACAACGGGATGAGCGAGGTTGAAGTTTGTGGCAGTTGTAAGGCCAAATATTTGGCCAACAGGCACAGCCAAAGACACATAGAATAGAGTAATCAGGAAATGTCTGAATGAGTTTTTGAAATGGTGAGGTGTGTTGGAGGGATGAGCATGCGATTTATGGGACATTAGGCTAATTGCAAGGCATAATTTGAATTTAAGGACATGACTGTGATGTAAAAGATCAAGTCCCATTTTCAACAATGTGATGATGCTTACGTTCAACGGAGTCATTTTGTTAATGTGTATGTGGGGAGGAGAGGTGATGCGTGACACCAAGAGAGGCAAGCAAAGTGGATAGGGGCAAATATTCACCACCCCAATCAGATTAAAGCAATTTGATTTTGCGATTGAAGAAACATTCTACATATGGTTTAAATTGAAGAAAAATAATTTTGACATTGCAAGAAATTGGGTAAATCCATGTATATCGACTATAGGAATCCAAAAAGGAAACATAATAATCTTATTAGAGATGTGAGATGGCCCCAGACATCACTGCAAAGTAAATCCAGAGGTTCTGAAGCATGGTTACAAGACTTAGAAAAAGTTAATTGTTTACTCTTAGAGCTAAGACAAGCAGGACAAGAATAACTACGACTATCTAAAGAGACAGGTAAAGAAAATTGAGATAGGACACGACAAACGACTTTGAGGGCTGGATGACCAAGTCACGAGTGCCAGTGAGAAAGAGAGGTCCAGTCACTGACAATGACAGGGGGATGATGATCATTCAGTGGCGAAAGAAAAGTGTAAAGCCCATTTTAACTCAGTCCACGTGGCTTGATCCTTCACAAGAAAAAAACAAGTAGGATGAAATTCAAAGAAGGTATTAGTGTCAAAAGTCGATTCAGAACATGTCGTAAATTCCTGGTAAGTGTTGGAACGTGAAGAATATTATGTAAGAGAAAGTAAAGTTCGAGTGTAGAGAGGCAGGTTGTACCCAAAAGTTTAATGGAAAAACCAAAGCCATCACTAATATGAATCAGATCCGAGCCACCATACACTTTTGCCTAGACAATTATTAGATTAGCCAAATCAAGTGTGATGTGGGAGGAAACACTAGATCCCATGTACAAATTTCCATCTGATTGATGCAATGGGGCTAAAAAGTAAGCTTGCATAACAAGACTGGCCTCACTTTGATATGTCTCATCAATCTTGTGGTAGCAGCAAAGGGCAATGAGGCTAGCGTGGTTACACACTTGGTAGATGTTTGCTGAGGGCTGGAGGAAGATGGGGCACCACGACCATGCCCCTGTCCTCGTGCAGAGCGATGTGGATTGAAGGGAGGGCTCGACCACTAAGGGTAAAATGATGCAAACCAGGGAGCCGGACATGCTGATCATATGAGTGGGAATGTAGCTGAATTTGCACAAGACCCTTTGTGACTTCCTAGTGGCCCAATTACAAGACTTAGAGCCAAACGTTTCAAGGAAGCACTAAATGGGCTAATCCCAGAAAATTGGGCTGATTCTAAAAAGACCAAGATGGGCTCAAATAATAATCAAGGCTCAGTCCATGTTATCAAAGCAATTAAAGAGGCTAATTAGCAAGCAGAAACATGATGCATGGTCTGACCATTAAAGGAAGTGAATTTGTTGAGTTTCAAGGATATTAAATAGGAGAATGAACAAGGTGATGGGAACCAAGGTGGGCCTAGTCTTAAAGATCATTTGCAAATTCCAGATGGGCCAATTACAAGATCAAGGACCAAGAAGATCAAGGAAGCAATGCACGGATTGGTGGAATCCACTTGGGATGAAGCTAGCAAGAGCCCAACACTCAAGATGGGCTTGAAAGAAGGAGAACCAGCTTTGATCCACTTAATTCAAGCTGTGGAAGACATGGCTTAGAGATAGGGCCTATTGTTATTTGAGACTTCAAATTTGGTTAAATGATTTATTTTATTAGTTTAGAATAAGTGGGCTTGAAGATGTCTGGCCCACACGTCTTATTTTCAATGAACTAGAGTTTTCAAGAAGGCCTTGTATTTTGGCCAAGGGCTTACTTGGAAAGTTACTTTTAGGAATTAGGGTTTTAAGAGGTACTGTAGCGTTACTGTAGCCGTACTGTAGCCGCGGTACTGTAGCGTGACACTGTTCATCAGGGCATTTTGGGTAAAAGGGGGCTTTATTTTGGCTAGGGTTTTAATTAGGTTTAGTTTAAATACTCCTTGTAGCCTCATTTGAAGATCAGACAATATTGAATTTTATTTGTGAGTTGAGTTTTCTCCTCTTGTTCTTGATTGAACTCTTGAACTTATCAAAGGTAAATCACAACCTTTGTGGCGTTCCTCCTTTGTAATCTGGGTTCTTGAGACGGGTTCTTCAACGGGTCTAAATTTTAATATAATCTAGGTTCTTGAAACGGGTTCTCATCGGGTCTAGATTCTCCATCCTTGACTTGATTTTTGGCTTTCTTGGGGAGTTTTCAAATTGATTGTGGGTTCAAGGGAATTCATTCACACGGGTTCATATCATTTGGTATTCAGAGCAAGGTTTCCAATCAGGTCTTATTCTATCTTTTATTTCTTGCATATTTAATTCTAGGGCTTCATTGTTCTAGGATTGATTACAAAAAAAAAAGAAAAAAAAGAAAAAAAAGAATTGCAGAAACGAAAAGTAGGCTGCCAAAATTCTAAGGGTTTTGGGTTTGGCTGAAATTTGCATCACCTAGGGTTTCAAAATTCTAGGGTTTAATGCATATCTGAGTTTGTCAATTGCTTGGAATGTCGTTCCATTGATTCTCTTCTATTTCGTTGTCAATTCTTGTGTGCTTCAATTCAATTGTTTGATTTTTACAATTGAGTATTTCTGTTTGTGATTGAAGTAGAAAAAAAGAAAAGAGAAGAAAAGAAAGGAAGGGAAAAGAAAAGAAAAGAAAAGAAAAGAAACGAAACGAAAAGAAAAGAAAAGAAAATTCGAAAAAAAAAAAAAAAAAAAAAAAAAAAAAAAAAGAAGAAGAAGAAGAAGAAGAAGGAGAAGAAGATAAGGAGAGGTAGCATATTTAAAGGTTGCTACATAGTTACAACAAAGATAAAGAAAAATATTTGTTGATTGAGTTTTATCGTCAAAGGGGCTGAATACATATTTGTACTTGGTATCTTGTTCTATAATTACTCTTTCCCTCATATAAATTCCTTGAGTCCCGTGTCGTTTTATTCCTTCCTTGTTTCTTGTTTCTTGGATCTATATTACTGGTTGGAATAATACAAGGTTGTATTGTCTTGATTTAGTTCAACTAGTTCTTAAAGAACTTGAGCGGGAAAACTATCGAGGTAAAAGGCAAAAGAGTGTGAGACTATTATCGGGGAAAAGCCAATTACGAGTGAAACACGAGTGGAATGCCATTATTCGAGCGTAAACACGTAAGGGAGTGTGTGAGGTTTTTCCACTAACATTCATTTGTGCAGCACTTTACAATGTCTCATCGGAGTGGCTCTTCACCAAAGGGGATGGTAGATAACTCATCATTTATGTTGCAATCCATGCAACAACAGTTTGAGCGGCTGAACTTGGTGTTAGGTGAAGTGAGGGATAGGATGGATCATCAAGAAGTGGTAATTAGAAATTTACAAGGCATGAGAGATAGGAGGAGGAGTGAACCTTGTATTGAACATAACTGTAAGAATGAAGGGTATGGTGAGTCTCTTGTTGCTAGGCATGCTCTCAATATACAAATTAAGATGGATGATACAGAGAAGCAGAGCGAGAACATTTTTCATACTAGATGCCACATCAACAACAAGGTATGTAGTATGATCATTGATTTGCGGAGTTGTATTAATTTGGCAAGCACTACTTTAGTTGAGAAATTGAATTTACCTACCTTAAAACACCCTAGACCATACATGTTGCAGTGGTCAAGTGATTGTGGGGAGGTTAGGGTCAATAAGCAAGTGCTAGTTACTTTTTCAATTGGAAAATACCAGGATATGGTCCTTTGTGATGTAGTGCCTATGCATGCTGGTCATATTTTGTTGGGGAAGCCATGGGAGTACGATAGGAAGGTGATCCATGATGGGTTAAGGAACATGTACAGTTTTGAAAAGGATGGAAAAACAATCAAACTTGCTCCTTTAACTCCAACACAAGTCCATGGGGACCATTTGAAACTGAAAAGTGAGGTTGCTCAAAAAAGAAAGAGTGAAAATGAGTGTGATCAAAAAAGAAAAAGGGAAAAGGAGATTGAGCTAAAAAGCAAGAGTGAAAGTGAGATTGAGAAAAAAAGAAATAGTGAGGCCGAAAACGAGAGAGAGAGTAAAATGAGAGAGATAAAAAATGAGGGTGAGGTTGAAACCTCAAGACAAAGAGAGAATGAGTTGAAAAACAGTTGTCAGGTCGAGAGTTCAAAACAAGATGAAGGAAAGGAGAGTGACAGAAAAAAAAAAAAGAGAGTGAAAAGCAAAAAGAGAGTGAAAAAGAAAAGAATTGTGGAAAGAAAAGAGAGAGTGAAGAAAGTGAGAGAAAAACAAAAAGAAAAGTGAGTTTTTATGCTAAGGCGAGTCTTAATACTAACGAACTTGACGTATCTTTGCCTAGTGTTATTGTCTTTTTGTTGCAGGGATATGAGGTTATGTTTCCTAGAGGTGTGTTTAGTGGATTGCCACCTATTAGGGAGATAGAGTACTACATTGATTTTGTGTCAGGTGCGACAATTCCTAACCGACCTTTCTTTGAAGAACATGAGTCTTTTTCACACTTGAAGGGACAAGGTAAGTCGTTGACTATAATGCATGCTAAGCGGGAGGTCTGTGTTGAGACTTTCCCTCATGTATTCAAATACACACAAGGTATGGAAAATTTTGTGGTTGATGCATTAGCAAGAAGATACGTCCTTATCTTCATTTTAGATGTAAAATTGTTGAGACTTGCATATAATAAGGAATTGCATGCTAATGATGATGACTTTGCTAGTGTCTATGGAACATGTGAAAAAGCATCGTTTGGTAAGTTCTATAAATTAGATTGGTACTTGTTTAGAGAGAATAGATTTTGTGTGCCAACTAGTTTTATGCTTAAGTTGCTTGTGTGTGATGGACATGGTGGTTTGTTGGGTAACTTTGGTGTAAGGAAGACTTTCAACATGTTGCATGAACATTTGTGGAAGTATTACTTGCCATTCATTGAGTTTGCATATGATTGGAGTGGTGTAAGAAAAACTTCAGGTGTGTTTCATGAACGTTTGTGGGAGTATCTTTTGCCATTCATTGACTTGCTACATGAACATTTGCGGGAGTATCATTTGCCCTTATTAGAGTGTGCATATAAAACCTTGCATACTACTATTTCTTATTCTCCATTTGAGGTTGTTTATGGTTTTAATCCACTTACTCATTTACCTCTGATGGCCTTGCTTGTTGATGATAGGAGTAGCTTGGGTGAACATTTTCAATTTCTTGAGAAAATTAATGAAAATACACATGAAGTAGATCTTTCAAGTAAGTATCAAGTTTTTGCTATTTTCAATGTTACTAACTTTTTTCCTTTTGATCCAGGTGGAGATTCGAGGTCGAATCATTTTGAGGAGAGGGGGAATGATGGGAACCAAGGTGGGCCTAGTCTTAAAGATCATTTGCAAATTCCAGATGGGCCAATTACAAGATCAAGGACCAAGAAGATCAAGGAAGCAATGCACGGATTGGTGGAATCCACTTGGGATGAAGCTAGCAAGAGCCCAACACTCAAGATGGGCTTGAAAGAAGGAGAACCAGCTTTGATCCACTTAATTCAAGCTGTGGAAGACATGGCTTAGAGATAGGGCCTATTGTTATTTGAGACTTCAAATTTGGTTAAATGATTTATTTTATTAGTTTAGAATAAGTGGGCTTGAAGATGTCTGGCCCACACGTCTTATTTTCAATGAACTAGAGTTTTCAAGAAGGCCTTGTATTTTGGCCAAGGGCTTACTTGGAAAGTTACTTTTAGGAATTAGGGTTTTAAGAGGTACTGTAGCGTTACTGTAGCCGTACTGTAGCCGCGGTACTGTAGCGTGACACTGTTCATCAGGGCATTTTGGGTAAAAGGGGGCTTTATTTTGGCTAGGGTTTTAATTAGGTTTAGTTTAAATACTCCTTGTAGCCTCATTTGAAGATCAGACAATATTGAATTTTATTTGTGAGTTGAGTTTTCTCCTCTTGTTCTTGATTGAACTCTTGAACT
Source organism: Juglans microcarpa x Juglans regia (assembly GCF_004785595.1). Taxonomy (NCBI): domain Eukaryota; kingdom Viridiplantae; phylum Streptophyta; class Magnoliopsida; order Fagales; family Juglandaceae; genus Juglans; species Juglans microcarpa x Juglans regia. The sequence goes on from NC_054606.1 coordinate 14,630,784, forward strand.
TATCAAAGGTAAATCACAACCTTTGTGGCGTTCCTCCTTTGTAATCTGGGTTCTTGAGACGGGTTCTTCAACGGGTCTAGATTTTAATATAATCTAGGTTCTTGAAACGGGTTCTCATCGGGTCTAGATTCTCCATCCTTGACTTGATTTTTGGCTTTCTTGGGGAGTTTTCAAATTGATTGTGGGTTCAAGGGAATTCATTCCCGCAGGTTCATATCACAAGGTCTTGGCTGGGTGTTAAATACATGGAATCTAGTCATTTAGTTATTTTTGGCTGCCTCTAGAAGTCCAAAAGGCCCAAAAAAACATGGGGCATGTTTATGTTAATATTTGTGTTGTTTTGAAAGCTGTAGTTATGACTTTTCCTATTCTTGGAGGGTTGTTCCAAGTATATAGAAGGGTATTTCGAGTTTTATTATCAGATTTGGAATTTCAAAAGCTTATTGTCCATGTGAGGTCTTGTGTTCCTCCTGGTTCTTCAAAGAACTCTTTGAACTTATCAAGTTAATCTTGTGGCGTTCAAGCTCCAAACTTATCACCTTGATTCTGGAGAGACTCTTAAGATTTCTTGGTGTGGCGTTTCAATCCTTTGTAGTCTTGGTTTTCATCTAGTTTGGTGATTGGTCAAGGCTCAACAAATCTTGTCTATACGATCTTGGGGTTCCAAGCCATCATTGTTATCGGGTTTCATCACAGTTGTTGGTGGAGTTCATAGCATAAAAGAACGTCCACCACGTCCTAAGAGCATTCACATTGGATTAGCTATCTCCACGTCAAAATTTGGCTAATATGATGATTTTTTGGCTTTTGATTAATGACTCAAAACTTGGGATCCACATTGAAATTAGCCATTCCATTCTCTATAATAAAAAATATTATTATTATTTTTTAAATATATTTTTTAATATAATTTTTTTATTTCTTTAATTTATTTATTTTTTTATTTTTTCATAATCTCCAACTCTTCCCAACAAACCCCAATAATTATTTCATTTTTTATTTTCACAACTCTCCCCCACAAGCATTTTTAGTTGAGCAATAAGTTGTGCTACTACTACTATCATTTAAACACTACCACTATTGTTTACAATCTAACAATCTATACTTTAAGCACTTAAACAATTGTTGCCCAAAATTTAAAGATAAAATAAAATCACAACTACAAACAAAACTTCTTAAGACAACTACAAATCAAATCACAAGCTTTACAAAGAGAGAAAAAGAACTAGCAGCTCAAAGTTGCTGACCACTATTGCTGCCCATACTTAACAGTAGCTCACAAAGATGCTACACACACATAACAGCAGCTCATAGTTGCTGACCACATTGCTGCCTACATAACAGTAGATAAAAAATATGTTGCACACACGTAACAACACTTTCCAACAGGGTGGTGAAGAATGGATCTTCATCAAATGTGGCGTCCCTCCTTTTTTTTTTTTTTTAATAAGAGTTGGGGCCACATATAGAGTGACTCCTCCCCAAATTTTATTCATAAACCCTCACTTATGGTGGAGGAAAACCGTGGTTATAACAACACATTTAAGGGGGGGGGGGGGGGGTTTACAAGATAGGAATAAAAGAACACCCAAAACCCAAGTGTCAAAAACAACCTTATACTCTATAACCAAAATCCATCAAGAACAACAAAAAATATTATAAGAAAAACAACAACAAACAAAATTAAGCAAATCTAACATGACATTTTGTCCATCTTCAACATTCCTTTTAGTGTGGAAGTAAAGAGAAATCCTCCCATATAATACTATTACCGTTTGAACCCATCCAAGCCAAAAAATCTGCAGGAGCATTGCCTTGTCTATATACATGAGAAATAGAATAGTTCAATGTACCAAGAATCTCAAGAATTTCTTCCCAAAAATCTTCAAAATACCATAGACCAGAATGAGATTTTAGCACCCACTAGAAAACAATCATAGAATCAAGGTCAATATCAACATTAACTAGATTCAGGCTTTTCACAGTCTGTAAACCAAAAAGGAGTCCCATCCCTTCAGCATAGTTACTTGATTCGGGACTAATATGTTCCGCAAAACATCTAATCAACTTCCCACTATGATCTTGACTACCACTCCAGCACTCGAATTGCCCGGATTGCCTAACAAACTGCCATCCATATTTAGCTTCACACGATCTTGAATAGGTTTAAGCCACTTGACAATGCGCATAGGTTTTGTTTTTGGTGGTTTAATAGGAATCTTGAGGCTTTGTAAAATAACCTCATCATCATGAGATATTGGGGACATACCTGCTTTCAGTTTTTCACCCACTCATCCAATTCAATATAAAATCTCCCACCAAACTACACTAATTGAGCTGTAGAGACCTTCCATACGACATGTACATCTTCTAAGCCAGATTCGCCAAGTGATAATCATAGGAATAAATCCCAAAAGTTGGCCAAACTAAGAATGCTTAGAAGCCTTACCAATCTTGCCTAGGAACATAATTCAAACCAACAAGCACAACAGCTTTCTTCCATATCTCTCGAGCAAAATCCCTCCAGGCCAAAACATGGTTTTGATCTTCATAACTGCCATTAACACAACAATCACACTTGGAGACAATGGAAATGCCCACCTTTTTCAACTAATCATCAACACTTAATGAAAAATTGAAAGCCTTCCAAACAATAATAGAAATATTATGAGGAAAAATAGAATTCCAAACCCAGCACGATCGTTGTACCTTGGGAGATCGAACTCTCAGAATGTCCCACGCATTGTGGGTAGAAAATTTACCATCAGAATTACCTGTCCACACTAAAATGTCTTCCCCTATAGCATTACAAAGCATACTGAGAATAACAGTCGATTGTCTCTCCCCAATTGATCTTTGAATCAAAGAGACATCCCACCCAAACTCTACTCTACAGTCCTTCACTCTATGCTTCGGACAATTAGAAATGGAAACTATTTCACAAAGCGGGGGTCCTCCTCAAGCCAATTGTCCCTCCAAAAGGAAGTATTGCCATCCTTTAGTTTTCATTTGGAGTTATTTAGAACCCCCGGTGTGATGGCCCGAGTTTTGTTTAGGCTTGACCCTTATAATTTGTTCTAGGTTGCCATAGCATTTTAGGAGCCTTAGTTACTTTGGAAGGCCTTAGAAACCTTCGATGTAGTAACTTAAGCCCAAGAGAAGAGTGGCGCTAGTTTACTTTAGAATTTCGGCCTTATTGGGAAACTTAGGTCTAATGGTTTAGGCCCATGATCCAATTCTAAATTGCTAAGTGTTATGTGACCTAAGAATGTTATACCTTGAACCTAGTCTTGAAAGTGGGGTTAAGGGGGGAAAGAGAGGTGTAGGAAAGCACTAAGATGGGCTTACACGCCTAGCTCATTGTTCTTTTGTCCAAAATTCAAGTTCCAAGGTAGGTTTCTTGAAAAGAAGAACCTAGGGAAGTGATATGGAGTCTTTCTAGAAGTTTTGCATAGGAAACTGAAGGCAGGCCTTAGGGATTTCGAATTTTGCTAGTTTTTGCCATGTGTCAAGCATGTACCAAGTTTCTAGAAGATTTTTGTGATGAGACTTTTGTATCAAGGACAAGCATCACATTCAGTTACCACTTGTCACTTAGTACATTTTGGACCAATAGTATGTGAAAGTTCACCTAGGGATTAAATATTGGGAAGATGAAGCAACACTTTGGGAAAGGAAAAGTAGACGGGACGGCTAGGGCTATGGCACACCCCCAATGCCAAGAGTTTCTTGTTGGGAATAGGAAAAGACATGCATGGTTTTAGCAAGTTACCCTTGAGAAGATATTTACTTGTTAGAAGAAAAGAAGGGCATAAGAGGGAAAAAGGATTTTCAGCCAAGAAAGAAGTCCAACACGCTACCTCCCAAGAACATCCATTCCCAATGCAATCTAAGTGGGGAGCTCCAAGAGGCTTTTCGATTTTTGAGAGAAGGGGAAGAAGAAACCTTACCACTTGTCTTACATGCAAGGGTTTTGATACAAACAAGGAGGGAAGTGAAGGGTCTCATATATTAAGAAGAGGGTACACACCTAGGAGGCTTTTCCCTTGTCATTTTTCAGATTTTGTATCAGTTTCCACTCTCACCAAACAATTCTCCCGTGATCCTTTGAAAGCTCTCTCATTTTCTTGGGTTTTCTCTTCAACCAAATAAGGAGGATCTTTGCAAGAGAAGAATTTTGTCACTACCCAAGGATTAGCAAGGTAAGGTTCGGTTTCTCCTAAGTCTTGCTCATACACAAATCTTTTCTCAATCCGAAAATGAGATTAAAATCTCCTTAGACTTTGAAAAATGGTAGAACACACATTTTCTACTATTTTCTTGGAATAACCTAGGGTTTCCAAGGAAACCCTTGAGGCCGAATAGTGAAGGGGGAGTTTATCTTCCATGTTTCGACCATCACTTGTATTCTTGTGTACCTTAGGTTTTGTTTTACCTTATGATTGAAATGAATGGGGTTTCAACCTAAAAACCCTAGAAGCCAAATGGTTTAAGACCAAGTGATGCCCTAGAAACACACACACACACTCAAGAATATGAGATAGGGTTTTAGATGTTCTTTCTAATATGGTATGTTTCGATTTACAGCTTGCAAGTATTCCTTTACGGGGATTTTGTAAGTGTACACTCAGCTTGCTCTTGGTTAATATTTGTATTTGATTGTGTAAATCGTTTCATTGCCATGTTTGCTTTGTTTGCTATGTCTTGATTGATTGTTTGATTATGTTAATATGATCTTGTATCTGAAGTTGGGTCGGGTAGACATAGAAGAGTTAGGCGTGAAAGATGACTCGAGGGGAATCTCAGGGGTGGGGATGGTGTAGATAGAGACCTTGGGAGCATCAAAATGAAAATACCATCTTTCCAAGGTAGAGCTGACCCTGAGGTTTATCTAGAGTGGGAGAAAAAAATAGAGTTGGTGTTTGATTGCCATAATTACTCTGAGGAGAAGAAAGTGAAGTTGGCGGTAATTGAGTTCACTGATTATGCTATTATTTGGTGGGATCAATTAGTGACCAACAGGAGGAGGAATTATGAGAGGCCAGTAGAGAGACATGGGGAGAGTTGAAAGCTCTCATGAGGCGGAGATTTGTACCTAGCCATTACTATAGAGACCTTTACCAGAAATTACAAAATCTTACACAGGGGTCTAGAAGTGTGGAGGATTACCATAAGGAGATGGAGGTGGCAATGATTCGGGCTCATGTAGAGGAGGACCGGGAGGCCACCATGGCTAGATTTTTGAGTGGTTTGAATAGGGACATAGCCAATGTAGTTGAATTGCAACATTATGTAGAGATAGAAGACATGGTACGTATGGCAATGAAGGTGGAGAGGCAGTTAAAGAGAAAAGGGACAGCAAGGTACACTTCGGTTTCTAGCACTACTTGGAAATCAAAGTGGGATAGGAATGATACAGTTGAAGCAAAAAGAAACACCGAACCACCTAAGCGAAAAGATGAGGGAACTAGCAACAAACCCAAGGTAGAATCCCAACCTTCACGGAATAGAGATATTAAATGTTTTAAGTGTTTGGGTTCAGGGCACATTGCTTCTCAATGTCCAAATAGAAGGGTGATGATTATGTGTGACAATGGGGAGGTGATGACTGAGAGTGAGGATGATAGTGATGAGGTGCCCGAGTTGGTTGATGCTAGTGATGATAATGGAGTGTTAACCCTGTGACCGGTGAGTCTCTTGTTGCCAGGCATGCTCTCAATATACAAATTAAGATGGATGATATAGAGAAGCAGAGCGAGAACATTTTTCATACTAGATGCCACATCAATAACAAGGTATGTAGTATGATCATTGATTCACGGAGTTGTATTAATTTGGCTAGCACTACTTTAGTTGAGAAATTGAATTTACCTACCTTAAAACACCCTAGACCATACATGTTGCAATGGTCGAGTGATTGTGGGCAGGTTAGGGTCAATAAGCAAGTGCTAGATACTTTTTCAATTGAAAAATACCAGGATATGGTCCTTTGTGATGTAGTACCTATGCATGCTGGTCATATTTTGTTGAGGAAGCCATGGGAGTATGAGGGGAAGGTGATCCATGATGGGTTAAAGGAACATGTACAGTTTTGAAAAGGATGGAAAAACAATCAAACTTGCTCCTTTAACTCCAACACAAGTCCATGGGGACCATTTGAAACTGAAAAGTGAGGTTGCTCAAAAAAGAAAGAGTGAAAATGAGTGTGATCAAAAAAGAAAAATTGAAAAGGAGATTGAGCTAAAAAGCAAGAGTGAAAGTGAGATTGAGAAAAAAAGAAATAGTGAGGCCGAAAATGAGAGAGAGAAAAGATGAGGGTGAGGCTGAAACCTCAAGAGAGAAAGAGAATGAATGAGTTGAAAAACAGTTGTCAGTTCAAGAGTTCAAAACAAGATGAAGGAAAAGAGAGTGACAGAAAAAAAGAGAGTGAAAAGCAAAAGCAGAGTGAAAGGGAAAAAGAGAGTGAAGAAGAAAAAGATTGTGGAAAGAAAAGAGAGAGCGAAGAAAGTGATAGAAAAACAAAAAGAAAAGTGAGTTTTTATGCTAAGGCGAGTCTTAGCCTGGATTTTTTAATGGCGTACTATGATTTTTCAATATGTTTTGAATCTTTAGGCCAAGTAGATATTCACTTGAAAAATTTATGGGACAAGTGTAATTTTTTTAGGTTGAGTTGAGGTCCAAAACTTAGAGAAAAAGGCCATGCATTAATCCATTCAAGATCCACGTCGTGGGCCAATTATTTTCAAGTTAAAAAGCCCTAGCCCATGAAAATAATTTCAGACTCCACATTGTGCACATTCGCGTCTGTTTAGTCACTGTATGCACGCCACTCTCTCATCTCTAGGGTTTTCTTCTGGTCATCCTTTCCTCTATATATACAGGTACGGTTAGCCCTCAGTCTCATGCACATAGTTTTCACCTTCAACCTTTAGACTAGAGTTGCCGCCGCTTGTCCTCCTCATCAAAGAAGGCTAAATCGAGACCCCCACTCCGCTGCCGCTAGCAAGGCCTGTCCGCGACTGCTAGTGGCATGTCTGTGGTGTTGCTGTATCAGAAATCCAACCCCGTGCATCCCAGCCACTGTTAGCACCACTGCAAGCCACCTTTCTCACAAAGTAAAAAAATACCCAGCCATTGTCCCCTGTTTTAGCGCCGAAAACAGAGCAACAATAGCCCAGTGCCTTTTCCGTTCAAAGCCACCACACATAGTGCCAGACATTTCACGTCGTTACCACCGCCACAAAAAACTTCGACGGTCACTCCACGTTGCTCCTTATCTGCTGCGTCCCTCTCAATAAGCCACCGACAGCATCTCCGTGTCACTCTCTCTCGGTTTACTCTATCGTTTTCACATATTTTTCTCTCATCAGTGGGTCTCTTTCCTCATCGCTCTATCTCTCTGTACTCAATCGCCCAGCTCACCGCCTTCGTGCCCTCCATCGCTCGGTGAAGTTATATTGTTATGTATGAATTCCCGTTATTCCAAAAGAGCCCATATGTGTTTTGTTTAATCCCTATAATACCCTTATCATCAGACTAATTATAGATTGATCATTTTTTTGGTCTATATATATTAGTAGGCTTGTTTTAAATTCAAGACTTTATAAAGAAAATAAATAAAGATTTGAGATAGATTATTAGTGATAATATATTTTTAGAAGTACATAGTAAGTGCAAGTTTTTATTTTTAAACCCTTTAAAAAAAAGAAGAAACTAATCAGTCTTTTTTTATTATTAAATGAAATTTTCACTTTCCTAATTTTTAATCAGTTTTTTTTTAAGATAGTAAGAGAATTTTTAAATTAGAGATGTATTTTTGTGGCATAGTTGTATTTAGTATAATATTGTTATGTAATTTAGAAGTGACTTAGAGTATAATAGTAAGAGGAATTATGTGGGTATTGAGGAATTTGGGAAGTTATGATACTTTAGGGCAAAGAAAAATTTTAGGTCTTGAGGAATTAAAATATGTTATTTTAGAATCTTAGGCTTAAATATTGAAATACGTGCTTGATTAGAAATTTACAAAAATTACGTGATTATTTTATAGGTGATGATTAATTATTGTTCGGTATTTTGAGAAAAATTCTGAAAAAAAGCTAAGAAGTCTAGGTAAGCGAAGTTCCTATGCTAGACTTTGCATAAAATAAAGTGAGCTGAGGTTGATTTTTGAGAAGTATGCATGTTTTGTTGTGAAAAGAAATTTGAAACAATCTCAGTTACTTGTTCAGCATTACTCATGAAATTCTGTATAAGAATAAAGTATTTTCTGGCATGACTAGTGCAGACATGAGCTTATTTTCTAGCATTTTTTTTTGAACTGTGCAAAAGAGAGCGAATATGAAATTTTGTGCATAAATTATATTTTTGTGATCTAATTCTATTCTGTTCTGAAGATATCTTGTACTCTAATATGATGTGATTTCTGAAAATCTTTTGGCATGACATTCTGAATCTGGATTTGGTTTGTGGATGGTGATCTGTTTGACCTACCACGGGTGCTAATAGTCGCTTCTATTTGGGTAGGTACCAAACTATTCTGTTTCTAGTGCACCCATTTTGGAAATAAAGTGGTTTTACTGGTGGTCTTTCTTGTGTGCACACACGGGGCTCCAAGAATAAATGAGGGGAAGATTCACATTTTGTTTCTACTCAGTTAGCTACCAGGGTTTGCACAACCCTACCACGAGGGTTAAACATGGCCTTTGGATGTGATATGATGTTATGGTATGATGGTGGTCAGTTATGGTACGCCAAAAGACTTTGAATAAGAATATTTTCTAAAACTTTCGCTCTGATATTTTTGATAACATGTTCTGATTCTGCATTCTGAAAGTAAAAGTATTTTGTTCTGCATTCTGAAAGCAAAAGTATTTTGCTCTGCATTCTGAACTATGTACTCATATTTGCATACTAGTATATGTTTTTTGCTTACTGGGTTGTCAATAACTCACCCCTTATCTCCAAATATTTTTTCAGATAATTTTAATGGTTCAGCTGAAAAACAAGAGTAGGAAATTTTAGTAAGGTGTGATGATCGTAGTGGAATAAGTGCTTGAGGGTACAAATGCTTATTTGAGAGTCGTAGTTAGTAAATTTATTTATTTTCGGTTATTATGATTTGATGAGTTAAAGATATTTTTGAGTCTTTGGGGAGTTTTTAATTTATGTTATTGAGAATTTCTTTGTTGTCCCTATGAAAGAACAATATATATTTGAGTTGAGTAAATGAATTAATATTTTATGGAGTTTACTAGATTTTATAGTTGTGATATTGAAATTGTTATTAAGTAGTAAGGGTTAACTCTCTGGACCTCTGGGAACGAGGCATTCCATTTTTAATTTCACAATCTTAGGCTCATTTCTAAGAGAGGTCCAGAATATCAACATGTTTACAGAAGAACATTCTTCTAAAGAGCTCTCGGTCATAAGAAAGCTATTAAAACAAAAGATGTATTATATGTCTTTCCCTTTCTTAGTTTTCAGCAAAAACCTAAGCAAACACAAATTAACTACTCATTTAAAACAAATCACAAACATATAATATTTATTATCACCAGAACCCATCCCTAGAAAATACCAAACAACCTTCTCAATCCCACCTCCAGAGAGAGAGAGAGTCTTCTTCATAGGACTAAAACCATCATCCTCTTAAAATGACACAAACATGGAATATAGTCATATACCCACAAAAGTGACTTTACATCGACAAAAAAAATTGAAATTTACACAACCAAAATTAAATTGCAAGTGAGGCCACACGCAATCTGTTCAAATACTTGCTATAAATATACCCAAAAAAGAGAACAATAAAACCAAACAAGAATATAAAATTCATATGATCCAGAACCCTATCCCCAAAAATCTAGAATATCCTCCCAAACCCCAGAATCTCCATCTCTAGTTCAACCAAGAACACGACCACGACCCTTCTTTAATTCACCCAAGAATGTGAAACATTAAGAGAAAGACAGTAAGAGAAAACTCACCTGTGAGAAGGGGTTCGCTGTGAGCAATGCCAAGGAGGAGCTGGAGAGAAAATCATACGGCAGTTTTTTAAAGAAGAAATGTGTGAGGGAGAAGAAATGTGAATGGTGTAAGGGAAGAAATGTGTATGAACCAGCAGGAATGAAATCCCTTGAACCCACAATCAATTTGAAAACTCTCCAAGAAAGCCAAATTCAAGTCAATGGATAGAAAAACCTAGACCTGATGAGAACTCGTTTCAAGAAAAATGGGCTTAAATGAAGAAGGCCCAGAACGTGGTTTGTGTGGTGTTGATGGGCCAGTCGGTATCTGTGTTATAGAAGATGCGGGAGACACAATTGAAACTATTGAATCCGTAGAGAAAGATAAGGTAGCTGCAGAAATTGAAAATGAAGATGGCAAACAGACTCGAAGTTGGAAGAGAAGGGCCCAGGGGATGGGTATGGGTACTCGAGCTACTGAAGGGTGCCAGGGAAATAATACCAAAAGAATGTGTGTGGATGTCGGATTCCCTATTGAGAAGCAAAAGAATTTGAAGCGCACTAGAACTGCCCGCGGAAATGCCTCTGAGGAGCTTAAAACAAATTTGGTGGTGGCTGCTAGTCAGCCCCACCAAGCTAAATGATTCTACTAAGCTGGAACTTTCAAGGGCTTGGGAACCATCAGACAGTCAAGACCTTTGCTTGATAGTGAAGGAAAAGAAATCCAATTTTTTTTTCTTAATGGAAACAAAGTTAAGTACAAATAAATTCAATAGACTCAACCGGAGACTGGGGTACGATGGTTGCTTTGTAGTGGATGCACAAGGTAGAAGTGGTGGCTTGGCATTGTTCTGGAGAGTTGAAATTCTAGTGGATGTATTTAATTATTTTGAACAACATATAAGTGCATGGATAAAAGATGTGGATTCTTCTTCGAGGTGGTTACTAAAAGGATTTTATGGTGAACCAGATGCGGCAAGGAGAACGAAGCATGGGAATTTCTGGAATCTCTTAAACCAGATTTTCAGCATGCTTGGTGTGTCCTTGGGGATTTCAATGAAATTTTGTTTGGTAATAAGAAGGGGGGAGGGAAGCCTAGGAGGGAAGTGCAGATGGTGAGATTCAGAGAAACTTTAGAGAGTTGTCACTTACATGATCTTGGCTTTAAGGGGGATATGTTCACCTGGAGCAATAAACATGGGGATGGAACATATACGAAAGAGAGATGAGATAGAGTGGCTGCTAATCCTATTTGGATTAACATGTTCCAAAATTATGAGATTGAAGTGTTAGTGGCAAGAAGCTCGGACCATAAGCCGTTACTAATGAGGTTTTGTGGTGGAGAAGAGGAAAATAGAAGAGGTAGGAATCTTTTCAAATATGAGGCAAGATGGGAGCTAAAAGAGGAGTGTGGTAGTGTGGTCAAGAATAGCTGGCAAGGGAGGGGGTTTACGATGGATCCTATGCATAATGTCATGAGTCTTCTTGAAAAGTGTGGTAGAAATTTAAGGAGATGGAGCAAGGGACTGGATCAAAACAAGGGGAAGGAATTAAAGGTGTTGTCTGATCGACTGAAGTTAATACAAGAGTCTGAGGATGAGCATAACATTAATGAGGTGAGTCGATTCAATTGAGGTTAGGTTTTCTGCTGGAACAAGTATATATTATATGGAAACAAAGAGCAAAGAGGCATTGGTACAAAGAGGGGATAGGAATACTCGTTGCTTTCATGCATGTGCTACTGAGAGGAAAAAAAAGAATACTATCAAAAGTGTGAAAGGTGAAGATGGTTTGGTGTTGACTGATGTAGCAAAAATTGCAGGAGCTTTTCAGCATTTCTTTACAAAGGTGTACACTTCTTCAGAACCATCCCTGGAGATTATTGATAAATGTTTGGAGAACATGGAGTCTCGAGTTTCAGTTGAGATGAATCAACATCTGGACTCGATTTTCACCAAAATAGAAGTGGATGATGCAATCAAACAGATGGGGCCTCTTAAATCCCCGGGACCAGATGGCTTCAGTGTAGGTTTTTTTCAGACACATTGGGATGTGGTGCGAGATGAAGTTAGCAAAGCTGCTCTTAGCTTCCTAAATGGAGAGGGTACTCTTTCTTCTTTAAATCACACATTTATTGCTTTAATTCCTAAAGTAAAGAATGCTGTGGATGTTAGTGATTTTTGCCCTATTAGTTTATGCAATGTGATGTACAAGATTATTGCAAAAGTCATGGCTAATAGGTTAAAGAGAGTATTACCTTTAATTATTTCTTGATTATTTCTTGTAACCAAAGTGTGTTTCTACTAGGGAGATTGATCACTGATAATGCTATGATAGCGTATGAAATTTTACACTCAATGAAGACTCGCAAGAAAGGAAAGGTGGGAAGTTTAGCTTTGATAGGGTTGAATGAAGGTTTTTGAAGGCTTTGATGATGAAGTTGGGATTTAGTGGGAAGTGGGTTCAATTGTTAATGGAGTGTGTCAGTTCAGTTAGCTATGCAGTCTTGATTAATGGTATTCCTGGGGAGGTTTTTTGTCCAAAAAGGGGGGTTGAGACAACGTAACCCTTTGTCACCTTATCTCTTTATATTTTGTGCTGAAGGTTTAAGCTCTTTGATTAATGCTGCAGAGAAGAAATGGGATATAAAAGGTGTCTCAGTGAGAAGAGTTGGTATATGTATTAATCATTTAATGTTTGCGGATGATTGTACTTTATTCTGTAGAGCAAAGGTTTCAGAGTGGAAGAAGATTCATGAAGTGCTGAAGCTATATTAGGCAGGATCAGGTTAGATGCTAAAAAAACAAAAATCTTCTTTCTTTTTTAGTTCTAATACTAGAGCTAATGAGAAGAGTGATATCATTCAAGAAGCAGGAGGTGGTGTGTGTGAGAGATATGAAAGGTACCTGGGATTACCAGCTTTGGTGGGTAGGTCAAAATTTAATACTTTTAGAAGAATAAAGGAGCATATATGGCAGAAAATCCACAGCTGGAAAAACTCTTTTTTTCTCTCGAGCAGGAAAGGAAGTACTTATCAAAAGTGTATTACAAGCTATACCTACGTACACAGTGAGTGTATTTTGGCTACCAAAGAAGTTACGTCATGAGATTTCAAATGTTATTGCTAAATTTTGGTGGGGTAGTAGGGAGGGGGAGAAGAAGATTCATTGGAAGAGATGGTGATGGGAACCAAGGTGGGCCTAGTCTTAAAGATCATTTGCAAATTCCAGATGGGCCAATTACAAGATCAAGGGCCAAGAAGATCAAGGAATCAATGCACGGATTGGTGCAATCCACTTGGGATGAAGCTAGCAAGAGCCCAACACTCAAGATGGGCTTGAAGAAGGAGAACCAGCTTTGATCCACTTTATTCAAGCTGTGGAAGACATGACTTAGAGATACGGCCTATTGTTATTGGAGGCTTCTAATTTGGTTAAATGATTTATTTTATTAGTTTAAAATAAGTGGGCTTGAAGATGCTTAGCTCACATGTCTTATTTCTTATGAACTATGTTTTTGGGAAGGCCTTGTATTTTGGCTAAGGGCTTATTTGGAAAGTTACATTTTCGGAACTAGGGTTTCATCAATTTATTGTAGGGGTTACTGTAGCCGCGGGTACTGTAGCCGGTACTGTTCATCAAGGGTAATTTTGGGTAAAAGGGGCTTTATTTTGGCTAGGGTTTTGATTAGGTTTGGGTTTAAAAACTCTTTGTAGCCTCATTTGAGAGATTAGACAATATTGAATTTTATTTGTTAGTTGAGTTTTCTCCTATTGTTCTTGATTGAACTCTTGAACTTATCAAAGGTAAAATCACAACCTTTGTGGCGTTCCTCCTTTGTAATCTGGGTTCTTGAGACGGGTTCTTCAACGGGTCTAGATTTTAATATAATCTAGGTTCTTGAAACGGGTTCTCATCGGATCTAGATTCTCCATCCTTGACTTGATTTTTGGCTTTCTTGGGGAGTTTTCAAATCGATTGTGGGTTCAAGGGAATTCATTCCCCCGGGTTCATATCATTTGGTATCAGAGCAAGGTTTCCAATCAGGTCTGATTCTATCTTTTAATTTCTTGCATCCTTAAATTTAATTCTAGGGCTACATTGTTCAGAGTTGACAGAAAAAAAAAAAAGAAAAAAAAATTGCAGAAACGAAAAGTAGGCTGCCAAAATTCTAAGGGTTTTGGGTTTGGCTGAAATTTGCATCACCTAGGGTTTCAAAATTCTAGGGTTTAATGCATATCTGAGTTTGTCAAATGCTTGGAATGTCGTTCCATTGATTCTCTTCTATTTCGTTGTCAATTCTTGTGTGCTTCGATTCAATTACTTGATTTTTACAATTGAGTATTTCTATTTGTGATTGAATTAGAAAAAAAGAAAAGAAAAGAAAATAAAGGAAAGGAAAAGAAAAGAAAATTCGAAAAAAAAAAAAAAAAAAAGAAGAAGAAGAAGAAGAAGAAGAAGATAAAGAGAGGTAGCATATTTATAGGTTGCTACATAGTTACAACAAAGATAAAGAAAAACATTTGTTGATTGAGTTTTATCCTCAAAGGAGTTGAATACATATTTGTAGTTGGTATCTTGTTCTATAATTACTCTTTCCCTCATATAAATTCCTTGAGTCCTGTGTCGTTTTATTCCTTCCTTGTTTCTTGTTTCTTGGATCTATATTACTGGTTGGAATAATACAAGGTTGTATCGTCTTGATTTAGTTCAACTAGTTCTTAAAGAACTTGAGCGGGAAAACTCTTGAGGTAAAAGGCAAGAGAGTGTGAGACTATATTTATCGGGAAAAAGCCAATTAAGAGTGAAACACGAGTGGAGTGCCATTATTCGAGTGTAAACACGTAAGGGAGTGTGTGAGGTTTTCTTTTTTGCCACTAACATTCTTTTGTGCAGCACCTTATAATGTCTCAGCGGAGAAACGCATCACCAAGGGGGAGAGCAGATAACTCATCCTATGTGTTGCAAGCCATGCAACAGCAGTTTGAGCGGTTGAACTTTGTGTTGGGTGAAGTGAGAGATAGGATGGATCATCAAGAAGCAGCGATTAGAAATCTTCAATGTGGGAGAGATAGGAGGCGACGTGAGTATAGAGTTGAAAATGAGTATGAGAATGAGGGAGATGGTGAGAATGAGGAAGACTTAACATATGAAGTTGGATTGGGTAGACATAGAGGACTTAGGCGTGGAAGGGGACTTAGGGCAAAGCCGGGGGGTCGAGATGGAGTAGATAAGAACCTTGGGAGCATCAAAATGAAAATACCATCATTTCAAGGTAGAACTGACCTTGAAGTTTATTTAGAGTGGGAGAAAAGAATAGAGTTGGTGTTTGATTGTCATAGTTACTCTGAGGAGAAGAAGGTGAAGTTGGCGGTAATTGAGTTCACTGATTATGCTAGTATTTGGTGGGATCAATTAGTGACCAATAGGAGGAGGAATCTTGAGAGGCCTGTAGAAACTTGGAGAGAGTTGAAAGCTATCATGAGGCGGAGATTTGTACCTAGCCACTACTATAGAGACCTCCACCAAAAATTACAAAATCTTACACAGGGGTCTAGGAGCGTAGAGGATTACTATAAGGAGATGAAGGTGACTATGATTCGGGCTAATGTAGTGGAGGATCGGGAGGCCACGATGACAAAATTTTTGTGTGGGTTGAATAGGGAGATAGCCAATGTAGTTGAGTTGCAACATTATGTGGAGGTAGAGGACATGGTACACATGGCTATGAAGGTGGAGAGGAAGTTGAAAATAAAGGGTACATCAAGGTATACTTTCGTTTCTAGTACTCGTTGGAAACAAAAGTGGGACAAAAATGATCAAGCTGTAACAAAGGGGAAGACCGAACTACCTAAGGGAAAAG
Organism: Juglans microcarpa x Juglans regia; assembly: GCF_004785595.1. Classification (NCBI taxonomy): domain Eukaryota; kingdom Viridiplantae; phylum Streptophyta; class Magnoliopsida; order Fagales; family Juglandaceae; genus Juglans; species Juglans microcarpa x Juglans regia. Next base: position 14,646,614 of record NC_054606.1, read on the forward strand.
ATGAGGGTGAGGCTGAAACCTCAAGAAAAATAGAGAATGAGTTGGAAAACAATTGTGAGGCCGAGAGTTCAAAAAAGGAGGAGAGTGAAAGAAAAAAAGAGAGTGAAAATGAAAAATATAGTGAGATGAAAAGAGAGAATTAGGCCGAAACATCAAGAGAAAAAGAGAGTGAAAAAGAAAATATAGAGGTGGCTGAGAGTCAAGAAAAAAGAGTAGTGCCACAAGAGGAAAAAGAAAGAGAGATTGCAAAGAGAAACAGAGAGACAAAAGTGAGTTTTTATGCTAAGGCAAACTTTTATACTAACAAATTTAACAACTCTTTGCCTAGTGTTATTGTTTCTTTGTTGCAGGGATATGAGGTCATGATTCCTCGCGGCCTGTTTTCTGGATTGCCACCTATTAGGGAGATAAAGCATTACATTGATTTTGTGCCAGGTGCAACAATTCCTAACCGACCTTTCCTTGAAGAACATGAGTTTTTTACACACTTGAAGGGACAAGGTATGTCGTTGACTATAATGCATGCTAAGTGGGAGGACTGTGTTGAGACTTTTCCTCATGTATTCAAATACACACAAGGTATGGAAAATTTTGTGGTTGATACTTTAGCAAGAAGGTACGTCTTTATCTTCATTTTAGATGCAAAATTGTTGAGACTTGAATATAATAAGGAATTGCATGCTAATGATGATGACTTTGCTAATGTGTATGGAACATGTGAAAAAGCATCGTTTGGTAAGTTCTATAAATTAGATTGGTACTTGTTTAGAGGGAATAGATTTTGTGGGCCAACTAGTTTTATGCTTAAGTTGCTTGTGTGTGATAGACATGGTGGATTGTTGGGTAACGTTGGTGTAAGGAAGGCTTTCAATATGTTGCATGAACGTTTGTGGGAGTATCATTTGCCATTCACTGACGTATTGCATGAACGTTTGTGGAAATATCATTTGTCATTCATTAACGTGTTGCATGAACATTTGTGGAAGTATTACTTGTCATTCATTGAGTTTGTGATATGAACCCGTGGGAATGAATTCCCTTGAACCCACAATCAATTTGAAAACTCCCCAAGAAAGCCAAAAATCAAGTCAAGGATGGAGAATCTAGACCCGATGAGAACCCGTTTCAAGAACCTAGATTATATTAAAATCTAGACCCGATGAAGAACCCGTCTCAAGAACCCAGATTACAAAGGAGGAACGCCACAAAGGTTGTGATTTACCTTTGATAAGTTCAAGAGTTCAATCAAGAACAAGAGGAGAAAACTCAACTCACAAATAAAATTCAATATTGTCTGATCTTCAAATGAGGCTACAAGGAGTATTTAAACTAAACCTAATTAAAACCCTAGCCAAAATAAAGCCCCCTTTTACCCAAAATGCCCCTGATGAACAGTGTCACGCTACAGTACCGTAGCTACAGTACGGCTACAGTAACGCTACAGTACCTCTTAAAACCCTAATTCCTAAAAGTAACTTTCCAAGTAAGCCCTTGGCCAAAATACAAGGCCTTCTTGAAAACTCTAGTTCATTGAAAATAAGACGTGTGGGCCAGACATCTTCAAGCCCACTTATTCTAAACTAATAAAATAAATCATTTAACCAAATTTGAAGTCTCAAATAACAATAGGCCCTATCTCTAAGCCATGTCTTCCACAGCTTGAATCAAGTGGATCAAAATTGGTTCTCCTTCTTTCAAGCCCATCTTGAGTGTTGGGCTCTTGCTAGCTTCATCCCAAGTGGATTGCACCAATCCGTGCATTGCTTCCTTGATCTTCTTGGTCCTTGATCTTGTAATTGGCCCATCTAGAATTTACAAATGATCTTTAAGACTAGGCCCACCTTGGTTCCCATCATTCCCCCTCTCCTCAAAAGGATTCGACCTCGAATCTCCACCTGGATCAAAAGGAAAAATGTTAGTAACATTGAAAATAGCAAAAACTTGATACTTATTTGAAAGATCTACTTCACGTGTATTTTCATTAATTTTCTCAAGAAATTGAAAATGTTCATCCAAGCTACTCCTATCATCAACAAGCAAAGCCATCAGAGGTAAATGAGTAAGTGGATTAAAACCATAAACAACCTCAAATGGAGAATAAGAAATAGTAGTATACAAGGTTTTATATGCACACTCTAATAAGGGCAAATGATACTCCCGCAAATGTTCATGTAGGAAGTCAATGAATGGCAAAAGATACTCCCACAAACGTTCATGAAACACACCTGAAGTTTTTCTTACACCACTCCAATCATATGCAAACTCAATGAATGGCAAGTAATACTTCCACAAATGTTCATGCAACATGTTGAAAGTTTTCCTTACACCAAAGTTACCCAACAAACCACCATGTCTATCACACACAAGCAACTTAAGCATAAAACTAGTTGGCACACAAAATCTATTCTCTCTAAACAAGTACCAATCTAATTTATAGAACTTACCAAACGATACTTTTTCACATATTCCATAGACACTAGCAAAGTCATCATCATTAGCATGCAATTCCTTATTATATGCAAGTCTCAACAATTTTACATCTAAAATGAAGATAAGGACGTACCTTCTTGCTAAAGCATCAACCACAAAATTTTCCATACCTTGTGTGTATTTGAATACATGAGGAAAAGTCTCAACACAGTCCTCCCGCTTAGCATGCATTATAGTCAACGACTTACCTTGTCCTTTCAAGTGTGAAAAAGACTCATGTTCTTCAAAGAAAGGTCGGTTAGGAATTGTCGCACTTGACACAAAATCAATGTAGTACTCTATCTCCCTAATAGGTGGCAATCCACTAAACACCCCTCTAGGAAACATAACCTCATATCCCTGCAACAAAAAGACAATAACACTAGGCAAAGATACGTCAAGTTCGTTAGTATTAAGACTCGCCTTAGCATAAAAACTCACTTTTCTTTTTGTTTTTCTCTCACTTTCTTCACTCTCTCTTTTCTTTCCACAATTCTTTTCTTTTTCACTCTCTTTTTGCTTTTCACTCTCTTTTTTTCTGTCACTCTCTTTTCCTTCATCTTGTTTTGAACTCTCGACCTGACAACTGTTTTTCAACTCATTCTCTCTTTCTCTTGAGGTTTCAGTCTCACCCTCATCTTTTATCTCACTCATTTTACTCTCTCTCTCGTTTTCGGCCTCACTATTTCTTTTTTTCTCAATCTCACTTTCACTCTTGCTTTTTAGCTCAATCTCATTTTCACTTTTTCTTTTTTGATCACACTCATTTTCACTCTTTCTTTTTTGAGCAACCTCACTTTTCAGTTTCAAATGGTCCCCATGGACTTGTGTTGGAGTTAAAGGAGCAAGTTTGATTGTTTTTCCATCCTTTTCAAAACTGTACATGTTCCTTAACCCATCATGGATCACCTTCCTATCGTACTCCCATGGCTTCCCCAACAAAATATGACCAGCATGCATAGGCACTACATCACAAAGGACCATATCCTGGTATTTTCCAATTGAAAAAGTAACTAGCACTTGCTTATTGACCCTAACCTCCCCACAATCACTCGGCCACTGCAACATGTATGGTCTAGGGTGTTTTAAGGTAGGTAAATTCAGTTTCTCAACTAAAGTAGTGCTTGCCAAATTAATACAACTCCGCAAATCAATGATCATACTACATACCTTGTTGTTGATGTGGCATCTAGTATGAAAAATGTTCTCGCTCTGCTTCTCTATATCATCCATCTTAATTTGTATATTGAGAGCATGCCTAGCAACAAGAGACTCACCATACCCTTCATTCTTACAGTTATGTTCAATACAAGGTTCACTCCTCCTCCTATCTCTCCTGCCTTGTAAATTTCTAATTACCACTTCTTGATGATCCATCCTATCCCTCACTTCACCTAACACCAAGTTCAACCGCTCAAACTGTTGTTGCATGGATTGCAATACAAATGATGAGTTATCTACCATCCCCTTTGGTGAAGAGCCACTCCGATGAGACATTGTAAAATGCTGCACAAATGAATGTTAGTGGAAAAACCTCACACACTCCCTTACGTGTTTACGCTCGAATAATGGCATTCCACTCGTGTTTCACTCCTAATTGGCTTTTCCCCGATAATAGTCTCACACTCTCTTGCCTTTTACCTCAATAGTTTTCCCGCTCAAGTTCTTTAAGAACTAGTTGAACTAAATCAAGATAATACAACCTTGTATTATTCCAACCAGTAATATAGATCCAAGAAACAAGAAACAAGGAAGGAATAAAACGACACGGGACTCAAGGAATTTATATGAGGGAAAGAGTAATTATAGAACAAGATACCAACTACAAATATGTATTCAGCCCCTTTGAGGATAAAACTCAATCAACAAATGTTTTCTTTATCTTTGTTGTAACTATGTAGCAACCTTTAAATATGCTACATCTCCTTATCTTCTTCTCCTTCTTCTTCTTCTTCTTCTTTTTTTTTTTTTTTTTTTTTTTCGAATTTTCTTTTCTTTTCCTTTCTTTTCTTTTCTTTTCTTTTTTTCTAATTCAATCACAAACAGAAATACTCAATTGTAAAAATCAAGCAATTGAATCGAAGCACACAAGAATTGACAACGAAATAGAAGAGAATCAATGGAACGACATTCCAAGCAATTGACAAACTCAGATATGCATTGAACCCTAGAATTTTGAAACCCTAGGTGATGCAAATTTCAGCCAAACCCAAAACCCTTAGAATTTTGGCAGCCAACTTTGAAGTTTCTGCAATTTTTTTTTTTTTGGCAACTCTAGAACAATGTAGCCCTAGAATTAAATTTAAGGATGCAAGAAATTAAAAGATAGAATCAGACCTGATTGGAAACCTTGCTCTGAATACCAAATGATATGAACCCGTGGGAATGAATTCCCTTGAACCCACAATCAATTTGAAAACTCCTCAAGCAAGCCAAAAATCAAGTCAAGGATGGAGAATCTAGACCCGATGAGAACCCGTTTCAAGAACCTAGATTATATTAAAATCTAGACCCGATGAAGAACCCGTCTCAAGAACCCAGATTACAAAGGAGGAACGCCACAAAGGTTGTGATTTACCTTTGATAAGTTCAAGAGTTCAATCAAGAACAAGAGGAGAAAACTCAACTCACAAATAAAATTCAATATTGTCTGATCTTCAAATGAGGCTACAAGGAGTATTTAAACTAAACCTAATTAAAACCCTAGCCAAAATAAAGCCCCCTTTTACCCAAAATGCCCCTGATGAACAGTGTCACGCTACAGTACCGCGGCTACAGTAACGCTACAGTACCTCTTAAAACCCTAATTCCTAAAAGTAACTTTCCAAGTAAGCCCTTGGCCAAAATACAAGGCCTTCTTGAAAACTCTAGTTCATTGAAAATAAGACGTGTGGGCCAGACATCTTCAAGCCCACTTATTCTAAACTAATAAAATAAATCATTTAACCAAATTTGAAGTCTCAAATAACAATAGGCCCTATCTCTAAGCCATGTCTTCCACAGCTTGAATCAAGTGGATCAAAATTGGTTCTCCTTCTTTCAAGCCCATCTTGAGTGTTGGGCTCTTGCTAGCTTCATCCCAAGTGGATTGCACCAATCCGTGCATTACTTCCTTGATCTTCTTGGTCCTTGATCTTGTAATTGGCCCATCTAGAATTTACAAATGATCTTTAAGACTAGGCCCACCTTGGTTCCCATCAGTTTGCATATGAACCCGCAGGAATGAAATCCCTTGAACCCACAATCAATTTGAAAACTCCCCAAGAAAGCCAGATTCAAGTCAATGGATGGAAAAACCTAAACCCGATGAGAACTCGTTTCAAGAACCTAGATTATAACCTAGATTACAAAGGAGGAACGCCACAAAAGTTGTGATTTACCTTTGATAAGTTCAAGAGTTCAATCAAGAACAAGAGGAGAAAACTCAACCCACAAATAACATTCAATATTGTCTAATCTTCAAATGAGGCTATAAGAAGTATTTAAACTAAACCTAATTAAAACCCTAGCCAAAATAAAGCCCATTTTTACCCAAAATGCCCTGATGAATAGTGTCATGCTACAGTATGCGCGGCTACAGTAACGCTATAGTACCTCTTGAAACCCTAATTCCTAAAAAGTAACTTTCCAAATAAGCCCTTGGCCAAAATACAAGGCCTTCTCGAAAACCCTAGTTCATTAAAAATAAAACGTGTGGGCCAGGCATCTTCAAGTCCACTTATTCTAAACTAATAAAATAAATCATTTAACGAAATTGGAAGTCTCCAATAACAATAGGCCCTATCTTTAGGTCATGTCTTCCACAGCTTGAATCAAGTGGATCAAAGCTGGTTCTCCTTCTTTCAAGCCCATCTTGAGTGTTGGGCTCTTGCTAGCTTCATTTCAAGTGGATTGCACCAATCCATGCATTGCTTCCTTGATCTTCTTGACCATTGATCTTGTAATTGGCCTATTTGGAACTTGCAAAGGATCTTTAAGTCTAGGCCGACTTGATTCCCATCACGGCGTCATTTTAAGCAAGATATAATATATATATTTGCTATCAGCTGGTTCGGCGGTTTGAAATTAGTTCAAACCGGGAACCGAATTGGCCGACGTCAGCTTTACCAAATTCTTACTGTTGGCCGGCTAGTTCTCCATCGGTTCCGGCCAATTCCTAACTCCGGTGGCCGATTCCTGATGGGAACCAAGGTGGGCCTAGTCTTAAAGATCATTTGTAAATTCTAGATGGGCCAATTACAAGATCAAGGACCAAGAAGATCAGGGAAGCAATGCACGGATTGGTGCAATCCACTTGGGATGAAGCTAGCAAGAGCCCAACACTCAAGATGGGCTTGAAAGAAGGAAAACCAGCTTTGATCCACTTGATTCAAGCTGTGGAAGACATGGCTTAGAGATAGGGCCTATTGTTATTTGAGACTTAAAATTTGGTTAAATGATTTATTTTATTAGTTTAGAATAAGTGGGCTTGAAGATGTATGGCCTACACGTCTTATTTTCAATGAACTAGAGTTTTCAAGAAGGCCTTGTATTTTGGCCAAGGGCTTACTTAGAAAGTTACTTTTTAGGAATTAGGGTTTTAAGAGGTACTGTAGCATTACTGTAGCCGTACTGTAGCCGCAGTACTGTAGCGTGACACTGTTCATCAGGGGTATTTTGGGTAAAAAGGGGCTTTATTTTGGCTAGGGTATTAATTAGGTTTAGTTTAAATACTCCTTGTAGCCTCATTTGAAGAGCAGACAATATTGAATTTTATTTGTGAGTTGAGTTTTCTCCTCTTGTTCTTGATTGAACTCTTGAACTTATCAAAGGTAAATCACAACCTTTGTGGCGTTCCTCCTTTGTAATCTGGGTTCTTGAGACGGGTTCTTCAACGGGTCTAGATTTTAATATAATCTAGGTTCTTGAAATAGGTTCTCATCGGGTCTAGATTCTCCATCCTTGACTTGATTTTTGGCTTTCTTGGAGAGTTTTCAAATTGATTGTGGGTTCAAGGGAATTCATTCCCGCGGGTTCATATCAATTCCTGTCGGTAACGACCTATTTGATCGGTTCCTGTACACCCCTACTTTTCTCCCCTTTTCTTCCCCACGTTTTTTTCCTTCTTCCTTTTTATTCTTTTCCCTTCAGTTTTCATTCTCCCTATTTTCCCTCTGTCCATCCTTCCCATTCACGCCACTTTACTCGAATTCTCACTCTCCACTACTGCTCTCTACGTCCTTTATTTTAGATCGAAACTCCCTCACCGGAACTCATTGAACGATGGTAATTTTTTCTCTCTCACTCTCTCCGTTCACCACTCTAACGCCCACTCTGATTTTCTGATTCACAATTTTTTCTCTCACCGCTATTTTCTCTCTCCACACTTAGATTTGTCCTTCACTGCAGCCAACAGTCGCCGTTGCAATCCAAGATTTGCGCCACTAACACTACAACATAGGTAAGTTCTTGTTGGTTCTCCTTTGTGTTTGTTTCTCCCATGCTTTGTTTCCTCTCTAATTTATTTCTCCAGCTCCCTCATAGTTGTTCCTCTACCTTCAAATTTATTTTTCCACTGTACACCACACATCAAGGCTACTGATTGAGGGTTTTGTTGCCGATGCCTGCCTCCCTGTATCGCACCACTAACATCGATGAGTCCCCCGTCTGTTCCTCTGTGTCTATTTCTTCCAGCACTTCGCTAATTATTTTCCCCATCTCTGTGTCTCTTCATGCCTCACTCAACCCACAGGTTCTCACTTTTTCTACCTTGTTTCTCTATTTAATTCAGGGGAAATGATGCGAGAAAAGCAACCGATTTTTTTTATTTAATTGTTTAAAAAGTATTTTTGAATGTGTTTGTCAATTTTCTTTAAACGTTTAAAGTGGTTTAAAAATACTTAAAAAAAACACAAAATAAAAAAATACATTTTACACACGTTGATAGAAATCTTCTAGGCCATTCTCAGTGGCCCTAGCAGCACTCCTGATTCGGTGTCCATTGTCGTGGCACTTACCTCTTCCACGCAATTCTTTGTTTAATTTTTGGCATCAGTAACCATCTACTTCCCCTCTTTTTCTCTATTTTTTTTTTCTATGTTGTCAGTAGGTTTTTCTTAATTCCCTTTGGTTGCGTCGTGGCAAGACCCTCAGGTTCTCCGTCACACAGTCCTCTAATTAGGCCATGTAACACTCCCTAAAAAGCTCCTTAGGCCTTGACCTTAATAACCTTATTTCTAATTAATTAAAAGTTGAGTTATTCTAGAATAAGAATAATTTTGAATATTTGAGTTAGTAAGAGGACCGTATATTTTGGATTTAGTAGAATTATTAGAAGATTTTAGTGCAATATTAATTTTTGAGAAAAATGAAGAGTTTTGGATCGTGATTGGTTTAGTAGTATTATTTTGAAAAATTTTTAGTGCTTAATTAATTTTGAGGTGTGGTGCCAAGAGGCCAATATAAGAATAACAAGTGGCATATTGGAGATTTTGCCACCTTATTAGGCTAAGTAATTTGTATATAAAATTATGAGGTACTTAGGAAGGCCAAAGGATTGGTTTATTAAGAGCCCAAGCTTTTTGAATATAAATGCTTAAGAGAGACAATAAGACTTTAACCTACTTGATGGACATAAAACTTTAAGGCCCTAATGCATTAAGAATGTGATGGGCTAAGGTAAAAATATTAAAAAGTCTTAGACCCAACTTAGGAGATATAAAGTTTAAGTCTTTCTTAGAGGACACTAGAAAATAAGCCTAATGAAAATGACGTAAGGTCATTGGGCCTTACTTGATGGACACTAGGTCCTACTTGATGGACATAAGACTAGGCCTCCAATTCTCTAAGGATATGGTGGGTCAAGAAAAGGTACCATAAGCCCTAGACTAATTTTAGAGTTATAAGGATATAGGCCTTTCTTGTAGAACCTTAGAAGTCAAGCCCAAGGTATAGAAGGCTTAAGGTCTTTAGGCCAAACTTGGTGTAGAATGGACCCATGGCCCAATTAGGCCAAGTCAAACAATTTCAAGCCCATCTTAGTAGATTTTGAGGCTTCTTTTCAACCCTAAAAATCTGGAAATGAGACCCTTCTCATTAAAGCCAATAAGCCCATAAGCCATAAACCGACACACTTGGCCATTTTAAGCCCACAAGGTTCAAAGGTATGTTTGAGTTTATTTCACTATTCAACTTGAAAGCTCAATACACTATACCATTAGTTTCCTTAAGCCCAAATCATACCCTAGGTACCCAAATTAAGTTTTGAAAGTTGGCTAAGACTATTAACCATCATATTTGAGATTAGTGAACTTTAAACCATGTTTTGAAGCTTAATTTCGTTTAATCTTTTCTTAACCTTCTAATTTGAATTTTTCTTGATTGATTATTTCATTTCATCACTCTTAGATCATACTAAAACCTTAGATAAACCTCCACGCATGTCATTAGAGGAAATGACAAATCAACTCCTAAAACTACACCAATTGGCACACATGTGTGCCCCTTGAGTGCATGGACTGTTTTGCCCTTAAGGCCAATCCTTTTGTGCCATTTTCTCAAGGGCACTATGGTCTTTAAACACCTCATGAGACCCCTTTAAACTCAGGTCAAGCCTTGGATGAGTTTGGTTTCTAGAACCAAACCAAAACATCAAACCGATTGCACCTAGGAAGCTAGTTAGTTGCAAACTGATTTGGTTGACTTTCAACAACCCATCTGCCATGATTAAGCGACCACCCCACACCACCTCCAACACCACCCAATCCCCAAGAGGTCGTTATGGTCATCATGACCATTTGCTTGTGTATGATAATTTTGTGTTTTTCTTTCTTTTCTTTTGCACCACGATGAGACCATCTTTCTTTAGGCTCAATGTATCAACTGTAGAAGTGAAATCGTGGTGGTTTAGGACACTTTTTAGTCTGCACAACATGACAAAAGTTGATGGAAGCAAGCTAGAAAAATTTTAGACTTATGCACCTTTCATCCAATCACCTTGCACCAAGGCCAATGTCTCCTCCCCTCTTGAACCCTATAAATACCTCCCTCACTTCGTCATTTCCTCCACCTCAACTCCAAGCTTGCTCTTGAGAGCACTTCTCCCCCTAAGAGATTAAAAGAGTGAAACCGAGTGAGCTGTCTTGAGTGCTTGGAAGACCACGAAATTTCTAATTGTTCTTGATTTTGATCTTAGTTAGCATATCAAGTTTCGTTTCTAAGCTTTGATACGAAATTTGGTTGAGTTTTGAGAAGGTTATCATGCTTAGTTCAAAATCGAGTCATTAAAGGGTGGTTTGGATGATTAAATGATTTTAAGTGGAAATTTAGCCATGGCATGTCTTAAGCATGATTTATTATTGTCTTAGAATGATTATGAAAGTTTTGATTTGTGATTAAACGCATGTCATGATAGGTCTTAAATCTATCTTGTTTTGATCATCAAGTATGAATCAGTTTTGAATAAATTGGAGATTTAGAATATCTTAGCCATGATTAAGTGTTGGGATGAACTTGATTATCCAAGAATTATCCTTCATTATGTCATTAAAGATGTTAGTGATCATTTTTTATTAAATAAAATCTCTTATGCATGCATTCATAGGAATCAATAGTTGAAAACACACTTAGGCATCAACTAGAGCGCATGCCACAGCTTGGGACTATTTAGGCAAGTTCCACTCTAATTTTTGAAAATCCAAAGGCATAAATGGTTTTAGAATGCCAAAAATATGAAGTCTATGAATGTTTTTTTAAATTTGGAGTTCGTTTGTCATTAGTGAAAATCTAGGGCCTTAACGGTAATTTTTGAGAGTTTAGGGGTATTTTTGTAAATACCCATTTTTGAAGCCTTTGATTTTGAACATCAACCATAGAAATATTAATCCTAACTTAGCACGTACATTTTTTTAGTTGATACGATGATTTTTCAAATTTCTCAGGAAATTTGTAAGTTAGCCTCTAACTTATAGCTTGTTAGATTATTTATGAATTATTGATAAATGTTTCATTCATACTTCAATTGTCATCTTGAACATAAAATATCATGTTATATGATACATTGAGTGCATACTTACATGACATGTGATATTTTTCACCATTTTTGCATATACATCTATAAATATCATTTTTGCATGGAAGCTTGTTACATATGCACATATCATGAAAAAGATTTTTCAAGCATAGCATGAAAATAATTTTTGTCATGACCCCAAAGGCTAGGATGGAAAATTATCCTAGTGGAACTCTGTCCACTCTGGAGTGTTTAAGAATGGAGTGATAATCCCTAAGTTGACGAAGAATAGTCAACGGGCTTCGAATGGGTTCCTTTTAAAGAACATTGGAGAGAAATCAACATATTATGACACCTAACGTTGGTGGATGTACACGTTATGATTTTTATGATGTTATGTTATATTACTAATACATTGAGAATGAGTTTATAGACAACTTAGTTTCAACATGAGTTGTATTACAGTCACTGGCAAGTACTCACAGTGCATATGGGGAATTGTGACGTTACCTTAAGTTATGATGTTAATTATGAATTGCTAATAATGATGAAAGTTTATGATGAAGTTATGTTTTCAAAAATGATGGCAAAATTGTTTACTGAATGACAACTTGGGTCTCCATTTTTCTAAAATGTTATAGAATCTGGATGGAAGACATGCATACTGATTTTTCTGCATCTCATGCATTGCATATTTATCATACTTCATGTTTAATTTATCTTTATGCAAGTTGGTTATTTAACTTACTAAAATTTCGAGAAAATTTCACCCTTTATGGAACCACTATCATTCCACTCGGAATAGTAGAAGTTCTATCAGGACTCAAGGAGGACGAGCTAGATGGAGCGTTGGATCCAACTGACTTAGGAGGAGCCGAACCTTGAGAGGAGATGTTATAGGCCAAGTCCTTCATGCTTTAGAATGCATGAAGCGGATGATTTGATTTTAGATTATGCTACATTGGTATTTTGAACTTGATGATTACTAATGAAATTGGGATGTTTTTAGTTATTCTGGCATAAGTTACACTTTCACCTTTATTTCCGCTGCGATTATTGCATACTGCTAATTGCATACTAGGATGCATTGCATATTAACTATCATGTATGAGGGTATGTAACCATGTGTTGCATGTCTTGACGCTCTAAGTCTCCGTTTCATCCCAAGCGAAGGTTAGGGGCATCACAAGCCCCTTTTGGATGTTGAACAAAGTTGAGATGAGTTAAGTTCTTTATGAATAGTAGTGAGTTAAGATGTTGGAGTGAGTTTTGTGGGACCCACATAAGATGAGTTTATATGTGTTTGGATGTTAAGATGAGTTAAGATGTATTTTATGGGAAGTTGAAAAAGGTTGTGTGTTGAGTTGAAAAATGTTGTGAGTCCCACATGTAAAGAGATTTTGAGTTGAGATGAGTTTAGTAATTTGAGAGTTGGGTGTTTGGATGTTAGACTCAACTTAAATTAGACTAAACTGAGTTGATTACAATTCAGTCCAAATTCCAAGCGGGACCTAAATTTTAGGTTGCAAGGGAAAAAGGCCAATGCCAAGTGTAATGATTTCGTTACTAGCATGGTGAGATCTAATTGACCACCACTCCAATATTGGGAAGGGTACCTCGAACGTTAGGTAATTCTTCATAGCCATCGTTTAAAGTTGGTAATTCTTGTATTCGTGTCTATTGGAGTCACTGTTTACATTATTGAACAGATAATTGATGTGTGGCTATTTGGGTTATTACTATTTGACATGTTGGGAGTCACTCGGTTGTAGTTGTAGTGTTGGGGGGCATAGAAGACTTAAGAATGGTTGTTGGTTGTTGGGCATGTCGGTTTGATATGTTGGGATAAATGAGGCTATTTATTCGTTTGATATGTCAATAGAAGTTTTTTGTTTTAAACATGTGACTTGGTTGTTGTGCCCTGTGAAATGTTGGGATAAAATAGGTAATTGTGATGTGGTTGCTGTGCTGTGTGAAGTGTTGGATAAAATTTATAGTTTGTGTTGTGATTGGAGGTTGTGTACAATGATGGAATAAGTGTGAATGCCTCTAATTGGCGAGGTTCAGGAAGTTATTTTGTAGGTTGGAGTTGAGTGAGTAATATAACCGGGTTAGAAGGAACCATAAGATTTATTGTTGTAGAGTTTAGTTGTGTCGTTTATTTTAGATGTGCCTGTTTAATTGTATTAATTTATAGTATGCTTAATTATATCTAGGTTACGATCAATTTTGTTTAACACTATTGTGAGGATTTTTCAGAAAAGTTGAAGATTAGATAAGTGGTACTCCTAAGCTAGACTTTGCTTAAAAATAATTGGTTGAGGTTGATTTTATGAAAAATGTGCATGTTTTTGCTATGGAACATTGGAAACAACATTGGTCATTTTGTTCTATATTACTCAATTGTATCTGAATAAGAAGAGATTGATATATTTGTCATGACTAGTATAGACATGAGCAAATTTTTTTGGCATCATGTTCTTAACTGTGCAAGAAAAAACGAATATGAATCTGAAATTTTGTACATGATTGATTATATGAAGATTATCTTTTCTGTTCAGTACTCTGTTATGATGTTGAATCTAAAAATCTCTAGCATGGTTTTTGTTTCTGCTTCCATCTCAACCTTACCTCGGATGTAAGACTACTTTGTTACAATGTTGGTACCAACATCTCGGTTTTTGGTGCACCCATTTTAGAAACAGAGTGATTTTCTGAGTAGTATTTATTGTCTGCACACCCGGGGCTCTAAGAATAATAAAGGAAAAATTTCACATTCTGTTTCTACTTGGTTGGCCGCCGGAATTTGTACAACCCAACCACAAGAGTTAACACGGAATATGTTTTATTATGATGTTGTTCAGTTATGTTTATGCAAAAGGATTTTATATGTTTTATTGTTGTAAATAAATGTTTTTTGAAGTTCGCTTTGAAAATTTGATACATTGTTTTGTTTTGTATCCTGTAATGCTCATATTTATATACTAGTATATGTTCACTACTTACTGAATTGTTGATAACTCACACAATCACCTTCAATATTGTCAGATGATTTTGAAGGATCAACTGAAACTCAAGAATAGGAAGCATGGGCAGGGTTAGCTGTGAGAATAGTGGATTGAGTACTGATTACACCCAAACTATTATATGGTGGTATGGTATAGTTCAGGGTGTCTATTCACAAAAAGTCAAAAGATACACTACAAGATGCAAGCTTAAAGGAAAAGATCAAATGACAATATAACAAGAATATGAAAATTCTACCTAAAGCAAGCTATTAAAATGAGATTAAGGCACGGATAAAAAGGCAAGTAAAGCTTCGGGCTTCCATTAACCGGATCTAATACTCTAACCTTTTCAATCTAAACTATATACACAATTAAAATTATAACACCAAATTTCTAATTGGAAGATATGACATTATATTCATCTACTTTCTCAAATTTAATTCTACAATGTATTCTCCATTTACAAACCACAATTTTCATATATAAAAATAAATATCAGGTCTAAAGTTGACACTATGTTCGCAACCAATAATATAATAAAAGATCAAATCAATGACATGAAAAACAATTGTTTAAGTCACAATCATATATTCAAAATCTTAAAACTCAATGAAATCAAACCATAGCAAGATTTAATATAATTGTCTCATACTTATAAGATTCAAAACAAATAGAGAATTCAATCCTAGAATTTTAGACAATAAAACTTAATTTCTGAATTGAAATAAAGTAAAAATATTTTCACCAATATATTTCTACCCTAGGCAAAAATATTTTCACCAATCAATTTCTACCCTAGGCTTTACCCAAGATTTTGTTTTTTCTATGAAAGAACTACAAAAATAAAATGGTATTTTTTTTCTTCTCCAGAACTGTGACATCCCCCTTCAAAACTCTTCTCCAATGATATGCTAATCTCGGGTATAAAAAAACCCTAACGTTTTTCTGATTCTCGCATAAAAAATCTTATAACTTTTAGGACTCAGATTGGAAGACACGTACGTGCCTCAGGAGTCAGAATTTAGACATTCTTATCAAATATGAATTTGTAACCCTTTAAGATAGCTTCCCAACACATCAAGTATCACCTCAATCGGATATGTGAGTGGAAAGTTATGATCAAAACACTAAAGTATGTCCAGGCTGTCTCCTAGCTTGTTTTGGACTTGGACTTCTTTCAGTTTCCTTTTGTGATTTGTTTCTTTTTTCTTGATCCGAATTACTCTCAAACTCTTCTTATTTGAAGTTATCATTTATTTGATATTTTGGAAAGTTATCCCAACGTTGAAGTCTTCTCATGTTGAAGCATCCTTGCTTTGCTGAAAGTCCACATGTCTATCCACATTTAAAGTCAGCCCACATTGAAAATAAAAGGTTCTTTATTACTTGAAAGTCTTGCTCAATTCAAAAGTCTTGCTTCGTTGGAAACTTTTGAAAATTATTCCAATTCAAAAATTGATTTGAATTTGACTGGGCTTTTAGCTCTCTTTTATGGATTCTGAAATTAAAAATAAAAATGTACTTAAGAGTATCCCAAAGTAAACAGAAACTAAATTCAAAAAATACAAATTAATTCATATGATTTCTATTCATATTTTAGAATTCTAGTCTAATAATCGGGTATTTAAAGTGCACTTTCATGCACTCATCAAGTACCTGATTAGAAGAAAAAAAGAAAGGCATATATGAAATGAGTTTTGGTATGGAATGTGATTAGTAGAAAAAAAATATATTGTTAGGACATTTTTATCTTGTTTTACGTTTGCAAAGAAATATGAAGGAATTAGCTCTATTTCATTCAACTAAAATTAGTGTTAAAGATGAATGGTTCTAAGAAACATCTCACAATCAACAATTTTTTTTCTTTTCCCTTTTGACAACGATTTTATATAGACTACACTTTTTTTGGATAAATTTTGAACTCTAGTTTCAGTGGGATGCACGACGGTATGCATTCAAATGGATGGGTTAGCAAGAATGTCGGCATTATTATTTGTTCTATTTATTCTGAGGACGATAATACCTTTACAATTCCTACATTACAAGTCAATTATACTAATATATATTTTCCTAAAAATAAGTTTTATTTTTGGATTTTTAATTCCACGTGATATACTAATTTTTAAAATGAAATATTATTTATTTGGAAGATATGAAAAAATTTATAATAAATCCCTATTTTACCTAATGGTGAATGAAGTGTACTTTAATGAGTTTGTAAATAAATAAAAAAAAGTTAAAAATGTTTAAGAAATTTAAAAAAATGGGTAACAATACATAAGTTTGTATTCGTACCCTGTGGCTTTATTGCAGTTTGTGCAAGACATGTAGTAAAATGCCTGAGGTAAATCAACCATGCAAGATTTTTCTTTAATAAAAAATGTTAACCTCTGCAGTAAGACGGAGGAGAGTATCGCATCACATTTAAGAGTAGATATCATTATTATTTGAATAAACTAATATTAAATCGACTAACATAACATTAAATTATTCGGAAATGAAGCCTAAAATTCACATGTGATAAATAAGGAATCATTATAATCAGTAGTTACAAGTTCATATGCTTGTATGGAAAAAAATTACTTCATATCATTAATTTAAATTACTTACTACGTCTAAGAATAGAATAAATCTATTAAAAAATTTCAATTTGATGAGAAATAAAATATTGCTAGAAGATAAATATGGTATAAATCATCTTTGTTAAATATATCTCCATTTATATCAATATATAAAACAAATGATTATATTTTAATACATGGGCTTTTTTTAATGTAAATAGTTATTTTAAATTTTTTAATAATATTAGAAATTACGAAATACAAATAAATAGAATAAGCACTATGAAATAAATAAAATAAACAATTTTTATATGAGAAAGAAGAGAACATTCCAGAAAGCAGAGGAGAAATAAAAGGACTGTAAAAGTAGAGGAAATCAACAAAAAGTGAAATGTGGAAGAGTGAAATAAGAACAGAAGCAGTAGTTACAAAGAAAAATTAAAAAAACAGAACATAGTAAATGTATATTTATATTTGTTAAATAAGACTGTACTAACATATTAAGAATAATAACAGATGTAATAAATAAAATCAATATTTACAAAATTGGAAAAGGAACAGAATAAAATACTGTAGGAAATGAAATTTCCTATTAATAGTGTTATCAATATGAGAATTGTTAATAATATAAAATATAATATTCAACAATTAATATTAAATTTTGAACCTATTTATTAATAAATTATATTAAGTAATAGTATATTAAAGACATTAAGTGATTTAATGAATAAGATCTATTTAAATTAATAATAAAATATATTTTCTTACTTTATGTAGATTTATAAATATATTAATAAAATTATTATTGTTAATTTTAATAAATATAGTCGAATGCATATCTTGTATATTTATTACTTCCAAAATAAATATATAATGTGTTAATTTTAAACCTAGAAAGTACATTACTAAGTGTTAAATAATTTATTTATATATTTATAATATAAACTTTCATCATTTACATCAACAAAATATAATTTAAATAAATTGTAATACATTACAAATTTTAAAACTCCTCAAATATTGTTATTATTTTTGGATTAGTTATTAAAGTACAAAATAAAAGAAAAAAATTCTGAAAAGAAATTAAAATTTATTTTTTGAAGAATTTATTTTCTTAATACAATTTTACGGGCAATTGGTATATTAATTTAGAAATAAAAATATCAGGCTATAGGGTAATAGTTAGGTCCAAATTTATTTTTAGAGTTCTTCTATACTTAAGCCGCTACAGTAACTAACACACTGCCTATGTGGCTTTTTAAAAAAAGAAAAAAAATTGCTACAATAAAACGTAGGCGTTTTACTCAAAACCCATCTTCCCAACTTTTTTCCCCCAAAACAGGCCATTCGAATTTCTCTCTCCCTCCAACTTGGCCTCGCCCCTCCCACTCAGTTCCTGCTACTCTTCTACCTTCGTCTGCGTGCCGTCTGTCGTTTTCCGCGTGCCTTCTGCCTTCTACCGTGCCATCTGCCTTCCGTCGTCTACATTGTGTTGTTCCTGCGAGGTCACCCATTTTTGTGAGATCCATTTTACTGCTTAATCCTCTTAAAGGTTCATACTTTGGTTGACCTGATTCTCATGTGTTCTTTAATATACTCTTTGGTTGGATTTGCTGAGATGTTTCTTAGTCTTATATCTTAGGGAATCTTATCTCAGTTGGTATTGGACATTGCACATCTCTATGTGTCTTGTTTTAGTGCAAAATAACTGGCAATATCTCATTCTTGTCATGAAAAATATACATAAGGTTTTTGATGTCTTACTTGCTTATACTAGTTAACACGTTCTAGGGAATTCAAGATGGCAGGACCTAGTGGTTTGAAGTTAATTTTAGAGACGTTTCTGGAAAATTTCTGGCAGGATTTGCATCTCTTTATGGGCGGGGCATCACCACTCCAATTGAAATAAAAGGTGTTTTTGATGGATTGAATCTCCATATTAGGCTGAGTCGGTTCTATGTAGTGGTTGATAATAATTTTTGAGAAATTGTGAACTACTTATAAGGAACTGGTTGTGTTCATTGTAAAGAAGAGGAAACGATATTCTTTGTAAAGCTTTCAGAGATAAATATCCAGTTTTGTCATGTTTATAGAGAAGTGAATCAAATAGTAGACTATTTATTTTGACTTCTTGTATAGAGGTGTTTATTCCCACCTTAATTAGTCCAAATTTATATGAAAGATTTCAGAGAAGTGATTGATGTTGTGATCTAAGTAGATGATGAGGTATTTACATAGTTATAGTTATCAACAATTATCAATCTCATTAAGTTGGTATCACATTCACCCCTAATTGTTCTCCTCTTCTCATTAAGCTGGTATCACATTCACCCCTAATTGTTCTCTTTTTCTCATTAAGCTGGTATACATAGTTGCGATTATCAATCTCATTACGTTGGAATTCATTTTTGCTTTCAATCATGATTGATTTAATATTATGATAATGGACTAATGGTTTTTTTCTTGTAATGTCGATCTAAAAACTCAGTTGAAATAGCATAATGAACAAAGAGGAAGATAGAAGGCCTAGAGGCCATCTAGGCCTTCTACACCAGTTTCACCGACTCAGGTATGATACATTGGGCATTCATAAAAGGAAGGTGCCTCGATTCCAACTAGTTAATGTATTTTTATTTATGCATAGTAGATCTCTCTCTGTCCAGAAAATGCTTACTACCCGTCATTTATGATGCATCTAAATGCATATCCGAATTCATATACATACACATGAGGTAGCCAGGTACATTCCATTTTAAACTTTCGATTTTTTTTCTTAAGTTCATTGTTACCCGTTCTAACATCGTGCCCGAATATAGCCCCCACCAATGCCACTTTTCCAACGACGTTCATCTACCTTCCGTCAAGTAATACAGAGGAGTAGGGTCGTCTTCAACAAACGATCCAAGTATATTCCTTTTTAACCTTTCAAATTTTTTCCTTAAGTGCATTGTTAGTCGTTCTAACACCGAGTTGGCTTATAGGCCCCACCAATGCCACCGTCTCCAACAACGTTCATCTACCCTCCATCGACTAATGCGGAGGAGTCGGGCTGTGTTCAACAAACAAACTAGGTAGATTCCTTTGTAACCTTTTATTTTTTTTAGGATGCGTGCGTTGTTACCCGTTCTAACACCGTGCCTGATTGCAACCCCCACCAATACCACATTTTTCAATAACGTTCATCTACCCTCCGTTGACTAATGCGGATGAGTTGGGTGTCTTCAACAAACGATCCAGGTAGATTCATTTCTATCCTTTCAAATGTTTTCCTTAAGTGCATTGTTACCCGTTCTAACGCCGAGTCGGATTACAGGCGCTACCAATGCCACCGTTTCCAACAACGTTCATCTACCCTTTATCGATTGATGTGAAGGAGTCGGGTCCTTCAGGTCATGTTCAACAAATGAACCAGGCAGATTCCTTTCTAATCTTTTATTTTTTTGGATGTGTGTGTTGTTACCCGTACTAACATCATGCCTGATTGCGGCCCCCACCAATGCCACATTTTTTAACGACATTCATCTATTCTCCGTCGACTAATGCAAAGGGTTCGAGCCATCTTCAACAAATGCCATGCACTCTGTCAAGTACCGGAGAGGACTTGACAAGCTTTGAAAAGATCGCAAGTAATGCAGATTCTGCACCATTTATATCTGAAAGTGAAAATAATGTTGGAGGTACTTCATTAGACGTAGAGACAGAAGCCGAGGAGATAAATGAAGAAAATTCTGCATGACCGAGTTGAGGAGGAGCCCAAACCTGGTACGAAGTTTGCCACTAATCACGAGCTTATGGCCTATTACATGTGATATGCTAAGCAACAAGGTTTTGGTTACGGCTGAGCACCGACCATTTCTGATGGGAACCAAGGTGGGCCTAGTCTTAAAGATCATTTGTAAATTCTAGATGGGCCAATTACAAGATCAAGGACCAAGAAGATCAAGGAAGCAATGCACGGATTGGTGCAATCCACTTGGGATGAAGCTAGCAAGAGCCCAACACTCAAGATGGGCTTGAAAGAAGGAGAACCAATTTTGATCCACTTGATTCAAGCTGTGGAAGACATGGCTTAGAGATAGGGCCTATTGTTATTTGAGACTTCAAATTTGGTTAAATGATTTATTTTATTAGTTTAGAATAAGTGGGCTTGAAGATGTCTGGCCCACACGTCTTATTTTCAATGAACTAGAGTTTTCAAGAAGGCCTTGTATTTTGGCCAAGGGCTTACTTGGAAAGTTACTTTTATGAATTAGGGTTTTAAGAGGTACTGTAGCGTTACTGTAGCCGTACTGTAGCCGCGGTACTGTAGCGTGACACTGTTCATCAGGGGCATTTTGGGTAAAAGGGGGCTTTATTTTGGCTAGGGTTTTAATTAGGTTTAGTTTAAATACTCCTTGTAGCCTCATTTGAAGATCAGACAATATTGAATTTTATTTGTGAGTTGAGTTTTCTCCTCTTGTTCTTGATTGAACTCTTGAACTTATCAAAGGTAAATCACAACCTTTGTGGCGTTCCTCCTTTGTAATCTGGGTTCTTGAGACGGGTTCTTCAACGGGTCTAGATTTTAATATAATCTAGGTTCTTGAAACGGGTTCTCATCGGGTCTAGATTCTCCATCCTTGACTTGATTTTTGGCTTTCTTGGGGAGTTTTCCAATTGATTGTGGGTTCAAGGGAATTCATTCCCGCGGGTTCATATCAATTTCGGAGTCAGAGGGCCCAACCTCCGACTCCGACTCTGACTTTGTTGGAGGTCAAATCCGACCTCCGACTTCAAGACGTACAGAATCTGCTCCGACTCCAACTCTGACTTGTCGGAGTGGAGTCGGATTTTTTTATTTTTTATTTTCTTTTGACTTTTTTAACTTCATATTTGACCCACTTTTTTTAAAAAAAAAATGTGGACTTTCAAGTTTCAATTTTCTCAACATTACAATCTAAACTAATTAAACTTTTGATTATAACAAAAAATACAACTAAATAAAACAGGTAACATACTAACATGCATTCAAAAAGTAAAAAGTAAGTCCTATTTTTACATGTACTCCCATCATCCATATCCTGATATCCACATCCAACTAAATACTAATCACTACAATAAACATCCACAGACCACACCTACCATCCATCATCCACATCTGTTATAATAATATTTACTTACCACTACTACAATAACGTGCATGCAAAAATTGAAAAGAAAGTCCTATTTTGACAAGTACTATCATCATGATACCATCCATATCCTGATTCTCTTCTGCAACTTCCAATCACTATCAATAAAGTGAGCGGTCACACACATGTAATTAAGATTTTGAATAGAAGTCCAAGTGTATGTGGTCAGGCACACTCTTTGTTTCGTGGTCAAAAACATTTTCTTCAAGCTATTCAAGAATAGCCTCATACAATCACGCATTACGGTAAATCGAGAAGGAATTGGAAACCTAGGATCAAGGGATTTAGTGCATTCCCGAAACCCTTGGCCCTCAACAACTCTAAAGGGTAACACATCCACTATCACCATCCTAGCAAGGGCTACCCGGATTTTTCTCTCATTGTACTTGGTCATCCCTAAGCCCCTCTTCCCTTGGCCTTCAATTCTTGCTTCCGGAATGAGTCTTGTCCAACTTACTCTTACGGTTTTTGGGGCAAAGTTGGATGTGTGTTTTCATGGCCGAAGTGCCTTGACTTTTGAGATGGCATTTCTATTGCCTTCCACAATGGTTACAAGTAGCTATAGGCTTTTCGAGACCACAATCGGGTACTCTTGTGAAGCGGACCCATACCAAAGATCTATTCTTAGGAACTCTGCTACCAGTTGGAGGGCGAGGGTTAGAACAGAAAGCACTAGGAGTGCCTACCGAAGATTCTATTGGTCCACTGGACTCTTCAACTATGGGATAGGGAGCATCAATAGGCTGTTCTGGGCTGCCAGGAGAAGATGCAGCTGTGGATGTAGGAGTGTTTGTGCCTTCTATATTCATGATTTAAAAACTAAAACACAACAAACAAACAAAATAGTACGATTAAGACAATCACTAAAACAGCCAAACACAGCCCCAAAAGCATAATACAAACTCATTAACTCAACTTGTGGATGTTTTACAATCACTAAAACATAAATATATTTGAGAAAATATATACTCATCTTAAACAGAAAAATAGAAAAAAAATTAGACCCAACAATCAACAAACGAAATCACCACTAAAACGACATAAAAAATTACATATTTTTGGGTAACGGATTTCCCAAACACAATCAACAAAATAGACCCAAATTACCAATCATTTTTGCACCACACATTGGCATTCATTTTTCTGTTAAACTCCCATAAAAAAAGTTGCAGCAACATGTTGTTTGCCTTGTAGGTCAAACCTCGTAATATAGTTTAACAAGACCAAACTACAACTCTAGTCAATAGTCTAAGTAGTCTAGCTGTCTAGTGCTGGGTTAGAATACATTTTTGTTAGCAAACTTAGCACGTTGTTTGCCGTGTATGCTTCTTAAAACTTGATCAATACCTTAAACTCTAGCCAATGGCTTAGTGTTGTTTTTTGGGAAATTTAGATATTTGTTGATCAATACCTTAAAACTTGATGTGCTTTGTGTTTAACATCAAAATTTGTTTGTTCACTTGGCTCATTTAAGTGCCAGAATGTCAGTGTTGTGTTTGCATGAATGCCAAAAATTATGGAGATCATTTTATTATGTATTAAACTATAATGCCAAATCTGGAAATAAACATAGAAAAAATCAACATTACTAACCTCAAAGATTTGATTAAAGAATAGAGATGGGTTTGGTTAACCTACCGAGAGGAGCTGCGTGAGTGGAGGGCTATGCAAGAGAGGGGCTTCGCGAGAGGGCTGCTCGAGGGAGGGGCTCCGCGAGAGGGCTGCGCGAGGGAGGGGCTACGCTAAAGAGGGCTGCGGAGACTCGAGAGAGGGTTGCGCGAGAGAGGGCTGCGTGAGAGAGCTGTGCGAGTCTGCAAGAGGAGCTGCGAGAGAGGGCTGCGCGAGAGGGAGGGGAGGGCTGCGGGCCTGCAGCGCTGCGTGAGAGAGGGGAGGGCTGAGATTCTAAAGTGATTCAGTGAAGATTGATTCTTGAAGATGAAATTGAAAGAGGGGGGAAGTGGAACTCGGGATGGGAACCCTCAGCACCTGACCTAGAGTTTTAAGTTCTAAATCTAATCAGTGTCGTACTGTATAGTAGTATAAATCTATTTTATATTATATATATATATATATATGAAGATTCATAAAAAAATTTATGATATATATATATATATTATTATATATGAATAATAAAAAAAGGCACCGTATACGAAATATTAGTCTAATACACTAATATACTTGATATATATATATATATATATAAAATCTCTAACATCTTATAGTTGATATATATTAATATATATAAATATTAGTAATACACTAATAGTATTAGCATTAGTATTAATATTAGTTATACTAGTAGTGATATTAGTTATACTAATAGTTATATTAGTATTAGTTATTATTAATACTATATATTATACTAATAGTGATATTAATACTATATATAGTTATAGTGATTAGTATAACTATATTAGTATTAGTTATAGTCCTTTAGTATAACTATATTAGTATATTAGCATAAGTTATAGTGATTTAGTATAGTTATAATACTACAAGTTATAACTATAGTCTATATTAGTATTAGAATTAGTTATAGTGATTAGCATAACTATATATTAGTATTTACTATAATGATTTTAATTTAGTATAACTATATAATAGTATTAGTATAAATATTATACTAACTATATCACTAATAGTATTAGTATACTAATACTAGTATATCACTATAGTTAATAGTACCCTATAGTAATATAACTATATTAGTATTACTTGTAGTTATTTAAATTTTAGTATAACTATATTAGTATAAGTTATAGTAATTTAGTATAGTTATAATACTATCAGTTATAACCATAGTCTATATTAGTATTAGTATTAGTTATAGTGATTAGCATAATTATATATTAGTATTTGCTATAGTGATTTTAATTTAGTATAACTATATAATAGTATTAGTATAAATATTATACTGACTATATCACTGATTGTATTAGTACACTAATGTCTAATACTAGTATATCACTATAGTTAATAGTATCATATAGTAATACTGTAATATAGTATTAGTAATTAATACTATAGTGATTTATATAGTAATTTATATATAGGCTTAAAGTGGTTTACTAATTTATATATAGCAATTAACACTATTAGTAATTTATATGAGTAATACTTTAGTTATTATACATTAGTATTATATGTTATTATAAATTTATAGATTAGTGTTTATACATTAGTATTACAATATTACATGTCGATGGTATTATGCATTTTAGTGTTTATAGTATATTATATATACATTAGTATTATATGCTATTACATTTATACATTAGTAATTTAGTGTTACATGGTAGTGATATTGTAAATTTGTAATAATATGATATTTACATATAGTCATATACTAAACTATAATTAGTCAATTTAGTCTATATATTATAGTATAAATATATTATTCAACTAGTATATTATTGAGTTTAACTAACTATATAAGATATAGTTGTATAAAATTTAAATAATTAATATATAGAAAAACACATCTTTTTATAAAATATGTATAAAATCGGAGACGGAGCCGGAGTCGAAGGCCACGTCGGAGGCGGAGTTAGAGGCAGAGGGTCGGAGTCTGATCGGAGCGGAGCCGGAGTCGGTTCATCAATGGCTCTGACTCCAACTCCGACTCTGACTCTGACTTCCAAGAGGAAAAAACCTCCGACTCCGACAAGTCGAAGCCGGAGCGGAGCCAGTGCAGAGTCGGATTTTTGCTTAGCCCTAGTTTTGGTGTTATAACACAAAGGACAAAAAGAGAGGCTAATGGGAGGGTGAAGTATTTGACGATTGGGTATGCGCGTGACGGCAAGTACCATCCTAGTCATAGTAATATCTTGAGGTCACGCCCAACTATTAAAACAGATTTTAAGGCAAGGATAAATGCTCACTTGGTGGAGGGTACTTGGGTGGTAACCACTGTTGAGATTATCCATAATCATAGTACTGTCAACACACAAAAGTCTAGATTTTTTAAATCGTACAAGTATTTAGATGAATACAATCAGAGGATGCTTGATTTGAATGATAGAGCAGGTGTTCGAATAAACAAGAATTTCGAGGCACTTGTTGTTGATGCGGGAGTTTGAGAATATGCAGTTTCAAGAAAAACACTGTCAAAATTTTATTGACAAACCCATACAATTAAGGCTGGGTAAATGTGGTGGCGAAGCATTTACTGAGTACTTCAAGAGGATGAGGTTGCAGAATGAGGGTTTTGTTTATGTGATTGATGTGGATGAGGAGATGAGACTGAGAAATGTGTTCTGGGCTGACGCACGTAGTAGAGCAGCGTATGAGTATTTCGGAGATGTTATCACCTTCGATACGACATACCTAATAAATAGATACGGTATGCCGTTTACTCCATTTGTTAGTGTAAATCATCATCGCCAGTCTATACTATTAGGGGCTGGCTTGATTGCAAGCGAGGACAAAAATACTTTTGTGTGATTGTTTCTAGCATGATTGGAGTGCATGGATAGTCGGGCTCCAACAGCGATTATAAAAGACCAAGACCGAGCAATGAAGAGTGCTATTGCATTGGTACTCCCAAACTCTCACCATAGATATTGTCTATGGCATATAATGCGAAAAATACGAGAGAAATTGGGATCTCATGTTGCCTTCAATGCAGGGTTGAAGATTGCCATCCAAAATGTCCTATTTGATTCACAGACATGTGATGAGTTTGAGGAGAAATGAGGGCTACTTATTCAAAAGTATGAGCTAGGTGAAAATGAATGATTGCAAGGGTTGTAGAACAAGAGGTTGTTCTGTGTACCGATTTACCTTAAGGGAGTTTTTTGGGCTTGCATGAGCACAAACACAGCATTCTGAAAGCATGAATGCTTTTTTCGATGGATTTGTGCATTCTAGTATGACATTGAAAAAATTCATCTATCAATTTGACAATAAGCTTAGGAAGAAGGTGGAGGTCGAGACGATAGCTGATTTCAATTCCGCCAACCAAACCATCCTATGTTCATCCGCGTTTCGCATTGAAAATAAGTTTCAAGAGCTATATACAAATGCGAAATTTAAAGGGGTCCAAAGAGAGGTCTAGGGAATGATTTTATGTAACTGCATATTTATCAATAAGGAAGGTTGCATTTCCACCTACAATATTTTGGATGAAATTACCACAGATGATGACCATGTCAAGAGCATCAAGTACAAAGTTTACCTTAACGATGAGGAGATTGATGTGAAATGCACATGTGCATTGTTTGAGATGAGCAGGATTGTCTGTAGGCATGCATTGAACGTTTGTCAAATGAATAAGATTCATGCGCTACCAAAGAAGTACTTCTTGGATCGATGGAGGAAGAACTTAAAGAGGAGACTTGCGGCAAAATGCGGACTCACGGAGGTATGAGTTTGTGGTGAAACAATGTGTGAAATTAGCAACCCATGTATCATCGAGTGATGCCCATGTTACCGCATTCATGCGCCACTTGGATGAGTTTGAGAATCAATTTAGAGGATTAACACTTGAGTCCGGTTCAACCAAGGTAATAGAGACTGTGATCACGGACAAAAGCAAGAAAATATTAAGCACACACGTTGCAAAGGGAAAGGGAGACCGCCAACAAAAAAAAAGGTTCCGCTTGTGGAGAAGGTTGCGACCAAGCGAAAGAAGAAATAGGTAATAAATTTTTGTCAAGTATTTATTACGTGCATTGCTTCCCACTGCAAGCATATTTCTTCCAACGGATGTATATTTTTGTATTTGAAATTTATTTAGACATGCAGAAAAATATTTGATGATACATCCCAAGATTGTGAGGTATCGAAAGCTCTAAAAAGTGTTCAGGTAATAAATTTTTATGTGTATTAATTCTATATTGCTTCCCACTGCATTCATAAGCACTTTCTAATGGCAATTTTTTTTATTTGAACTTAGGGGTAGATACCCAATGCATGCAAGGAATTGTAGTTCTAAGACAGTGCAGTACTGTCACACAACCAATGCTATCGGGCAATGAGTAGGTGCTCCAAGAAGACTGTGATGTAGTTTGGGTATTGTGAAGAATTTTGATGGATTTTGAAAGACTGTGATGTATTTTTGTGTGTTGTTGATATGAACCCGTGGAAATGAATTCCCTTGAACCCACAATAAATTTGAAAACTCCCCAAGAAAGCCAAAAATCAAGTCAAGGATGGAGAATCTAGACCCGATGAGAATCCGTTTCAAGAACCTAGATTATATTAAATCTAGACCCGTTGAATAACCCATCTCAAGAACCCAGATTAAAAAGGAGGAACGCCACAAAGGTTGTGATTTACCTTTGATAAGTTGAAGAGTTCAATCAAGAACAAGAGGAGAAAACTCAACTCACAAATAAAATTCAATATTGTCTAATCTCTCAAATGAGGCTATAATGAGTTTTTAAACCCAAACCTAATCAAAACCCTAGCCAAAATAAAGCCCCTTTTTCCCAAAATTACCCTTGATGAACAGTACCGGCTACAGTACCCGCAGCTACAGTACCCCCTACAATAAATTGATGAAACCCTAGTTCCTAAAATGTAACTTTCCAAATAAGCCCTTGGCCAAAATACAAGGCCTTCCCAAAAACATAGTTCATAAGAAATAAGACATGTGAGCTAAGCATCTTCAAGCCCACTTATTTTAAACTAATAAAATAAATCATTTAACCAAATTAGAAGCCTCCAATAACAATAGGCCGTATCTCTAAGTCATGTCTTCCACAGCATGAATAAAGTGGATCAAAGCTGGTTCTTCTTCTTTCAGACCCATCTTCAGTGTTGGGCTCTTGCTGGCTTCATCCCAAGTGGATTGCACCAATCCTTGCATTGCTTCCTTGATCTTCTTGGCCCTTGATCTTGTAATTGGCCCATCTGGAACTTGGAAAGGATCTTTAAGAGTAGGCCCACCATGGTTCCTATCATTCCCCCTCTCCTCAAAAGGATTCGACCTCGAATCTTCACCTACATCAAAAGGAGAAAGATCAGAAACATTGAAAGTTGCAGAAACTTTATACTCACCTGGAAGATCAACTTTATATGCATTGTCATTAATTTTCTCAAGAATTTGGAAAGGTCCATCTCCTCGAGGATGTAACTTAGTCCTTCTATGGGCTGGGAATCTTTCTTTGCACATGTGAACCCAAACCCAATCTCCTGGTTCAAAGTTGACACGCCTTCGTCCTTTATTGGCTTGGGACGCAACCCTTTCATTCTTTTGGGCAATTTGAAGCCGTACCCTCCCATGAAGTGATTTCACCAACTCCGCCTTCTTTTGTCCATCCAAACTACTCCTGTCATCAACAGGTAAAGGCATCAAATCCAAAGGAGTAAGTGGATTAAATCCATAAACAATTTCAAAAGGAGAGTATGAAGTAGTAGTATGCATCGTCCTATTATATGCAAACTCTATAAATGGCAAACAATCCTAGAACAATGAAGCCCTAGAATTAAATATGCAAGAAATAAAAGATAGAATAAGACCTGATTGGAAACCTTGCTCTGAATACCAAATGATATGAACCCGTGGGAATGAATTCCCTTGAACCCACAATCAATTTGAAAACTCCCCAAGAAAGCCAAAATTCAAGTCAAGGATGGAGAAACCTAGACCCGATGAGAACTCGTTTCAAGAACCTAGATTATATTAAAATCTAGACCCGTTGAAGAACCCGTCTCAAGAACCCAGATTACAAAGGAGGAACGCCACAAAGGTTGTGATTTACCTTTGATAAGTTCAAGAGTTCAATCAAGAACAAGAGGAGAAAACTCAACTCACAAATAAAATTCAATATTGTCTAATCTCTCAAATGAGGCTACAAAGAGTTTTTAAACCCAAACCTAATCAAAACCCTACCCAAAATAAAGCCCCTTTTTCCCAAAATTACCCTTGATGAACAGTACCGGCTACAGTACCCGCGGCTACAGTAACCCCAACAATAAATTGATGAAACCCTAGTTCCTAAAATGTAACTTTCCAAATAAGCCCTTGGCCAAAATACAAGGCCTTCCCAAAAACATAGTTCATAAGAAATAAGACATGTGAGCCAAGCATTTTCAATCCCACTTATTCTAAACTAGTAAAATAAATCATTTAACCAAATTAGAAGCCTCCAATAACAATAGGCCGTATCTCTAAGTCATGTCTTCCTCAGCATGAATAAAGTGGATCAAAGCTGGTTCTTCTTCTTTCAGACCCATCTTCAGTGTTGGGCTCTTGCTGGCTTCATCCCAAGTGGATTGCACCAATCCTTGCATTGCTTCCTTGATCTTCTTGGCCCTTGATCTTGTAATTGGCCCATCTGGAACTTGCAAAGGATCTTTAAGAGTAGGCCCACCTTGGTTCCTATCATTCCCCCTCTCCTCAAAAGGATTCGACCTCGAATCTTCACCTACATCAAAAGAAGAAAGATCAGAAACATTGAAAGTTGCAGAAACTTTATACTCACCTGGAAGTTCCACTTTATATGCATTGTCATTAATTTTCTCAAGAATTTGGAAAGGTCCATCTCCTCGAGGATGTAACTTAGTCCTTCTATGGGCTGGGAATCTTTCTTTGCGCATGTGAACCCAAACCCAATCTCCTGGTTCAAAGATGACACGCCTTCGTCCTTTATTGGCTTGGGACGCAACCCTTTCATTCTTTTGGGCAATTTGAAGCCGTACCCTCTCATGAAGTGACTTCACTAACTCTGCCTTCTTTTGTCCATCCAAACTACTCCTCCGGGATAGAGCATCAGCAACAATGTTCTCCTTACCTTGCTTGTAACGGATGACATAGGGAAATGTCTCAATGTATTCCATCCATCTAGCATGCCTTTTATTCAACTTACCTTGACCCTTGAGATGCTTCAATGATTCATGATCGGTGTGGATCACAAATTTCCTTGGCCATAGGTAGTGTTGCCAAGTCTCTAATGCACGAACAAGAGCGTAAAGCTCTTTGTCATAAGTATGGTAGTTCAGGGATGCCCCACTTAACTTTTCACTGAAGAAGGCTATGGGACGCCTATCTTGCATCAAAACGGCTCCAATCCCAATTCCGGAGGCATCACATTCAATCTCAAAAGCTTTGTTAAAATCAGGTAATGCTAACACAGGTGCAGAGCACAACCTTTCTTTAATAGTGGCAAAAGCATTCTCTTGATTAGCCCCCCAATGAAACCCAACATTCTTTTTAATTACCTCAGTGAGTGGTGCAGTAATGGTGCTGAAGTCTTTAACAAAACGCCGATAAAAGCTTGCTAAGCCATGAAAGCTTCTTACCTCAGTGATGCTTTTTGGCATTGGCCACTCCTTGATGGCCTTGACTTTCTCTTCATCCACCTCAATACCCTTTGTTCTAACAACATAACCAAGAAAAACAACTTTTTCCATGCAAAAGGCACATTTCTTGAAATTAGCATACAATTTTTCACATCTCAACACATCAAACACATATCTCAAATGGTCAATATGTTCATTTAAGTTCTTGTTGTACACTAAGATATCATCAAAGTACACAACCACAAACTTGCCTATGAATGCACGTAGGACATGGTTCATTAATCTCATGAAAGTACTGGGCGCATTTGTAAGTCCAAATGGCATAACCAACCATTCATAAAGCCCATATTTAGTCTTAAAAGCAGTTTTCCATTCATCACCCTCTTTCATTCTAATTTGATGGTACCCACTTTTAAGATCAATTTTACTGAAAATACATGAGCCATGCAATTCATCAAGCATATCATCCAATCTAGGAATGGGATGGCGATACTTTACCGTGATATTGTTGACCGCCCTGCAATCAATGCACATCCTCCACGTCCCATCCTTCTTTGGCACCAGTAGCTCTGGTACAGCACAAGGGCTCATGCTCTCCCTCACGTACCCCCTGCTCATCAAATCCTCAACTTGCCTCTGAAGCTCCTTTGTCTCCTCTGGATTACTCCTATAGGCTGGTCGGTTTGGAATAGCAGCCCCGGGCACAAAATCAATCTGGTGCTCAATGCCTCTAATGGGTGGCAACTCATTTGGCATCTCATCCGGGAATACATCCTCAAACTCCTGCAACAAAGAAACAGCCAAACTAGGAAGAAACTGGTTAGTTTCATCAAGAGTAAGATAAGACTCTTTATAGACAAGAAAAATCATAGGGCGATCTGCGAAGAAAGCCCTCTTAACCTCACTCTCTCTTGCATAGAAACTCACTTTTGCCTTTCCTTTTCTCTCAGAAGACTCTCTTTCTTTTTTCTCTAGTGGCTCTACTCTTTTTTCTTTACTCTCAGCCACCTCTCTACTTTCTTTTTCACTCTTTCTTTTATGCTCTTTTTCACTCTCACTCTTTCTTTTTTGCTCAATCTCTTTTTCACTCTTCCTTTTTTGATCACTCTCATTTTCACTCTTTCTCTTCTGATCACTCTCATTTTCACTTTTTCTTTTTTGAGCAACCTCACTTTTCAATTTCAATTGGTCCTCATAGACCTGGCTTGGAGTTAAAGGAGCAAGCTTAATTCTTTTGCCCTCCTTTTCAAAGCTGTACATGTTCTTGAACCCATCATGTGTCACCCTCCTATCATACTGCCATGGCCTCCCCAACAAAATATGGCCCGCATGCATAGGCACAACATCACAAAGCACCTCATCCTGATACTTCCCAATAGAAAAAGTAACTAACACTTGTTTATCCACCCTAACCTCTCCACAATCATTCAACCACTGCAATTTGTATGGTCTAGAGTGTTTTAAGGTTGGTAAATTCAATTTCTCAACCAAAGTAGTGCTAGCCACATTAGTACAACTCCCTCCATCAATGATCATACTACATACCTTATTGTTGACATGGCATCTAGTATGGAAAATGTTCTCTCTCTGTTGCTCTGCATCATCCACCTTAATGTGTGCATTAAGAGCACGCCTGGCAACAAGAGACTCACCTGTCACAGGGTATACCACTCCATCATCATCACTAGCATCATCCAACTCGGGCACCTCATCACTATCATCCTCACTCTCAGTCATCACCTCTCCATTGTCACGCATAATCATCACCCTCCTATTTGGACATTGAGAAGCAATGTGCCCTGAACCCAAACACTTAAAACATTTGATATCTCTATTCCGTGAAGGTTGGGATTCTACCTTGGGTTTGTTGCTAGTTCCCTCATCTTTTCCCTTAGGTGGTTCGGTCTTTCTCTTTGCTTCACCTGGATCATTCCTATCCCATTTTGATTTCCAAGTAGTGCTAGAAACCGAAGTGTACCTTGCTGTCCCTTTTCTCTTTAATTGTCTCTCCCCACCTTCATAGCCATGTGCACCATGTCCTCTATCTCCACATAATGTTGTAATTCAATTACATTGGCTATGTCCCTATTTAACCCACTCAAAAATCTAGCCATGGTGGCCTCTCGGTCCTCCTCTACATTAGCCCGAATCATGGCCACCTCCATCTCCTTATGGTAATCCTCTACACTCCTAGACCCCTGTGTAAGATTTTGTAATTTCTGGTTAAGGTCTCTATAGTAATGGCTAGGAACAAATCTCCGCCTCATGAGAGCTTTCAACTCTCCCCATGTCTCTATAGGCCTCTCATAATTCCTCCTCCTATTGGTCACTAATTGATCCCACCAAATAATAGCATAATCACTGAATTCAATTACCGCCAACTTCACTTTCTTCTCCTCAGAGTAATTATGGCAATCAAACACCAACTCTATTTTTTTCTCCCACTCTAGATAAACCTCAGGGTCAGTTCTACCTTGGAAAGGTGGTATTTTCATTTTGATGCTACCAAGGTCTCCATCTACACCATCCCGACCCCTTAGATTCCCCTCAAATCCTCTTTCATGCCTAACTCTTCTATTTCTACCCGACCCAACATCAGATGCTAAGTCTTCCTCATCCTCACCATCTCCTTCATTCTCATACTGATTTTCAACTCTATGCTCACGTCGCCTCCTGTCCCTCCCACCTTGTAGATTTCTAATCGCTGCTTCTTGATGATCCATCCTATCCCTCACTTCACCCAACACCAAGTTCAACCGCTCAAACTGTTGTTGCATGGCTTGCAACACGAAGGATGAGTTATCTGCTCTCCCCCTTGGTGATGCGCTACTCCGATGAGACATTATCAGGCGCTACACAAAAGAATGTTAGTGGGAAAAAAAAAAAAATAAACCTCACACACTCCCTCACGTGTTTACACTCGAATAATGACACTCCACTCGTGTTTCACTCTTAATTGGCTTTTTTCGATAATAGTCTCACACTCTCTTGCCTTTTACCTCAAGTGTTTTCCCACTCCAGTTCTTTAAGAACTAATTGACTCAATCAAGACAAAGCAACTTTGTTTTATCCCAACTAGTAATTAGGTCCAAGAAACAAGAACAAGAGAAACACGGAAGGAATGAAAAAAAATAGCACGTGAATCAAGGAAATTATACGAATGAAACAGTTAACAATAAGACAAGATACCAACTAGAATCACCCCCTTTGATGATAAGGCTCAAGAAAAAAATCCTCGAATTTTTTTTTTTTTTCCTTTCTTTTCTTTTCTTTTCTTTTCTTTTCCTTTCACCAACTGATTTGATCACAAACAAGAATAAGCAGTTGAGAAAACCCTAACAATAACTCAGAAACCCTTGGGCAAGTGATATACAGCAGCCCCTAGAACAAGAGATTTCAGCCAACACAAACCCTAGAACAATGAGTTTCAGCAACCCTAACAATAGTGAAGAAGTCTGCTAACCACCACTATTTTTTTTTTTTTTTTGTAATCAATCCTAGAACAATGAAGCCCTAGAATTAAATATGCAAGAAATAAAAGATAGAATAAGACCTGATTGGAAACCTTGCTCTGAATACCAAATGATATGAACCCGTGGGAATGAATTCCCTTGAACCCACAATCAATTTGAAAACTCCCCAAGAAAGCCAAAATTCAAGTCAAGGATGGAGAAACCTAGACCCGATGAGAACTCGTTTCAAGAACCTAGATTATATTAAAATCTAGACCCGTTGAAGAACCCGTCTCAAGAACCCAGATTACAAAGGAGGAACGCCACAAAGGTTGTGATTTACCTTTGATAAGTTCAAGAGTTCAATCAAGAACAAGAGGAGAAAACTCAACTCACAAATAAAATTCAATATTGTCCAATCTCTCAAATGAGGCTACAAAGAGTTTTTAAACCCAAACCTAATCAAAACCCTACCCAAAATAAAGCCCCTTTTTCCCAAAATTACCCTTGATGAACAGTACCGGCTACAGTACCCACGGCTACAGTAACCCCAACAATAAATTGATAAAACCCTAGTTCCTAAAATGTAACTTTCCAAATAAGCCCTTGGCCAAAATACAAGGCCTTCCCAAAAACATAGTTCATAAGAAATAAGACATGTGAGCCAAGCATTTTCAATCCCACTTATTCTAAACTAGTAAAATAAATCATTTAACCAAATTAGAAGCCTCCAATAACAATAGGCCGTATCTCTAAGTCATGTCTTCCTCAGCATGAATAAAGTGGATCAAAGCTGGTTCTTCTTCTTTCAGACCCATCTTCAGTGTTGGACTCTTGCTGGCTTCATCCCAAGTGGATTGCACCAATCCTTGCATTGCTTCCTTGATCTTCTTGGCCCTTGATCTTGTAATTAGCCCATCTGGAACTTGCAAAGGATTTTTAAGAGTAGGCCCACCTTGGTTCCTATCATTCCCCCTCTAGATATTCTTACACCACTCCAATTATATGCAAACTCAATGAATGGCAAGTGGGGAATGATGGGAACCAAGGTGGGCCTAGTCTTAAAGATCATTTGCAAATTTCAGATGGGCCAATTACAAGATTAAGGGCCAAGAAAATCAAGAAAGCAATGCATGGATTGGTGCAATCCACTTGGGATGAAGCTAGCAAGAGCCCAACACTCAAGATGGGCTTGAAAGAAGGAGAACCTGCTTTGATCCACTTTATTCAAGCTGTCGAAGACATGACTTAGATATACGGCCTATTGTTATTGGAGGCTTCTAATTTGGTAAATGATTTATTTTACTAGTTTAGAATAAGTGGGCTTGAAGATGCTTGGCTCACATGTCTTATTTCTTATGAACTATGTTTTTGGGAAGGCCTTGTATTTTGGCCAATGGCTTATTTGGAAAGTTACATTTTAAGAACTAGGGTTTCATCAATTTATTGTAGGGGTTACTGTAGCCGCGGGTACTGTAGCCGGTACTGTTCATCAAGGGTAATTTTGGGTAAATGGGACTTTATTTTGGCTAGGGTTTTGATTAGATTTGGGTTTAAAAACTCTTTGTAGCCTCATTTGAGAGATTAGACAATATTGAATTTTATTTGTGAGTTGAGTTTTCTCCTCTTGTTCTTGATTGAACTCTTGAACTTATCAAAAGTAAATCACAACCTTTGTGGCGTTCCTCCTTTGTAATCTGGGTTCTTGAGACGGGTTCTTCAACGGGTCTAGATTTTAATATAATCTAGGTTCTTGAAACGGGTTCTCATCGGGTCTAGATTCTCCATCCTTGACTTGATTTTTGACTTTCTTGAGGAGTTTTCAAATTGATTGTGGGTTCAAGGGAATTCATTCCCACGGGTTCATATCACTATGAAAATTGAAACCAGCTCCTTACCGAGCACAAGGATGTCTTTCCATGGAGTCTCAAAGACATGCCCGGCATTGGCAAGGAGTTTATAGTGCACATATTGAAGATCAGCCCGGGCGCACGGCCAGTCAAGCAGAACAGAAGGAATTTTAGCTCCGAGAAGTACAAGGTGATTGCAGAACAAGTAGACCAACTGTTGGCAAAGGGATTCGTCCGAGAAATGCAATATCCTAAGTGGTTTTCGAACATGGTATTAGTGAAAAAGTTCAACGGGAAGTGGCACATGTGTGTGGACTTTACAGACTTTAATAAGGCTTATCCAAATGATAGCTTTCCTCTACCGCGGATAGACCTGATTGTCAACATGACTGCTGGACACAAAATGTTAAGCTTTATGGACGCTTATTCAGGATACAATCTGATGGGAACCAAGGTGGGCCTAGTCTTAAATATCATTTGCGAATTCTAGATGGGCCAATTACAAGATCAAGGACCAAGAAGATCAAGGAAGCAATGCATGGATTGGTGCAATCCACTTGGGATGAAGCTAGCAAGAGCCCAACACTCAAGATGGGCTTGAAAGAAGGAGAACCAGCTTTGATCCACTTGATTCAAGCTTAGGAAGACATGGCTTAGAGAGAGGGCCTATTTTTATTTGAGACTTCAAATTTAGTTAAATGATTTATTTTATTAGTTTAGAATAAGTGGGCTTGAAGATGTCTGGCCCACACGTCTTATTTTCAATGAACCAGAGTTTTCAAGAAGGCCTTGTATTTTGGCCAAGGGCTTACTTGGAAAGTTACTTTTTTGGAGTTAGGGTTTTAAGAGGTACTGTAGCGTTACTGTAGCAGTACTGTAGCGTGACACTGTTCATCAGCGGCATTTTGGGTAAAAAGGGGCTTTATTTTGGCTAGGGTTTTAATTAGGTTTAGTTTAAATACTCCTTGTAGCCTCATTTGAAGAGTAGACAATATTGAATTTTATTTGTGAGTTGAGTTTTCTCCTCTTGTTCTTGATTGAACTCTTGAACTTATCAAAGGTAAATCACAACCTTTGTGGCGTTCCTCCTTTGTAATCTGGGTTCTTGAGACGGGTTCTTCAATGGGTCTAGATTTTAATATAATCTAGGTTCTTGAAACGGGTTCTCATCGGGTCTAGATTCTCCATCCTTGACTTGATTTTTGGCTTTCTTGGGGAGTTTTCAAATTGATTGTGGGTTCAAGGGAATTCATTCCCACGGGTTCATATCACAATCATATCTTAATGGGGTAAGCTAACCAAGAGAAGATGGCGTTTATAACCGATCAAGGATTTTATTGCTACAAAGTCATGCCTTTTGGCCTGAAAAATACCGGGGCTACATACCATAGATTAGTGAATAGGATGTTCAAACATCAAATTGGCTAAAATATAGAAGTTAGAAGGTTATGTGGACGATCTACTAGTGAAAAGCATGGAATTCAAGAAGCATATGGAGGATCTGAGGGAAGCCCTCGGAGTATTACTCCAGTACGGAATGAAGTTCAACCCAACAAAGTGCGCATTCGGAGTAGGCAAGTTTCTGGAATTCATGGTGACGGAGAGAGACATCAAGGCCAATCCCAAGAAGTTGTGGGTGATCATTGAGATGAAGTCTCCCTCGAATCTAAACGAGGTATAGAAGTTGGCGGGAAAAATAGCAGCCCTCAACAGATTCGTGTCCTGGTCAACAAAAAAATGTCTCCCTTTCTTCTAGATTCTGAAAAGGGCCCAAGATTAGGACTCTAAGTGTGAAAAAGCTTTGTTACAATTGAATGAGTACTTGGCACACCTACCATTACTCAGTCAGACTAGGCAAGGGGAACCTTTGTCATTATATCTAGCTGCGACCCCAGAAGTTGTATCTGCCGCATTGGTAAGGGAGGAAGGAAATGAACAACTGCCCGTGTATTATGTAAGCAAAGCTCTAAAGGGAGCAGAAAAAAGATATCTAAAGATAGAACTAATCACTTTTGCCATTCTGACGGCCGCACAGCATCTGCTGCCCTATTTTCAGGTGCATCCCATAAAAGACATTACCTCAGCGCTCTTACAAAAGGTATTACAAAGGCACGATGCTTCGGGAAGACTAATTAAGTGGTCCATCAAATTAAGCGAATACAACATCAGTTATGTTCCTAAGAGCACTAGTAGTGGACTCAACAAAGCTATATTTTGGCAAAAATTTAACTAAGTTGCATAAAAATTCATTGTAGTGGACTCATCAAAGCTACAGTATTTTTACCTTTCATCATTTTCACTAGCCAAATCTAGCCAGCCCAATTTGCTGGCCAAATATTATTTTGGCATAAAAAATTCCAAGTTGTAGGCCAAATCCTGACTTGTTGCACTGATTATAACATGCCACATGCACAATTGCGATTGCGAATGCCACTATATCCATCTCAGCCCCTGACTCAACCATTTGATTAAACATATCAATAACCAAACCAGGTTTGATTTCCATGATGTACAACCTAGCTAGTACAATCCAAGAAACAGTTTAGGAAAGAAAAAATACACCTTACAAGAAAATTGAATGTTAGAAAAAGTTAAACCAAAGAAGAAATTTGGTTTGGTAAACTACACCTTACAAGATAAAGAAAAAATCATTATTTATCAGTTAGGAATAATATGAATGTTGGAAAATTAATATGTACTTTTTTAATAATGAATAAATATTCAAATTATAATTAGAATTAAAATACATGAAAATGTTAAAATCAATATTTTAATAGAATAATGATAAATTTGGAGAGTCTGTTATTTGATGTTGTTGAAAAGTGGTTAGCTAAATTTATAAAAGTGAATTCTCTAGCCACATTTTGGCCAAACTTTGTTTAGTCCACTACTAATACTCTAAAACTGCTGTCAAGGGACAAGTCTTGGCTGACTTCGTAGCAAAAGTCACAAACTTCCAAGAAGAAATGCCAAAGGCTCCAACTGGGAAGCCACGGCAGGTGTACGTGGACAGATCCTCTTGTCGAATAGGGATAGTGTAGGAGTGTACATGGTAATAGGAAACTGGGCTGAGATGAACCATGTGATACGGCTGAATTTCAAAATGACAAATAACGAAGCTAAGTAAGAAGCGGTGCTTGCCGAATTGGCCATAACAAAAACCTCAGGTGGGAAAGAAGTCAAAATGAAGGCAAGCTCGCAAGTGGTGGTCGGCCAAGTCAAGGGGGAGTATCTAGCAAAGGGGAAAAGTTAATAAAGTACCTCCATCAGGTGCAGGAAGGGTGTAATCATCTCCAATATTTTCAAATCGAGCGGATCCCTCGAGCTGACAACTGGAAAGTTGATCGATTAGCACGAGCGGCCTCGGCAAAGTAGGAAGAAAGTTTGTCGTGGAAAGTAAGCATCTGGGCAATCGACACACCAGCTATAGGAGCTGAGATCATGGAGGTAAGAAGGCACACCCCGGCATGGGTGGATGGCAAAATAAGATATTTGAAGACTGGAAACCTTCCTACCTCTCGTGAGGAAACGAGGAAGCTCAGGAATAGGGCGGCCCAATTCACTATAATAGATGGAATGTTATACAAGTGAGGATTCTCGGCACCATTACTAAGATGCATCTTGAAAGAAGAAGCTGACTACGTCATGAAAGAGGTGCACGAAGGAGCATGTGGGAATCACTCGAGAGGGAGATCCCTCGCCGTGAAATCCTAAGAGCAGGATACTACTGGTTAAACGCCCTAAAGGATGGAAGAGAATTTGTAAAAAGATGTTTCCATTGGCAACTGCATACTCCGATCCCGAACAACCCTCCTGAAGAGCTAAAATCAATAATCTCCCCTTGGTCGTTTGCTCAAGGGAGCATAGACCTTCGGTCCTATGCCTCCGAGCAAGGGGCACTAAGTTCATCATAGTCATCATAGATTATTTTACCAAGTGGGCCGAAGCCAAAGCAATGGCGACGGTGACTACCCAAAGCATCACTAGGTTCATGTGGAAAGCTATAATATGTAGATTCGGGATACCACAAAGCATTATCTCCAACAAAAGAAAATAGTTTGACTCCAAGCATTACCGTGAGTGGTGTGCTGAGCTCGGGATCAAGGTCAAATACTCGTCCCCAAGCCACCCTCAAGCAAACGGGCAGGTTGAACCAACCAACAAGACCATTATAGATATATTAAAGAAGAAGGTAAGGGAGAAGAAGGGGACATGGGCAGACGAACTCCCTGGAATCTTGTGGGCATATAGAACGACGGCGAAAACATCAACCGGTGAAACTCCTTTCACCTTGGCCTACGGAAGTGAAGTAGTGATACCAGTGGAGGTGGGGTTACCTAGCCACAGGAGGAAAGGCTTCGATGCTTTCGCTTTCTTAAGTTCCTCAACCCCTCTCTCCATCTGATTGAGGTAAGCGGCTAGACTGTCCCATTTAGCTCCGATGGCCTCTGCTTCACGTTGATACCGACTGGTTTCTTCTAAGGAGCTCGCCACCTCCAATCTAAGCAAATCAACCTGACCCAACATCTTCAACTCGTAATCCCAGC
Source organism: Juglans microcarpa x Juglans regia (assembly GCF_004785595.1). Taxonomy (NCBI): domain Eukaryota; kingdom Viridiplantae; phylum Streptophyta; class Magnoliopsida; order Fagales; family Juglandaceae; genus Juglans; species Juglans microcarpa x Juglans regia. The sequence continues at coordinate 14,687,907 of NC_054606.1, forward strand.
CGACGGGCCCTCAACAATTTCAGTTCCGACGATTGAGGCGATAGGATAGTTAGATACAACTATAGTAATCCCAGCCAACGAGCCCTCAACATCTTCAACTCGTAAAGACTCCCCGAAGCCATCTAAAGAAGGAGGAAAACTGCTTGATATGGTACAGGGCACATTTAGGAAGTTTGGGTTCAAGATCGCGATGATGTCGCCCTCATCCAAGGTAAGGTCGTCTTCTGGGGCTGCTAGTGCGGGGAAGTCTGTGGAGCTACCTCAGAAGGGACATTAGGCTACAAGGCGAACTCAGCCTCTATCACCAACTCCAGATCAACCTCAGCTTGGTCCATGAGCTCGTCAAAGGAGTTGGTCGTGGGTACTTGAGGGTGACTTGGGCCCTCTCTGCCACTAGCCAAAGGTGGTGGTAAGGGCCCACCCATGGTGGAACTTGATTCATCCGAAGGCTTTACTTCCAAACGAGCTTTCTTCTTTTTCTTATCCTTTGTCATTGGTGGTGGCCCCCTTTTTAAACCGCCCGCTGGCGACAAGGTGCCCAAGAATTCACGACCAAGAACATGTGTCCTGCTAGGCACCATAAAAAATCTATCAATATTAGAAGGGGTTAAAATGGTATCTGACCAAGTGGAATTGCAATTCAAGTCTACCCAAGATTGTACCAACTAGATGCGAGCCTGTTCTCGGGAGGAAAGAATGATCTCAAAGCTCATCAGGAACCGAAGACCATAAAGCCCTAATGGGTGGAACTCATGATTCGCGGCCTCATTAGTAGGAAACTCCCAACCATCCCCAGATACGAAGAAAATTTTTATTTCCCAATCCTTGGCTAATGGAAATCAAGGTAGGCCTACTCTTAAAGATCGTTTGCAAGTTCCAGATGGGCCAAATACAAGATCAAGGACCAAGAAAATTAAGAAAATAATGCACAGATTGGTGCAATTCACTTAGGATAAAACTAGCAAGAGCCCAACACTCAAGTTGGGCTTGAAAGAAGGAGAACCAATTTTGATCCACTTAATTCAAGCTGTGGAAGACATGACTTAGAGATATGGCCTATTGTTATTGGAGGCTTCTAATTTGGTTAAATGATTTATTTTATTAGTTTAGAATAAGTGAGCTTAAAGATGATTGGCCCACACTTCTTATTTTTAATGAACTAGGATTTTCGGGAAGGCCTTGTATTTTGGCCAATGGCTTATTTGGAAAGTTACTTTTTAGAAACTAGGGTTTCAAGAGGTTACTGTAGCGTTACTGTAGTCATGCATACTGTAGCCATGACACTGTTCATCCAGGAGCATTTTGGGTAAAAGGGGCTTTATTTTGGATAGGGTTTTAATTAGATTTGGTTTAAATACTCTTTGTAGCCTCATTTGAAGCCTTAGACAATATTGAATTTTATTTGTGAGTTGAGTTTACTCTTCTTGTTCTTGATTGAACTCTTGAACTTATCAAAGATAAATCACAACCTTTGTGGCTTTCCTCCTTTGTAATCTGGGTTCTTGAAACGGGTTCTTCAACGAGTCTAGATTTTAATTTAATGTAAGTTTTTGAAACGAGTTCTCATCGGGTCTAGATTCTTCATCCTTTGACTTGATTTTAACTTTCTTGGAGAGTTTTCAAATTAATTGTGAGTTTAAGGGATTTCATTCCCACAGGTTCATATCATTGGCATAGGAATATTTGCGCTCCAATTGGACCGGTTTGTTGTGAGCCCTAAAGCTACAAAGATTCCCTTCCAAGCATCTGAAACCATGCAAAGAAAGAAATTCATGAGCCATGACGTCAGGGTAGTTATCACCAGTCAATACGCACCACCAGAGAATGCAGCAAGCCATCAGGATTCGCTAGGCATTGGGCACAAGTTGAGCCGGAGCAAGACCCTCTAACACGTCATGAACGAGTCGTACAAAGGGCAAACGAAGTCCCATCACGAACATAGCCAAGTACAAAGTAATAGAAACTACCATACCTCTCACATCGACTGCTCCACGACGCTGGTCAGGCAAACTCAGAACCATCGAGTCTAGGGTGTTGAAGTTATCCCTCTCAAAGTCTAATTCGCTAAGGGAGACGGTGGACGACCATCGATGGCCCTAAAAAATTGAGCGAGGAGCAAACCCCCCTCCAACAATAGGGTTAACAGCCGCCTTTTCCAAGCGAGGAGGAGGGTCGCAGGGTCATGAACATTTGGCTCCACGAGAAGAACAAAAAGAGTTACCTTTAGAAGAAGTCATGGATTCGTAAGGAAGATTGAAAGACAATGCAGGAAAGCAGAGTGCTCGAAAAGGGAGAAAGGGGAGTACCAAAGAGAAAAAATGGGAAAATGGGGATGCCTGAAAATTATAAATAATCGTGATAGTTAAGTGGGGTATGCGAAAAGGCACGAAGCCAAAGCGGCTTCTTGACAGTGGGGCATGAAATGACAAAAACCCAAACAACAAAGCAATGCCATGATTACAAGTCTCATCATGCTACGCGTGATAAGACTTTGTGGGGGTAACTGGAAGGGGTTTAATCGTCTTCCGGGGGCCTACTGGGTCGTATCATGGGCTTGGGTCATAGCACAACCTGATAACCTAGAGTCCAGGGCCTAGTCCACTCCAGGAATGTGATAGCCAGTAGTGAGAGAACTTATTACAAGTCCCATCATGTTGCGCTTGATGAGACTTCATGGGATAACTGGAAAGGGTCTAATCCTCTCTCGGGAGCCTGCTGGGTCATATCATGGGCTTGGCCCGTAGCACAACCTAGGGGTGTAACCGGTCCGGTCCGATCCAGTTTTGGACAAAATCTAGGACCAAACCGGTATGTACTGGTTTTTCATTTTTTAAAACCGATTACGCCCCGGTTACTCTTCTAAACCGGTACATCCGGTTTTACCAGTTTCCTGTCTGGTCCGGTTTTCCAGTTTTCCCTTTTTTTAAAATGTAAAAAATATATAATAAAGTGTTATTTCTTATAATAAAATGTTATTTATAATTTAATATATATTATGTTTAAAGCACATGATCAATTAAATTTTCATCTTTAAGATTAAACTTTTATTTTATAAATTATAATAAAATTATCTTATATATAATTATATTAATAACATATGATCAAAAAAATTACAAATGTTCATATTTAAGATTAACATTTTATGTTATAATTTATAAATTATAATATGAAATTATTTCATATATGATATATAATTATATATTATATATAAAAATTTAATATGTAATTATATATTATATATAAAACTTATATATATATAAATATCTTGTATAATATATAAAATTAATTTTTATATATATATTTTTTCCAACCGGTCCGATTCGGTCCGGTCCGGTTCCGGAAACTATGGAACCAAAACCGAACTGGTTCCGGCCGGTTTTCATAATATACGAACCGGTTCCGGACCGGACAGGTTCAAAACCGGACCAACCAGTCCGGTCCGGTTCGGTCTGATTCGGTTTTCCAGTTTTTCGGTTTAAATTTACACCCTTAGCACAATCCGATAACCTAGTTAATCCAAGGCCTAGTCCAATTCAAGTATATTCTGGCTAGCACCAAAGGAACAACCGCCCGAAAACTTGAAGAAAAGGGTTATCAGCTCATTCAAGATAAGCTAAGCCCCAATATCCTGAAGGTTTGAATTTCAAATAATGGGTGAGATAGTTGTCGCGTAACAACAGGAAGTATTGTGAGCTCTATTTATGCCATTCAGATATGATTATAAGACTCATCTAAATGAATTGCTAGAGGGATCTTCATTATCTTCACTGACTTAGGTATCAAAGGCGTTCCCTCTAACCCCCAAACCTCATTTCTCTTTGATTGCAGGTGATTGTGTATGCAAAACTGTGAGTCACATCTAAAACAACATAAAAACTTAGAAAACAACAAAAAAGTTTTTGATAAACAAACAAATTTATAAACTATCTTACTAAGAACAAATAAAATTATGAAAACTGTTAAAAATATTTTTAAAACACTGGAAAAAAGAAAAAGCCGTAATACAACAGATAAGAAATAAAATCAGAGAAATTTTTAAAAAATAACAAAATTGATAAATAAAATATAAATCTTAAACACAAATAAGAAATCTAGACAGGTTTGAGAGGTAGGATGAGACACAAAATTCTCATCTCAACTCATCATTACACATTTTTCAAATTTCCATACAAAATATAATAAAAAATTTAATTTTTTCAAATCCCAATACACATTTTTCAAATCTCAAAACAATAATAATATTAAAACATAATATTTTAAACTTTCAAATAAAATATAAAATTCTCCTAATTACTTTTTAAAGTTTTTTTTTTCAATTTTATTACCGTTCACAACAGATGTATGGTCTTCTAATTGGTGCTAAAGTTACGATCAACAATCATGTCAATATTTTCCGTCAAGAGATTGATAAAATCCTAATAGAGAACCAATTTCAAACTCTTAAAAAGTCGGTTACTTGTAGAGGATTTTGCAGTGTTTTAAATTTCGTACCGTACCGGCCGGTACGGCCGAAATTTTTCGTTTCGGTCGTCCGGCCGGTACAGGTACTATATCTGTTCCGTACCGGTCAAAATACCGGCCTGAATTTCGGCCTGTACCCGCTTATATTTCAACCGGTACCGGCTGATATTTCGGCCTGTGTTTTTTTTTTTTTTGTTTTTTCAAACTACAAGCTTATTTTTTAACCCCCAATTCATATTAGACTATTTATAATTTTTATATATATGTATTTATATATAATTTATTTATATATAGACTATTATTTTAGAATATGATTTTTATATATATTTATATATATAATTTATTTATATATCGACTATCCCGAAACGTTATCCCGAAACGCTATCCCGAAACGGTACCTGTACCGAAATATTTCGTTCCAGTGCCTTGACCGGTACGGCGTCCGGTATGGTATTCAAAACATTGGTATTTTGCCCTTTTGACAATAGTTTTGCAATCTTTATCCCTTTTGTAGCAATACAAAATTTTATATATTGCACCAATATAAATGTATGTGATAATAAATATATAGTTAAATTTATGTTGAAATTTTTAGCAATAATATATTTTGACTTCTTGAAATAAAAAATATTTTTTTCCTGCATGCTGTTATAATCATCATTACTATTAGGTCTTGTTTGGATTGAGAGTTAAGATGAGATGAATTGAAATGAAAGTTGAAAGTTGAATAAAATTTTGCTAAAATATTATTTTTTTTAATATTATTATTGTTTTAAATTTTGAAAAAGATGAATTGTTTATTATATTTGTGTGAAAATTTGAAAAAAATTATAATGATGAGATGAAATAAGATGAATTGAAGTTACTTCTCAATCCAAACGGGATCTAGAATTCGCTTGGATATTCAAATGAGATGAGATAATCTGTGAATAATAATAAAATAGTTTGAGATAAGATGTTTTATGGAGTTTTAGGAAATGAGAAAAAAAATTGAATAAAAATATTATAAAGTTAAAATATTATTTTTGTTTAGGAATTTGAAAAAGTTGAATTGTTATGTTTTGTTTGAAGATTTGAAAAAGTTGTAATAAATAGATTGATTAAATGAAAAATTTGAAAATTTGAAATTGAAAAGTATTTATGTTTGAATATTCAGATAAGATGAGATGAGAGACTCTTGCAATCTAAACCTAAATAATTTGTTAATGGTACAGGGCTCTCTACATGTAAAAACTCTATTACTTAAAAAGTTTTATTACCCACGATAATTTCCCGCAGCCTTTAAACTGGCGAACTTGGTATCCTAATAGAGTACTGCTATATCTCCCGAGAGATGTAGTCCAAGAATCCACCGAAAAGGCAAAAGTAATTTTTTTTATTTTTCTTTTCTTTTTTTTCATTTATTTTTTTAATCATCATAAACATTTAAAAAAAAAATTCACAATATCAATAAAAAACACTTATTTAATCACCAAGTAAAAAAAAAAAATCTCATTTGGAACACAAATTCGGATCTCAAAGCATTTTTGATCCTAATATGAGAAGTTAAAGATTTATGTCATTTAATACCCAATTTAAATATGAAAACATTTATGGGACGCTAAAGTGTGGGTGATCTTTTAAGATTCTTGGGAATTCTAAAATATTACTGTGGGAGGTGAATTCTAAAATATTCTTAGGACGCTAACGTGTGGGTGATCTTTATAGCCAAATTAACAAAATTTATCCTTAGAGTCGAGTTATAACTAAAAGGAATTCAAATGCCCATTAGAATCTAGATTCTATCACCTCTCTTTCATACCCAAGCATTGACCAAGTCAAAGTTGGTATTCCCATCATCCAACTCGGACTCCAATTTTAAGTTGGTATGCCCATCCTCCGACTCCGACTCCAATTTTATCGGAGACCGAATCCGACCTCCAACTCCGGCTTCAAATTGTACATCTTTCAATCCGACTCTGACTCTAACTTGTCGGAGCGGAGTCGGATTTTAGACTTTTTTTTAGACTTTTTTTTACTTTTTTTAAATTCATATTTGACCCACTTTTTAAAAAAAAAAAAAATTTGTGTGAGTGAGCTTTCAAATTTCAATTTTTTCAAAAATTACAATCTAATCACTTTTGCTTCAATTTTACTAAAACATAACAAAAAATATAACTAAATAAAAATAAATAACATACTAACATGCTTCAAAAAATTAAAAATAAAGTAAAAAAGTCTTATTGTTACATGTACTCCCATCGTCCACATCCAACTAACATCACTACAATAAACATCCACACACATCATCCACATCAATCATAATAATATTTATTTCCAACTACTACAACAAACATTTTATAAGTTCTCATTTTGATAACAAAAAGAAACCCAACGTAAATTTAGGTAAATGTTTCCAACAACAACAAATGCCAATGCCCAACAAATGAACCAAAATAAATTAAATGTTCTAAGTGCTACTCTAACTTCTAAGTTGTGCCTGAAAAGAAAAAAGAAATATGAAAAGATTTTAATAAGAAAAATATTTTTGGACCTACATGATAATACCAGTGCAGGAAAATTATAAACACGGGTACCATTTTGGGTGGTCAAGAAATTAAAATCTCTATCCATATATAATTCCATCAAATTTTTTATGGCCTCGCACCTGAATTGACATTCTCAAGCAATAAGTCCCAAAGCAATATAATTTATAATGCAATATAAGCTCATAAATGGAAGTTTGTACATTTACTTTTATAAGATGATCAAACTTTTTTCTTTCAAGAACTTTGTTTCGTTTCAAGTATTAAAAATATCATTAGGCCATAAGAGAGAGCCCATTCATCTGTATTTAGACGAGTTCAAATCTGCACAGATAAAAAGCAAAAAAAAAAAAAAATGATGAGTAAAACCAGAAATTGGGGTTGTTTTAGGCCCCCACATGTTCACGTTTATCATGCAATGCATCCCCACAAAAACAGTCCAAAAAATACAACACACATATATTAACTCAAATTGGGGTTGTTTGGGCTTACAATCACTAAAAAAGCCCTACATGTTCAGTTTAATCATTCAATACATCCTCACAAAAACACAACACACATATATTAACTCAAATTGGGGCTATTTAAAACAGCCCCACCTGTTTAGGTTAATCATTCAATACATCCCCACAAAAACAGTCCCAAAAACACAACACACAATAGGCAGATTCACCAACACAGCCCCACTCCAGCTCAAAAATAGCCCCATGCTATCTCAAATTTACACACAAACAGTCCCACATAATACAAGTTCAAACCCCAAAAATCAACATTCACACAAATTTATCTATAATGTACGTTTGTCCATAAAAAGTTAAAAACAGTCCCAACTATAAAACAAGGATAATATAATAAAATCAGTCACATAAAATCAAACCACAAAAATTTACAACACACAAACAAGGCCGCTCCACATAATCAGTCACATAAAATCAACCAAAATCAGAACATGTAATAAACCAAAACCAACACCAAATCAAGAAGGGGCTGAGTAGGTACTTACTATCGTGATTGTGGTGAACCAAAATCTGGAAGAAGTAGTGAAGCACTATCAAAAGCCAATATCAAGGAAGGGTGAGTTTTCTTCTTCTTCTTCTTCTTCTTCTTCTTCTTCTTCTTTTTTTTTTTTTTTTTTTTTTTTTTTTTTTTTTTTTTTTTTTTTTTAAAAACTTATGCATTCTTTTGAATCTTTTTACTGATTTATTGGTTGTGATTCTATGAAACTGATTTATTATTTAAATTTTGTGTAAGTGATCTATTGGTTGTGATTCCAGTGAAATTGATCTATTGTTTCGGGTATATATTTATCTTCATTTATTCGTGTTTGCAACCCCTACAAAGTATATGATTCATGGCATTTATTTGTATGATTTAATTTCAATTTGACTTTATGAATCATTGGTTGTGAATATGTTGCACTGTGTTTATGTCATACTAAGTAAGTATGATCTACAAATCTAGAAAATTAATCGATTATCAGTGGGCACCCATTGCTAATCCATTATCAGTGGACACCCAATGTTTTGGGACTGTTTTGCGAAGGTGTTTTGAATGCTAAACCTGAACATGCAGGGCTGTTTTACAATATTTACAATATGTGTTGTGATTTTTATTTACTTTTTTCATTGGTTGTGAATTTAGTTGTGAATCCTTGGTTGTGAATCTGATCATGACGCTTTTTTGATTTGTTGTATTGTGTTGTAATTTCAAATCATGAATGTTGAAGGCACAAACACTCATACGTCCACCTTTGCATCATGTCCAGAAGGACCACAACAGCCTTTTGAGGCCCCCATTATCAAAGAGTTTAGTGAACCATTAGATTCTTTCGGTGGGCACTTTTATTACTTTCCGTTCTACCCCTCGTCCTCCACTAGGTAGTAGAAATCCCAAGAATATGTTTGAGGTATAAGATCACTTCAAAAGAGTCGTTGATTATGGTCCCGATGAACCTACAACCACTTATAACCATTGTGGGAGGTTGTGGAAATGTCATCCCAAGACGTAGAGCACTTCAGCCTTGAAAGCAAAAATCTCCATTTGCCCTAAAAACCGTAAGAGTAGATTGGATAATAGTTGACAATTCTTGATCTCAAAGGCAAGAGTTGAAGGAGGGAAATGGGAAAAGATACTAGGGATTACCTTTTTTAGTTGTTCAGGGCCAAAGGTTTCAGGACTACATTAAATCCCTTGATGCTAGGTTTTCTATTCCTTCTCGTTTTATAGTAATGAGGGATTGTATGAGGCTATTCTTGAGAGAGAATGATAGTTTGAAAAAAAATACTAAGCAAATTATGTTCTTGACCACCGACACTTAGACGTTTATTCAAAACATCAATTATATGTGTGTCACGACTCCTTTTATTGATAGTAGTTGGAAGTTGCATAAGCTGATAATTTGATTTAGTTGTATTAGAAATCACAAAGGGGCAACGATTGGGAAGGCGTTGGAAGAGTGTATACTTGATGGGGAGATTGACAAAATTCTTACAATAACGGTAGACAATGCTTCATTTAACAACTCTTCTATTGATTGGTTGAGAACACCTGAAGTTGTAAAAATGGAGTCTGCTGCGGATCATGCCTTTATTCACATGAGGTGTACTGCGCACATTTTAAACCTTATTTGTCCAAGAAGGCTTAAAAGACGTTGATGATTCAATCACAAAGATCCACAATTTGATTAGGTATGTGAAGTCTTCTCCCTAAAGATTTGTCACTTTCAAGCCTTGTGTTGAGAGGTCAAAAGTTCCATGTAATAGTTTTTTATATCTTGACGTACCTACTAGATGGAACTTGACTTTTCTTATGTTGGATGTGGCAGATAAGTATAAAAAAACTTTACAACTTTTGTGTGATGAGGATCCTTACTCATGAGTTTATTTGTCTGAAGATGGACATGGGATAAGAGGATTAGGAGCTCCCGTGTTTGATGATAGGGAGGCTATAAAAGACTTTTTGAAGTTTCTAGAAATATTTTATAATGTCACATTGCGTGTTTCTAGTACATTATATGTCACTGTAAATCTATATTTGATGTTTGAACAGTTTTTGTGACAATAATAATTGACGCTTGAGTGCAATAGCTTTTAGAATGAAAACAAAATATAATAAATATTGGAATGGATCTTGGAAAGATAAATAAGTTGTTGTTTGTTGTTGTCATTTTTTATCTGCGGTACAAGTTGGTTAATTAAGCATATTGGTTCAATCAAACATTGGGTAATGAGAAGGGTGAGAAATTTGTTGAAATCCTCAAGAGGGATATGAAACTTTTGTATGAAGAGTATGTTACATTTGGTGGTGGGTATATTGATGGGTCTAAGTCAAGTATTTTTGACACTCATAATGAGAGTGGTATCTCAATGGGGAGTAGCTCTTCAATTAATCCCTTGGTTTTTTTAAGAAACTTCCATAAAGAGCATAAATTAGCAAGCTTGATGGACTGTAAGTCGGAGTTAGAACAGTATTTGTTGGAAGATATTGAGATCGCTATAGAGAGTTTTGATATTTTAATTTGGGGGAGGGTCAACTAAATATCCAGTTCTTGTTATAATGGCGAGAGATTTCTTGGTCATTCCGATCACTACCATATCATCTGAGTCAGCATTTAGATTAGGAGGCCGTGTCCTGGATTCGTTTCTGAGTTCTTTGGCTCCTAGAATTGTGGAGGCTCTTGTGTGTATGCAAAATTGGTTGAAATCCACTCCATATGCTTGAGTCAAAATTATCTTGATACAATTGATGATGCAGAGATATATAAATTAGACTAAGATAATATATTTCAAATTTAATTAGTTTTGTTATATATCTTGATTTGTCATTTTTTATACTAATTTTTTTATATTTTAACATCTTAATGTAGAATTGACCACCAGTATAGCTAGTTTACTGCATGAACACAATTGAGCTTTGAGGTGCATTTGTGAAATTGTGTATTTTGTTGTTTGTTCAATTTTTTTCTATTTTATAAATTTATGTGGAATCTTATTTTCTCACTAATTTTGTTCTTTTTTCTTCAAGCCCAAGTTGGAATGACACTCACTTTATTAGTTCTTTTATTGGAATGGGAACAACTTATTTGTTTTTTTGTTGTTGTTGGAATGAGAACTTCTTGTTGATGGATGATGGATGAGTTGAATGAATGGTAGATGATGGATGCTTGTTGGCTTTGTTTGGTTTTGTTTGTTGTAGGAATGAGACACTAACATGGAATTTAAGTTGTGTTGTCGGTTGTAGACTTTAGTTGGGAACAATTAATAATATTTGATAGCTTGTAAGGTTTTAGTTTTGGCTTGTAAGTTTGTAACTTCTTGTTGTAGTAAATTAGTACTGATTAATTCTAGATTTGATTATATTTTTTAACTTGTAGTGATTCTAGTGTATGATTTAAGATTTGTAATTTTGATTATATTTTTTTTAACTTGTAGTGATTCTAGTGAATGATTTAGCTTTGTAATTTTGGTTATGTATTTTTAATTTGTATAAATGCTTTATTTTTGCAATTTTGGTTATGTATTTTTAATTTGTATGAATTATTGGGTTTTTACAATTTTGGTTATGTTTTAATAAAATTGAAATTTGAAAAATATTCTTTTAAAAAACTAAAATATGGAAGCCAAAATCTAATTAGTGAGAGTCCAAAATTTTTAAATTGAAATTTTAAATGGGCTAAGAAAAAAAGCCTAATAAACAAAGCTCAAATCTGACTCACTTCCGACAAATTGGAATCGAAGTCGGATCAAAGGCTAGAAGAATTAGAGTTGGAGTCAAAGGTAGGGCAATCCAACTTCGAAACTGTCGTTGCTCAGCCTTCGCTAGATTGTGCCATAATATTTTTCCTGTTTCCTTAACAAGAAGTTGACTAGATATTTGCTCTATACGGTAATCATCCTGATTCTCAACTTCTCTCAAGGTATTTTTTGTGAATTTATTGTCTTTTTCAATAGTTGATTTGTTTCCAAACTGGTGCACTCCCCTGCCACGTCATCATCTTCTTCCTATTGTATGGTAGGGTTTGATCTTGTATGCACCCTTCCTCCATTTTCATAGTTGAGACCTCTAAGATTAAAAAAAGAAAAAAATCCATAAACCCACCATATGGAATTGCTAACATTAAAGACATTTATATAACGAGCCCATCATCATGGGTAGAGTTTTCAGTACAAAGATTTTCTTAATGGGAGCACTAAACTGTTTAAGTAAACCGTGCTTAAAAATTGCAAAAATTGTAGGCAATGCTCCCAAACTCGGAGTATTTGAATGGATTTTTCTAATTAAATTTATAGAAAGAATCTCTTAAAACTAAGCTAGATCGTCTTTACAAATTTGGAAGACAATATAGCTTCTCCAAATACTTTTTATTCTAAAATGATTTTGTCATGAATAAAAGTACTTAAATCATATAAAAAATAATCGAATATAAGGGTATTTGACAAATTTTAAATAAAATAAAATACTCCGATTCTCTAAATTTGGATGAGGAAGCATGAATTTTGAATTTGGAGCTCAGCGACATAGTCCCACAAGGACACGACCGTCATTTAGAGATTACAAGAGACCCAATAGGGCCATTATATTGAGAAAGAAACGAGAAACGGGGTTATGGAAGACACGCGTCGTCACAGGACTGACATTACCCATTGGGGGAGGGCGTGCGCTTCGGAGATCGGGTCACCGAGTCATTTAAAAAAACAACAGGGAAGAGTACGGAGTGACGGACCCATCATCCACTGTCGATGCCGAACCCTAAAGGATCTGAGCCGTTGGTTTCCATGACATCCTCATATTTAATCCCCCAAACAGGGAATTCCAGTCACTTTGGACTTATCGGAGTGGGGAGGGGACAAATTACAAAAGGGTTCAGCGTTGACACTGTGAGTGAATTTGAACTCTCTTTTCTCTTGGCCCTCTTTCTCTTTCGCTGTTTTCTTCAACTCTCAGGTTCTCTCTCTCTTTGAGTTTGGGGTTCTCTCTCCACTGCTCCACTTGTTCATTTCTGCTCCATTTTCATCTTGTGTTTCTGAAACTGTTTTCTGTTGTTTTCCAAGAAACGTTTTGTTTTATGGATTTTCTAGTCAGGTTCTATATCTGTAATGCTGCTTCTAATTAAGCTATGTTTGGGTATTGCATGTGGGTGAGCTCGATCTGTGACTGTTTTCTCTGTTTCTGCTTTTGGTATCTCCTTTGGTTTGAAGTAAACTATTTTCTTTTGTATTATTAAATGTTTGAGGCATTGTGAAGGCGTTTCGGTTACTATTTTTGTCGTTAATCACCTGGCTTTCGTCACTACTGAGGATTTCACGCCTTTTTATTTTTTCGCTTTCGAAATTTTTTCTTTAAAAGTAATTTTTGTGTTTTTTATTTCTCTAGGTATTTTTGTGATTTTTTGAACTTGGTTCCTACTGTGTTTTTGTGCTTTCTTTTCTTCAGGACAGTTTATTTGGGTATTTAACGTCCTAAAGCTCGATCTGCCCTTATTTTCGCTCTTTTGCTTGCAGCGTTACTGGAATCTCCAAGTCTTGCTCTTTCAGCAGCGGTTCGTTGATTTTTAGGTATTATGCTCTGTGAATTTATCTGGTTCTTGCTTGCATGCTTGGTTTATGTTAATGTGTTTTTAGAAACTTCTTCTTGAAGGTGTTTTTCTTTTAAAAGAGAATCTAAGCGTTTTGCTCTCCTTGGGAATATCTATCGCTGAGTAGTTTTTCTTTCTGGTTTATGTGTTTTATTCTTTGTTCGCTTGGTTTGGCATGCCATTTCTTTTTCATATCCGACTATTAACATCCGGCCATTTGGGCATCTTTTAAGTTTCCTTGCTTTTTGATGTTTTTTTCTTTAAAATTTTTCCATTTTGTCTTCTACACTTAGGTTCTGTGTAATAGATCATTTTTGTTCCGGTGTTTTCGACTTTCAAGAGAGCTCTAGGGTGTTGCATGAGTTTTCACATTGTCGCTTCTGTCAAAATTTTAGGCATGTTGGTTTGTTAGAGATTTAGCTAGCTTCCTTTTCTTAGTACCTGCTTTTTCTGCGGTCGAGTCTTCTGTTGCTTGTTACTCTTCGGGAGATTGTTTTCCTGGTAAATTTTCCTTCAATAAATGAAGTATCTTTTGTATACTTCATGTGGACTTGTTGCACTTATTAGTGAATAATTATTACTTAATAGAAAAAATTGGCTTAGGTTATGGATTCATTCGAGCCAGACGATAATGGGGCAACAAATGGAAACGGAGCACAGGAAGCACTGCCGCCTCCTCCTCCTGTTATCCCACCAGATGTTGTTCCAGTGTGTGCTGGACCTGAACAGCGTCCTGAACCTGTTAAGAAAAAGGTTGTGCGAGTTCCGATAGCTAGGCGTGGTCTTGGAAGCAAAGGGCAAAAGATTACTTTGCTTACTAATCACTTCAAAGTTATGGTTACTAATGTTGAGGGCCATTTCTTCCACTATAGTGTATGTTTCCATAATCATAAAACACTCATTTTGGGTTGTTAGAAGAAGTTTTGAGTTTTTCAATGTGGTCATATACGTTTGAACTGCTGTCTTTCATACAGGTTTCTTTGAGTTATGAAGATGGGAGACCTGTCGATGGTAAAGGTGTTGGAAGAAGGGTGATTGATAGGGTGCAGGAGACTTATGACACTGAGTTAGCGGGAAAGGACTTTGCTTATGATGGGGAGAAGAGTTTGTTCACTGTTGGTCCACTGCCCCGCAACAAACTTGAGTTTACTGTTGTACTTGAGGATATTCAGTCAAACAGGTGTACATACAGGGTTTGTGATTGTTTTATTCTTAGAGATGCTTATTGTTGTTAGTTTGTAGCTAATTTTTAGAAACCTTCCATTCTGTTTAGAAATAACGGAAACCGTAGCCCTGATGGCCAAGGAAGTCCAAATGAGAGTGACAGAAAAAGAATGCGACGTCCATATCAGTCAAAGACATTCAAAGTAGAGATTAGCTTTGCTGCCAAGATTCCCATGCAGGCCATTGCAAATGCATTACGTGGTCAGGAGTCTGAGAACTCTCAAGAAGCCCTCAGAGTGCTGGATATTATATTGAGACAGCATGCTGCTAAACAGTGAGTGAATTAATTTTCCCAGTTTTCTTTGGGTATCTCCCATGTATGATTTTAACTTCTGTATTATATCAATTTTGTGACTATTGTAGGGGCTGCCTCCTTGTTCGCCAATCATTCTTCCACAACGATCCAAGAAATTTTGCAGATGTAGGAGGTGGTGTTCTTGGCTGCAGAGGATTTCATTCTAGTTTTAGGACCACACAGGGTGGCTTATCCCTGAATATTGGTAAGATCATCATTTTTTTTCTTAGTAAATAAGAACATTATTAGCAAGAAAGATAGGCATAGCCCAAGTACACAGGACATATACAAGAGCAACACCTATGCATGATTGTCTACATATACAAGGAAATCATGAATGTTCATGCCAATGAATCTTCTTCCATTGGTCTATTAGAATCGACCAATGGAAGAAGATATTAATAAAAAGTTCTAAGCTCGTCCATTGTCCGTTCATGATCCTTAAAACTCCTTCCATTCCTCTCCATCCGTATGCACGACCATAAATAGACCGGAACCATGTTCCACATAGCTAGTAGGAATAATACAGTTCTGTTGTTATCCATTCTTGAAACCCATTCTTTTTGCCAATTGTTCTGTTGCCTTTCTTTCCAGATGTATCGACTACCATGATTATACAGCCTGGGCCGGTAGTAGATTTTTTAATTGCCAACCAGAACGTGAGGGATCCATTTTCACTTGATTGGTCGAAGGTAATTAAATTAACATCTCTACATCTTTACTCTATTTTGCTGCTTGTTTCTTTTACCCATTTGTAGCTCTGTTGGTTGTTTCTATTGACAGGCGAAACGAATGCTCAAGAATCTTAGGATTAAAACAAGTCCTGCCAATACAGAGTACAAGATAACCGGTTTGAGCGAGAAACCATGCAAAGAGCAAACGTATACGACTTGTCATATGATAAGTTTTACTTTTCCTTTGGTTATGTTGAGACTAGTCTTATTACTTTTGTGCTTGTTTTACATAGTATTATAACCTAACTTCTTGATTTGAAAACCAGTCTGTTGAATAATTTTTATGGTTTCTTGCCATAGATTTACACTGAAGCAGAGAAATGGCAAGGATGTAGATGGTGACAATACTATAGAAGTGACTGTTTATGATTATTTTGTTAACCATCGTGGTATAGAATTGCGTTATTCTGCAGACCTACCATGTATCAATGTTGGGAAGCCAAAACGTCCAACTTATTTCCCTCTTGAGGTGAATTTATGGGTTATAGTTGTGTAAATAAATACTATAAATATGATGAATGGGTCTTATTGAAGGTGGTGTATATTTCATTTTCTCTTTTTAGCTTTGTTCTTTGGTGTCCTTGCAACGATACACAAAAGCTCTATCCACCCTTCAAAGATCTTCACTAGTGGAAAAATCGAGACAAAAGCCGAATGAGAGGATGAAGGTTTTGTCTGATGTAGGTGTCTTTTGCTGAATGCTGGAATGATGATATTCTTGTTAAGTTGTTTGTTTTCAAGTTTTTAGTTGTGTTCCGCTGCAGGCTTTGAAAAGCAACAATTATGATTCTGAACCTATGCTGCGATCATGTGGCATTTCAATTAGTACTAGCTTCTCTCAAGTGGAAGGTCGTGTTCTGCCAGCACCAAGGGTATCTGTTTGTTTTCATAATGAAGTTGGCTTTTTTTCTTCTCGTGTAATCATAACCTTGTAATGATGATTTTCATTTTTTTTGAAGAGCTTTGGAATGATTTTGATCATTATTGTTACCATGTAACATCAAATTTGCTCTCTTTCTCAACAGTTGAAAGTGGGGAATGGAGAGGATTTCTTTCCTAGGAATGGACGATGGAACTTCAACAATAAGGTATTCAGTGTTTTCTACATGTTATGTTTTCTATCTACAAGGATTCTCACAGTATTTTCATTCAACAATAAGGTATTCAGTTTTATACATATTATGATTTTTTTCATCTTGGGATTCTCACTATTTCATCTGCTTCTGTAGAAATTAGCACAGCCAACAAAGATACAAAGGTGGGCTGTTGTGAACTTCTCAGCGCGTTGTGATACACAGGGTCTTGTACGAGATCTGATTAAATGTGGAGAATTGAAAGGAATTGTAAGTTTGGTCCTGTGGTGAATACTATAATTTCTCATCTAATGATTGACTCCTTTTTTTTTTCCTGTGGTTTTTTAGCTTATAGATCCTCCGTTCGATGTCTTCCAAGAGAATCCTCAAAATAGACGGGCTCCCCCGGTGGTTAGAGTTGAGAAGATGTTTGAGGAGATACAGTCAAAACTTCCTGGTGCTCCACAGTTTCTTCTTTGCTTGCTTCCTGAGAGGAAAAACTCAGATCTATATGGTAGTGTTTTAATCCATTCTTCTATTGACAATTTAATTGCTCAAAAATGTTTCTATTAAATGAAAGTTATTGTCTCCAAGGTCCGTGGAAACGGAAAAATCTTGCTGAGCTTGGAGTAGTCACCCAGTGCATGGCTCCTACAAGGGTTAACGACCAATATCTTACCAATGTTCTTTTGAAGATCAATGCAAAGGTGAGCTGCTGTGTGTTGCTCAAGTGTAGGAGCCTTGATCTTGGTTGTATACTCCCTCCAGGTCTTAGGTTCGAGTCCTAGGTTGCAAACAATTTCATAGGGCTATTGGACTGGGGGAATTTTCCCTTGGTGCACTTTCAAGAAACTCCTTGCCGAGGGCATGTGTGCCTCTGAGATTATTTGGAACTTTGTTCCAGACAATTGGTGCCAATTTTAAAAAAATAAAAACAATTTAACTTCTCTCTCACCCCTTCCCTCCCTCTACCCCCTTCTGCTTCTAGATCCAAATTAATTGTTGGTTGACCTAATTTTGGTGCTACTTTATTGTAACTGATCATTTTTTAAAATCTTAATTGCAGTTGGGTGGTTTGAATTCGTTACTAGCTGTTGAACACACTCCTTCTATCCCTGTGGTTTCCAAGGCTCCCACCATCATACTTGGAATGGATGTGTCACATGGCTCTCCTGGGCAGTCTGACATGCCGTCAATTGCTGCGGTAACATGCTGTCTTAGATTATTTATTGGCTTAATCTGTTTTGGTAGTTCTTAGTTTACAATTTTTTTGTTGTTTGTTTGGATAACAAATATTATTAAATGACTGACTGTATTCTTTATCAAGTTAAATTTTCATAAAAATAAAAAAAAGGTTTCTAATGTACAGAAATTTGTTGGGGTTCTTTGACTGAAACACACAGGTTGTCAGCTCAAGGCAGTGGCCATTAATTTCTAAATATAGGGCTTCTGTTCGCACACAGTCCCCAAAGGTTGAAATGATAGATTCTTTGTTCAAGCAGGTGTCAGAAACTGAAGATGATGGCATAGTGAGGTGGGTTTCGACCTTTAGGATATTGGTTGAAAAATAATGTTTTAAATGTTTATCTCCTATCTGTTGGTCTTCCTTTTTCTTGGGGCGGGGGGTTGGTGGGGGTAGGTGAAGGTAATAAATTTAAATATCATGAGGCCCAAAAGAGGTAAACAGAATTAATCAGCAAAAACAATTCAATAATTAAAAAGATAGAATAATTAAATCAATGAGGGAAAGTTCCTGCTGACTCCACTTTTAAAAGGTTAAATGGCTAACTTATTTTTTTCCCGTGGTTCGTCTTGTATGATTATAACCATTTCAGGGAGCTTCTGCTAGACTTCTATACGAGTTCAGGGAAAAGGAAACCTGATCAAATCATAATATTCAGGTATGTGTTTGGTCTGTTTTGCCAATGGAAAAGTACTTGAATGTATTCTGTTTATAATGGTTTCTGTCCTCAAATGTTATTTGAAAGTACTCTCAGTTGTAAACAATCCTCTTAACTTTTACTCATGTCTTTCTTGCAATCCTCTTGGGTGCAAACAATTCCTATGGGCCACCGGACTAGGGGGATTTCTCCTTGAATTACCTGGGATGCACTTGGAGGAAATTACTTGTCGAGGGCCTTTGCACCCCCGGGATTAGTCTGGACTTTCTTCTTAGACATGCAGTGCCAATAAAAGAAATTATGATTCTAATTATTTTTTCAGTTGCAAAGAATTTACTTTTCAGAAATAATAGTAAAAATATGGAAAATGTTAAGTGAATAATGAACTGAAGCTTGTTAAATTGGTTGATCTTTTAAATTCATAGCCTTGACTCCAGCTTTCATCTGGGTGAAATTTTTGTTTATTTGCTAGTTTAAGCACAATAGTCTCAGAGAATTACAAGGAATTCCCAATTGAAGCAAACAAGTTCTGAAAAGAATACTGATACAATGCAAGATTGGTGCATAAATTTTTGGTGCTGTGGTGAATAAATCCTCTGCAAGATAGTTTTGTGTTACCTGGTGAACTAGGCACTAAATTTTCGATTTTCAACCTACCAAAACCGGCTCCAAAGGTCTGAGCATTTAAGGGTCAATTTTTGCGAAAAAAACATGTTACAAGACTTGATCAAATAAATCTTCTTACTTTACATTTATTATATGAATCCTTTTTATGTTTAAGGTGCCATTTGTATGCAATATCTGACAAATATATGATGGTGTTTTTATTGCATTTTCTTAGTTGTCAATATAAAAATTTATCCACATGTTCTTGCACTTCTCCTTATAAGAATTGTCATTTGTGTTTTGAACTCACTTTTTCAATACGATGTTCCTTTTGGGCAATAGCTATAGACTTCAATGGGATCAATCTCCATGATTTCTTTGTATCTATTTCATGATGTTAACTAGGTGCTTCCTCTTGTGTACATGTGTACACTTGGGCTATGCCTAGTCTTTTGTTTGCTTTAATAAAATTACTTTGACCTATGAAAAAATAAAAAAGGAATCGTCATGTGTATTTATTTCGCCCTTTTTTTGCTCAGGTCATTATAAAATTGAAATAAAACCAACTTAACTTATGTTGAAAGATCATAATATTTATTACATGGAGTACTTTTATGATCTATTTAAGATGAGTACGTCAGTGTTGGTTATTTGAAGTTGGCTGTTCGTTCTTTAATCAGTTAATTTTATTGCATTTAGGGATGGAGTCAGTGAGTCCCAATTCAACCAAGTCTTGAACATTGAACTGGACCAAATAATCGAGGTTCTTTAGTCCCCTCCAACACTCTTCAAATATATGTTTAAAGGCCATGATCCCTTTGTTTAATTTGGAAATGATGTAAGCTTTGTGTTTGTTTTTATTTCTAGGCCTGCAAATTTCTTGATGAGAAGTGGTGCCCCAAGTTTGTAGTAATTGTTGCACAGAAAAACCACCATACAAAATTCTTCCAGCAGGGGTCTCCTGATAATGTTCCGCCTGGTAAGCCATACAGATGAATTTTGCAGATTACACAATTATGGCATTTTTTTTTTTTTTTTTATGACACGGGGTCTGGGAGGCTACAAACACAACATTTCTTTTACGTGGTTAAATTCCAGACCTGTGTACTGTGTTCCCATGACATGGATGAGGTAAATCATCGGCTGTCCACTTATGGGACTTGGCCCTAGAAATTGTTTACACCCAAGGATTCAAAACTAGATATGGAAGGAGCATACCATCAAGGTCAAGGCCCTTACCTAGGGCCCTTGGGGTTTGGACAAGCTTTTTATGCTCTCATTTTCCTTTGTTTCTGTGTTTTTTTTTGGCAGGGACGATTATTGATAACAAAATTTGCCATCCAAGAAACAATGATTTCTATCTATGTGCACATGCTGGAATGATTGTGAGTATTTTGTTATTGACCATTTGTTAGCTATTTTCTGATGTTTTTGGCCAATATTTTATTTCGGAAAATTATTGTATGATTTTTCAATGCCTATTTTGATATTATGCTGCACAGGGGACCACTAGGCCTACACATTACCATGTTCTATTAGATGATGTTGGCTTTTCGTCAGATGATCTACAGGAACTTGTGCATTCCCTATCATACGTGTAAGTAAATATTTGATGTCAAATATGGTTTGAATAACTAGTTTCAAGTTAAGATTAGGTACTAAAATAATATTCAATTGAATTTTTGATTACTTATCAAAAAAAATTTGTGATTAATGCAGGTATCAAAGAAGCACTACTGCAATATCTGTAGGTAATTTCAGAGTTAAATATGATGTTGCAACTTGTGGTTGGTTGGCTTGCCTTTTGAAGTATCACTGTACAGTTCTGATGCAATCCTTTAAAATCATTTCATACTCGGCCTGGAAGCCTCTACTCTTTTTTTGTTTTTTTGGTATATTGAGCCTATCAATCTTATGCATCACAGTATTACTTGGAGCTTTTTATTGGTCATGTAAATTTCTCCGTGCAGTTGCTCCGATATGCTATGCGCACTTGGCTGCCACCCAAATTGGACAGTTCGTGAAATTTGAAGACATGTCTGAGACGTCATCAAGCCATGGTGGGTTGACATCTGTTGGAGCTGTCCCTGTGCCACAGCTGCCCAGATTACAGGAGAATGTCTGCAACTCCATGTTCTTTTGTTGAGGCTATGTCCTCTGAATATTGAAAATCACTGTATTTTGGACACCTGGTCTGTATATAGCCAAGTACTTGGTGTGGCCTCTTAAGGAAGTTGCTGGACCAGGCAGTAACGTGGAACCTTTTTGGTACCTTCTGATGTCTAGTAGGCCTTTCATGGCTACCTGTTGCTTCTAGTCATTTTAGGCTGCCTGTGTTGTGGCCGGCTTTTTTAAAATGTGATGTCTTCTAATCATGCTGATGTCTGGTTACTGATTATTTTGCTGTGGTCATGGATCTGCTTTATGAAAGGATTCTAGTGTGGAACTATTTCGTAATTAACCATATTAAAATGTTGCTGGATTTATTACATGCTGATGGGAAGATGCAGGAGGTGACGTTAATGTTCCAAACCATCGATTAGGTACATAATGTTCGAGATAAAGCCGTGTAGCTCATGTAAATGTTTTGCTTTTTTTGTTGTCAGCCTGAGAGAGAGGCAGTGGCAATAATGATTTTGGAACTTGGCTTACTCAGCATTATTACTTTTCTCTTTTCTACAAGAATATTTAATGGGGATCAACTTGATAATTTCATAATGGAAGCTATTCTGACAATTGTTGACAATATATGTGCTTCGTAATTGTTACTGATAAAAGAAAAAAAGTATTATGGTAATTCCAGTGTTACAAGACTGTTTTACTGCTATTCATAAATAGTTAATTATTATTTATAAATTATTTATTATTATTATTGTTTTACACTACTATTCTCACAGATTATATGATATTATTTCAGCATCTAAATGAGTAACTTTTTTATGCAAGCGATTGAATCTGATTATGGACTAGGCTCTAGTTCAAATACTCCCTCAGTGAACTTGCTATAGTTTACTAGAGAAGCCATAAGCAGCTAGGGTTATCCATCTACTTTCAGCAAATATTAACAAAGAAAAAGAAGCTTTGTATGCAAAAGAACTTCATATTTTCCATAGAGCCTATATGGCGAATGATAAGCTAATAACTTTTAGAATGGCATGATTTGTCTGGATTTCCAATAGGTTCATGTTTGCGATAAGCATTAAAACACTCCCCCTCCCCCTTTACTCTTTCACTCTAGTTTAGATAGAAGAATAAAACGGAAAAAACGAAAAGAAGGGGGCCACGTTGGATGCAACCAAAGTCCATTTTAGTTGTGCACTTGAAAGATTAAATATAAAGAGTGAAATTTATAATTAAAAAATTAATTTTTTTAAGTAAATTTAATATTTATTTATTTTTTTTAAAAAAGAATACACGATATCTGTGTATTGCAAATATCATTTTTCTTAGAATGAAATTACTATGTTGTCCCACTCTTATCGCTGAGCATGCCGCCCAGTGATTTCTTTTTTTTCTTTTTTTTTTCATATTTTTTTAATACATTTAAATATTTTTAAAAAATAAAAAAATACATCAATACACTTAAAATCACTTTCTTAATCACTAAGTAAAAAAAAAAAAAAAAAAAAATTTAACCAACAGTCCAACAGTCAAAGTTGGGAGGCACAATAATTTTTTTCTTTTTCTTATCTTTTTGTTTTAAGCATTGTGCCAATGCTGGGCTTGCTTTGTTATACTTGGCCTTTTATGTAACGCCCCAGGTCGAGAGAGTTAGTTTCTGTTACGTAAATCATCTTCCAACAATACAATATATATATATATATAGAATTTTGTTTATATATATATAAAATTTTGTTTCTCATCGTCTCGATATATCACACTTATTTTTATTTTTATTTTAATTTATTTTAATTTTATTCTTTTCAAATTAATTAATTTCTTCTACTTATCATCCATTCTACCTACATTTTTATAAGAGAAAAAAATGTGTGATTATGTTGACTCAGTTCAGGATGTGTGATTTTGTATACCCAAATAGAGTCAACAAAATCTTCAGATTTCGATATCTAAAAACAGCATTACATCTAAACAAAGTCAACATTAACTTCCAATTTTGATACCTTTGACCCGATACTTACATCTAAAATATAAAATAGAAATGCTTTCAAAGGACTATGGAAACAGGGAGAAAGCGAATTTCATACTCATGCACACAAGAACAAAAGAAATTACAAAAATGTGATTTCCGTAAATACAGAAACGGGAACATTTACAAAAATTCTTCGCATGTTGAAGAACGTTATACCAAGATTTTAAGAAAGAACAAAAAAAAAAAAAAAAAAAAAAACCCTCCGACCTGAGGAGAAAGATTTCTAAGATTTCGGAATTTCTGCAAAAGCACTAAAACAACATATGCATAAGAGAAATTATTTACATCAGCCGCCGCAGCACACCGTGATGAGGAAGAAAAAAAAAACATCACGTTGAGTGTGCGGAGAGTGCGGCTGATGCGTATCATTGCTCTATGCATAAACACGAAAGATAAGCAAATACAAAAATATTTTCTAAAACATGTACATTTAAAGAAGAAAATTTCTAAAAAATTTCAGCTTTCTCGTGAGGCACAACCATGTTCTTCACGGCTATATTCGAAATCATTTTGTACAAAATTAAACCGTGTTTTGCAAAAACAAAACTTAGAGGTTGTAGATCTGAACAATAAACTAAAATTTCTCAGATCTCAGGTAAACCGTGAGCCACAGCCGTGTTCTTCACGGCTAAATTCGAAAAGTTCCAAAATGAAATCTTGGTTTGCAAAAACATAGGTTAAAACGTAGGAGTCAACAAACATAGAGGGCAGATTTGAAATTGTTTAGATGGGGAAAAAAACTTTCGGTCTAAGGACTTTAGAGATAGAGAGGGTAGATCTTGTTAGGAATTTGGACCTACCAAATTCACCCCCAGGATCCACTTTTTGGTAAAATATGAAGAAACCAGAGAAATAATAATAACACAAGAATTTACATGCAAACTCTCAAAAACAGGAGAAAAACCACCAGACCCAGAGAAGAAAATACACTGTGAAAAATTATTACAATCACACAATTTTTCTCCTCACCCCAAATGACACCCACAAAGCTTTCCCACTAGTAAAACTTTAACTCTCACCTCTTTCTTTTTTTACAAGAAAAGGCTAATAGATGACTTTTTTTAGAGTCACAAGTTACTAATTAAGCTTATGACTTGGTGTAATTAACTAGGAGGCTAAACCTCCTTTTTATAGGCCATGGGGCCTCCTCCTTATTTTTCTCCCACTGATGTGGGACCCCAAAGGAGCATAAACCCAACAATCTCCACCTTGCGACTTTGGCCGATCCCACAGCCTCGCTCCACCGCAATGAAGATCTTCATAACTTCTGTTATCATGCTCCACCATAAAAGCATACCCACTCAGAATAAATCAATTCCAAGCATTTCAATTTTGGCCCATGTCGAAAATAACCTTACTGAAAAATTATGGTGCAACTTCCACGTTTGGCTTTCCTAGAAGTTCATCAGCCATTGACATAAATTTCTACCACACACTCTGCATTAATGCCAAACCAATGCCTGTGCGCAAACTTGTGAACCCACTAACATTAACACATCCTCTATCATGGCAACTTTGGGAATTAGCGGCATGCCATGAGGATGTACATGCCCCTTTAACAGACATCGTTTTCCATGGAGAGAGACACAACGTTAGCTTCATTACCAGTATCTTCATTTACTGACTTGGAGCCACTTGCCGAACCTGCTTCTGCTCTTGGACAATTTTTCTTGACGTGCCCAGATTGTCCACACCCCCAGCAGACTACTTTCATCTTCATGGAGTTTTTCTTCTTCCCATTACCAGCTACTACCAATGCTAAGTTCCCAGGTGGACCATTTCTTCCACCACCTAGTCTTCTCTCTTCAGAAAAGAGTTTACTGGTAACCTCTGAAAAAATTATTTTCTCCTTCCCATGTATCAAAATAGGCTTCATATGCTCATAGGAAGGTGGAAGAGACCAGATGAGTCTCAAGGCTTGATTCTCATCATCAATTTTAACTCCAATAGATTCTAGCTCAGAGACAATGCCATTGAGAACACTTAAATGATCTGAAATAGTTGTACCTTCACTCATATGCAGTGTATGAAATTGCTCCTTCAGGTACACCCGATTTAAGACGCCCTTCGTCTGATACAACTCTTCGAGCTTTTCCTAGAGTTCCTTTGCCGTAGATATTCCATGCACATTTGCAAGAACATTCTTGGCCAGGCACAGACGTATCGCACTTGCTGCTCTCAAATCCAGATCCTCCCAATCTTCATCGCTCATTACAGATTTACTCTTTGTTTCATCAGTCACGCTAGTATCACTCCTGACTTCAGGGATTGGTCTGCCCTCAACGCCTTGTGTAATCCTGATTGAATCAAAATATCCTTGACTTGAACTTGCCACAAGCCAAAATTGATTCTCCCATCAAATTTCTCCACCTCATATCTGATAGAATTTGAAGCCTTACTTCCTGATATTGCTTCGATGAATTTTTACCATAGAAATGAATAGTACTCACTAAGTAAGTTCCCAGGAAAGATTATTCTTTCCTAAACAGAACTTCAAAGTTCCCAGGAAAGATTGGAGGGTCACACTGGACCACTTAAATACCAATCTCCTAGACAGAACCTCCTTAGACTGTACGTATTCACACTACCACACCAAAGTTCCACCCACCAAAAAGAACCTAGTGGCTCTGATACCACTTGTTAGGAATTTGGACCTACCAAATTCACCCCAGGATCCACTTTTTGGTAAAATATGAAGAAAACTAGAGAAATAATAATAACACAAGAATTTACATGGAAACTCCCAAAAATAAGAGAAAAACCACCAGACCCAGAGAAGAAAATACACTATGTGAAAAATTACTACAATCACACAATTTTTCTCCTCACCCCAAATGACAACCACAAAGCTTTCCCACTAGTAAAACTTTAACTCTCACCTCTTTCATTTTTTACAAGAAAAGGCTAATAGATGACTTTTCTTAGAGTCACAAGTTACTAATTAAGCTTATGACTTGGTGTGATTAACTAGGAGGCTAAACCTCCTTTTTATAGGCCATGGGGCCTCCTTATTTTTCTCCCACCGATGTGGGACTCCAAATGAGCATAAACCCAACAGATCTGAAATCATATACATATACATTAAATTTAAGCAAACTGAAAAATAGAAACCCTAGGTCAGGAACAGAAAGGACGAGGTGGACTGTGTAAGAGATGGGGGAAACTCAGATCAGAAGAAGAAAATGAAAAAGTTTCCACCTTTCCCGTGAGGAACAACCGCCTCAGACCGAACCATCTCAAGACGATCTATGGACTAAGTTGGAACAACCTCTGATGCCTGACCACGAACGACGGCTGGAACTTAAAGATTGAATCTTCTCACTTCATTTTTCAAAATTAGGATATTCCCATTTCGACTTTAAAAATCAGAGAAGCACATGGCCATAGAGAAAAAGATTGAAAACGCTCTACGCCAAGTTGGATATGTCCCAGAAAACATTTTTTTCCCAATAGAAACAAAATACGAGGCTTGATTTTTTATCCACGAGAACAACCTCTTCGAGAACCTTCAGAGAGTGAGGGAAGGGGTTTCTAAGAGATTGAGATCGAGAGAGAGAGAGAGAGAGAGATTCAGAAGAGGGGAAGAGCGTTCGGCAAGGGAACACTGAAGGGAAGATACTCGAAGATGGGTGTTATTAGAGAAAAAAATGGGAGTGTCGGCGCGGAGTGGGAACAAAATAGAGGAGATAAAACGGGGTTGTATTGGGGGGGGGGGGACCCTGCACCCAGCCCCGGAGGTTTTCCACCCCGTCTCTTGGGGGTGGGGTACGGGGGGAGCCCTAGATGCAGGGCAGGGGGCCTCGCCCCTGCATGGGCGGCGCGGGGTTGCCTGCCCCGCCATGTGGGGGCGGAGCGGAAGTGGGGTGGGGTAGCGGGGGCGGGGCCTCGTTGCCCACCCCTAGATTTAGATGTGAGAAATATATGCAGTTAAAAATATGTATAAATCTACTCTAAAGTCGGTCTACCCTCCAACTCCACACACCAGCTGATGTGGCAGACCGGGTTTTGAGTAACGGTCGAGCACCCCTGAGTTAATCCATATGCAAATCTTGTCTCCCCCTCCAACTCCACACCTCATCTCCCCCTCCATCTGGAATCGATCTCCCCACGAAAGGCCTCAACTCCCCACGAAGGAGATCTTCTCCCTCTCCATCTGCGAATCCATCTACCCCTATCTCTGCCCTCCCCCCTCCCTCAGATTTAGAGAAATCCCTCTATCTATGCGAATCTCCCCTCTCTCTACCCTCCCCCCTCCCTCTTTCTTCCCCCCCTCCATTTGCGAATCCATCTCAGACGCAGAGAAATCCCCATGTGACCACACATTTGGAGTCATTCTTTCTCTGAAGTGTAGAAAACTCATGGATTTCTCCACGTTGATTCTTCTCCTTTGTCTTTCTCTGAGAAGCGCAGAAATCCTAAACGCAGAACACCACGCCATTTCTCTCTCCCATCTTCGAGTGATCTGTTGTTGTGCCCTTTGGTACGCGTCTTCCACTCCACGACGGTAAGCCGCCCTAATGCTCTTAATACTCTGTTTGATGATGGAATTTCATAAAGATTTGGTTTGATTACCATTATTCAGTGGTTATTGAAGTATTGGGTTATTGAAGTGTTGATTTTGCTATTATTTAGTGGTTATTGAAGTGTTGATTTTGCCATTATTTACTGGTTGTTGAAGTGTATGGTAAATACATTATTATTTATAAGTCTTTGAAGCATTACCCCATGACTTTGGGGTTATTATAAGTGTTACAACTTGAGATTAAGCTTGGCCTTGCTAATGAGAATGAAGTGATTTTTTATGATTCTGCAAGTCCATGTTGGCTCATAAAACTTGGGTCATGTTTTGATCTCCTTCTTTTTCCTTTGATCACTAATCCCAATTTGTTTAGAACATTGAACTTTTAGTTGTCCTTCAGACATGAAATGAGTTAGGCTAGCTCCCGTATGTTTAATCAAGAAAACTATAAGCATGCACCAGAAAACAACTTTAGGCAAAGGTAGCAGCATTGCAATTGGT
Organism: Juglans microcarpa x Juglans regia; assembly: GCF_004785595.1. Classification (NCBI taxonomy): domain Eukaryota; kingdom Viridiplantae; phylum Streptophyta; class Magnoliopsida; order Fagales; family Juglandaceae; genus Juglans; species Juglans microcarpa x Juglans regia. The sequence goes on from NC_054606.1 coordinate 14,716,470, forward strand.
AGTATATATCCATGTGATATATACTTGGGTGCAAAAGCCAAGGGCAATATTCAAGATTACAAATGCAGGAGGACAATCCATCATAACCAATATAACAGTAGGCAGCATGTTGCCAAGATCGAGCAGTTGGGGCAAATTGTTGCTTTGCTATTTAGTTTCTTTTTCTTTGTTTGGTTTGGAATAAAGTTTGGACAATGGAATATTTTTACAGTTTGGAGAGTGTGTGATGAAAAGTTTAAAATATTTTTACAGTTTTTTGAAGTGTTGGGTTTGGCAATAAGTGAAGTAGGGTTTGGCAATAAGTGGTTATTTAGTGGTTGTTGAATTGTTGGGTTTGGCAATAAGTGATGGTTGTTGTTCTTTTGACAGGGTAAGTTCAATTGATTTAGCTATGCACCTACCTGGTTTAGCCCTTATACAGTTTGTACATGTGTTGTTTTCAAATCTTTTTGTATGGAATCTATTTTTGATCATGATGCATTTATCCTTGCTCAATATTTCATTTAGATCACTATGGCCTCGAGTTAGTCATCATGTGTTGTTAATGAGTTGCAAATGAAAGCACCAACTTGTTGGTGTGGCTTGAAAGCCCCATTGAAGACCTCCCCATACTAACAAAAATCTTGCAAGGAAATTTTACACCTGCCCGAAATATAAGATGGTAAATTATATTTTTTTATCATAATTTTGTATTACTTTTTAACTTGTCATATTTAACGTTTGTCGAATTGAAAATTTGTATGCAAGGAGAAGCAAGGTGTCAACTCTTTATATGGGTGGGTAGATATACTTCAATTGGTAAAGGAGAAAATACGCACAAGAGAGAATGCAACTCGAAAAAGGGAGAACGATATACTGTTGTGCGAGTATGAAGTTCAAAAAACGAAAGATAAATTAGTTGAGAGAGAGAACATCCTTTACAAGCAAGAGTAGAAAATTAGAAAGCAGCTCGTAGAGAATAGATGTGCACGAATATTATTATGTATTTATTAGGTGTTATCAATTATAATAATTTTTGGTTGTCTTGGACTATAAATGTATTTTGAAGAAGTTAATTGTAGATGGATGGTATGGATTAACGTATATTAATTGTACTATTTGTATTAATGTTAAGGCCTGTGTTGGAAAACACAATCTTTGTTCAACTAATGCATGATTTTCTATCCTAGAGGACGCAATTGAGGATCATTCACAATCTTTGTTCAATTGATGCACCATTATCATAATCTACTTTGAGATGACACATATTGTTAATCAGGACTGAAATCAGCACCATGAGCATACAAATAACTGAATTTTCTCCTAGAATAACAAAGTAGAATGATGTTGAGGCAAACTACATCAAAATACATCACAGTCTTCCAAAATCGATCAAAATAAAAAAAAAATCCAAACTACACATAAAACATCATAGTCTCCTGAGTATGAAAAATGTTCTCGCTCTGCTGCTCTGTATCATCCATCTTAATTTGTGTATTGAGTGCACACGTAGTGACAAGAGAATCACCATACTCTTCTTTCTCAAACCCATTTTTAACACTAGACTCACTTCCCCTCCTATCTCTCATGCCCTGTAGATTTCTAATTACCGCATCTTGATGATCTATCCTATCCCTCACTTCACCCAACACCATGTTCAACCGCTCAAACTGTTGTTGCATGGATTGCAATACAAATGATGAGTTATCTACCATTCCCTTTGGTGAAGAGCAACTCCGGTGACACATTGTAAATTGCTACACAAAAGAATGCTAGTGGAAAACTTCACACACTCCCTTACATGTTTTCACTCGAATAATGGCACTCCACTTGTGTTTCACTCTTAATTGGCTTTTTCCTGATAATAGTCTCACACTCTCTTGCATTTTACCTCAATTGTTTTCTCGCTCAAGTTTTTTAAGAACTAGTTGAACTAAATTAAGACAATACAACCGTGTATTATTCCAATCAGTAATATAGATCTAAGAAAAAAAAACAAAAAAGGAATAAAATGACACGAGACTCAAGCAATCTATACGAGGGAAAAAGTAATTATAAAACAAGATAGCAACTACAAAGATGAATTCAGCCCATTTGATGATAAAGCTAAATCAATAAATGTTTTTCTTTCTATTTGTTGTAACTATGTAGCAACTTTTGAATATAATTTTCTTTTCTTCTTCTTCTTCTACCTTTTTTTTTTTTTTTTTTTTTTTTTTTCTGTTTTTGATTTTTTTTCTTTTCTTTTCCTTCTTTCTTTTCTTTTATTTTCTTTTCCTTCCCTTTCTTTTCTTTTCTTTTCTCTAATTCAATCACAAACAGCAATACTCAATTGTGAAAATGAAGCAATTGAATTCCAAGCACACAAGAATTGACAACGAAATAGAAGAGAATCAATGGAACGGCACTCCAAGCAATTGAAAAACTTAGAGATGCATTAAACCCTAGAATTTTGAAACCCTAGATGATGCAAATTTCAGCCAAACCAAAAACCCTAAGAATTTCAGCAACCTACTTTTTGTTTCTGCAATTTTTTTTTTGCAACCCTAGAACAATGAAGTCATAGAATCAAAATTAGAGATGCAAAAATTAAAAGATAGAATCAGACCTGATTGAAAACCTTGCTCTTAATACCAAATGATATGAACCCGCGGGAATGAAATCCCTTGAACCCACAATCAATTCGAAAACTCATCCAAGAAAGCCAAAATCAAGTCAAACGGATGGAGAATCTAGACCCGATGAGAACTCGTTTCAAGAACCTAGATTATATTAAAATCTAAACCCGTTGAAGAACTTGTCTCAAGAACCCAGATTACAAGGAGGAACGCCACAAAGGTTGTGATTTACGTTTGATAAGTTCAAAAGTTCAATCAAGAACAAGAGGAGTAAAACTCAACTCACAATGAATAAATTCATCAAATTTCATAAACTCTTAAAATGAGGCAACAAAGAGTATATAAACCAAAACCTAATTAAAACCTTAGCCACAATAAAGCCCTAACTTCCAAAAATACCCCTGAGTGAACACGGCTACAGTATGGCGCTATAGTAACTCGGCTACAGTACTTTTGAAACCCTAGTTCGCTACAGTACTTCTTAAAACCCTAGTTCAACAAAATAATAAATTTTCCAACAAGCCCTTGAATAGACCCCCCTTAAGTCCTTCTTATAATTAAACTCAAGAATTCTAAACTAATAAAATAAGTCATTTAAATGAATTAAACAAGTTCAAACCCTTCAAGAGCCCGAAACCTTTAAGTCTTGTTGTTGCCCTCTTCCATAACTTATTAAATGAATCAAAACTGGATCTTCATCTTTTAAGCCTATCTTGAATGTTGGACTCTTGCTAAACTAGTCCTAAGTGGATTCCATCAATCCTTGCATTGCTTTCTTGATCTTCTTGGCTTTTGACCTTGTAATTGTCTCATCTGGAAGTTGCAAAAGATCTTTAAAACTAGGCCCACCTTAGTTCCCATCACATTATGTTATTAATTAATGATGTAAGTATATGATGAAGAAAATCTATGATGAAATTTTTATGATTAAGTTATGTCTTTTAAAAAATGATAACGAAATTACTTACTGAGTAAAAACCCGTGTCTCCATATTTTTAAAAAAAAATGTTGAGAAATTTGTATGGGAGACATGTATACTGATTTTTTGCATCTCGTGCATTGCATATTTATTATTTTTCATGATTGATTTATCTTTGTGTCAGTTAGTTGTTTAACTTACTGAGATTTCGAGTGAATCTCACACTTTTATGGGACCACTATCATTTCACTTGGAATGATAGAATTTATGTCAGGAATCGACCAAGACGAGATTGATGGAGCACTGGATTCGCATGATTGAGGAGGAATCGGATCTGGAGAGGAAGTTGGGATCGCATTAAGAGAATGTTATGACTTTGTATATAAGTCTATGCTACTTTAGTATTTCGATCATGATGATTATCTAATGAAGTTTGGATGTTTTAGTTATTCTAGCATATTTTTCACCTTAACCTTTTATTTCTGCTGCGATTATTGCATACTGCTAGTTGCATACTAGGATGCATTGCATATTAACTGTCATGAACGGGGGTATGTAACCTTGTGTTGCATGTCCCGACGCTCTAAGTTTCCGTTCCATCCCAAGCGGGGATTGGGGGCGTCACATGACTACCAGTGCAAGTTCAAGTTTCATCCGGAGAAAGCCAGCTTCGTCGCCGATGCATTGAGTCAGAAATCTCAGGTTGAGGATGTGGCAAGATCTTCAAAGGTGGTTTCTATATATATATATATGGAAAATTCTATATACCATACTATTATCCTACTTTCATCCCACTAAAAAAAATGTGATACATTTATCACCATTAAATGATCATTTATTACATGCTTCTTTATCATATAATGGTGATAAATGTGCCATATACTTAGTATGATTAAAATAGGATGAGAGTGTGGTGTATAACATTATTCTCTCTCTCTCTCTCTCTATATATATATGGAGTTCAATCCTCATTGCATGTCCACTTCCTCCCTCCTTTTTATCTCTATCTATTCATTTTCCAAAATGAATCCTCTTAGCGGGGAGGATCTCCTTCTCCAACTTCATTCTACTTCAATACCTCAATCTAAAGAGTTCTTAACAAGGTTGAAGATATTATAACGAATTATTTTTATAGAAAATTATTTAAAAATTTAAGAAAATAAAAATTCAAACATCAGTTTTATTGATTTTCAAACGATTCGTTGTACAATTACAAAAAATAAATATTATCACTTCTTTCAAATTAAAAGTAAAAATGAATTATACTTTGAACCCAATATGCTTGGCGTTTGTAAGAATGTTTTGAATCACTAGTGGTTTAGGTTCGGCCTCAATTGAAAAATTAAACAGAACACCTTACAACATATCATCACAAAACCAAGAATTATGAGATCGCTCCTTCATTATGGGGTGATGGAGAGATCATATCATTTGAGCCTATTTTTCATGATTTTCGTGAAGGTCTGGAGAAAACTATAATCAATTGGATTTTCCGAATCCTTCCTTTCCGAAATGAAGTTGAAATCATTTTGACCAAGAGATTGGATCTAGCCATAAGAAGACTATTTGACTGATAAATAACTCACTTCTCATCTTCAACCCCCTCAATCACTATAAATGCATCCGATCAGTGCAATATCATGTGTTTATTTATCTATCTTGACTGGAAATGGGAGTAGGTTCGATTTAAAAAGGATCTAAGAGTGTTTAGGATTTGGGTTAGGAGAGTTCTCTTAACCCCACCTTTTTTCTTCTCATGAGAGTTTTCACTTACAAAATTATCATAAAAATTAACCACATCTATTTACTTGTACCGAAAACATGAAAATTGCCCGGCAGCAACACCGGGAGATTAATCTTTCTACATTTTTTTTTTTATTCAAATTCATGCTCGACCAAGAGATGGTCTATCCAAAGAAAATATGCAATTGGCTACACCTTGGGTTCATTGCAAGCGACCACCCAATACACTCAACACACTTATTTATCTGTAAAAATTTTAAAGCGAAAGGAAAACTGCCAAGAATGCGAGCTTGGAATAAAATTCTAAATGATAGTTGAAAGGATAATATATCGTTATTATGAGTGATAATAGAATCAAGAATTGGCATAGTTGGTAAACCCTTCTCTAGTATTGCATAAATGTAATGTTTGACATCTTAGAAACAGCACAACAATGCAGTAGTGTTGTAAAATTTACATATATATATATGTGTGTGTGTGTGTGTGTGTGTGAGAGAGAGAGAGAGAGAGAGAGAGAGAGAGAGAGGGGGGTGAATTTGCCACTAATCCCCATGTACTGATTACCACTTACGATTTTTGAAATACATATCTAATCTGATAAAAGGACTGAGGTTTTGCAGCATCATACATCTTCACGAGCAGTTAGTGTCATAACTGGCAAGTCCCAGCAGCTCTGGACCTTCTAGCCGAGGATTATTCTCAAAGCTACACCATTGGAAGAAAATATAGGTAAATTCCTATGGCAAGAAAAAAAATTGAGAACAAGATATTAACAAGCAATGAATTAAAAATGACGAAGAAATTTAGCCAAGCTGAAGCAGAAACTCATAGATCATTACCGAGATGCATACACATATAATGCCATTAATTTCTTACTACCAGAGTAATGCATCTATTAAACCAAGCATTTAATATGCCCCTAAAGCATGGACATAAAAGATGACACAACAAGATGAACTCAAGTCCAGCAGTAAACCACTGTAAGTTGATTTCCCCAGAAAGCTGCCAATTTTTTTCTTCTAAACACAAGCTAATTTTTTTTCAACAATACTGCATGTTACTAAAGTGTACTTTAGCTTGCTTACCAACATGTTACTAAGCAAGCTAAAAGCAAGAATGAAAAAGTATGCTTCTAGCTCAAAATATGTTACTAAACATTCTTATACCATAATATATTTTATGGCAATTAATATGACAGTAACAAACAACTGCCAAGTCCTAGTAGTCACTGCCACAAAAGGTACTATTAACCATTAGGAGTGTAATCTGCACTGGCTAGTTGACAGGCAGCTCGAATTCAACCCAATTAAATGATATAACTCGTATAAAACTCAAATCAACTCGTAAACTTGTTCGTATGTACAGTTGGCACATATATTAACAAAAGTATGTTATATACATGTAGGTATTTTATGCATATAGTATTAAAAATTTCAATTTTGATTTAATTAATTTATTTCTCATCTTATTTATTTGTTTATTTGATGTATTTATTATTTACCATTTTACCTATAAAAAAAATATTTATTAATTATTATTTCCTTAAATTGCAAAATAAGAAACTTAAAAATTATTCTTTAGTCGAGCCAAGCTTTTGATTAAGCACTCGCTTCGATTACAACTCAACTTTCGAGCCAAGCTTGGGCTGGACCTTTTGGCCCACAACTCTTATATGAGCGGAGCTCAAGTTGGGTTTTGAGATATCCAAGCCTCAGATAGTCTCAACTCGTCCGAACTTGGCTCAAATGTAACCCTATTGACAATACTGCATGTTGCAACAAGAAGAAAGACAACCAGGTAAGTTGAAGCATCTAAACAGATTATATCAAAGATCGGCTATCAAATGTGTTGACTCTGAGACCAGTTCCTTTCAGCAACACAATAAGGTGTGATTTGGATAGTGAGATGAGATGTCAAGGGGTGTAGAACCAGATAAGCCTGAAAAAAATCCGAGCGATAACCGGATCTAAATCCGGATATCCGGATTGTAACCGGATATCCGGTTTATTACCTTTTTTTACTTTCTTTTTTAAGACTTTTTAAAACCATATTCTAGTTTTGCCTTTGCATACACAATTTCATGCACTTGATAATTTTTTCCAGCTTAACCTTTTGTTTTTTTTTTTCCATAAAAAAACATTTCCAATTTTTAATAATATTTTATTAATTATTATAAAATTAATTTTTATTTTATTTTATTTTGGGATAAAAGATAAAAAATAATAATTAGAATGATGATAAATAAAAAAACATTTTATATTCCACAAAATATTTTTCATTTTTTCGAACTACATAAGATATTAAGATTTGAAAATTTAGACTTAACATACAAATACGAGAGAAAAAAAGAAAGTAAGATACACTATTTACCATTACTATAGCTTGCAACATGATATATATATTTGCTAGGTAATTTTTGTTCTCGGTCTCCAAGTTGTTATTAGTTGAAAAGACATGAAGCGTTAAAAATAAAAAATAAAAAAAAAATTATAAAGCTATCTTAAAGAAGAATGAACAGCTTAGTTTTAGTAAATTACTAAGTAATAGAATTTGAGAATAAGCGTGGCACGAAAGAATGAAGACTCAAGTGCCCATCACCTGTGTGGTGTCTACAAACCTCCAGCGGCCTGTTGGAACACTTCATTATCTTAAAAAATATTTTTATGGAGTTTTGAGAGAGGAGAGATAAAAAACTGAATAAACATATTATAAATTTAAAATATTATTAGAATATAATTTTTGTATATTATTTTTATTTTAAAATTTAAAAACATTGAATTTTTTGTGTTTTCTTAAAATAAGACCCGGTTACAGATAACCGGTTTCATAACCTCATCCGTAATCGAGTCCGTACTGGATCCGGGTTCATCTTACCCGCCCAGGTCCAATCCAAGTGGATAACCACCTGGATTCACCCGGATTTTCGGGTTTCGGACCGGACTGGACTGGAAAAAAATCCAACCCGGTTGCACACCCCTATGAGATGAAATGGTTTTAGATGAAAGTTGAATAAAAATATTGTTAGAATATTATTTTTTAATATTATTATTTTTTTGGAATTTAAAAAAGTTGAATTATTTATTATATTTTTGTGTGAAAATTTGGGAAAGTTGTAATGATGAGATAAGATAAGATGAGATGAGACACTTTCACTATCCAAACGGGGCCTAAGTCAATTCTTTGTGCTCTGTTAATGTAATTTTAGCTAAATGCTAGTCCTGTGATGCAGGACAAGCAGGAGGATTGAGAAGAAATTAGGAAGTGAAAGAGAGGAAAGAGGCAGAAATAGAGAGAAGAGAGAGAAAGAAAAGAAGCCAAAGAACGATGAAGAAGCTCGCAGAAAGGAGGGGGAATATGAGAGAGAACAGGGGGAGAAGGAGAGGAAATCACTCTTAAAATAAATCCTAAATAACTCTACTGCCAAATGCTATTAAGTTTTTATCCATTCCATAATCTACTGCCAAATGGATTACAAAAAACCCCTAAATAGAATAACTCTTAAATAAATCCTAAATAACTCCTAAATAGATATAATTCCAAATAAAACAAACTCTTAGACTTCTAAACTAATACTCCTAAACCGCGGGGCAATGCCCATTTATTACAAACAATCCAAAATCAATTATTTATTGAACTTGCCCTGCATAATACAGATGATAGATTGCCAAATTAGAAATTCCTTTCATAGAATAATATGAATTGAGGATGCATAGAAATATCCTCAGGATTAGTAAGGACTTTGTCCTAGACAGCCAGTACCAATAACAAAAATGAATTGAGGATATTAGAAATATCCAACTAAATTCCAAGGCCAGAAAGATTAACCTGGATTTAAGGTCATACCATCATTAAAATGAGCAAATTATGAATATGCCAATGCAAAAGGTCTTTTCGCACAATATGAACCTTATCATATTTTCCTGCAAGATCTATGATAAGTTGACACATTACTAATATTCTGAAAGGGCCTCACATTACAACTGCTAGTATACACACACACATATGATAAAAGGGCCTCACACACTGATGTGGGCTGACGCTTGTCAGAACCACGTCATAAAAACATAAAAAGAATTGCTTTACACCCAATTATACATTGCCCGATAACCCAGAACCCCAAAATTTTTCAAACCCAAAACCCTAACTCTCTCTGAACCGAACACCACCATGAACCAGATGGCTTGGTGTCTATACCAAATCTTGTATAAGGAAGGCTTTTACAGGACAGAGGCCTCTCTTAGACATGAAAAAACTTGAGCTTGATCTTGTAGATTTCATCCATTTTTTTGTTTCAAATGCTTTTCTTTCTCTATTAGTTTTCTTGAAAAGCAAGGCTTCTCTCTTTATCAAGCAGATTATCTCTGTGTTCAAATCTATAGCTAAAGCCAAGTCCAAGAACAAAACCAGCACTGTCAAAGCTTGGCTCAAATGTTCTCCTTGTTGAAGAACAAGCAAAAGCTTATGCTGGTTCGTTATCCCATAAGATCCATATACTTCTTGGACAGCGTGACGAGGAAAGCCAAAGCGAGGCAGGTGAAAAGTGCAGGCTATAGTTCTCTACAATGGTGGTCCGTGATGGTGGTGGGAGTTGAGAGAGTTAGGGTTTTGAAGATGACGAGGGGTTCTCAGGCAGAGCAGAATTGGATTTTGAAAAAAACAATTTGGGGTGTTTGGGGGGTTATTGGGCAGAGCAGAACTGGATTGACGTGGCTCCACGTGAGTGTGTGAGAGACCCTTTTATTAAATGTTTGTGTGAACCTAGCAGTTCTATAAATGTTATGCAACTCAAATAGTAGAGCCCTTGCTTCTAAGAGGTAACTTGTATATAAGATGTATACAAAAATCAAATGCTTGTATCCTTACATGTTCCTTAGCTGCTGTATTTCCTTCTCCAACTATGTTTCATTTCATTTCATCAATTTATTATCCAAAGTTACTTAGTATTTTAACCCAATAATATGAAAGGTTCAACAGTTTATCTCAGAAATTGAGTACTTTATGTGCATGATGGTCCAATCATACAACTTAGTCCTGCCACCCAATCCTATGATAACACAAAAGTGAATTTGAAGATAGTATGGATTGTTACTATAGGACCATTTTACGACCTGGAACTCGAATTTGACAATGGAAGGACTCCTCATTCCTAATCCAGTCAGGGGCCAGCCCATATGTTTAAATTACTTTTTTTTTTGTAATAGATAGTGAAGGCAAGAAACTTGATTTGAAGGAATCCACACATAAGCCGTTTCAGAATGGGCTGAAAGGAGGCTAGTTCATTGCAAATGACATTCTTAATCAGTCTAACCATGTATATGACACCTTGAAGTCATACTCCGAATATAATTTGCGGTAAATAGAAAGATGTGAAAATCACACCGCCAATACAAAGTACAAACTCTATGAAAGTAAGAGATTGTCTTACTCTCAAATTTTCATACGGAAGTCACGGTTGGAAAATAGGTTGTAAGAAAATAGTATACAGAAACTTCACACTGAATTGACTTATTTGACACGTCCAGAAAACCAACAATGTAGCAATACAGGGTCTGACACATTTCCCCTTCTCCCTCTTAGGTAATTAATTCTTTGGTAGTTACAGATTTCAATTGGACATGATAGCTGATTGAAAGGATTGGCAATGAGTTTTTTTTTTTTTTTAATCATTTAATGAGATTATTGTAATCACTGAAAATGGTCCATGCAAAATAGCACAAAAAAATATTTTTCCCCATTATCATATTATGTTCAAGACCTGTTTATTAGTCAATTTCCGACAGGTGCAAAATGCAATTCATATCATTTATCTCCAATTCGTTAGGTCCAGGCAGAACAGAAACATATCCACACATGCACATACCAGATATGCATTACACACATATGATACAATTTAAAATGAGCTAGAAATGCATTGTTATCTCAATTTAAGTCATAGTAAGAACCAAGTTCTTAAAAGAAAAAAAGCTCTTTAAAGTTGATGTGAGGTCTCACAAAAGATCAAAGTGGCATATACCAACAGTAAGGCTCATAAAAGGGTGTCAATGGTAGAAGAAAATTTTCCACGTTCAAGAGGTTTGTGCTTGAAATTAAAGGAAAACACAATGCGTGGAGAAAGACAAACACAAGATATAGTAACGGAAAGTACAAAACCTCTCAAAAGTAAAAGTCGGCATTTTTTTTTATAGGTGAAGATGTAAAAGCCAACATTAACCACACCATATAGCACTAATTCATGGAATAACAATGAGTCATACTAGCCACTTCGAACTTGAGCACAAGGAGGCTATGTTACCAACAAATTTTATTTTTACGGGAGTTCCATGTTTTACAGCCTGATCTTAGGAGAGAGTAAAAAAAAACCTACTTGTTCAGAGGTATGCGCTCAAATGGTCCACTGGTTGGAATAGTTCCACACAAATCATTGTTTGAGACATCTCTGAAAAGACAAGCAAAGTTATCAAGACTGTTGGTAAGTATGTAACACTACAAAAGAGCACCAGACACTGCGTCTACAACAAAGACATTAATATAACTTACACAACTTTGAGGCTTGAAACACCAATTAGCTCCCGGGGGATTGGCCCATTTAACCTGTTGTCATTAAGCCGTCTACAAAACCAAGTGTTAATGAGAGACAATTCACTGATGCTGCCATGCTATTGAAACTATACTTGAAACCAGAGAGAATAGAATAAACATCAGATCAAGTAATTATATGAGCACAATTTTCTCAATGTGAAAAATGATGAAAATGGCACCTAACCAGAACACTGATGTTCACATCTTCGCTTGGCATCCTAAATTTAGTCTCCTGGTTGATTCAACCCACCCATTTATTATCTTACATATCAAACTGAGAAAAATCAAAGGTTGAAAGAAAAAAATACCCAGCTCTAATCGAAGAGGGCATTTTGGGATGAGAACCCAAATCAAAGTCTAATCATGCATAAAGAGACCAGTATGAATTTAATCGAACTTACAAAAACACCAGAGACTTCAGTTTCCCCAACGAAGGAGGAATCATCCCAGATATGTTGTTACTGTATAAGTCCAAGCTGATGAGACTCTTCAAGCTACCAAGCTCTACAGGGATAGTTCCTTGAATGTGGTTTTTATATAGCTCCCTGTATCAGCAAAGGAAAAAGTGATCTCAAGTGATTAACTGACACTCATGGCAGTAAAAGCTGTAGACAAATGAAATTAAATACCAAATAAAAAAATTGTAATAAAATGTATCATATAGCAATTATTTGTCTCAATACATAAAATCACAAAAACAAAAACAAAAAAACATACAGATACTGTAGATGCTCTAGCTCCCCGAGTTCAGGCACCAGATGTCCAGACAAATTTGAATTACCAAGATCTCTGCAATATGAGGGCAAAAATATCTACTTGAGAGAGAGAGAGAGCGAGAGAGAAGAATGGTGCTCATTTAACTTAAAAACCACAAGTGTATGTATCTAATATAATAATTGCATATTTCTACAGTAATTCATACTCAAACATGAAAAACCAACTAGACAGAACACTGCACGTCATGTATCCAGCACACATACATTTCAGTCAAAAGTTGATACAACAAACCAAGGCAAGAGAAAGAAACAGGTTCCAACAGCATCACTGCAGTAAAAAATGGCATAGAAGAAAATAACTTTATGTGGAAAATTCATCCTGTAGACCATCATAACATAAGCAGAATACCTAATTACTTTTCCTCATCAGAATTTGTATATATTGTTTTGATAAGTCACACCAGAACTGTGTGTTTCACCATTTGTTTTTCTAAATGGGAGGAAAATGAAGATTCCCATGAAGCAAAATGAATGACAGAATGGAATGATAGATGATACATATTTTAAACAGCAGAAATATAATCTGAAAATAGCGAAAACAAGACAATTCCAGATTAGAGTGATCCAAATTTTCAAATTAACAAATTTACAGTCAGCCAGGAAAGCAAGCTCCTCCATCCACTAATTTAGCAGAACTCTCCGAACAGATCTGATAAAACAAAATTTTCTAGAGCCAGTGGTGGCACCATTGGAAACCATTCATTTTTTTCTCATCAAACAGCAATAAGGACATGTCGTTAATCCTACTAGCTTAAAAACCATTAGTTGACCCAACCGATGGGGCCTTTTCAGTTCAAATACATATAAAGTCGCAGCGAAAATCATAAAATTGGTTTAAAAGCTCTGAGGCCATTACTCAGCAACACGCACAGACATACAAAGAATGCATGTATACAACAATGGCCCCAATTAAAGGACCCATCATTTTACATCATGGATTTGCGTATGTATATACATAGTGCTGAGCGTCCCCATGCCGGTATGCTCAGGTCCTTTTCTCAACAAAGTTTCAAGGTCCATATCCATGTCCCTGGTTCACGTCCGTCCAAAATAGCTCATATTTTGAACGTCTTGCAATAAGGTAAAATGCCCACTTCGGCAGCTAACCCACTTAGGAGACAAAAAAGTTTCGTACAGTATACTTGATGTTTTAAACCAAGCGGATTTATTCCTATCAGCAACCAAGCAGCAGTAGGAAATAAAAGCCTTGGCCATCTATACAAATAGCAAGAGGAAGATCATATAGCTAATAAACACAACTAGCATGGCTATAACAACAGTTCCACAAGTTTACCTTCCATAAGCATAGCTCTAGTTATTTTTTTTTTATTATTATTATTCTAAGTAAAGCTCTAGTCATTTTTTCCTTCTCTCCCGCTCAAATCCAAGAATTACAAACTCAAAAAGCTTTTAACCGCTATCAAAGATTTTAAAGGTACAAATTAAAGCTGAAAAGCTAAGCCAAAAATATGAACAAAAAAAAGTGAATTGGATCAACTTTATTAATTCTGACCGAAAGATCATGTAAAGAGAGAGGGAAAGGATAATCTGACACTCGTGTGACGCGGTTATCCTGGTTGCAGGTGATGTGGAACCAAGTACAGGGGTTAACAAGGGTGGGATCCCAGCTCTGGAGGACATTGTCAGGATCAGATAAGCTCCGCCTCAGCGTGGAGAGAGCGTCCCCTTCCGAGTTCCCACAAACAAGTCCTAGAGTTACAGCCAGGGAGAGTCTCCACATCCAGCTCAGTGCTGCCATGACTGACGTCCGTCGCTCTCCTTTCTTCTGGGGTTTCTTACTTTCTTTTGGGTAGGCTTGGTCTGGGTATGTAACGTTAGAGGCTGGGGGGGGGGGGGGGGGGGGGGGGGGGGGGGGGGGGTGGGGTTAGAGAGAGAGAGAGAGAACAGATAAGAGCCAATAAAGGCAGGAAGGAGTATCGACTTTGGGAATATGAGTAAAAAACCTATAGCTTTTCTCTCATTTGCAATTTTGGATTTTAGCCATACTTTAGATCGTTTAGGTGGGCGAGGGTTGAATTTTTGTTCGTGGAAGTGGTTGTTAGTTGTTCCACTCACTAACAAAGTGTCCCTCCACTTAAGATTCCCTTTGAATTTCTTTTGCCATTTTCTTCATCTTTCTTTCATTTTTGTTAGATATTGAGATGATATAATTTTAGATAAAAATTAAAAGTTAAAAAAAATATTATTAAGATATTAATTTTTAATATTATTATTATTATAAAATTTTAAAAAAATTAAATTATTTATTATATTTTACGTGAAAATTTAATAAAATTATAATTATTAGATAAAATAAGATGAAATATTTTTATTATGTAAACGGGACTTCTTCATCAGACTTTTTGTTTCAAACGAGTCAAGAAGTGGACGAAGAAATTACTATTCATTCTCCTCGCTTTTTTTTTTTTTTTTTTTTTTTTTTTGTCTTTTATTTGAACATGATAATGTTTCATTAAAAAAAGCGTCTAAGATAAGTAGGGAAATAGTGGGTCAAGGTCTAAACGACAAGGGTCTTTGGAAAGGGTTGCTTTTGAAACAAAAGATGGGTTATGTTGCGTTTGAACGTTGATATGAGGTGAGTTAAGTTATGAATAATAGTATTTTATGAATCTCATTGAGATTGATTTAATTTTTTTAAGTTGAGATGAATTTAATTTTTTAAGTTGAGATGTAAGAAATATATTGAAATGAGTTTAACTTTTTTATAAAAGATTAAAAAAGTAGTGCGTTGTACTGATAATTAATTTGAGATTAATTGAGTTAGATTTATCTTCCAAAGACTAGCAGAGCCAAGAAGCACACATGCGGTAGTAACACTGTACAACACAAAAGGAATGATTGCACGTTGATCGACAGAACAACTTCACTTTGATGCCATCCAAAGATGGTGTCTACCAATTTATGCACATGTTATATCCCATATTCTCTGTTGGCAAAAAAGAGTGCATCATCTACGGAGAGGTGGATAAGAGGGTAGTTTTTGGGATGAGGATTTGTATTATAATAATGACTTTTTTCTGTGTAGTGTGCGTGTATTTTATATATAATAATTAACAAGGAACACTACAATACATAATTCTACATGTAAAAAAAATAAACATATTTATCAATGTCAAAATATTAACACATGTCCTGGTGTAATAAATCATGAATTACAGATTATGATTTTCTTTCTTCAATGAAAAACTTAATCGAAATTATGGTCGTGGAAAAAAAAAAAGAAATGGGTTTAGAAAACTAAGAGATAATAGAGAAAAATATACATTTTAGGTTTTAGAAAAATACTTTTTTTTTTTTCACTTTCATAAATGGGTAGTGCTACTATGCCCCCTCAATTTACCCTCTTGGCGTGCCCCTAATACAAATTACACTTTTATTTTATTTTTCTTTTTTTTAAACATTTTAAATATATTTAAACATTTTTTAAAAAAATAAAAAAATAAATACCAATACATGATTAATAGTCACTTCCTTAATTAGTACGAAAAATAATATTTTTTAAAAAAATAAAAATTAAATACATAAGCGGTCAAAATGAGTAAACATACTAGCACTCTTCATAAATATTATGGGATTAGATTTTGAGTTAAAAAGATTGAGATATTATTAAAGAATCAAGATAGACTTTTGAGTTTATTATAAAATAGAATTTTTATGCATATTTTTATTAGATGTGTTTAAGGCTGTGGATTTTTCAGATATGTTAAATAGGAGGTTATTTTAAATTTTTATTGACTAAATAATTTTTTAGAACCTTTTTTCAAGATATGGCAGAGGTTTTTGGTTTAAATTATTTTTAGGGAAAATATTTTTTGATATTTGTGAAGGAGGCTACACCCTGAATCTTTTTGGTGGCTGAGGCCCCCTCGCCCGGGCAGAGGATGGAATGAAAAGACGTACAAAGCCATGAGCTTATTCGTTATGCGTACCATGTGAGACCCATACATGTGAAGGCTACATGTGGAGACATGCAAAGTTGAAAGGCGAAATAGTATGAGTGGAGAAGGCAACATGGAGGCGAATGAGGTGGGTGGTGTTGGAGTGTATATGTTATTCTAAGGGGTGTGATCACCAAACGGTGTACCTCTTGAAATAATATCTTTTAATATGGTGATAGTTTCCATGAGGGGTGATGTTTAAGGAAGTGTCAATGGACATAACCTTTGTGTCACTTCTTAAGGTTGTGACCTTTGGGTTATCATTGGTTTACCAATGGTTGTACCATTTCACAATAGGATGTGTCACTCCTTAAAATTGTGACCTTTGGGTTACTATTAGTTAACCAATGGATGTGCCATTTGCCAACGGGTGCATGATGACCTATAAATAGGGGTCATTGGTGCACAAATGAATGCACTCAATTTCCTTTGTTCATCACCAACTTGTGGGACAAATACCCTCACGGGAGTGTCACCATATTCTTATAATTCCGCTTCCGTTTGTAATTTATTTCTCTTCAGTGGTATCAGAGCCTGGTCATGTCAGAGGGAATTTTATCGCGCATTACGAAGGCGATAAATAGGCAAGTGCTTGGTTTGACAACCACACTTGCATATTTTAATCATCTTTGTTTGCTCGAAAATCCTAGAGAGAAACTTTTTCAGATCATAGTGGGGGGTCTAGAGTACATTGGTAATCTTTAAAATTTTGTAAATTGTTACTATTTTGAAGAAAATTATTGGCATTATTTTACACAAAGAAATAGTGAATTAAATAGCCCATTTGCACACACTGTCACTGTTTCGGCCTGTCATCGGAGCCCCTCACCGCCGCCGGACTTCGTGGACCTTGGGAGCACATCGGAGTCTTCGTCGCCGGCCACCAACTAGTCCGACTGAAGTGAAGAAATGAGCTTCACTGTCTTTGAAACGTCCCTGCGCGAGGTTGAAGACAACCCAGGACGAAACGGTACAACAGTCATCAAATTCAAAACGGTGGGGGTCTAAACGATAGTGTCCTTCAGCCAAGGGAGGATAAAACAGGCAAAAACGACATTGTCGTTTTGCCCCTTTTTGAAGAAAGATCTCTAGAGCCGAGCCACCAAGCTGAGCCGAGCCACCAAGCCGTTCTTTGAGCAAAGATTCAAGCCGATTCCTGAGTCGAGCCGCGGACTGAGCTGTTGACCAAGCCGTTGATCGAGCCGCTGACTCCCGATTTTCTCCAGAACCCAATTTGAACCGGCTGAACCGGTTTACTCGGTTTCCTGAATCGGTTCGTGGCAGATTTGCTCAATCGGGCCATTCGAGATCATTTCAAGCCCGATTTGGCCAGTTCAAAAGCCATTGTGCTCCAAATTTCAAGTCAAAACATTACAAAGCACCTGTTGGTCGAAATTATCGTCAGAAATTCTTTGAAAAAGGTGAAACATCAAGGAAAGGTCGTGAATATCCTCGATCGGGGCATCATTTTCATTATTCTCTTTATATAAAATATAATAGGAGAATTTCTAGGCTGTCACCTTGGATTAAATCCAAGGGTTATTATTACTATTAAGTTTGTAATAGTTTTAATTTTTTCACAGTTAAACTATTGTATTTAAAATAATACACATTTATTATTTTTACATTCTTCTTGTTGATTAATTTTTAAGGTTTATTATTCATGGCACTGAAGAAAAGTATTGATCCATCGGGAATAGAAAAATTGAATGGAAGAAATTTTTGAGCCTGGAAAAGGCATAGAACTTTTCTTCTAACCCATGAAAAGACCTTATACATTAACAACATCAAAGCCATGTGAAGAAATTGTAGAAAATGATGAAAGTGAAAGTGGTAGCAGTGTTTCAAATAAAGATAAATGGATGCAGTTGAAGCAAAGTATGGTTTAAGGTCGGATACTTATATACAGTTTTTATTGGATTAGTATAACCGGATTTGTATGAAAGAGAATGATGATATTGGTGATCATGTACTTCAAATGGAGTTAATTGCAAAAGAATTACATGATGCCGGTCATCCTCTCACTGATAAAATGCAAGTTACAACCATACTAAATAGTCTTCCTTCATCTTAGGATCACATTATTACTTCTTTAACACATAGTGGAAATGAAGTAACAATGATATTTCTTCCAATACTTTTAGTACTTGAAGGAGAAAGGATGAAAAGAAGGAATAAAGATGGTGAATCATCTAATTTATTGACGGCTCAGGATAAGCGTTCTACACAGAATAAGATGAAGCCAAAACAGTTTAAGAAAAAGAAATGGTTAAAAAGGAAACAAAATAAACCATCTTCTGGAAAATGTTTTAAGTGTGGAAAGAAGGGTCATTACAAATCACAATGTCCTAACAAAGGAAAAGCACAAGAAAGCAAGGAAATTGTGATGACAATCTCAGAAGTAATGCTAGTAGAACCAGCGACAGATTCATGGTGGTTGACTCTGCAGCAACAAGACATATATGCAGGGGCAAAGACATGTTTATCAAACTTGAAGATAAACAAATAGTCTGAGCATAGAGTTTATATGGGCAACAATACATATTGCGATGTCTTGGGGCAAGGTACATGTAAATTCAAAGTGAATAGTTCTGTTATTTTACTTAGTGATGTTTTATATGTACCTAGTATTCGTAGGAATTTTCAGTGCCTGTACTAGATCAAAAAGGCTACACAGTTGAGTTTAAGTCTGGAACCGTTGTAATAAGTAAGGGCAATGTATCAGTGAAAGGTGTGAAAGATCACAATATGTATATACTGAATGTTGATATTAATAAAGTGCATATTTTTGAGTATTTGAATGTGTCTACAGATTGTGCATATTTATGGCATTTAAGATTAGGCCATATAAATAAAAATAAAATGATCAGAATGTGCAAAAGTGGATTAATATCACAAATAAACGCAAATAATTTTGATATATGTGAACTATGTATCAAAGAAAAAATGAGTAGTAAATCTTTTTCAAAAGGTTGGAAATCTATGGATTTACTAGAAATTATACATTCTGATGTTTGTGGACCCTTTAAAACAAAAACCCATAGAGGAATGGAGTACTTTATTACTTTACTGATGATTATTCAAGATATAAGTATATCTACTTACTCAAGCATAAATCTGAAGCAATTGAGAAATTTAAAGAATTTAAATTAGAAGTAGAAACCCAGTTAGGGAGACCCATTAAAAATTTGAATAGTGATAGAGGAGGAGAATTTGAAGCTTTAGATAATTTCTGCAAATTGAATGGTATAAGACACATTTATACTATGCCATATAAACCTCAACAGAATGGCATTGCAGAAAGAAGAAATAGAACTCTATTGGATATAGTGCGATCGATGATGGCATATGCTGAACTACTAATACATTTTTGGGGTAAAGCATTATTGACTGCTATATATATATTGAATAGAGTTGAAACTAAAGCAAAACCTCTTACACCTTACGAGTTATGGACGTGACATAAACTAGACTTAAGTAAGATCAAAGTGTGGGGTAGTAAGGCACAAGTGCTTATCCCAAGGCCAGTAAGGGATAAATTAAAAAGTAAAACCTGAGAATGCAGGTTTATTAGGTATGTAGAAAACGGAAGTGACTACAGATTTTATCATTCTGAAAGAGGATTGATAGAAAGTAGGGATGCCATTTTCTTGGAAAATACAAACCTTGTTACTCCTATTGATCAGATAGATTTATTAAATGATTTAGAGAATCAATAGATCTCCACAGAGTCTGACAATGAAAATTCTGATATTATTCAATTCCACAATAATAAAAATAAAAAAAATTCAGATGAAAATCAATCTTTAGGTATTGATGTTGGAGACAATGGGAGTAAAAGATCCAGAAGACCATCAATATTATTTCAAGATCATTATGCACTGAATACCAGTTTGGAAAATTTAAATAATGATCCTGAAAATTTTTCTAAGGCAGTCAATAGTATTGATTCAGATAAATGGCTTGAGGCCATGAAAGATGAAATAGAATCAATAAACAAAAATAATGTTTGAGAGTTAACAGATTTTCCAAAAGATAGAAAAGCTATTGGTTGTACATGGGTTCTCAGAAGAAAATTTAAAGTTGATGGCAGTTTGGAAAGGTACAAAATAAGGTTAGTGGCCAAGGGATATACTCAACAACCAGGTGTAGACTTTGTGGATACATATTCACCTGTGGCGAAGTTCACATCCGTAAGGATCATCATGTCCATTGTTGCTAGGATGAATTTGGAATTATATCAGTTAGATGTAAAAACAGATTTTCTCAATGATGAATTAAAAGAGGATATCTTTATGATTCAACCAGAAAAATTCCAAATTAAAGGATATGAAGAGAAAGTCTACAAGTTGAGGAAGTCACTGTATGGACTTAAGCAATCTTCAAGACAGTGGTACTTGAAATTTCACCAAGCCATTTTGAAAATGGGATATGAAATGAGTCCACTAAATCATTGTGTATACATATGGAAAAATGATAATAAATTAATATTATTATCATTATATGTTGATGATATATTACTGGCAGGTAATTGTCTAGATATGATGCATGAAACAAAAGAATTCTTGAAATCTAAATTTGAAATGAAAGACATAGGTGAAGCTGCCTATGTTCTTGGAATAAGAATTTCTAGAGATAGAAATTCAAATCTATTGTATTTAGATCAAGAAAAATATCTAGAAAAAGTGTTTAAAATATTTGGTATGGAAAATTGTAAATCTTTTAAGTACGCCTGTTTGCAAAGCTCATATTTTAAATAAAAGTATGTGCCCAAAAGATAAGGAGGAAATAAGTGAAATGCTTAAAGTTCTCTATGCTCAAGCTGTGGGAAGTCTCATGTATGCAATAACAAATACCAGACCAGATATTTGCCATGCAGTAGGATTGGTAAGTAGATTTCAATCCAATCCAGGTAAAGAACATTGGCAAGCAGTGAAGTGTATATTAAGATATTTACAAGGTACCAAAAATTTGAAATTGTGCTTTGGAAACAGTGATCTAGAATTAATCGGCTATAGTGATGCTGATTTTGGAAGTGATATAGATGATAGAAAATCTATAACTGGATATATATTTCTATTTGGTGGAACAACAGTTTCTTGGTTAAGTAAAAAACAAGGCTGTGTTGTTAAGTCTACTATGGAAGTAGAATATATTGCTTGTAGTACTGAAGTGAGTAATGCGGTGTGGATAAAACGATTTGTTGAAAGCTTGAATTTGGGTACATCCACAGAACCAATCAATGTGTTTTGTGACAATCAGTCTGTTATTTCTTTGATAAAAAGTGAAACACAGAGTTCCAAGGGAAAATACATTGATGTGCATTATCATTATATTTTAGATATAGTGAAAAGATGTGAAGTCAAGGTTAATTTTATTTCCTCGACTAAAATGGTAGCAGATCTGATGACCAAAGGTTTATCTCTAGAGAAATTCAGAGAACATGTGACTAGAATGAGATTGAGAGAAACTTAGGTGAAGCAATCTCATGGTCGACATGCATAACTTAGCAAATTCTTGGGACGCCTAGAAAATTGGAGTTATGGTAATACCTAATTAAAAATTTCAGTCATTTGTAAAGTTATTGATAAGGTGATCAAGAAAAACCTCAGGAATGGCCTTAGGGTGAGTACTTGACGAAATTTCAGTGCAGGATGATTAACCAAGTAAAAGGTTGTTCATGGCAAAGTCGCTGATAAGGTGATTAAGGAAAGACTCAGGTGAGTAAGTACTTAACGAAAATTCAGTGACACTCACTAAAGTTTTAGTGAAGTGTGATTTGATTACCCAAATAAATGGTTAATCATTTGCAAAGTCGTTGATAAGGTGATTAGGAAAAACCTTAGGAATAACCTCTAGAGGAAGTACTTAACGAAAATTCAGCACAGGTCGATACATGTGTTATGTATTTGGCTAAAGTCATCAATTGTGACAGGGGAATGATCAATTGATCTAGTCACAGAGAATTGATGTCGTTCACTAAATTTTTATTTTTAGTGAAATGAAGTCACCCTTAATATGTGATCAGTGGGAGTACATATGGTAAAGGATGCGGTCAGATAAGGTAATGACAAAAAAACGTGTGCACTTAGAGGCTTGTCATGCTCTGACGCCGATATGCAAGAGTAGCATATGAGAGTTGAGTAGTGGAAATCTTATATTGGTACCAAGGTAAAATATTCAACTGGATCATCATCGTTTTGTATGATCAAGTGGGAGATATTATTCTAAGGGGTGTGATCACCAAACGGTGTACCCCTTGGAATGATATCCTCTAACATGGTGATGGTTCCCATGAGGGGTGATGTTTAAGGAAGTGTCAATGGACACAACCTTTTGATTTAGTCAAAAGGTTGTGTCACTTCTTAAGGTTGTGACCTTTGGGTTACCATTGGTTTATCAATGGTTGTGCCCTTTCACAATAGGATGTGTCACTCCTTAAGGTTGTGACCTTTGGGTTACCATTGGTTAACCAATGGATGTACCCTTTGCTAACCGGTGCATGATGACCTATAAATAGGGGTCATTGGCGTACAAATGAATGCACTCAATTCCCTTTGTTCATTACCAACTTGTGGGACAAATACCCTCACGGGAGTGTCACCATATTCTCATAATTCCACTTCCGTTTGTAATTTATTTCTCTTTAGTATAGAGATTCGGAAGGATGTCGGAGGTCGACAAATTTGAATTTCAAGACCGAAATAGAGAAAAAAACCACAAGAAGTTGACTTAGCTGGACATTTGAAACATGGAATACAAAAGTGAGTATAATAGTCCGTGAGCAGTTATACCATACAGTTAAAATATCATATATCAGTTATTCCATTTCTTTTGAAAAGTCATACAAGTCTAAAGTATTTCAATCAAACATCTAAATCAATTTTCATTTTCTATGGTCGGTACACACTATTACACCTAGTGTGTTAGGGTTAGTGATCTTTTGGACCCAATTCCATCTGTGGTTGTGGGTGGGAATCCATCAGTCAAGATGGCGCCACTAGATGCACTACCAATAGACCCGATCCTGCATTGTAATCTGCACATCTCTTTGATAGCTTCATTATTTAGTCGTTGGCCATTATGCATTTTCATGCATAAAACTTTCATTTCCTTTCATTTTTCATAAGCATTCTCATTATCTTATTCAATGAAATATGCATTTTATTTGATAAAAAGTACAATTCATGCAAAACTTTTACATTATAAATATCACTAATTTTTAAGAAAATATATGTACATGATAAATTGCATCATCTCAAACTTGAATGTGGATGTTTTACCTCATATTTTACTCACGCATTTATAATTAATAGGATACTCAACATGGGCTCTCAAGAACGGCT
Source organism: Juglans microcarpa x Juglans regia (assembly GCF_004785595.1). Lineage (NCBI taxonomy): Eukaryota > Viridiplantae > Streptophyta > Magnoliopsida > Fagales > Juglandaceae > Juglans > Juglans microcarpa x Juglans regia. Next base: position 14,740,389 of record NC_054606.1, read on the forward strand.
TCTACTTTATGTGCATTTACTACTTTATCACAAAGAAGCATTTGTAGAAAAATAAAGTATTTTAATAAGAAACATGTTGTAAGATGCCTTGGATGCCTCTTGTACTTCAATAAATCTCATTTCATGAAAATAAAAATAACATACAACGACAAATTCACACTTAGCCTTCCTTACAAAGTTTAATATGTTCCTTACCGTAATCCCAAGAAGAAAATAAAGCATTTCCTTAACTTTCTCTTCATTTAGACATCAACTAACTTAAGGCAAATTCTCAATCCTTCCAACTTCATTTATATTTCCAATAAAACCAACTCATTTTAATCCCATCCTCCACAACATTTAGTCATTTATTCCATCAAGTGTAGAAATCACAAACCAAAGGCATGACCTTCAAGATTTAGAACAATCTGTCCAATATTCGGTTTATACAAAAACTGAGTTTATGTTTGATATGAACCTGTGGAAATAAAATCTCTTGAACCCACAATCAATTTGAAAACTCCCCAAAAAAGCCAAATTCAAGTCAATGGATGGAAAAACCTAGACCCGATGAGAACTCGTTTAAAAAACCTAGCTTATATCAAAATCTAGACCCGTTGAATAACCTGTCTCAAGAACCTAGATTACAAAGGAGGAACGCCACAAAAATTGTGATTTACTTTTGATAAGGTCAAAAGTTTAATTAAGAACAAGAGGAGAACCTCAACTCACAAATAACATTCAATATTGTCTAACCTTCAAATGAGGCTACAATGAGTATTTAAACTAAACCTAATTAAAACCCCTTTTTAACCCAAAATTCCCATGATGAACAGTATCAAGCTACAGTACCTGCGGCTACAGTACAGCTACAGTACCTCTTGAAACCCTAATTCTTAAAAAAGTAACTTTCCAAATAAGCCCTTGGCCAAAATAGAAGGTCTTCTCGAAAAACCTAGTTCATTAAAAATAAGACGTGTGGGCCAGGCAACTTCAAGCCTACTTATTTTAAACTAATAAAATAAATCATTTAACCAAATTGGAAGTCTCCAATAACAATAGGGCCATATCTCTAAGTCATGTCTTCCACAAGCTTGAATCAAGTGGATCAAAGCTGGTTCTCATTCTTTCAAGCCCATCTTGAGTATTGGGCTCTTGCTAGCTTCATCCCAAGTAGATTGCACCAATCCATGCATTGCTTCCTTGATCTTCTTGGCTCATCTAGAACTTGCAAATGATATTTAAGAGTAGGCCCACATTGCTTTCCATCAGTACTTCTTAAAACCCTAGCTCAACAAAAATAATAAATTTTCCAACAGGCTCTTGAATAGACCCCTCTTAAGTTCTTCCCATAATAAACTCAATTATTCTAAACTAATAAAATAAGTCCTTTAAATAAATCAAACAAGTTGAAAGCCTTCAAGTGCCCAAAGCCTTTTAAATCATGTTGTTGCCCTCTTCTATAGTTTATCAAATGAATCAAAACTTGATCTTCATCCTTTAAGCCCATCTTGAATGTTGGACTCTTGCTAAACTTGTTTCAAGTGAATTGCATCAATCTTTGCATTGTCTCCTTGATCTTTTTGACTCTTGACCTTGTAATTGGCCCATCTGAAAGTTACAAGGGATCTTTAAGACTAGGCCCACCTTGGTTCCTATCATGTACAAACTAGGGTTTCAAAAGTACTGTAGCACCATACTGTAGCCGTGACACTATTCACTCAGGGGTATTTTTAGAAGTTGGGGCTTTAATTAGGTTTTGGTTTAAATACTATTTGTTGCCTCATTTTAAGAAGTTTATGAAATTTGATGAATTTATTCATTGTGAGTTGAGTTTTATCTCCTCTTGTTCTTGATTGAATTTTTGAACTTATCAAAGGTAAATCACAACCTTTGTGGCGTTTCTCATTGTAATCTGGGTTCTTGAGATGGGTTCTTCAACGGGTCTAGATTTTAATATAATCTAGGTTCTTGAAACGAGTTCTCATCGGGTCTAGATTTTCCATCCATTTGGCTTGATTTTAGCTTTCTTGGGTGAGTTTTCAATTTGATCGTGGGTTCAAGTGATTTTCATTCCTGCGGGTTCATATCACAATTGGTTCTCTACTAAGCAGGGGCAAAGTGGTAAAAATAAGAGGTGCTCCGATTGGCTCGGGGATGGGGCATACGTACCATAAGGTCATGGTATTACCATGGGAAGCCCGAGACTGAAAAACTCCAAACCTCATAACTTTGCCACTTTGCAATCAATTAGTTCTCTACTAAGGAAGGGAAAAAGGGTAGGTGCTCCGATTGAACCAGAGATGGGACAAACATACCATAACATCATGAAAGTACCATGGGAATCCCGCGATTGAAAAAGTCAAACCTCATAACTTTGCCCCTTTGCACTCAATTTGTTCTTCACTAAGCAAGGGCAAAGTGGTAAAAATCAAAGGTGCTCTGATTGGCCAGGGGATGCGGCAAACATACCGTAAGGTTATGGTATTACCATGGGAAGCCCGAGATTGAAAACTCAAACCTTATAACTTTATCACTTTGCACTCACTTGGTTCCCTACTCTAGAAGGACTAAGTGGTAAAAATAAAAGGTGCTCCGATTGGTCTGGGGAATGAGCATACATACCATAACATCATGGAAGTACCATAGGAAGCCCAAGATTGAGAAACTCCAACTTCATAACTTTGCCACTTTGCGCTCAATTGGTTCTCCACTAAGCAAGGGCAAATTGTTAAAAATAAGAGATGCGCCGATTGGCTCAGGGATGGGGCATATATACCATAACGTCATGGTATCATGGGAAGCCCGCGATTGAAAAAATCCAACCTCATTACTTTGCCACCTTGAACTCAATTGGTTCTCTACTAAGCAAGTGGAAAGTGATAAAAATAAGAAGAGCTCCAATTGGCCCAGGGATGGAGCATACATACTATAACGTCATGGAAGTTCCATGGGAAGCCCGCGAGGGAAAAGCTTCAACCATAAAACTTGGCCACTTTGCACTCAATTAGTTCACTACTAAGCAAGGGTAAAGTGATAAAAATAGAAGATGCTCCGATTGGCCTGGGGATGGGGCATACATACCATAATGTCATGGTGTTACAATGGGAAGTCCATTGAAAAACTCCAACCTCATAACTTTGTCACTTTGCACTCAATTGGTTCTTTACTAAGCAAGGGCAAAGTGGTAAAAATAAGAGGCCCGGGGATGGGGCATACATACCATAACGTCATGGTATTACCATGGGAAGCCCATAATTGAAAAACTTCAACCTCATAATTTTAGCACTTTGCACTCAATTGGTTCTCTAGTAAACAGAGGGCAAAGTAGTAAAAATAAGAGGTGCTCCAATTCACCCAGGGATGAGGCATAGATACTATAACGTCATCGCATAAACATGTGAAGCCCGCAATTGAAAAACTCCAACCTCCTAACTTTGCCATTTCGCACTCAATTGGTTCTCTACTAAGCAAGGACAAAGTGGTAAAAATAAGAGGTGCTCCGACTGGCTCGGGGATGGCGAAAACAAACCATAACATCATGGAAGTAAAATGACAAGCCCGCGATTGAAAAACTCCAACCACATAACTTTGCCACTTTGCAGTCAATTGGTTCTCTACTAAGCAAGGGCAAAGTGGTAAAAACAAAGAGGTGTTCTGATTGGCCAGGGATGGCGTATACATACCATAACGTCATAGAAGTACCATGGGAAGCCCATGAGCAAAAAACTCCAACCACTTAACTTTGCCACTTTGCACTCACATGGTTCCTTACTATGGAAGGACTAAGTGGTAAAAATAAAAGGTGTTTCGATTGGCCTAAGGAAGGAGCATACATACCATAATGTCATGGAAGTACCATAGGAAGCCCAAGATTGAAAAACTCCACCCTTTAACTTTGCCACTTTGCACTCTATTGGTTCTCTCATAAGCAAGTCCAAAGTGGTAAAAATAAGAGTTACTCCGATAGGCCCAGGATGGGGCATTCAAACCATAACATTATGGAAGTACCATGAGAAGCCCGCGAGCAAAAAACCCCAATCTCATAACTTGGCCACTTTGCACTCAATTGGTTTCTCTACTAAACTAGGGCAAAGTGGTAAAATTGAGAGGTGCTTCGATTGGCCCAGGATGGGGCATATATACAATAACATCATGGTTGTACCATGGGAAGCCTGCGAGCGAAAAACTCCAACCTCATAACTTTGCTACTTCGCACTTAATTTGATCTCTACTAAGCATGGACAAAGTGGTTAAAACAAGATGTGCTCCGATTGGCCCGAGGATGAGGCATACATATCATAACGTCATGGTATTACCAAGGGAAGCCCGTGATTGAAAAATCCCAACCTCATAACTTTGCCACTTTGCACTCAATTGGTTCTATACTAAACAAGCACAAACTGGTAAAAATAGGAGGTGCTTTGATTGGCCCAGGAATGGGGCATACATACCATAACATCATGGAAGTAGCATGGGAAGTTTGCTATTGAAAAACTCCTACCTCATAACTTTGTCACTTTGCAGTCAAATTGTTCTCTACTAAACAAGGGCAAACTACTAAGAATAAGTGGTGCTCTGATTGGTCCGAGGATGGGGCATACATAGCATAACGTCATGGAATTACTGTGGGAAGCCCACTAGGGAAGAACTCCAACCTCATAACTTTGCCTCTTTGCACTTAGCTACTTATCTACTAATCAAGGGCAAAGTAGTAAAAATAAGAGGTGCTCCGATGATGCAAACCAAGGAGCCGGACATGTTGATCATACGAGTGGGAATGTAGCTGAATTTGCACAAGACCCTTTGTCACTTTCTAGTGGCCCAATTACAAGACTTAGAGCCAAACGTTTCAAGGAAGCACTAAATGGGCTAATCCAAGAGAATTGGGCTGATTGTAAAAAGACCAAGATGAGCTCAAATAATAATCAAGGCTTAGTCCATGTTATCAAAGCAATTGAAGAGGCTAATTAGCAAGCAGAAACATGATGCATGGTCTGACCATTAAAGGAAGTGAATTTGTTGAGTTTCAAGGATATTAAATAGGAGAATGAACAAGGTCTTGGCTGGGTATGTTAAATACATTAAATCTAGTCATTTAGTTATTTTTGGCTGCCTCTAGAAGTCCAAGAGGCCCAAAAAAACGTGGGGCATGTTTATGTTAATATTTGTGTTGTTTTTAAAGCTGTAGTTATGACTTTTCCTATTCTTGGAGGGTTGTTCCAAGTATATAGAAGGGCATTTCGAGTTTTATTATCAGATTTGGAATTTCAAAAGCTTATTGTCTATGTGAGGTCTTGTGTTCCTCTTGGTTCTTCAAAGAACTCTTTGAACTTATCAAGTTAATCGTTCAAGCTCCAAACTTATCACCTTGATTCTGGAGAGACTCTTAAGGTTTCTTGGTGTGGCGTTTCAATCCTTCGTAGTCTTGGTTTTCATCTAGTTGGGTGACTGGTCAAGGCTCAACAAATCTTGTTTATACAATCTTGGGGTTACAAGCCATCATTGTTATCGGGTTTCATCACAGTTGTTGGTGGAGTTCATATCATTTTGGTACCAGAGCTTTGGTTCTAAGATAAGTTTGACTATATCTTATTTTCGTGCTATTTCTTGTTCTTTGCTGTAAAAAAAAAAAAAAGAAAAAAAAAAGATTGCAGTACGAAAACTTCTTCCTTTCAATCTTGTTTCTCTCACCTTATTCAAGTTCTTGACCTTTTGATTAGTTTTGGTTGTTCTTCTCATTTTTGAATTGCTACTGGATTATTTTGAATTAGTTTCTTGAAGTTCGATTAAGAATCAAAGAAGACACAAAAGAGTGGAAAAAGGCAAGAGTGTGTGAGATCATAAGAGGGTAAAAGCCGTTTAGAGTGAAAACAAGAGTGCAAGTGTATCAATTCTTGAGTGAAACACGTGAGGGAGTGCTTGTGAGGATTCTAACCTTGTTTTGCAGATTTTAAACATGTCTAATAATCAAGAAGAAGACACAACTGAAGAATTTCGACAACCGCAAGTTCCAAACCTCCAAATGCAAGCGATGTTAGGCGAGATGAGGCGTATGTTGAGGGCTGAATTAGAACCTATTCACGAAAGGTTGGACAGGGTAGAAGCAGAAACTCCTAGGGGCCAGCAACATGACATCCCCAATAGGCCGCAAGGTGGGCGTGTTCCGTGGTGAAATGTTGAGGGAGAGGCGGAGTCGGTGGAGTTTGATGAGCCATATCTGAACCGAGGCAGGTTTGATCGTGGGTATAGAAATAGAGAAGCTAGGATGGGTAGGCCAAGGAGGGATAATGATTTAGGAAACATAAAGATTAAAATCCTATCTTTTCAAGGTAAAAATGATCCTGAAGTTTATTTGGAGTGGGAAACTAAAATGGAGATGGTGTTTGATTGTCACAACTACACAGAGATAAAGAAGGTTAAGTTGGCTGCAATTGAATTTACCGATTATGCCATTGTTTGGTGGGATCAATTAGTGATTAATAGGAGGAGGAATAGAGAGCCACCCGTGGACACTTGGGAGGAAATGAAAATGCTTATGAGGAAGCGTTTTGTACCCAGCCACTATTATAGGGGATTGTATCAAAAATTGCAGAGGTTAATTCAAGGTTCTAAGAGTGTGGATGAGTATTACAAGGAGATGGAAGTAGCTATGATCCGGGCTATGTAGAAGAGGACCGGGAAGCCACCATGGCTAGGTTTTTGCACGGTTTAAATCGTGAGATTGCGGATATAGTCGAGATGCAGCACTATGTTGAGTTGGCGGATATGGTGCATCAAGCCATAAAGGTGGAGGAACAATTCAAACGAAATGGATTGGCTAGGAGGGTACATGATATGAACTCCACCAACAATTGTGATGAAACCCGATAACAATGATGGCTTGGAATCCCAAGATCGTATTGACAAGATTTGTTGAGCCTTGACCGGTCACCCAACTAGATGAAAACCAAGACTGCGAAGGATTGAAAACGCCACACCAAGAAATCAGAATCAAGGTGATAAGTTTGGAACTTGAACGCCACAAGATTAACTTGATAAGTTCAAAGAGTTCTTTGAAGAACCAAGAGGAACACAAGACCTCACAAAGACAAATAAGCTTCTGAAATTTCAAATATGATATTAAAACTCGAAATAACCCTCTAAATACTTGGAACAACCCTCCAAGAATAGGAAAAGTCATAACTACAGCTTTAAAAGCAACACAAATATTAACATAACATGTCCCCCACGATTTTTAGGCCTCTTGGACTTCTAGTGGCAGCCAGAAATGGCTAAATGACTAAATTCAGTGCATTTCAGGTACCCAGGCAAGACCAAGTTCATTCACCTATTTAATATTCTTGAAACTTAACAAATTCACGTCCTTTAATGGACAAACCATTCATCATATTTCTACGTGCTAATTAGCCTCTTCAATTGCCTTGATGACATGGATTAAGTCTTGAATATTATTTGAGCCCATCTTGGTCTTTTTAGAATCAGCCCAATTCTCTTGGATTAGCCCATTTAGTGCTTCCTTGAAACGTTTGGCTCTAAGTCTTGTAATTGGGTCACTAGGAAGTGACAAAGGGTCTTGTGCAAATTCAGCTCCATTCCCACTTGTATGATCAGCATGTCCAACTCCTTGGTTTGCATCATTCTCCCCCTCTTGAGAAGGATTTGTCCTCAAATCATCACCTACATCAAAAGGAGACAAATCAGCGACATTAAAGCTTGCACTGACACTATACTCACCTGGTAAGTCAAGCTTGTAGGCATTATCATTGATGCGTTCTACTACTTGAAATGGCCCGTCACCCCGAGGTAGGAGTTTTGAACGCCGCTTCTTTGGAAAACGGTCCTTCCTTAAGTGTAACCAAACCCAATCTCCTGGTTGAAACACTACCTTCTTGCGTCCCTTGTTGGCTTGATTGACATATTGTTTAGTCCTCCTTTCAATGTTGAGCCGTGCCTTTTCATGAATCATCTTTACAAATTCTTCCTTCTTTTTCACATCTCACACGTTCACTCAAAGGTAAAGAAGTTAAATCCAAAGGTGACAATGGGTTAAAGCCATAAACAATTTCAAATGGTGAAAACTTAGTTGCAGAATGTATACTTCTATTGTAAGCAAATTCAACATGTGGCAAACAATCTTCCCATGCTTTCAAGTTCTTTTTAATGATAGCACGCAACAAAGACGACAAAGTTCTATTTACTACTTCAGTTTGGCCATCCGTTTGTGGATGACAAGTAGTAGAAAACAACAACTTAGTTCCCAGCTTTCCCCACGTCTTCCAAAAGTAACTCAAAAACTTTGCATCCCTATCAGAAACAATGGTCTTAGGCATACCATGTAACCTAACAATTTCTTTGAAGAACAAATCAACTATATGTGATGCATCATCAGTTTTATGACATGCAATGAAGTGTGCCATCTTAGAAAATCTATCTACCACCACAAAAACTGAATCTCTCCCCCTCTTAGTCCTAGGTAAACCTAAAATAAAATCCATAGAAATATCAGTCCATGGTTCACTAGGTATTGGCAAAGGGGTGTACAAACCATGGGGTTTCAACTTAGACTTAACCTGTTTACACGTGATACACTTCTCACAAATTCTTTCCACATCACGTTTCATATGAGGCCAAAAAAAATGTTCATGCAAAATTCCTAAAGTCTTAGCTACACCAAAATGACCCATCAAACCACCACCATGAGCTTCTCTCACAAGCAATTCGCGCAAAGAACATATTGGCAAACACAGTTTATTTTCCCGAAACAAAAATCCATCATACTTATAAAACTTACCAAACGCCATTTTTTCACATGCATTGAACACATGATAGGAACCAAGGTGGGCCTACTCTTAAAGATCCTTTGCAAGTTCCAGATGGGCCAATTACAAGATCAAGGGCCAAGAAGATCAAGGAAGCAATGCAAGGATTGGTGCAATCCACTTGGGATGAAGCCAGCAAGAGCCCAACACTGAAGATGGGTTTGAAAGAAGAAGAACCAGCTTTGATCCACTTTATTCATGCTGAGGAAGACATGACTTAGAGATACGGCCTATTGTTATTGGAGGCTTCTAATTTGGTTAAAAGATTTATTTTACTAGTTTAGAATAAGTGGGATTGAAAATGCTTGGCTCACATGTCTTATTTCTTATGAACTATGTTTTTGGGAAGGCCTTGTATTTTGGCCAAGGGCTTATTTGGAAAGTTACATTTTAGGAACTAGGGTTTCATCAATTTATTGTTGGGGTTACTGTAGCCGCGGGTACTGTAGCCGGTACTGTTCATCAAGGGTAATTTTGGGAAAAAGGGGCTTTATTTTGGCTAGGGTTTTGATTAGGTTTGGGTTTAAAAACTCTTTGTAGCCTCATTTGAGAGATTAGACAATATTGAATTTTATTTGTGAGTTGAGTTTTCTCCTCTTGTTCTTGATTGAACTCTTGAACTTATCAAAGGTAAATCACAACCTTTGTGGCGTTCCTCCTTTGTAATCTGGGTTCTTGAGACGGGTTCTTCAACGGGTCTAGTTTTTAATATAATCTAGGTTCTTGAAACGGGTTCTCATTGGGTCTAGATTCTCCATCCTTGACTTGATTTTTGGCTTTCTTGGGGAGTTTTCAAATTGATTGTGGGTTCAAGGGAATTCATTCCCGCGGGTTCATATCATTTGGTATTCAGAGCAAGGTTTCCAATCAGGTCTTATTCTATCTTTTATTTCTTGCATATTTAATTCTAGGGCTTCATTGTTCTAGGATTGATTACAAAAAAAAAAAAATAGTGGTGGTTAGCAGACTTCTTCACTATTGTTAGGGTTGCTGAAAATCATTGTTCTAGGGTTTGTGTTGGCTGAAATCTCTTGTTCTAGGGGCTGCCGTATATCACTTGCCCAAGGGTTTCTGAGTTATTGTTAGGGTTTTCTCAACTGCTTATTCTTGTTTGTGATCAAATCAGTTGGTGAAAGGAAAAGAAAAGAAAAGAAAAGAAAAGAAAAGAAAAGAAAGGAAAAAAAAAAAATTCGAGGATTTTTTTCTTGAGCCTTATCATCAAAGGGGGTGATTCTAGTTGGTATCTTGTCTTATTGTTAACTGTTTCATTCGTATAATTTCCTTGATTCACGTGCCATTTTTTTTTCATTCCTTCCGTGTTTTCTCTTGTTCTTGTTTCTTGGAGCTAATTACTAGTTGGGATAAAACAAAGTTGCTTTGTCTTGATTGAGTCAATTAGTTCTTAAAGAACTGGAGTGGGAAAACTCTTGAGATAAAAGGCAAGAGAGTGTGAGACTATTATCGAAAAAAGCCAATTATGAGTGAAACACGAGTGGAGTGTCATTATTCGAGTGTAAACACGTGAGGGAGTGTGTGAGGTTTATTTTTTTTTTCCCACTAACATTCTTTTGTGTAGCGCCTGATAATGTCTCATCGGAGTAGCGCATCACCAAGGGGGAGAGCAGATAACTCATCCTTTGTGTTGCAAGCCATGCAACAACAGTTTGAGCGGTTGAACTTGGTGTTGGGTGAAGTGAGGGATAAGATGGATCATCAAGAAGCAGCGATTAGAAATCTACAAGGTGGGAGGGACAGGAGGCGACGTGAGCATAGAGTTGAAAATCAGTATGAGAATGAAGGAGATGGTGAGGATGAGGAAGACTTAGTATCTGACGTTGGGTCGGGTAGAAATAGAAGAGTTAGGCATGAAAGAGGATTTGAGGGGAATCTAAGGGGTCGGGATGGTGTAGATGGAGACCTTGGTAGCATCAAAATGAAAATACCACATTTCCAAGGTAGAACTGACCCTGAGGTTTATCTAGAGTGGGAGAAAAAAATAGAGTTGGTGTTTGATTGCCATAATTACTCTGAGGAGAAGAAAGTGAAGTTGGCGGTAATTGAATTCACTGATTATGCTATTATTTGGTGGGATCAATTAGTGACCAATAGGAGGAGGAATTATGAGAGGCCTATAGAGACATGGGGAGAGTTGAAAGCTCTCATGAGGCGGAGATTTGTTCCTAGCCATTACTATAGAGACCTTTACCAGAAATTACAAAATCTTACACAGGGGTCTAGGAGTGTAGAGGATTACCATAAGGAGATGGAGGTGGCGATGATTCGGGCTAATGTAGAGGAGGACCGAGAGGCCACCATGGCTAGATTTTTGAGTGGGTTAAATAGGGACATAGCCAATGTAGTTGAATTACAACATTATGTGGAGATAGAGGACATGGTGCACATGGCTATGAAGGTGGAGAGACAATTAAAGAGAAAAGGGACAGCAAGGTACACTTCGGTTTCTAGCACTATTTGGAAATCAAAATGGGATAGGAATGATCCAGGTGAAGCAAAGAGAAAGACCGAACCACCTAAGGGAAAAGATGAGGGAACTAGCAACAAACCCAAGGTAGAATCCCAACCTTTACGGAATAGAGATATCAAATGTTTTAAGTGTTTGGGTTCAGGGCACATTGCTTCTCAATGTCCAAATAGGAGGGTGATGATTATGCGTGACAATGGAGAGGTGATGACTGAGAGTGAGGATGATAGTGATGAGGTGCCCGAGTTGGATGATGCTAGTGATGATGATGGAGTGGTATACCCTGTGACATGTGAGTCTCTTGTTGCCAGGCGTGCTCTTAATGCACACATTAAGGTGGAGGATGCAGAGCAACAGAGAGAGAACATTTTCCATACTAGATGCCATGTCAACAATAAGGTATGTAGTATGATCATTGATGGAGGGAGTTGTACTAATGTGGCTAGCACTACTTTGGTTGAGAAATTGAATTTACCAACCTTAAAACACTCTAGACCATACAAATTGCAGTGGTTGAATGATTGTGGAGAGGTTAGGGTGGATAAACAAGTGTTAGTTACTTTTTCTATTGGGAAGTATCAGGATGAGGTGCTTTGTGATGTTGTGCCTATGCATGCGGGCCATATTTTGTTGGGGAGGCCATGGCAGTATGATAGGAGGGTGACACATGATGGGTTCAAGAACATGTACAGCTTTGAAAAGGAGGGCAAAACAATTAAGCTTGCTCCTTTAACTCCAAGCCAGGTCTATGAGGACCAATTGAAATTGAAAAGTGAGGTTGCTCAAAAAAGAAAAAGTGAAAATGAGAGTGATCAGAAGAGAAAGAGTGAAAATGAGAGTGATCAAAAAAGGAAGAGTGAAAAAGAGATTGAGCAAAAAAGAAAGAGTGAGACTGAAAAAGAGCATAAAAGAAAGAGTGAAAAAGAAAGTAGAGAGGTGGCTGAGAGTAAAGAAAAAAGAGTAGAGCCACTAGAGAAAAAAAGAAAGAGAGTCTTCTGAGAGAAAAGGAAAGGCAAAAGTGAGTTTCTATGCAAGAGAGAGTGAGGTTAAGAGGGCTTTCTTCGCAGATCGCCCTATGATTTTTCTTGTCTATAAAGAGTCTTATCTTACTCTTGATGAAACTAACCAGTTTCTTCCTAGTTTGGCTGTTTCTTTGTTGCAGGAGTTTGAGGATGTATTCCCGGATGAGATGCCAAATGAGTTGCCACCCATTAGAGGCATTGAGCACCAGATTGATTTTGTGCCCGGGGCTGCTATTCCAAACCAACCAGCCTATAGGAGTAATCCAGAGGAGACAAAGGAGCTTCAGAGGCAAGTTGAGGATTTGATGAGCAGGGGGTACGTGAGGGAGAGCATGAGCCCTTGTGCTGTACCAGTGCTACTGGTGCCAAAGAAGGATGGGACGTGGAGGATGTGCATTGATTGCAGGGCGGTCAACAATATCACGGTAAAGTATCGCCATCCCATTCCTAGATTGGATGATATGCTTGATGAATTGCATGGCTCATGTATTTTCAGTAAAATTGATCTTAAAAATGGGTACCATCAAATTAGAATGAAAGAGGGTGATGAATGGAAAACTGCTTTTAAGACTCTAAATATGGGCTTTATGAATGGTTGGTTATGCCATTTGGACTTACAAATGCGCCCAGTACTTTCATGAGATTAATGAACCATGTCCTACGTGCATTCATAGGCAAGTTTGTGGTTGTGTACTTTGATGATATCTTAGTGTACAGCAAGAACTTGAATGAACATATTGACCATTTGAGATATGTGTTTGATGTGTTGAGATGTGAAAAGTTGTATGCTAATTTCAAGAAATGTGCCTTTTGCATGGAAAAAGTTGTTTTTCTTGGTTATGTTGTTAGTACGAAGGGTATTGAGGTGGATGAAGAGAAAGTCAAGGCCATCAAGGAGTGGCCAACGCCAAAAAGCATCACTGAGGTAAGAAGCTTTCATGGCTTAGCAAGCTTTTATCGGCGTTTTGTTAAAGACTTCAGCACCATTACTGCACCACTCACTGAGGTAATTAAAAAGAATGTTGGGTTTCATTGGGGGGCTAATCAAGAGAATGTTTTTGCCACTATTAAAGAAAGGTTGTGCTCTGCACCTGTGTTAGCATTACCTGATTTTAACAAAGCTTTTGAGATTGAATGTGATGCCTCAGGAATTGGGATTGGAGCCGTTTTGATGCAAGATAGGCGTCCCATAGCCTTCTTCAGTGAAAAGTTAAGTGGGGCATCCCTGAACTACCCTACTTATGACAAAGAGCTTTACGCTCTTGTTCGTGCATTAGAGACTTGGCAGCACTACCTATGGCCAAGGGAATTTGTGATCCACACCGATCATGAATCATTGAAGCATCTCAAGGGTCAAGGTAAGTTGAATAAAAGGCATGCTAGATGGATGGAATACATTGAGACATTTCCCTATGTCATCCGTTACAAGCAAGGTAAGGAGAACATTGTTGCTGATGCTCTATCCCGGAGGAGTAGTTTGGATGGACAAAAGAAGGCGGAGTTAGTGAAGTCACTTCATGAGAGGGTACGGCTTCAAATTGCCCGAAAGAATGAAAGGGTTGCGTCCCAAGCCAATAAAGGACGAAGGCGTGTCATCTTTGAACCAGGAGAATGGGTTTGGGTTCACATGCGCAAAGAAAGATTCCCAGCCTATAGAAGGACTAAGTTACATCCTCGAGGAGATGGACCTTTCCAAATTCTTGAGAAAATTAATGACAATGCATATAAAGTGGATCTTCCAGGTGAGTATAAAGTTTCTGCAACTTTCAATGTTTCTGATCTTTCTCCTTTTGATGTAGGTGAAGATTCGAGGTCGAATCCTTTTGAGGAGAGGGGGAAACAAATGATATGAACCCGTGGGAATGAATTCCCTTGAACCCACAATCAATTTGAAAACTCCACAAGAAAGCCAAAAATCAAGTCAAGGATGGAGAATCTAGACCCGATGAGAACCCGTTTCAAGAACCTAGATTATATTAAAAACTAGACCCGTTGAAGAACCCGTCTCAAGAACCCAGATTACAAAGGAGGAACGCCACAAAGGTTGTGATTTACCTTTGATAAGTTCAAGAGTTCAATCAAGAACAAGAGGAGAAAACTCAACTCACAAATAAAATTCAATATTGTCTAATCTCTCAAATGAGGCTACAAAGAGTTTTTAAACCCAAACCTAATCAAAACCCTAGCGAAAATAAAGCCCATTTTTCCCAAAATTACCCTTGATGAATAGTACCGGCTACAGTACCCGCGGCTACAGTAACCCCAACAATAAATTGATGAAACCCTAGTTCCTAAAATGTAACTTTCCAAATAAGCCCTTGGCCAAAATACAAGGCCTTCCCAAAAACATAGTTCATAAGAAATAAGACATGTGAGCCAAGCATTTTCAATCCCACTTATTCTAAACTAGTAAAATAAATCTTTTAACCAAATTAGAAGCCTCCAATAACAATAGGCCGTATCTCTAAGTCATGTCTTCCTCAGCATGAATAAAGTGGATCAAAGCTGGTTCTTCTTCTTTCAGACCCATCTTCAGTGTTGGGCTCTTGCTGGCTTCATCCCAAGTGGATTGCACCAATCCTTGCATTGCTTCCTTGATCTTCTTGGCCCTTGATCTTGTAATTGACCCATCTGGAACTTGCAAAGGATCTTTAAGAGTAGGCCCACCTTGGTTCCTATCATTCCCCCTCTCCTCAAAAGAATTCGACCTCGAATCTTCACCTACATCAAAAGGAGAAAGATCAGAAACATTGAAAGTTGCAGAAACTTTATACTCACCTGGAAGATCCACTTTATATGCATTGTCATTAATTTTCTTAAGAATTTGGAAAGGTCCATCTCCTCGAGGATGCAACTTAGTCCTTCTATGGGCTGGGGAATCTTTCTTTGCGCATGTGAACCCAAACCCAATCTCCTGGTTCAAAGTTTACATGCCTTCGTCCTTTATTGGCTTGGGAATCAACCATTTCATTCTTTTGGGCAATTTGAAGTCGTACCCTCTCTTGAAGTGACTTCACCAACTCCGCCTTCTTTTGTCCATCCAAACTACTCATTCGGGATAGAGCATCAGCAACAATGTTCTCCTTACCTTGCTTGTAACGGATGACATAGGGAAAGGTCTCAATGTATTCCATCCATCTAGCATGCCTTTTATTCAACTTACCTTGTGATGGGAACCAAGGTGGGCCTAGTCTTAAAGATCATTTGTAAATTCTAGATGGGTCAATTACAAGATCAAGGAACAAGAAGATCAAGGATGCAATGCACGGATTGGTGCAATCCACTTGGGATGAAGCTAGCAAGAGCCCAACACTCAAGATGGGCTTGAAAGAAGGAGAACCATCTTTGATCCACTTGATTCAAGCTGTGGAAGACATGGCTTAGTGATAGGGCCTATTGTTATTTGAGACTTCAAATTTGGTTAAATGATTTATTTTATTAGTTTAGAATAAGTGGGATTGAAGATGTCTGGCCCACACGTCTTATTTTCAATGAACTAGAGTTTTCAAGAAGGCCTTGTATTTTGGCCAAGTGCTTACTTGGAAAGTTACTTTTTGGAATTAGGGTTTTAAGAGGTACTGTAGCGTTACTGTAGCCGTACTGTAGCCGTGGTACTGTAGCGTGACACTGTTCATCCGGGGCATTTTGGGTAAAAGGGGGCTTTATTTTGGCTAGGGTTTTAATTAGGTTTAGTTTAAATACTCCTTGTAGCCTCATTTGAAGATCAGACAATATTGAATTTTATTTGTGAGTTGAGTTTTCTCCTCTTGTTCTTGATTGAACTCTTGAACTTATCAAAGGTAAATCACAACCTTTGTGGCGTTCCTCCTTTGTAATCTGGGTTCTTGAGACGGGTTCTTCAACGGGTCTAGATTTTAATATAATCTAGGTTCTTGAAACGGGTTCTCATCGGGTCTAGATTCTCCATCCTTGACTTGATTTTTGGCTTTCTTGGGGAGTTTTCAAATTGATTGTGGGTTCAAGGGAATTCATTCCCACGGGTTCATATCATTTGGTATTCAGAGCAAGGTTTCCAATCAGGTCTGATTCTATCTTTTAATATCTTGCATCCTTAAATTTAATTCTAGGGCTACATTGTTCTAGAGTTGCCCAAAAAAAAAATAAAAATTGCAGAGACGAAAAGTAGGCTGCCAAAATTCTAAGGGTTTTGGGTTTGGCTGAAATTTGCATCACCTAGGGTTTCAAAATTCTAGGGTTTAATGCATATCTAAGTTTGCCAATTGCTTGGAATGTCGTTCCCTTGATTCTCTTCTATTTCGTTGTCAATTCTTGTGTGCTTCAATTCAATTGTTTGATTTTTACAATTGAGTATTTCTGTTTGTGATTGAATTAGAAAAAAAGAAACGAGAAGAAAAAAGAAAGGAAGGGAAAAGAAAAGAAAAGAAAAGAAAAGAAAGGAAAAGAAAAGAAAAGAAAAGAAAATTCGAAAAAAAAAAAAAAAAAAAAAGAAGAAGAAGAAGAAGAAGAAGGAGAAGAAGATAAGGAGAGGTAGCATATTTAAAGGTTGCTACATAGTTACAACAAAGATAAAGAAAAACATTTGTTCATTGAGTTTTATCGTCAAAGGGGCTGAATACATATTCGTAGTTGGTATCTTGTTCTATAATTACTCTTTCCCTCTTATAAATTCTTTGAGTCTCGTGTCGTTTTATTCCTTCCTTGTTTCTTGTTTCTTGGATCTATATTACTGGTTGGAATAATACAAGGTTGTATTGTCTTGATTTAGTTCAACTAGTTCTTAAAGAACTTGAGCGGGAAAACTCTTGAGGTAAAAGGCAAGAGAGTGTGAGACTATATTTATCGGGAAAAAGCCAATTAAGAGTGAAACACGAGTGGAGTGCCATTATTCGAGTGTAAACACGTAAGGGAGTGTGTGAGGTTTTCTTTTTGCCACTAACATTCTTTTGTGCAACACCTTATAATGTCTCAACGGAGTAACGCATCACCAAGGGGGAGAGCGGATAACTCATCCTATGTGTTGCAAGCCATGCAACAGTAGTTTGAGCGGTTGAACTTTGTTTTGGGTGAAGTGAGAGATAGGATGGATCATCAAGAAGCAGCGATTAGAAATCTTCAATGTGGGAGAGATAGGAGGCGACGTGAGTGTAGAGTTGAAAATGAGTATGAGAATGAGGGAGATGGTGAGGATGAGGAAGACTTAACATATGACGTTGGATTGGGTAGACATGGAGGAGTTAGGCGTGGAAGGGGACTTAGGGCAAAGCCGGGGGGTCGAGATGGAGTAGATAAGAACCTTGGGAGCATCAAAATGAAAATACCATCATTTCAAGGTAGAACTGACCCTGAAGTTTATTTGGAGTGGGAGAAAAGAATAGAGTTGGTGTTTGATTGTCATAATTACTCTGGGGAGAAGAAGGTGAAGTTGGCGGTAATTGAGTTCACTGATTATGCCAGTATTTGGTGGGATCAATTAGTGACCAATAGGAGGAGGAATCTTGAGAGGCCTGTAGAAACTTGGAGAGAGTTGAAAGCTATCATGAGGCGGAGATTTGTACCTAGCCACTACTATAGAGACCTCCACCAAAAATTACAAAATCTTACACAAGGGTCTAGGAGTGTAGAGGATTACTATAAGGAGATGAAGGTGGCTATGATTCGGGCTAATGTAGTGGAGGATCGGGAGGCCACGATGACAAAATTTTTGAGTGGGTTGAATAGGGAAATAGCCAATGTAGTTGAGTTGCAACATTATGTGGAGGTAGAGGACATGGTACACATGGCTATGAATGTGGAGAGGAAGTTGAAAATAAAGGGTACATCAAGGTATACTTTCGTTTCTAGTACTCCTTGGAAACAAAAGTGGGACAAAAATGATCAAGCTGTAACAAAGAGGAAGACCGAACTACCTAAGGAAAAAGATGAGGGTGAGGCTGAAACCTCAAGAAAAATAGAGAATGAGTTGGAAAACAATACTGAGGCCGAGAGTTCAAAAAAAGAGGAGAGTGAAAGAAAAAAAGAGAGTGAAAATGAAAAATATAGTGAGATGAAAAGAGAGAATGAGGCCGAAACATCAAGAGAAAGAGAGAGTGAAAAAGAAAATATAGAGGTGGCTGAGAGTCAAGAAAAAAGAATGGTGCCACAAGAGGAAAAAGAAAGAGAGATTGCAAAGAGAAACAGAGAGACAAAAGGATATGAGGTCATGATTCCTAGCGGCGTATTTTGTGGATTGCCACCTATTAGGGAGATAAAGCATTACATTGATTTTGTGACAGGTGTGACAATTCCTAACCGACCTTTCCTTGAAGAACATGAGTTTTTTACACACTTGAAGGGACAAGGTATGTCGTTGACTATAATGCATGCTAAGTGGGAGGACTGTGTTGAGACTTTTCCTCATGTATTCAAATACACACAAGGTATGGAAAATTTTATGGTTGATGCTTTAGCAAGAAGGTACGTCCTTATCTTCATTTTAGATGTAAAATTGTTGAGACTTGAATATAATAAGGAATTGCATGCTAATGATGATGACTTTGCTAGTGTGTATGGAACATGTGAAAAAGCATCGTTTGGTAAGTTCTATAAATTAGATTGGTACTTGTTTAGAGGGAATAGATTTTGTGTGCCAACTAGTTTTATGCTTAAGTTGCTTGTGTGTGATAGACATGGTGGTTTGTTGGGTAACTTTGGTGTAAGGAAGACTTTCAATATGTTGCATGAACGTTTGTGGGAGTATCATTTGCCATTCACTGACGTATTGCACGAATGTTTATGGAAATATCATTTGTCATTCATTAACGTGTTGCATGAACATTTGTGGAAGTATTACTTGCCATTCATTAAGTTTGCATATAATTGGAGTGATGTAAGAAAAACTTCAGGTGTGTTTCATGAACGTTTGTGGGAGTATCATTTGCCATTCATTGAATTGCTACATGGACATTTGCGGGAGTATCATTTGCCCTTATTAGAGTGTGCATATAAAACCTTGCATACTACTATTTCTTATTCTCCTTTTGAGGTTGTTTATGGTTTTAATCCACTTACTCCTTTACCTTTGATGGCTTTGCTTGTTGATGATATGAGTAGCTTGGATGAACATTTTCAATTTCTTGAGAAAATTCATGAAAATATACATGAAGTAGATCTTTCAAGTAAGTATCAAGTTTTTGCTATTTTCAATGTTACGAACATTTTTCCTTTTGATCCAGGTGGAGATTCGAGGTCGAATCCTTTTGAGGAGAGGGGGAATGATGGGAACCAAGGTGGGCCTAGTCTTAAAGATCATTTGTAAATTCTAGATGGGTCAATTACAAGATCAAGGAACAAGAAGATCAAGGATGCAATGCACGGATTGGTGCAATCCACTTGGGATGAAGCTAGCAAGAGCCCAACACTCAAGATGGGCTTGAAAGAAGGAGAACCAGCTTTGATCCACTTGATTCAAGCTGTGGAAGACATGGCTTAGTGATAGGGCCTATTGTTATTTGAGACTTCAAATTTGGTTAAATGATTTATTTTATTAGTTTAGAATAAGTGGGATTGAAGATGTCTGGCCCACACGTCTTATTTTCAATGAACTAGAGTTTTCAAGAAGGCTTGTATTTTGGCCAAGGGCTTACTTGGAAAGTTACTTTTTGGAATTAGGGTTTTAAGAGGTACTGTAGCGTTACTGTAGCCGTACTGTAGCCGCGGTACTGTAGCGTGACACTGTTCATCAGGGGCATTTTGGGTAAAAGGGGGCTTTATTTTGGCTAGGGTTTTAATTTGGTTTAGTTTAAATACTCCTTGTAGCCTCATTTGAAGATCAGACAATATTGAATTTTATTTGTGAGTTGAGTTTTCTCCTCTTGTTCTTGATTGAACTCTTGAACTTATCAAAGGTAAATCACAACCTTTGTGGCGTTCCTCCTTTGTAATCTGGGTTCTTGAGACGGGTTCTTCAACGGGTCTAGATTTTAATATAATCTAGGTTCTTGAAACGGGTTCTCATCGGGTCTAGATTCTCCATCCTTGACTTGATTTTTGGCTTTCTTGGGGAGTTTTTAAATTGATTGTGGGTTCAAGGGAATTCATTCCCACGGGTTCATATCACCTTGACCCTTGAGATGCTTCAATGATTCATGATCGGTGTGGATCACAAATTCCCTTGGCCATAGGTAGTGCTGCTAAGTCTCTAATGCACGAACAAGAGCGTAAAGCTCTTTGTCATAAGTAGGGTACTTCAGGGATGCCCCACTTAACTTTTCACTGAAGAAGGCTATGGGATGCCTATCTTGCATCAAAATGGCTCCAATCCCTATTCCTGAGACATCACATTCAATCTCAAAAGCTTTGTTAAAATCAGGTAATGCTAACACAGGTGCAGAGCACAACCTTTCTTTAATAGTGGCAAAAGCATTCTCTTGATTAGCCCCCAATGAAACCCGACATTCTTTTTAATTACCTCAATGAGTGGTGCAGTAATGGTGCTGAAGTCTTTAACAAAACGCCGATAAAAGCTTGCTAAGCCATGAAAGCTTCTTACCTCAGTGATGCTTTTTGGCGTTGGCCACTCCATGATTGATATGAACCCGTGGGAATGAATTCCCTTGAACCCACAATCAATTTGAAAACTCCCCAAGAAAGCCAAAAATCAAGTCAAGGATGGAGAATCTAGACCCGATGAGAACCCATTTCAAGAACCTAGATTATATTAAAATCTAGACCTGTTGAAGAACCCGTCTCAAGAACCCAGATTACAAAGGAGGAACGCCACAAAGGTTGTGATTTACCTTTGATAAGTTCAAGAGTTCAATCAAGAACAAGAGGAGAAAACTCAACTCACAAATAAAATTCAATATTGTCTGATCTTCAAATGAGGCTACAAGGAGTATTTAAACTAAACCAAATTAAAACCCTAGCCAAAATAAAGCCCCTTTTACCCAAAATGCCCCTGATGAACAGTGTCACGCTACAGTACCGCGGCTACAGTACGGCTACAGTAACGCTACAGTACCTCTTAAAACCCTAATTCCTAAAAGTAACTTTCCAAGTAAGCCCTTGGCCAAAATACAAGGCCTTCTTGAAAACTCTAGTTCATTGAAAATAAGACGTGTGGGCCAGACATCTTCAAGCCCACTTATTCGAAACTAATAAAATAAATCATTTAACCAAATTTGAAGTCTCAAATAACAATAGGCCCTATCTCTAAGCCATGTCTTCCACAGCTTGAATCAAGTGGATCAAAATTGGTTCTCCTTCTTTCAAGCCCATCTTGAGTGTTGGGCTCTTGCTAGCTTCATCCCAAGTGGATTGCACCAATCCGTGCATTGCTTCCTTGATCTTCTTGGTCCTTGATCTTGTAATTGGCCCATCTACAATTTGCAAATGATCTTTAAGACTAGGCCCACCTTGGTTCCCATCATTCCCCCTCTCCTCAAAAGGATTCGACCTCGAATCTCCACCTGGATCAAAAGGAAAATTGTTCGTAACATTGAAAATAGCAAAAACTTGATACTTACTTGAAAGATCTACTTCATGTGTATTTTCATGAATTTTCTCAAGAAATTGAAAATGTTCATCCAAGCTACTCCTATCATCAACAAGCAAAGCCATCAAAGGTAAAGGAGTAAGTGGATTAAAACCATAAACAACCTCAAATGGAGAATAAGAAATAGTAGTATGCAAGGTTTTATATGCACACTCTAATAAGGGCAAATGATACTCCCGCAGATGTTCATGTAGCAAGTCAATGAATGGCAAAAGATACTCCCACAAACGTTCATGAAACACACCTGAAGTTTTTCTTACACCACTCCAATCATATGCAAACTCAATGAATGGCAAGTAATACTTCCACAAATGTTCATGCAACATGTTGAAAGTTTTCCTTACACCAAAGTTACCCAACAAACCACCATGTCTATCACACACAAGCAACTTAAGCATAAAACTAGTTGGCACACAAAATCTATTCTCTCTAAACAAGTACCAATCTAATTTATAGAACTTACCAAACGATACTTTTTCACATGTTCCATAGACACTAGCAAAGTCATCATCATTAGCATGCAATTCCTTATTATATGCAAGTCTCAACAATTTTACATCTAAAATGAAGATAAGGACGTACCTTCTTGCTAAAGCATCAACCACAAAATTTTCCATACCTTGTGTGTATTTGAATACATGAGGAAATGTCTAAACACAGTCCTCCCGCTTAACATGCATTATAGTCAACGACTTACCTTGTCCCTTCAAGTGTGAAAAAGACTCATGTTCTTCAAAGAAAGGTCGGTTAGGAATTGTCGCACTTGACACAAAATCAATGTAGTACTCTATCTCCCTAATAGGTGGCAATCCACTAAACACACCTCTAGGAAACATAACCTCATATCCCTGCAACAAAAAGACAATAACACTAGGCAAAGATACGTCAAGTTCGTTAGTATTAAGACTCGCCTTAGCATAAAAACTCACTTTTCTTTTTGTTTTTCTCTCACTTTCTTCACTCTCTCTTTTCTTTCCACAATTCTTTTCTTTTTCACTCTCTTTTTGCTTTTCACTCTCTTTTTTTCTGTCACTCTCTTTTCCTTCATCTTGTTTTGAACTCTCGACCTGACAACTGTTTTTCAACTCATTCTCTCTTTCTCTTGAGGTTTCAGCCTCACCCTCATCTTTTATCTCACTCATTTTATTCTCTCTCTCGTTTTCGGCCTCACTATTTCTTTTTTTCTCAATCTCACTTTCACTCTTGCTTTTTAGCTCAATCTCCTTTTCACTTTTTCTTTTTTGATCACACTCATTTTCACTCTTTCTTTTTTGAGCAACCTCACTTTTCAGTTTCAAATGGTCCCCATGGACTTGTGTTGGAGTTAAAGGAGCAAGTTTGATTGTTTTTCCATCCTTTTCAAAACTGTACATGTTCCTTAACCTATCATGGATCACCTTCCTATCGTACTCCCATGGCTTCCCCAACAAAATATGACCAGCATGCATAGGCACTACATCACAAAGGACCATATCCTGGTATTTTCCAATTGAAAAAGTAACTAGCACTTGCTTATTGACCCTAACCTCCCCACAATCACTTGACCACTGCAACATGTATGGTCTAGGGTGTTTTAAGGTAGGTAAATTCAATTTCTCAACTAAAGTAGTGCTTGCCAAATTAATACAACTCCGCAAATCAATGATCATACTACATACCTTGTTGTTGATGTGGCATCTAGTATGAAAAATGATCTCGCTCTGCTTCTCTATATCATCCATCTTAATTTGTATATTGAGAGCATGCCTAGCAACAAGAGACTCACCATACCCTTCATTCTTACAGTTATGTTCAATACAAGGTTCACTCCTCCTCCTATCTCTCCTGCCTTGTAAATTTCTAATTACCACTTCTTGATGATCCATCCTATCCCTCACTTCACCTAACACCAAGTTCAACCGCTCAAACTGTTGTTGCATGGATTGCAATACAAATGATGAGTTATCTACCATCCCCTTTGGTGAAGAGCCACTCCGATGAGACATTGTAAAATGCTGCACAAATGAATGTTAGTGGAAAAACCTCACACACTCCCTTACGTGTTTACGCTCGAATAATGGCATTCCACTCGTGTTTCACTCCTAATTGGCTTTTCCCCGATAATAGTCTCACACTCTCTTGCCTTTTACCTCAATAGTTTTCCCGCTCAAGTTCTTTAAGAACTAGTTGAACTAAATCAAGATAATACAACCTTGTATTATTCCAACCAGTAATATAGATCCAAGAAACAAGAAACAAGGAAGGAATAAAACGACACGGGACTCAAGGAATTTATATGAGGGAAAGAGTAATTATAGAACAAGATACCAACTACAAATATGTATTCAGCCCCTTTGAGGATAAAACTCAATCAACAAATGTTTTTCTTTGTTTTTGTTGTAACTATGTAGCAACCTTTAAATATGCTACCTCTCCTTAACTTCTTCTCCTTCTTCTTCTTCTTCTTCTTCTTTTTTTTTTTTTTTTTCAAATTTTCTTTTCTTTTCTTTTCCTTTCCTTTCCTTTCTTTTCTTTTCTTTTCTTTTCTCTTCTCTTCTTTTCTTTTCCTTTCTTTTCTTTTCTTTTCTCTTCTTTTCTTTTCTTTTCCTTTCCTTTCTTTTCTTTTCTTTTCTTTTCCTTTCACCAACTGATTTGATCACAAACAAGAATAAGCAGTTGAGAAAACCCTAACAATAACTCAGAAACCCTAACAAGAGATTTCAGCCAACACAAACCCTAGAACAATGAATTTCAGCAACCCTAACAATAGTGAAGAAGTCTGCTAACCACCACTATTTTTTTTTTTTTTTTTTGTAATCAACCCTAGAACAATGAAGCCCTAGAATTAAATATGCAAGAAATAAAAGATAGAATAAGACCTGATTGGAAACCTGGCTCTGATACCAAATGATATGAACCCGTGGGAATGAATTCCCTTGAACCCACAATCAATTTGAAAACTCCCCAAGAAAGCCAAAAATCAAGTCAAGGATGGAGAATCTAGACCCGATGAGAACCCGTTTCAAGAACCTAGATTATATTAAAATCTAGACCCGTTGAAGAACCCGTCTCAAGAACCCAGATTACAAAGGAGGAACGCCACAAAGGTTGTGATTTACCTTTGATAAGTTCAAGAGTTCAATCAAGAACAAGAGGAGAAAACTCAACTCACAAATAAAATTCAATATTGTCTGATCTTCAAATGAGGCTACAAGGAGTATTTAAACTAAACCAAATTAAAACCCTAGCCAAAATAAAGCCCCCTTTTACCCAAAATGCCCCTGATGAACAGTGTCACGCTACAGTACCACGGCTACAGTACGGCTACAGTAACGCTACAGTACCTCTTAAAACCCTAATTCCTAAAAGTAACTTTCCAAGTAAGCCCTTGGCCAAAATACAAGGCCTTCTTGAAAACTCTAGTTCATTGAAAATAAGACGCGTGGGCCAGACATCTTCAAGCCCACTTATTCTAAACTAATAAAATAAATCATTTAACCAAATTTGAAGTCTCAAATAACAATAGGCCCTATCTCTAAGCCATGTCTTCCACAGCTTGAATCAAGTGGATCAAAATTGGTTCTCCTTCTTTCAAGCCCATCTTGAGTGTTGGGCTCTTGCTAGCTTCATCCCAAGTGGATTGCACCAATCCGTGCATTGCTTCCTTGATCTTCTTGGTTCTTGATCTTGTAATTGGCCCATCTACAATTTGCAAATGATCTTTAAGTCTAGGCCCACCTTGGTTCCCATCATTGATGGCCTTGACTTTCTCTTCATCCACCTCAATACCCTTCGTACTAACAACATAACCAAAAAAAAAACAACTTTTTCCATGCAAAAGGCACATTTCTTGAAATTAGCATACAACTTTTCGCATCTCAACACATCAAACACATATCTCAAATGCTCAATATGTTCATTTAAGTTCTTGCTGTACACTAAGATATCATCAAAGTACACGACCACAAACTTGCCTATGAATGCACGTAGGACATGGTTCATTAATCTCATGAAAGTACTGGGCGCATTTGTAAGTCCAAATGGCATAACCAACCATTCATAAAGCCCATACTTAGTCTTAAAAGCAGTTTTCCATTCATCACCCTCTTTCATTCTAATTTGATGGTACCCACTTTTAAGATCAATTTTACTGAAAATACATGAGCCATGCAATTCATCAAGCATATCATCCAATCTAGGAATGGGATGGCGATACTTTACCGTGATATTGTCGACCGCCCTGCAATCAATGCACATCCTCCACGTCCCATCCTTCTTTGGCACTAGTAGCACTGGTACTGCACAAGGGATCATGCTCTCCCTCACGTACCCCTTGCTCATCAAATCCTCAACTTGCCTCTGAAGCTCCTTTGTCTCCTCTGGATTACTCCTATAGGCTGGTCGGTTTGGAATAGCAGCCTCGGGGACAAAATCAATCTGGTGCTCAATGCCTCTAATGGGTGGCAACTCATTTGGCATCTCCTCCGGGAATACATCCTCAAACTCCTGCAACAAAGAAACAGCCAAACTAGGAAGAGACTGGTTAGTTTCATCAAGAGTAAGATAAGACTCTTTATAGACAAGAAAAATCATAGGGCGATCTGCGAAGAAAGCCCTCTTAACCTTACTCTCTCTTGCATAGAAACTCACTTTTGCCTTTCATTTTCTCTCAGAAGACTCTCTTTCTTTTTTCTCTCGTGGCTCCACTCTTTTTTCTTTACTCTCAGCCACCTCTCTACTTTCTTTTTCACTCTTTCTTTTATGCTTATTTTCAGTCTCACTCTTTCTTTTTTGCTCAATCTCTTTTTCACTCTTCTTTTTTTTATCACTCTCATTTTCACTCTTTCTCTTCTGATCACTCTCATTTTCACTCTTTCTTTTTTGAGCAACCTCACTTTTCAATTTCAATTGGTCCTCATAGACCTGGCTTGGAGTTAAAGGAGCAAGCTTAATTGTTTTGCCCTCCTTTTCAAAGCTGTACATGTTCTTGAACCCATCATGTGTCACTCTCCTATCATACTGCCACGGCCTCCCCAACAAAATATGGCCCGATGCATAGGCACAACATCACAAAGCACCTCATCCTGATACTTCCCAATAGAAAAAGTAACTAACACTTGTTTATCCACCCTAACCTCTCCACAATCATTCAACCACTGCAATTTGTATGGTCTAGAGTGTTTTTAAGGTTGGTAAATTCAATTTCTCAACCAAAGTAGTGCTAGCCACATTAGTACAACTCCCTCCATCAATGATCATACTACATACCTTATTGTTGACATGGCATTTAGTATGGAAAATGTTCTCTCTCTGTTGCTCTGAATCATCCACCTTAATTGTGCATTAAGAGTACGCCTGGCAACAAGAGACTCACCTGTCACAGGGTATACCACTCCATCATCATCACTAGCATCATCCAACTCGGGCACCTCATCACTATTATCCTCACTCTCAGTCATCACCTCCCCATTGTCACACATAATCATCACCCTCCTATTTGGACATTGAGAAGCAATGTGCCCTGAACCCAAACACTTAAAACATTTGATATCTCTATTTCGTGAAGGTTGGGATTCTACCTTGGGTTTGTTGCTAGTTCCCTCATCTTTCCCCTTAGGTGGTTCGGTCTTTCTCTTTGCTTCAGCTGGATCATTCCTATCCCATTTTGATTTCCAAGTAGTGCTAGAAACCGAAGTGTACCTTGCTGTCCCTTTTCTCTTTAATTGTCTCTCCACCTTCATAGCCATATGCACCATGTCCTCTATCTCCACATAATGCTGCAATTCAATTACATTGGCTATGTCCTTATTTAACCCACTCAAAAATCTAGCCATGGTGGCCTCTCGGTCCTCCTCTACATTAGCCCGAATCATCGCCACCTCCATCTCCTTTTGGTAATCCTGACCCCTGTGTAAGATTTTGTAATTTCTGATAAAGGTCTCTATAGTAGGAACAAATCTCTGCCTCATGAGAGCTTTCAACTCTCCCCATGTCTCTATAGGCCTCTCATAATTCCTCCTCCTATTGGTCACTAATTGATCCCACCAAATAATAGCATAATCAGTGAATTCAATTACCACCAACTTCACTTTCTTCTCCTCAGAGTAATTATGGCAATCAAATACCAACTCCATTTTTTTCTCCCACTCTAGATAAACCTCTGGGTCAGTTCTACCTTGAAAAGGTGGTATTTTCATTTTGATGCTACCAAGGTCTCTATCTACACCATCCCGATCTCTTAGATTCCCCTCAAATCCTCCTTCATGCCTAACTCTTCTATTTCTACCCGACCCAACGTCAGATGCTAAGTCTTCCTCATCCCCACCATCTCCTTCATTCTCATACTGATTTTCAACTCTATGCTCACATCGCCTCCTGTCCCTCCCACCTTGTAGATTTCTAATCGCTACTTCTTGATGATCCATCCTATCCCTCACTTCACCCAACACCAAGTTCAACCGCTCAAACTGTTGTTGCATGGCTTGCAACATAAAGGATGAGTTATCTGCTCTCCCCCTTGGTGATGTGCTACTCCGATGAGACATTATCAGGCGCTACACAAAAGAATGTTAGTGGCAAACAAAAATAAGTAAACCTCACACACTCCCTCAAGTGTTTACACTCGAATAATGGCATTCCACTCGTGTTTCACTCCTAATTGGCTTTCCCCGATAATAGTCTCACACTCTCTTGCCTTTTACCTCAATAGTTTTCCCACTCAAGTTCTTTAAGAACTAATTGAACTAAATCAAGACAATACGACCTTGTATTATTCCAACCAGTAATATAGATCCAAGAAACAATGAAGGAATAAAAAGACACGGGACTCCGGGAGTTTATATGAGGGAAAGAGTAATTATAGAACAAGATACCAACTACAAATTTGTATTGAGCCCCTTTGACGATAAAACTCAATCAACAAATGTTTTTCTTTGTCTTTGTTGTAACTATGTAGCAATCTTTAAATATGCTACCTCTCTTTATCTTCTTCTCCTTCTTCTTCTTCTTCTTCTTCTTCCTTTCTTTATTTTTTTTTCGAATTTTTTTTTTCTTTTCTTTTCCTTTCTTTTTTTTTTCTTTCCTTTTTTCTAATTCAATCACAAATAGAAATACTCATTGCAAAAAATCAAGCAATTGAATTGAAGCACACAAGAATTGACAACGAAATAGAAGAGAATCAATGGAACCACATTCCAAGCAATTGACAAACTCAGATATGCATTAAACCCTAGCGTTTTGAAACCCTAGGTTATGCAAATTTCAGCCAAACCTAAAACCCTCAGAATTTTGGCAGCCTACTTTTCGTTTCTGCAATTTTTTTTTTTTTTTTGGCAACTCTAGAACAATGTAACCCTAAAATTCAATTTAAGGATGCAAGAAATTAAAAGATAGAATCACACCTGATCGGAAACCTTGCTCTGAATACCAAATGATATGAACCCGCGGGAATGAAATCCATTGAACCGACAATCAATTTGAAAACTCCCCAAGAAAGCCAAATTCAAGTCAATGGATGGAAAAACCTAGACCCGATGTGATATGAACCTGTGGGAATGAATTCCCTTGAACCCACAATCAATTTGAAAACTTTCCAAGAAAGCCAAAAATCAAGTCAAGGATGGAGAATCTAGACCCGATGAGAACCCGTTTCAAGAACCTAGATTATATTAAAATCTAGACCCGTTGAAGAACCCGTCTCAAGAACCCAGATTACAAAGGAGGAACACCACAAAGGTTGTGATTTACCTTTGATAAGTTCAAGAGGAGAAAACTCGACTCACAAATAAAATTCAATATTGTCTAATCTCTCAAATGAGGCTACAAAGAGTTTTTAAACCCAAACCTAATCAAAACCCAAGCCAAAATAAAGCCCCTTTTTCCCAAAATTACCCTTGATGAACAGTATCGGCTACAGTACCCGCGGCTACAGTAACCCAAACAATAAATTGATGAAACCCAAGTTCCTAAAATGTAACTTTCCAAATAAGCCCTTGGCCAAAATACAAGGCCTTCCCAAAAACATAGTTCATAAGAAATAAGACATGTGAGCCAAGCATTTTCAATCCCACTTATTCTAAACTAGTAAAATAAATCATTTAACCAAATTAGAAGCCTCCAATAACAATAGGCCGTATCTCTAAGTCATGTCTTCCACAGCATGAATAAAGTGGATCAAAGCTGGTTCTTCTTCTTTCAGACCCATCTTCAGTGTTGGGCTCTTGCTGGCTTCATTCCAAGTGGATTGCACCAATCCTTGCATTGCTTCCTTGATCTTCTTGGCCCTTGATCTTGTAATTGGCCCATCTGGAACTTGCAAAGGATCTTTAAGAGTAGGCCCACCTTGGTTCCTATCATTCCCCCTCTCCTCAAAAGGATTCGAGCTCAAATCTTCACCTACATCAAAAGGAGAAATATCAGAAACATTGAAAGTTGCAGAAACTTTATACTCACCTGGAAGATCCACTTTATATGCATTGTCATTAATTTTCTCAAGAATTTGGAAAGGTCCATCTCCTCGAGGATGTAACTTAGTCCTTCTATGGGCTGGGAATCTTTCTTTGCGCATGTGAACCCAAACCCAATCTCCTGGTTCAAAGATGACACGCCTTCGTCCTTTATTGGCTTGGGACGCAACCCTTTCATTCTTTTGGGCAATTTGAAACAGTACCCTCTCATGAAGTGACTTCACCGACTCCGCCTTCTTTTGTCCATTCAAACTACTCCTGTCATCAACAGGTAAAGGCATCAAATCCAAAGGAGTAAGTGGATTAAATCCGTAAACAATTTCAAAAGGAGAGTATGAAGTAGTAGTATTCATCGTCCTATTATATGCAAACTCTATAAATGGCAAACAATCCTCTCAAGTTTTTAAATTCTTATGAACAATAGTGTGTAAAAGCTGAGTTAAAGTCCTATTAACTACTTCAGTCTGACCATCAGTCTGCGGATGACAAGTAGTGGAAAATAAGAGCATAGTACCCAATTTCCCCCACAACACCTTCCAAAAGTGGCTAAGGAATTTAACATCCCTATCAGAAACAATACTCCTAGGTACACCATGGAGTCGCACTATCTCCCGGAAAAACAAGTCAGCTATGTTGGTTGCATCATCTGTTTTATGGCATGGAATGAAATGTGCCATCTTACTGAATCTATCCACAACCATAAAAATAGAATCTCTACCCCTTTTGGTCCTAGGCAGCCCCAAAACAAAGTCCATAGATATGTCTACCCATGGCTCACTAAGAACGGGTAAGGGTGTATACAACCCATGTGGCAAAACCTTAGATTTGGCCTTTCTACATGTAATGCACCTTCCACAAATACGGTTAACATCTCTCTTCATCTTAGGCCAAAAGAAATGTTCATGCAAAATGTCTAAAGTTTTCTTGACACCAAAGTGTCCCATTAATCCCCCACCATGTGCCTCACGCACCAATAACTCACGCATAGAACAATTTGGCAGACAAAGTTTGTTTTCTTTAAACAAATAACCATCATGCTTGTAAAACTTACCAAATGCCGCCTTATCACATGCCACATACACATTAGAAAAATCAGCGTCATCGGCATACATGTCTTTCACATATTCAAACCCAAGCATTTTAGCACTCATAGAAGTAAGAAGTACATACCTCCGGGATAGAGCATCAGCAACAATGTTCTCCTTACCTTGCTTGTAACGGATGACATAGGGAAAGGTCTCAATGTATTCCATCCATCTAGCATGCCTTTTATTCAACTTACCTTGACCCTTGAGATGCTTTAATGATTCATGATCGGTGTGGATCACAAATTCCCTTGGCCATAGGTAGTGCTGCCAAGTCTCTAATGCATGAACAAGAGAGCGTAAAGCTCTTTGTCATAAGTAGGGTACTTCAGGGATGCCCCACTTAGCTTTTCACTGAAGAAGTCTATAAGTCGTCTATCCTACATCAAAACGGCTCCAATCCTTATTCCTGAGGCATCACATTCAATCTCAAAAGTTTTGTTAAAATCAGGTAATGCTAACACAGGTGCAGAGCACAACCTTTCTTTAATAGTGGCAAAAGCATTCTCTTGATTAGCCCCCCAACGAAACCCAACATTCTTTTTAATTACCTCAGTGAGTGGTGCAGTAATGGTGCTGAAGTCTTAAACAAAACGCCGATAAAAGCTTGCTAAGCCATGAAAGCTTCTTACCTCAGTGATGCTTTTTGGCGTTGGCCACTCCTTGATGGCCTTGACTTTCTCTTCATCCACCTCAATACCCTTCGTACTAACAACATAACCAAGAAAAACAACTTTTTCCATGCAAAAGGCACATTTCTTGAAATTAGCATACAACTTTTCACATCTCAACACATCAAACACATATCTCAAATGCTCAATATGTTCATTTAAGTTTGATGGGAACCAAGGTGGGCCTAGTCTTAAAGATCATTTGCAAGTTCCAGATGGGCCAATTACAAGATCAAGGGCCAAGAAGATCAAGGAAGCAATGCAAGGATTGGTGCAATCCACTTGGGATGAAGCCAGCAAGAGCCCAACACTGAAGATGGGTCTGAAAGAAGAAGAACCAGCTTTGATCCACTTTATTCAAGCTGTGGAAAACATGACTTAGAGATACGGCCTATTGTTATTGGAGGCTTCTAATTTGGTTAAATGATTTATTTTATTAGTTTAGAATAAGTGGACTTGAAGGTGCTTGGCTCACATGACTTATTTCTTATGAACTATGTTTTTGGAAAGGCCTTGTATTTTGGCCAAGGGCTTATTTGGAAAGTTACATTTTAGGAACTAGGGTTTCATCTATTTATTGCAGGGGTTACTGTAGCCACGGGTACTGTAGCCAGTACTGTTCATCAAGGGTTTTGGTTATGGTTTTGATTAGATTTGGGTTTAAAAACTCTTTGTAGCCTCATTTGTGAGATTAGACAATATTGAATTTTATTTATGAGTTGAGTTTTCTCCTCTTGTTCTTGATTGAACTCTTAAACTTATCAAAGGTAAATCACAACCTTTGTGGCGTTCCTCCTTTGTAATCTGGGTTCTTGAAACGGGTTCTCATCGGGTCTAGATTCTCCATCCTTGACTTGATTTTTGGCTTTCTTGGGGAGTTTTCAAATTGATTGTGGGTTCAAGGGAATTCATTTCCACGGGTTCATATCATTTGGTATTCAGAGCAAGGTTTCCAATCAGGTCTTATTCTATCTTTTATTTCTTGCATATTTAATTCTAGGGCTTCATTGTTCTAGGATTGATTACAAAAAAAAAAAAAAAAAATAGTGGCTGTTAGCAGATTTCTTCCCTATTGTTAGGATTGCTGAAAGTCATTGTTCTTCCCTATTGTTAGGATTGCTGAAAGTCATTGTTCTAGGGTTTGTGTTGGCTGAAATCTCTTGTTCTAGGGGCTGCTGTATATCACTTGCCCAAGGGTTTTAGAGTTATTGTGATAGGAACCAAGGTGGGCCTACTCTTAAAGATCCTTTGCAAGTTCCAGATGGGCCAATTACAAGATCAAGGGCCAAGAAGATCAAGGAAGCAATGCAAGGATTGGTGCAATCCACTTGGGATGAAGCCAGCAAGAGCCCAACACTGAAGATGGGTCTTAAAGAAGAAGAACCAGCTTTGATCCACTTTATTCATGCTGAGGAAGACATGATTTAGAGATACGGCCTATTGTTATTGGAAGCTTCTAATTTGGTTAAATGATTTATTTTACTAGTTTAGAATAAATGGGATTGAAAATGCTTGGCTCACATGTCTTATTTCTTATGAACTATGTTTTTGGGAAGGCCTTGTATTTTGGCCAAGGGCTTATTTGGAAAGTTACATTTTAGGAACTAGGGTTTCATCAATTTATTGTTGGGGTTACTGTAGCTGCGGGTACTGTAGCCGTACTGTTCATCAAGGGTAATTTTGGGAAAAAGGGGCTTTATTTTGGTTAGGGTTTTGATTAGGTTTGGGTTTAAAAACTCTTTGTAGCCTCATTTGAGAGATTAGACAATATTGAATTTTATTTGTGAGTTGAGTTTTCTCCTCTTGTTCTTGATTGAACTCTTGAACTTATCAAAGGTAAATCACAACCTTTGTGGCGTTCCTCCTTCGTAATCTGGGTTCTTGAGACGGGTTCTTCAACGGGTCTAGATTTTAATATAATCTAGGTTCTTGAAACGGGTTCTCATCGGGTCTAGATTCTCCATCCTTGACTTGATTTTTGGCTTTCTTGGGGAGTTTTCAAATTGATTGTGGGTTCAAGGGAATTCATTCCCACGAGTTCATATCATATTGTTAGGGTTTTCTCAACTGCTTATTCTTGGTTGTGATCAAATCAGTTGGTGAAAGGAAAAGAAAAGAAAAGAAAAGAAAGGAAAAAAAAAAATCCGAGATTTTTTTTCCTTGAGCGTTATCATTAAAGGGGGTGATTCTAGTTGGTATCTTGTCTTATTCTTAACTGTTTCATTCGTATAATTTCCTTGATTCACGTGCCATTTTTTTTTTTCATTCCTTCCATGTTTCACTTGTTTCTTGGATCTATATTACTGGTTGGAATAATACAAGGTTGTATTGTCTTGATTTAGTTCAACTAGTTCTTAAAGAACTTGAGCGGGAAAACTATTGAGGTAAAAAGCAAGAGAGTGTGAGACTATTATCGGGGAAAAGCCAATTAGGAGTGAAACAAGAGTGGAATGCCATTATTCGAGTATAAACACGTAAGGGAGTGTGTGATGTTTTTCCACTAACATTCATTTGTGCAGCACTTTACAATGTCTCATCAGAGTGGCTCTTCACCAAAGGGGATGGTAGATAACTCATCATTTGTGTTGCAATCCATGCAACAACAACTTGAGCGGTTGAACTTGGTGTTAGGTGAAGTGAGGAATAGAATGGATCATCAAGAAGTTGTAATTAGAAATTTACAAGGCAGGAGAGATAGGAGGAGGAGTGAACCTTGTATTGAACATAACTGTAAGAATGAAGAGTATGGTGAGTCTTTTGTTGCCAGGCATGCTCTCAATATACAAATTAAGATGGATGATACAGAGAAGCAGAGCGAGAACATTATTCATACTAGATGCCACATCAACAACAAGGTATGTAGTATGATCATTGATTTGCGGAGTTGTATTAATTTGGCTAGCAATATTTTAGTTGAGAAATTAAATTTACCTGCCTTAAAACACCCTAGACCATACATGATATGAACCCGTGGGAATGAATTCCCTTGAACCCACAATCAATTTGAAAAACTCCCCAAGAAAGCCGAAAATCAAGTCAAGGATGGAGAATCTAGACCCGATGAGAACCCGTTTCAATAACCTAGATTATATTAAAATCTAGACCCGTTGAAGAACCCGTCTCAAGAACTTAGATTACAAAGGAGGAACGCCACAAAGGTTGTGATTTACCTTTGATAAGTTCAAGAGTTCAATTAAGAACAAGAGGAGAAAACTCAACTCACAAATAAAATTCAATATTGTTTGATCTTCAAATGAGGCTACAAGGAGTATTTAAACTAAACCTAATTAAAACCCTAGCCAAAATAAAGCCCCCTTTTACCCAAAATGCCCCTGATGAACAGTGCCATGCTACAGTACCGCGGCTACAGTATGGCTACAGTATGCTACAGTACCTCTTAAAACCCTAACTCCTAAAAAGTAACTTTCCAAGTAAGCCCTTGGCCAAAATACAAGGCCTTTTTGAAAACTCTAGTTCATTGAAAATAAGACGTGTGGGCCAGACATCTTCAAGCCCACTTATTCTAAACTAATAAAATAAATCATTTAACTAAATTTGAAGTCTCAAATAATAATAGGCCCTATCTCTAAGCCATGTCTTCCTAAGCTTGAATCAAGTGGATCAAAGCTGGTTCTCTTTCTTTCAAGCCCATCTTGAGTGTTGGGCTCTTGCTAGCTTCATCCCAAGTGGATTGCACCAATCCATGCATTGCTTCCTTGATCTTCTTGGTCCTTGATCTTGTAATTGGCCCATCTAGAATTTACAAATGATCTTTAAGACTAGGCCCACCTTGGTTCCCATCAATACATGTTGCAGTGGTCGAGTGATTGTGGAGAGGTTATGATATGAACCCGCGGGAATGAATTCCCTTGAACCCACAATCAATTTGAAAACACCCCAAGAAAGCCAAAAATCAAGTCAAGGATGGAGAATCTAGACCCGATGAGAACCCGTTTCAAGAACCTAGATTATATTAAAATCTAGACCCGATGAAGAACCCGTCTCAAGAACCTAGATTACAAAGGAGGAACGCCACAAAGGTTGTGATTTACCTTTGATAAGTTCAAGAGTTCAATCAAGAACAAGAGGAGAAAACTCAACTCACAAATAAAATTCAATATTGTCTGATCTTCAAATGAGGCTACAAGGAGTATTTAAACTAAACCTAATTAAAACCCTAGCCAAAATAAAGCCCCCTTTTACCAAAAATGCCCCTGATGAACAGTGTCACGCTACAGTACCGCGGCTACAGTAACGCTACAGTACCTCTTAAAACTCTAATTCCTAAAAGTAACTTTCCAAGTAAGCCCTTGGCCAAAATACAAGGCCTTCTTGAAAACTCTAGTTCATTGAAAATAAGACGTGTGGGCCAGACATCTTCAAGCCCACTTATTCTAAACTAATAAAATAAATCATTTAACCAAATTTGAAGTCTCAAATAACAATAGGCCCTATCTCTAAGCCATGTCTTCCACAGCTTGAATCAAGTGGATCAAAGCTGGTTCTCCTTCTTTCAAGCCCATCTTGAGTGTTGGGCTCTTGCTAGCTTCATCCCAAGTGGATTGCACCAATCCGTGCATTGCTTCCTTGATCTTCTTGGTCCTTGATCTTGTAATTGGCCCATCTAGAATTTACAAATGATCTTTAAGACTAGGCCCACCTTGGTTCCCATCATTCCCCCTCTCCTCAAAAGGATTCGACCTCGAATCTCCACCTGGATCAAAAGGAAAAATGTTAGTAACATTGAAAATAGCAAAAACTTGATACTTACTTGAAAGATCTACTTCACGTGTATTTTCATTAATTTTCTCAAGAAATTGAAAATGTTCATCCAAGCTACTCCTATCATCATCAAGCAAAGCCATCAGAGGTAAATGAGTAAGTGGATTAAAACCATAAACAACCTCAAATGGAGAATAAGAAATAGTAGTATGCAAGGTTTTATATGCACACTCTAATAAGGGCAAATGATACTCCCGCAAATGTTCATGTAGCAAGTCAATGCATGGCAAAAGATACTCCCACAAATGTTCATGAAACACACCTGAAGTTTTTCTTACACCACTCCAATCATATGCAAACTCAATGAATGGCAAGTAATACTTCCACAAATGTTCATGCAACATGTTGAAAGTTTTCCTTACACCAAAGTTACCCAACAAACCACCATGTCTATCACACACAAGCAACTTAAGCATAAAACTAGTTGGCACACAAAATCTATTCTCTCTAAACAAGTACCAATCTAATTTATAGAACTTACCAAACGATACTTTTTCACATGTTCCATAGACACTAGCAAAGTCATCATCATTAGCATGCAATTCCTTATTATATGTAAGTCTCAACAATTTTACATCTAAAATGAAGATAAGGACGTACCTTCTTGCTAAAGCATCAACCACAAAATTTTCCATATCTTGTGTGTATTTGAATACATGAGGAAAAGTCTCAACACAGTCCTCCCGCTTAGCATGCATTATAGTCAACGACTTACCTTGTCCCTTCAAGTGTGAAAAAGACTCATGTTCTTCAAAGAAAGGTTGGTTAGGAATTGTCGCACCTGGCACAAAATCAATGTAGTACTCTATCTCCCTAATATGTGGCAATCCACTAAACACACCTCTAGGAAACAAGACCTCATATCCCTGCAACAAAAAGACAATAACACTAGGCAAAGACACGTCAAGTTCGTTAGTATTAAGACTCACCTTAGCATAAAAACTCACATTTCTTTTTGTTTTTCTCTCACTTTCTTCACTCTCTCTTTTCTTTCCACAATTCTTTTCTTTTTCACTCTCTTTTTGCTTTTCACTCTCTTTTTTTCTGTCACTCTCCTTTCCTTCATCTCTTTTTGAACTCTCGACCTGACAACTGTTTTTCCACTCATTCTCTCTTTCTCTTGAGGTTTCAACCTCACCCTCATCTTTTATCTCTCTCATTTTACTCTCTCTCTCGTTTTCGGCCTCACCATTTCTTTTTTTCTCAATCTCACTTTCACTCTTGCTTTTTAGCTCAATCTCCTTTTCACTTTTTCTTTTTTGATCACACTCATTTTCACTCTTTCTTTTTTGAGTAACCTCACTTTTCAGTTTCAAATGGTCCCCATGGACTTGTGTTTGAGTTAAAGGAGCAAGTTTGATTGTTTTTCCATCCTTTTCAAAACTGTACATGTTCCTTAACCCATCATGGATCACCTTTCTATCATACTCCCATGGCTTCCCCAACAAAATATGACCAGCATGCATAGGCACTACATCACAAAGGACCATATCCTGGTATTTTCCAATTGAAAAAGTAACCAGCACTTGCTTATTGACCCTAACCTCCCCACAATCACTTGACCACTGCAACATGTATGGTCTAGGGTGTTTTAAGGTAGGCAAATTCAATTTCTCAACTAAAGTAGTGCTAGCCAAATTAATACAACTCCGCAAATCAATGATCATACTACATACCTTGTTGTTGATGTGGCATCTAGTATGAAAAATGTTCTCGCTCTGCTTCTCTGTATCATCCATCTTAATTTGTATATTGAGAGCATGCCTGGCAACAAGAGACTCACCATACTCTTCATTCTTACAGTTATGTTCAATACAAGGTTCACTCCTCCTCCTATCTCTCCTGCCTTGTAAATTTCTAATTACCAACTCTTGATGATCTATCCTATCCCTCACTTCACCTAACACCAAGTTCAACCGCTCAAACTGTTGTTGCATGGATTGCAACACAAATGATGAGTTATCAACCATCCCCTTTGGTGAAGAGCCACTCCGATGAGACATTGTAAAGTGCTGCACAAATGAATGTTAGTGGAAAAACCTCACACACTCTCTTACGTGTTTACGCTCGAATAATGGCATTCCACTCGTGTTTCACTCCTAATTGGCTTTTCCCCGATAATAGTCTCACACTCTCTTGCCTTTTACCTCAATAGTTTTCCCGCTCAAGTTCTTTAAGAACTAGTTGAACTAAATCAAGACAATACAACCTTGTATTATTCCAACTAGTAATATAGATCCAAGAAACAAGAAACAAGGAAGGAATAAAACGACACGGGACTCAAGGAATTTATATGAGGGAAAGAGTAATTATAGAAGAAGATACCAACTACAAATATGTATTCAGCCCCTTTGAGCATAAAACTCAATCAACAAATGTTTTTCTTTGTCTTTGTTGTAACTATGTAGCAACCTTTAAATATGCTCCCTCTCCTTATCTTCTTCTCCTTCTTCTTCTTCTTTTTTTTTTTTTTTTTTTTTTTTTTTTTTCCGAATTTTCTTTTCTTTTCTTTTCCTTTCCTTTCCTTTCCTTTCTTTTATTTTCTTTTCTTTTCTCTTCTTTTCTTCTCCTTTCCTTTCTTTTCTTTTCTTTTCTTTTTTTCTAATTCAATCACAAACAGAAATACTCAATTGTAAAAATCAAGCAATTAGCACACAAGAATTGATAACGAAATAGAAGAGAATCAAGGGAACGACATTCCAAGCAATTGGCAAACTCAGATATGCATTAAACCCTAGAATTTTGAAACCCTAGGTGATGCAAATTTCAGCCAAACCCAAAACCCTTAGAATTTTGGCAGCCTACTTTTCGTCTCTGCAATTTTTTTTTTTTCTTTTTTGGGCAACTCTAGAACAATGTAGCCCTAGAATTAAATTTAAGGATGCAAGATATTAAAAGATAGAATCAGACCTGATTGGAAACCTTGCTCTGAATACCAAATGATATGAACCCGCGGGAATGAATTCCCTTGAACCCACAATCAATTTGAAAACACCCCAAGAAAGCCAAAAATCAAGTCAAGGATGGAGAATCTAGACCCGATGAGAACCCGTTTCAAGAACCTAGATTATATTAAAATCTAGACCCGATGAAGAACCCGTCTCAAGAACCTAGATTACAAAGGAGGAACGCCACAAAGGTTGTGATTTACCTTTGATAAGTTCAAGAGTTCAATCAAGAACAAGAGGAGAAAACTCAACTCACAAATAAAATTCAATATTGTCTGATCTTCAAATGAGGCTACAAGGAGTATTTAAACTAAACCTAATTAAAACCCTAGCCAAAATAAAGCCCCCTTTTACCCAAAATGCCCCTGATGAACAGTGTCACGCTACAGTACCGCGGCTACAGTAACGCTACAGTACCTCTTAAAACTCTAATTCCTAAAAGTAACTTTCCAAGTAAGCCCTTGGCCAAAATACAAGGCCTTCTTGAAAACTCTAGTTCATTGAAAATAAGACGTGTGGGCCAGACATCTTCAAGCCCACTTATTCTAAACTAATAAAATAAATCATTTAACCAAATTTGAAGTCTCAAATAACAATAGGCCCTATCTCTAAGCCATGTCTTCCACAGCTTGAATCAAGTGGATCAAAGCTGGTTCTCCTTCTTTCAAGCCCATCTTGAGTGTTGGGCTCTTGCTAGCTTCATCCCAAGTGGATTGCACCAATCCGTGCATTGCTTCCTTGATCTTCTTGGTCCTTGATCTTGTAATTGGCCCATCTAGAATTTACAAATGATCTTTAAGACTAGGCCCACCTTGGTTCCCATCAGGTTAGGGTCAATAAGTAAGTGCTAGTTACTTTTTCAATTGGAAAATACCAGGATATGGTCCTTTGTGATGTAGTGCCTATGCATGCTGGTCATGGGGAAGCCATGGGAGTATGATAGGAAGGTGATCCATGATAGGTTAAGGAACATGTACAGTTTTGAAAAGGATGGAAAAACAATCAAACTTGCTCCTTTAACTCCAACACAAGTCCATGGGGACCATTTGAAACTGAAAAGTGAGGTTGCTCAAAAAAGAAAGAGTGAAAATGAGAGTGATCAAAAAAGAAAAAGTGAAAAGGAGATTGAGCTAAAAAGCAAGAGTGAAAGTGAGATTGAGAAAAAAAGAAATTGTGAGGCCGAAAACGAGAGAGAGAGTAAAATGAGAGAGATAAAAGATGAGGGCGAGGCTGAAACCTCAAGAGAAAGAAAGAATGAGTTGAAAAACAGTTGTCAGGTCGAGAGTTCAAAACAAGATGGAGGAAAAGAGAGTGACAGAAAAAAAGAGAGTGAAAAGCAAAAAGAGAGTGAAAAAGAAAAGAATTGTGGAAAGAAAAGAGAGAGTAAAGAAAGTGAGAGAAAAACAAAAAGAAAAGTGAGTTTTTATGCTAAGGCGAGTCTTAATACTAACGAACTTGACGTATCTTTGCCTAGTGTTATTCACTTTTTGTTGCAGGGATATGAGGTCATGTTTCCTAGAGGTGTGTTTAGTGGATTGCCACCTATTAGGGAGATAGAGTACTACATTGATTTTGTGCCAGGTTCGACAATTCATAACCGACTTTTCTTTGAAGAACATGAGTCTTTTTCACACTTGATGGGACAAGGTAAGTCGTTGCCTATAATGCATGCTAAGCGGAAGGACTGTGTTGAGACTTTTCCTCACGTATTCAAATACACACAAGGTATGGAAAATTTTGTGGTTGATGCTTTAGCAAGAAGGTACGTCCTTATCTTCATTTTAGATGCAAAATTGTTGAGACTTGAATATAATAAGGAATTGCATGCTAATGATGATGACTTTGCAGTGTGTATGGAAAATGTGAAAAAGCATCGTTTGGTAAGTTCTATAAATTAGATTGGTACTTGTTTAGAGAGAATAGATTTTGTGTGCCAACTAGTTTTCTGCTTAAGTTGCTTGTGTGTGATAGACATGGTGGTTTGTTGGGTAACTTTGGTGTAAGGAGGACTTTCAATATGTTGCATGAACGTTTGTGGG